>NC_133819.1:102191298-102830632 GCF_047830755.1 Zonotrichia albicollis | reverse complement strand
ACAGGAATATAAGGATGGGAAGCACCAGGGTTATCATGGAGGCAGAGATCATGTGGTTGAGGATGATCACAAAATAGCAAACCATTTCTGATCGGGCCACCAGTGTATTGTACAGGGCATAAATAAGGAGCAAGACTCGAGGCTGACCAACATAGAACTTCTCTGACTCCTCCAACTCGTCATCGTGAAACATCCTGTGAGGAGCAGAGTACCACAAATGAACTGAACATGAACTTCACAAGAGCTGCTTTTCAAATTGCTACTATTTTTCCTTTTGAAAAGTAATCTGCTGCTCAGTCCAATGGAAAAAAAAAAGGGGGGGAATTTGATATTATAATCAAATAGCCTGATTCTAAGCTCAGAAAACAAGAATTTCAGAAAAAATAACTAGAAGCACTGTTCTCCTTTATAATTTATTCAGAAAGAGAATCAGCCTGGCCTAAGCACTTTTACAAACATGGCTTTCTTACAGCTGCCCAACCAACACATCTCATGCAAATCATCCAATACTGGTTTGGATTCACATCCCATTTATCAGCACAGATAGGAATTTACAGAAAAACCAGAGGTACATCATCAGACCTATGTTTTGAATTGTCCAGGGGCACAACATTACAACCATGAAAATACCCATGAACATTACTTGTGTCTAGTCTTCTATTTATATGACTCAAATAAATATAAATGGCAGAGAGTTTAATATACATTCATAATCCTCTTTGCTTTTCATAAAGTTTTTTGGCCTGACACGGGATCTTACTGAAAAGCAAAAATTGCTACGGAAAGCCAGAAGACAAGACACTGCATCTGGCAAAGTCAGATCTATACAGGCTCTCTCTCCAGGTGCAGGCAGGCTGAAAGGCAGTTCTGTGCTTTAATATCTTGCCCCTGCTTTTGGGGAAGCCCTCTCCAACTAAGTCAGGCCAGAGAGCAGCTGAAGATATGCAGAGGCACCATCCCCACCTCAGTGCTGGTTGTGCTAGTGAGCACAGCGTCCAAGGGGCAAAGAAGGGAACATCCTCTCCCTTATGAAAGCACCTAGCAAGGCAGTGTCCCTCCATAACCCTCAGCTCCCACTGGCTTGAACAAAAACTGCCAAAGGTCAGAGTTTCCCTTTCAGTAATCCAAAATAATTAAAGGAGAAACATTTTCCCAGATAGCCCTGGAGGAAACTCATTTGAAATCACAGCTGCCTGGAGAAGAGAAGACCTCTCCACAAAGAATATTTAGAAAAGCCCTTGACCCTAAGACAATTGCAGCACAGAAATTCAATGCTAATCAGAATGATTAAATATGGTATATAGGAAGAAAACAGAGATTCCTTCCAAGATGAATTTGAGTCACTTTAGAAATCTCTAATTAGAACAACTGCACAGGAAATGAGCTTCTGCCCTTAAACCAAACTTAGCACAAGGTCTCTATCAGAATTTTTAGGCTAGTTTTGAAACAAAACCCCAAAGTAATAACAAAATTTTACACACTGTGATCAACAATTTTTCCTGGTCGAGGATTCTTACTTGTTCAGGAGCAGCTCACTAGCTGTGAGCTCGTGTGTCAGTGGGGGCAGAATCCTGTCGAGTTTGTCTGTCCGGCTGTCGTCCGGGCTCACCATCATGAGGCTCTTCCCAGCTGAGTCATCTGGGGAGCCAAAGGGAAGGTGTTCAAAGCTGACAGCTTTGCTGTAGGAAGGTGGAGCTTCTGCATTGCTGTCCACTGTGGAGTACAATGGCACATCGGTGTCAGGAGTATATGCAGCTCCTTCTGAATCCAGGCTGTAATCTTCCACCTCCTCTTCCTCCAACCTTGATGCAGAATGAGCTCCTTCTTCTTCATGCTCCCCTTCTACTTCCTCAATGGTTTCTGTGGTTCCCTGACGGGAATAGAGCATGGTGACCTGTGTGGGTTCACTGTTGGAGATGGATGAAGAGAGTCAGCCAAGTTTTACAAGACTCATGATCAAGAAAAGTTTGTTAATTGTACCTTTATGCAGACAGCTGAGCAACCTCATTGCATTCCCAGGCCTTCAAAGTTCATATGATCTGTTAGAAAAGACATCCTGATCTCTTTTTACACAGATGGAACATCTGGCTCCATCTGTTCCCCAAATGACATCCCACTGAACTCACAGTGATTCCCCATCTTTCAGCACCAGCAAGGGGCAAATGAATATTATCAAATGAATATTTCAAGAGAAACTACACTACCTTTATGAAAGTAGTTTGAGCTTTCTAAAGAGAGTCAACACTTGCTATTACATCTATTTAAGATATGCTCCATGGTAAAGGATAGGCAGCCATGGGATTCCTTCTGAACACAGTGCTTTTAACCAACCACTGTATGAGTGTTGTACACAACTGGAACATGAACTGAACACACACATATCAACTCTGATTCAAATAAAAGAAGATTTAACTTGCTAGCATGAAGAAATACAAACCAAATTACAAAACTGTTGCTGTAACAGGGTATCTTGCTTACCTTTAGATTGCCCTATATTCTTCAATACAGTCTTCCCTTTTACTTTACCTGCCTGCTTTACTTCTGTATGTACCAATTTCTGGATTCAGCTCTCTGGTGGACTCTGATCAGTATAGTGTCAAGGTGCAGAATGGTTTGGGTATGAAAGTACCTTAGAAATCATCTAGTTCCAGCTCCCCTGTCATGGGCAGGGACACCTCCCACTAGACCAGGTTGCTCAGAACCCCATCCAACCTGAACTTGAACAGGGATGCAACATCCATAATTTCTCTGAGCAACCTGTTCTAGTGTCTCACCACCCTCTGAATAAATAATTTCTTCCTAATATCTAATCTAAACTTGCCCTCTTTTAATGCAAAGTCATTTCCCCTTGCCCTATCACTCCATATCCTGTAAAAAGTCCCTCTCCTGCTCTCTTGTAGCCATCCTTTAAATACTAGAAGTTCACTCTGTGGTTTCCCCAGAACCTTTTCTTCTCCAGCATGAACAACTCTCTCAGCCTGTCTCCATGGGAGGGGCGCTCCAGCCCTCTGATTGCATTTGTGGCCATTCCTCTAAAGTCTTTTTTTACCTCTACCCTCTCTCTTTTTAGTCTCATTCCACTCCTTCTCCACATGTTAGACAACAGGCACCAATTCAGTGTCTTTGTTGGCTGTATATTCCTGTATCTCAACAATATAGAGAACAAGATTTCACATAGCTCCTATGACATTATTGGGGCCATAGTTTCACATAAACTATAATCTTTTAGAGAAAACTGGCATTAGCAACGCCATCTGGCACTACCATCTTCTGCCAAAATTAAAAATTAGGTTTCCTTTTATTTTTTTTTTCTTTTATGCTGCTTCCAAACTTATTGTGGCTCTGTTAGTTCATGTTATTTATAGCAGAGTTTTAATTAGACCATGTAACACTTAAGATGATGTGTGTTTGGATGATTCAAAGTAGCACTCATACTGGTTAAAATGTACAAATTCAGAGAATCCCTGATTTGAATCTGATTGCCTCAAAAAAATTGTCAAACACTTTCAAAACTGAAAAACAATGATGCAAAATTACATAAAATTTCAGATTTATAATATTTATTAAATTATTGAAACACTGCTTCCCAATGTCATGTAAATCCCTGGGTTTTACCTGCTGAAAAGTGAATTAACAGTTCTGAACAGTTCATTCTCTTGCACTGGATATTAATATTATTTGCTTTTTTGTTATAGCTATTTTCCCTTTCCTAATACCAATACCTTACTGTAAATCAATGGTAAAGTAATCACAACATATTTCAAAATCTTTCCTGAATGGAAAAAAAAAATTTAAAAACTGGCACAATGGTGCCTTAGTTTCTAAAATTACACATCTCAGTCCATATTTAGGGTAACTGATTAGCTGAGAAACTTAACTTCCAGATTCCAATTTAAGAACAAGCACTGACTCAGTAACTGAAAATAAGACACTTTTTTAGCTGAATAAATACAGCCTGTTTTTATACACTCAGCGTAACGTTGTGGAACAATGTTAAAAATACATGAATTGAGAATGAAAAACCCCCAAAAACCAGAACAAGAAGTGAAACAGCAAATGAATCCTAGACTATGACCCTGACTTTGAATCTCAGGCTGTGCCACGACACAGGAGGGAGTAAAGCTTCCTGTAACCATGCAAACCACTCTGCACACCACGTGTCTGCACACACAGGCCCATGTACACTGCAGTCACAACAATGGTATGAACAAAGAACAAAGAGTGAACAAAGGAGTGAACAAAGCATGCATGAGTTAAGCACCTTGACACTATACTGCCACTGTCAGCGGATGAGGAGGACATATCCATGCTCTGCATTTTACGAAGCCTAGGTCGAGCGCGCTCACTTGTTTTAGGAACAGAGTCTGGTCCATCTAAATCATCAAGGGTTGACTGCCTTGAGAACAGCATGGTTGCTTCAGTGTAGCAGCTACAGCAGCGCAAACAGTTATAGAGACAGTGTTAAATACAAATGGTGTTATGGTACACATGGTTCAGTCAACAAATATGCTCGCCATGCAGCTAAACACAGACACAGAGAAAAAAGATCCAGAGAGAAGATAAGGATTTGTTTAGAGTCACCAGGGAAACACATTTCTGTGCACAGCTTAGTCTTGGTCAATTTCATATAGGGGCTATAGAAGGCAAACTATTCACTATTCAAGCAGATATGGAACCAATATAGTGCTCTACATACTTTCCAGGGGAACAGGCTTATATATGTGAGCAGGTTTTATTTTGTTTGTTTACCCCTGAAATTTTCAGATTCCACAAGGATGTTTTGGGAAGGAACCTCCTCTGTACAAATTTTGTTTTATTATTGATATCCTGTGCTGAACCTTTTTACACAGGTACAAGCCAATTTCCTAAAAGAGCCCTTAAAACTGAGTAGGCTCACACTCCACAAATAGGAAAATAGCTGTCAGACATTGGCTAATTCTCTTTCCAAACCAAAGAGCCAAATCGGATGTTACTTAGCCAGTAAATGCATGTCAAATATAACCTGCTCTGCATGGGATGGCTTTTATTTTGATATTTACTAAGAAGGCCTGATGATTCTTTCCAAAAGATTTAATTTATTTCAATCACAGCTTAAAAGTATTTCAAAATTGATAAAATGAAATAAAGAACAGATGTAATAAACCCTTATCTCCTTTCACTTATCAAATACAACAGGACACCAGAAACATACACAATACATTGAGCATTCATGTGTAACTGGAGAAAAGAAGAACTGGATGAGTTATGAGAAAGAAAGTATTTAATTAAATACAAGCATTTAACAGAGCAACAGGAAAGAAGCAAATACATTAATGACATACGGTAGGTAAAAAGATTATTTCTCCTGTAAAAATCTTTGACAAACACAGATGTGGATGAAAAGAGTTGAGTGGTCTGATGTTTTACCACATGCAGTGACCTGCCTGAGTCTCTCAGATACAATGAAAGAAGAAAAGACCCCAAAATTCACGATTTACTCTGCTTTTCTTCTTTTGACTCCATTTGTATTACACCTGAGCTGTGGCAGCAGGGGATTTGCTTCCTTGGCAAGCATGATGTTTGTCCAGGGGCACAGAGAATTGGGAAAGAGGTCAGAAAGGAAGGGCAATGGCATTTTCCAGGTTCCTTTGGTCTTCCAAACTTGAAGTGAAAAAAAAAATCTGCTGGCATGAAGTTACAGTCTGCAACTACTGACTTTAGAAAAATGGGAAGGAAAAAGCAAAAATATGTGAAGAGAAAAAGTAGTTATTCTTAGGCCTACCCTCACTGATCATCTTTTTTGACAGAATGGCTTTTTTGACTGAGGCTAAAAGCATACCTTGGCCTGTGAACAGAAGAAAAGAATCACCAAGATACCAAAGGTATTGTGAAATATTTTCCTTAACAACAGCCTCAATGGCAGGGGCACCTCTGTCCCGCCAGTTCACGTGGCCCAAATCCCTTTCAAGGGGTTTGCCACTTCATTATTTCTGTGTGTGCACAAAGGCACTCAAGGCCCTCCAGACAAAGCCTGGAGGGCTGTCTGCATGGTGTATGGTTTATGGCCAGGGGGGACCAGGGGGCCTGCCCTGGAGGGGGGATCCAGCACCTTAGGAGTTCAGCTGCAGCTTGGTGTTACTAACTTGAGGGGCTCCTGAGGGAGGAGGCTTCCCTCTGCCCCTACAAACATGGGATGTAGCCAGGCTGTTCTATCTGGGAGGCTTTGGTGCTAAATATGGGAAAATGGCAGCAAGCAGACAGTACAGTTTTGCAGGTGACCTTTCTGTCTATGCGCTAGGATGTTTTATGCACGTGTCATTTTAGATCTCAAGGGCTGAGTTTATTCTTTTGAAGGGCACACCTAATAATAAGGTGTTGAAGGATTTTAAATGCAGACATAGTTCAAGGGGAACTGTCCAAGGGACTCAAGGAGAGCAGCTGTTTATGTTCATATGCCCACTCATATATTTTCAATGGAAGAAACATATGCCAGCTGCCCTCCCAAGCATGCCAGCTCTGACCTTGCTCCCAGAAAAATCAAAGGAAGAGCATCTATTAATCCCAATAGATGAAAACATTTGACAAGATGAGGGCCTGCAACATTTGGTTTAAAGCTGTTTTAAATGAAGAATGAATTATCAGAGTAATTACTGACTGAGCAGCTGCACTGTATCCTCAAATATCAGGAGATGTGTGTGAGTTGTCACCTACAGCACAGTCTGTGTATTCTTTATTTGCTTTAGGAGCATGCTCCCAGACATGGAGGAAATGAGAACACCAACAAAGTGAAGAGATTCACACTGAGCAACACTGATGTTGACACAAGTCATTGCCTAAGACATAAATTTGATCCTGGCATATCTTCCTAAGTGATTTTTTGAATTTATGTTGGAGACTTTGAGAGTATTAGCTCCTTAAAATCATTCAATGACTACTTATTTTAAATTGAGTGCTCATTAAAAGTCCCAAGTTCAAACATTTTATATGAAGTTGATCAGATATCCATTTTAAATAGGGATACATATATAGCAGAGAAGTTTTTATCCTCAGTGGGTAGGAAATTTTTAAGCTTATGAGTTCCTTTTTGCTAAACAAATCTGCACTTCACAAAGAGTTTTTTAGCTTAGTGAGTGGGTGAATTACATTTTTTTCTGTTTTTTTTCTCTGTTCATGGGCAAATTACTGACTGGTATTATCTGTTTTTTATCTGTATTACCACATTCTCCATGACTCCAAGAAAAAATCCCAATCAATCCCTAACAATCACAGGGCTAAGTTGGACTTTGAGCCAGCTCAAACAGGGTTCTCCTTTCATCCTTCCTTCTGCCTCTCTAGGCAAAATTACTTCTCCAGTACCCCCTGCCTCAAGCCCCATTCTCCCTTCTAGTGAGGGAAGCACAGATAAAAGGTGGTGCTCTTCAACACCCTGACAGGGATTGCCTCCTTCAGCTCCTATAAAAGTCTACACAAAGGTAGAGTGAGGAACTGAAATTGTTATTTGTCATTGGCAAAAATGAACACAAACTGAACTGGATACGAAACCTTAGATAACCTGAAATCTGACTCAGGGCCTGCATGTAGCTGCTGTTACATAATTGTAGGCAAGGCCCCAGAAAGGCAGCCAACTAGTTGTAGTAAGTTCCCTATCATCTTACTGAAATTCACAGGTTTTTTAACGAATAAACAGGTCCTCAGTCAAGTGGAAACAAACTGCAGTAAATGCTCTGCCATGCTAGATCCCAATCCCTTCTCATGGTGTTCCTCAAAGAGCTTGGTAAAGGAACAGAGTCAGTCCCTTCTCCTGGCCCATATGAACTTTGTGCTCTGCCTGTAGGATACATGAGAGCATTTACACATAAAGAGAAACGAAATATCCTATGAATACCTCATAGTTTCTACTGAGTAGAGAAATGACTGAGAATAAATGACAGCCCTACTAAAAGAAAAGAAAGCCCACAAAGGACAGTCTACATAAGTCCTTTCAGAGCTTTATCCAGGCTAAGAACAACATCCCTCAATTAGACTTATGAGGGTCAGCCCTGAACTTTACAAGAAATTTACAGCTCCTGCAGCTGATCAGGAGGGTTTTTCTCTTTGGCTATCCAGTATGAATCATCAGAGTAATTACTGACTGAGCAGCTGCCCTGTATCCTCAAATATCAGGAGATGTGTGTGAGTTGTCACCTATAGCACAGTCTGTGTATTCTTTATTTGCTTTAGGAGTAGTAATGTGAATTTACATGTAGTAATTCCTATCCTGAGCACTGGGGATTATGTCTTATTAAAATGGAATAGCTTCTGTGCTTCAGCATTCCTGTGTGCTTACAGACTTGTTCACTTTACTCAGGGACTGAATGTCCACTACAGAATTTTGTCACTACAGAATTTTTAGCAGTGCAACCAAAGGATAACCAGAACAGAACCCTTCTGTCCCTTCCCAGAAGTTCTCCATTGCAACCTGAGATACACAATCACAGGGATGCTTTAGATTTAACCAGTCACTTCTACATTTACTAGAAACAATTACTTAGTTATACAAATTGCCACATGCTCTTGTTTGGGTAATTAAAAAAACATTAATCAATAAACTCATAAGAAGTTTAAAACATTTCACCTTTCTGAAAAACAACATAGGCACCTCTGTAATCGCTTGAAGAGATATGCAAGAGTGCCCCAACAGACAGATGGCATTATCATTCAATCAGCAGACTCATTGTTACTTCCTCTATTATTATAGCAGATGTCCACAATTTGTAATACTCAGTGCAAGAATATTTGATTGTTCATTACCAGAAAGAGAATTTGAGATTAGAGAAATCAGTCATAACTCTGCCTTTGCTATTCCATTGTTTATAAACCCTGTGACATCTTCAAAGGAAATGGAGATGACAGAAACCCATGTCAAAGATTTAACTTTTTCTGTTGAAAAGCATCACTTCAGAATCACTGAATTCTCTGAGTTTGAAAAGAGATTTTAAATGTGCAAATGTGCTTAAAGCAGGGTGAATAATGGAGGCTTATTCTAAAAAAAAAACCAAAACAAAGCACAAGTTGAGCTCAACATTGGGTACCAACTCATTGAAGAGGCAGAATCTATACAGTAAAATTAAAAGATTTGTTTTTCTTTTTTTATAAATAATTTTGGAATTGGCTTCCTTTTGTTTATGGTTAAAGTTCCTGCTGATGATTGCATAGTAATTATAACTTCTATCTATAGTAATCAGGGTGACCAAAAACTATTTAATGAAAGCAGGATCCAAGTGGATCCAAGTGAGCTGGCAACAGAATTTGACTTTAAATTTTTCTCACATCATCTGACTCCTGTAAAACTTTGAGACAAAACACAAAGGTGTTGCTCAGTTGGGCAACAAGCCACTGAGAAAGATTTGTTCAGGTTTGGTGTTTTTACTGGAGTGAACCTCTCAAAGGCCAGTGCTCACCGAGGAGCAATTTGTGGATATTTTTTTTAAGCATAATACTCACAGGCAGTCTCTTAACTCTGCTTTTCAATACTATCAGAAAGGAAGACAACCCCTCCTTATTTTCAGTCTGCTGACATCTACCCATATGTCATTAGTAAAAGCTATGCATAATTCAGTGTACACAGAAGTTTCTGAGTTTGCTGGGAGTATCAAACACAATATAATACTGCCACAGCTCACAGAGGGGCAGGACACAGAAGGCCAGGGATTATGAAACAGCTGGATTTCCAAAGCCCTCCCTTCTTCCCCTCATGTTATACAAATTCTGCAGTATGGTAGAAGTCAAGAACTCCAGGGACATGGTGGGAACAGACTGCCTCTGTAAGAGGGAAGTGAATGTGTGTGCCTCTGTGTGCATGGAGCAGCAGGAGCAGGCAGTAATTTTGGCAAAGGACTTGACAGCATCCGTTTTCAGAAAAGAATGAGGAAGGTGGTTTTCCTGAACTAGTTTGAGTATTTGATTAACAAACATGTAGCTCTGCTGGACTGTAATCATGGCAGCTGGGAAACCAGGCTCTTCAGATGGTTTCTGCCCTGTGGGTATGAGAGGGGATTTTGTTCTTTCAAATGCAGAAGCTCTTTCAATGCAAAGCCTTTTCTAATTTGTGGACAACAGACAACAATTTATTCTACAAAGACAAAATATTCACCATGAATGATCCCTTCCCAAATGATATGCCTGAAATCCTAAACCATTATCACAGAAGCATCCTCAGCACCTCTTAAGTTCCATTTCTTTTCACAAGGAACAGAATGTCAATGCCATTGACTCCTAACTCTAGGGGAAACTAAAAGCAGTGGGGTAGTCTTGCAGTGGAAAAGAAGTTAAGCAAATGAGTCAGTCCATCACTATAAAGGAAAAGTAACATATAGTAAATTCCACTATTAAGATGGCATGGACAAATCAAAAAGAATTCAACATTGATTAGAAAGTTCATCAGTATTTAGACAATATCTAATATTACACCTACTGGATGATCCCTCTGTCTTTTACAGAATAAAATTAAATCAATACCTGGAGATGCTGTCATGAGATGCTGCTGAATCTAAACTATCCATTCTTTCAGATGCTTGCAAACCAGAAGCTTGACTGGGATTTTTATCAATTTCATCTAGTCCTGACTCCTCAGAAAGTTTCATCATATGGTTCTGGTAATACAAATGGATGCTCTCCCGTGTTGGAACATTTCCCTGTGGAAGAGAGCAGAGGTAGACACACATGGCCAGGGGCAGGTGTATTCTTTGAGGAAGCAGTTTCTTCTGTCATTTGGAAAGTAACAGATTAAGGACTGTGCAAACACTTTCCCAGTAAATAGCAAACTACAACCTTTTCCTAGAGCAAGTCAGATTTTGACTTAATCTACTATGGCCCAAAGTGTTGGGTTTTCAAGCAAAACTGGAGCAACCCATATGGTTTCAGGCAATATTTAGCCACCACAACTCTGCTGGGTGGACTGCAGATCCTTCAGCATGGGAATGAGGAGAGGACTGCATCCACGACTCAATGTGCACTCCAGCAACTTTTGATGGATCTCTTTTAGATAGCTTTGCTGACTCTAGGAACAAGTATTGGTGGCCAGTAGCAGAAATTTTAAACAGAAAAAAAGCCCAGATCTAGATTTTAATTAGTGTCCCAAAATCAAAATTTATTCATGAATTATGGACACAGATGGAAATCCATGAAAAAAACACTGAAGACCTTTACTCTTTCTCTGAAGCAAGTATATGGAAGGACAGTTTTATTAACTGTCAGACCAGATCTGGGCACACACTCAAGTCTTTCTGGCTGTGATATTGTAATTAGAATTCTAAAGGTGTATTATAAGAATAAAACTGAGAATTTTCTGTTCCTAGGCAGAAATATGTCCAAATCATTCCACTAGTGATTCCACAATACTTTTTCTAACTTATAATGAAGCCTTATGCAAGGACCTTTTCTACCTCACATAATAAAAGCAGTCTAAAATATTGCCTGTATTTCCTTTACTAATTTCAATAGTTTCTAGTACTTCAACTTGACCCTCTACAGTGTCCAAAACTACAAGACTGAAAATACTCAAAATCTGATGTTTTGTGAAAAAAAAAAATTAAAAAATCTTAAGAACAAAATTTGACTCTCAGGTTTTTAATTAGGTATGTTTGTGTACAAGCTGTGTTGCTTCTTCAGTGGTAAATGTTGGTGCCATTATGACATCTTGAGTCTGAAACGACGGCACAAGTTACATTCTAGCTCCACTGCAGGCTTGGCATAAAGGATAAGAGTTGTATCATGTACTCCCATTTAGGAGATCTAAATACATTTCTGGTTACATTAACAACAATAATCCCTGCTAACAACAGGTTTTGCTAATATACAACTAGCTTGTGGAGGATCACATAGCTCCATTCTCACTGAAGAAATGTATGCCTGTATGTTGTCAGTCATTTCCAGAGCAAGTTGACCTACAAGAAGAGTGAAATCCGCAGACTGAGATAGTTTTTGAGCTGTTAAAAATGCCAACCTTTCCCTACCCTTCTTGAATCTATTCTGTCCCTTCAGAACCACACTATACTACAGAAGTGTGTCAGCCAAAACCATACATCAACCTGTCAAAGAATTATTTTTCCCTTAATTTGTTATGTGTCTAGGTAATAAATCAAATCATTTATTCTTTAAGGATTTATAAGCCACCAAGCTGTAAAGAAAGTCCAAACTTATTTTTAAAATGCAAGTGTATGTGAGATTTTCATAATTTTCCTCCTCACTGCTGTGATCTGAAGAGACAGCCTTTCATTTTTCACCAAGCTGGAAATGGTATTAGCAGAGCAGAAAGGCTGAAGGCATTACCTTCTTAATCTCCCTGGTGAGCATGCAGCGCTCGATCCTGAGCACAGTGGAGATATCGATGTGCTCTCTGGAGATGGAGTTAAGCCAAGCTGTGAAACTGTCCAGCGTTGCCAGGAAAAGGACCCAAGTAAACTTCAAGATATTAAATATCCTCTTGATGATGTTATCTAAGGGAGAGCAAAAGCAACAGGGAATTATTGAGCACAAGTATTTTTATTGTAATTTTGCCTGGAGTTAGATTAATTTTTCTTTTATTGTCTAATAATGGTAATCCAGGCTGTGAAACCCTGTCACACTAAGGAATCTCTGAAGATGGCTGGAGGCCTTTTGGCTGTCTGGACCATTTTCCTGACTGTATGCCTAGGCTTATCATCTGGAATCCCTATTCCACGCTCTAAGTCCTTGGTCCTGCAACTGTTAGTCAAATAAACAGGTCCTGATTTTAGAGGGACACTGTGTGCACAGATCAGGGAAATTAAACACAAGGATTTGGACATCTCCTGAGAGTGTTAAACATCACCATGTCCTGTGATCTGAACAAGTGCTCGATCAGTGTGTTGAGCTGAACCTCTTCAGGGTCTAATTACTTGTGTTTCTCTCTGCACAAACTTTACCTTTTGTGCTTGAACCTTTCTAAGCTGAATTTTAAAGTCTAAACTGCCTAAATAGTCTTTGAATCTGACCTCACATCACTTTGAATCACACTTCTCTGTATTTACTGTTTTCAAAGCCTCTGTTTATCTAAGTACGCTGCACTGTGCCATCAATGATCTCAGATCAACAAGCATAAATAGGACAACTAATAATTTATAAAACTTTATTCTTGCACCATTTTGGCAAAAGAGTACACTTTACCATGAATAAGGCTTATGGATATATACCAACAATAGTAGCTTTATTTTGCTCAGCACATGTGTCTCAAGTTAATTTCTCATTTCAGTAGTTCATTTGGCATTAATAATGGTATTTCTCAGCCAAAAAGCAGCACTTCCACCTTATTTTTTATCCACTCACAAACATAAACACCACAGTAGAGTTCTCATATAATATTGCAAGTGTTCAAGGCCAGGCTGCATGGGGCTCTGAACAATATGGTCTAGCAGAAGGTGCCCCTGCCCATGGCAGGAGGGTTGGATTTAAGATCCCTTTCAACACAAGCCATTCTATGATTCCATAAATCCATGAAACACTGAAAAAATTATTTTCAATAGTCAGTTCCAGAGCTAGTTGTCCCTGCTAGGTTCTAAAGCCCAGAGCTCTGGGTGTAAAGACAAAATTTCGATTAAGCAGCCTAAGAAATAGTAGAAAACTGTCAATAATCTGCCACGCATGATTCTCTCAACCACATCACTTCTTAGCTGTACCACAAGATGGCATGCAAAATTCTGCAGAATGAGTGCACAGCTCCTTACAAGTACTGAAAAAGGAAAGCTATAATAAAGAAAAAGATTTATCTGTACAGGCAGAGTTGTTGCATGCACATTTATGTGGAGAGAAACTATGGGAAAAATTAATTAGTGGTACTTTCCTGTAAAGTGGGTGCTGAAGTAGCAGTGTCTCCCATTTACCTGAGCACTGCCATGGAGCTGTCTGCTAGCACTGAGCAAAAGAGAATTTAGCACCCTCCACTTGGTTATATAATTATTTCAATAATATTATACCCTTTTTTTCAGGCCTTTTCTATGTAATTTAGATTTGGAGATTTTTTTTTTTAATTTTATTCATTCAATGTGCAAGTCTTGAAGTTGAGGAAATCCTGCCATTAAAAACTAAATGTAAAGCTGCTTCTACTTCAAGGACCAGCCATTTGAATTCCAGACAATATTATGAGTAGCTGAAAAGAGAACAGCATACATACACAAAAATCTATAGCATATATTATTTTTTAACCCACACTCTTCCTCTCCAATATGGAACTTCTGCTATTGGCTTCAGGAGAAGTCACTGCTCTCAGGTAAATTTTTTTTTTAATTGACCACCACTGGCCTGGCATAGTCTCATCATGGTGCCAAGTACTTCCAGTCCAATCTGAAAGGTTCTTTTTCTCCCTAGGATGGAGGTGACTTATTATACATTTTTAATGACACTGTAGCTGTTCTGGCACCTTTGCTGTTCTTCAAAGTTTTTTTAAAAATAATCTTTTGAGGATCAATTGCATCTAAGCATCTTCAAAAAGGGAAACAATTACTTTGTGCAGCGAAAGCTTCTCTCTGCCTGAGAGTGTGAGATAGGATTCAATCTAAGGTCACTAATGATACTAATAATTAAATAATGATTTATTACCAATTACTGGATAATTTTTCTGGTAGTTTTCTTTAACAAATTTTACCTAGGAACAGCCAAAATATTTCAACAAAAATATAAACTTAAAATGTATTATTTCCAATATAAATTAATTATAAACCTCTATCTTTTCCCCCTAACTCCTGTGTAGCACCAACACTACATCCCTAGAGAAGCATTTGTGTGATTTACTTCAGTGTTTTCAGACAGATAACTGCATTGCCAGTAAGTAACAAATAAAAAAACCACCATCCTCCCACTCTCCCTCCCCATTCTCATAGCAGTGCAGCCCATTTATTTGAGACCAGTGCTCTTGAGAGATAGAAATTATATCTCCCACATCCTTTTGGCCTCTTCCCTCTGTAAGTCAGGGACACAATTCTAACTGGAACTGTGGGAAACAATTTTATATAGAGAAGAAAAGTAGCTCTTGATGATAAAGTCTCACTGAAGGTAAGCCATGGTGAAGATTTACTTAAGAGGAGAGTCTGTTTTCTTCTTTTACTCTAGTTAGAAATAAAGAGCCAAGCTTGGATTTATGATCTATTAAATTTCTTTGTAGGAAAAATCTGAATGTGGGCAAGATCTTGAAATCTGCTGGCATTTCTTCTGCTGGATAGAACTACTCAAAGTCTGATTTTGAATGAGAACGTGTAAGATCAGGAACATGTAATGTTTTTAGAGGTGATTACTGTGCCTTGCTGAATGGATAAGTACCAAAAAAAGCATTATACTAACCTTGCTAAAACACACTCAAAATCAATGGAGATTTTAACACAGGGCTGTGTGCAGTCAGGTCTAGGACCTTAGCTTAAGTTGCTCTGTAAGTAAAATACACAGCAGGAATCAAGTCTGAGCTGGCAGGTGTATTTGCTTAAGTATTTAGAGAAGATGCAGTAGTTTTTGGTCCCCAATTAGAATTTCCTATGCTCAAGGCTTGTACATCTTGCCCTAGACAATGTGATAGTAGTTAGGAAGCTCTTCCTGCATCAGTCAGAGTGGATCACTGCAATGCTGTCTCTGTGACAGACCACTGGTCACAATTACACTGTAACAGCACAGAACCCTTCATTTTGCCTTTATACCTGGTCCATCAGATTTCTTCTTGACAGGTTCCTCCTCGCTGTCCTCACAGTCTGCATCATTGCCACCTCCTGCAAGCAAGGAGCAAACCAGTGAGTGTTACACCTGCAGAAGTGCTGGTGTAAATGCCATTCCAGCTAGAGAATGCCACAGTTACCAAGCAAGAGAGACTGGTTCCTCACCTACCACCACAACAGAAAGCACATTTCCATTTCCAAAGCACTCAAGGGAAGGGACAACCCTGTCAGTGAAGGTGTTCAAGGATCACCATCCCTCTCTTGTAATTTGCAGTGGTGTTTTCTTACTAGATAGGCTGCTGAGTGAGATCCTCTGGTGGTGGAAACCCAAATACTTTCTCAATCACTCCTCAGGCACATTCAGCAGTCTCACCTTCTGCTGACTCACACTTGAGCTTATTTCTTCATCTCCTGCAAAGGGCAACCTGAGCACTGCTCTGATCTTTTTCTGCCTCTGGCCCACCAAACCTGAGGGAATTGAGTGGGACCTTCAGGCTGACCTGAAACAGCAGAGTTGTTTTGACAACACCACATGCATTTATTGAGGCCTGTAGCTGAAGAGTATTGCAGAATCACAGGCAAAAATGAAGGTCAAACTTTAGAAGATCCTCTTGTCTAATGCCCAATAATTGCAGCTACAGTTTCAGTGGCAGAAGCCCAATTATAAATTCCTTCTTTTTGATAGGTAAAAATGCCAAACAGAGGAAATGTCCAGCTGATTAAGCCTGTATGGGTCCTTCTTTTCCCCACCCATACTGACCAGAAAAGCTTTTGAATTTCTATTTCCTAGCTTAAAAATGGAGAAAAATATATATAAACCATTTATAAATGGATGTTTTCTTCAGGGGCATGAATGATTTTACACTGCTGCTAAAACCAAATCAACATTTGTATGTTTTCCTTTTGCTATCTACTGAATTTACGGGTTTGTGGATATTTGGGTTCCTCAGTGACTGCAACATGGAAAGTGAAAAACGTTTCTGTATATTCTTCTTCGTGTATCAACTCAAGCTTCTTTAGAGAACAATATAGGAAATGTGGCCAAAATAAATAATATATGTCTATTTAATGGAAATTTTTTTTACAGCTCCACTTGAACTACAGGTATTTGGGAACTCCTTAATGAAATAGTTCTTCAGCACCTTTCCCTGGGAATGCACATGACTTGACCATTGAAAAGAGTGACTTTGGTGAACTCTAGCCAGGACAGAAAGATAAACTTTTTTATGATATGAGGAAGTGAAAGGGTCATGTCCTTGCTCTGTCAATCACTTTGTTTGTACTCCTATATTCTGGAGATAGGCTGTTAAGTTCCAGGTTATGTGCTTTATTAAGTTATGTCTTTACAATTCACTATTGCAAGTACTCCCACAAATGCTTTCACATAGCTGATGTTTTCTGCAATGTGTTGAATCTTCCTACTCATCAAAAGATCTGGGCATTTCTTGCAACTCCATGGAAATTACATATATCCCACCTTCCCCTGTATCTCCCTAAAAGTGTGCCATGCAGAACAGAAGGACATGGCTGTGCCTGACCTTGTCATGGGCTGGTAAAGGAAAATAACACCAGCCAAAGTCAACTCATTTTTTGAGTTCTTAGCCAGCACTGAGAGCACTTCTCCTCTAAACCTCATCTGCCTTTCACTACCAGGAACAACAGGCAACAGTCAATATTGTATTTTTTAAAATGGAAAAGGTTACCTACCATCCCCAGATCCTTTTCGCCTTCTCTTCTCTTTCCCAAAACTTTTCTTCTCTTTGCGCCTCTGTCGTAGAGCTGTTTTAGGGTCAGTTATCCAGGCTTGATAAACAAACTGGAAGGAAAAAACTCATTTATATCAAGGTTCCTCATGTTCTGAGAGCAAGCCATAGAATAAGCCACAAGCAAGACTATACAGTTTGAGTAAATGCATTCAGACCTGTGGGGGCAAGGAAATATTTTTAATCCCAAATCAAACACCTTCCCTGCAAATGTGCTGAGTTTTCATGTGCTATTTTTGTAAGTGTAAAGCCAAATGTGGAAATACTTGTGGGTGACCCAAGCTGCATTAGAACCCACAAAAATGTATGCTCTGAACTTTGGGAATTAATACCTTTTTGTGCATATCGGCTACTTTGTCTGAATCTCTCAATTCTGTACCTCTATCACATTACAGACAAGATGCAGAGCAAAGAAAACTTTTAGATAAAGTGCTGCAATCCACTAATTAAAACATCAAAAGATATAGAGATATCCTTGTACAGATGTACAGGTAACTGTATTTTTCATAGCTTAGGTATTTTTTCCTCCTCTGTATGTCCCAGTGGAATGTTCATGGATTTGTTATCCATACACGGTCCCAAAACTGGCCCTCAGGAATTGCTCAGATTGCTTCCTGATTTTAACAATGGTGTTTCAGGTAAGTCACTTATTGATCCCTCTGCTACTGTTTTTCCAGTTGTAAAATGAAGACAGTAATACTTACCTATCTATCCAAGGTATTTTATGGGACAAAATCCTGCTCACAGCACTCACTCAGATCAACAGTCTGTTGACCCGTATAACTGCATGAAGCATTGGAATTGGGCCAAAATATTTATAAATTATACAGCAGTGTGTGTAAAAAAAAAAAAAACAAAACCCAAAAGTAGGGAAAAAGGTGTTCTTTTGCTCATTTAATGGTTTTCATTGAAAAATGGTAATTATCTTCAATTGTCTTCTATTTCTAAGCAACACAGGCCACTGGCAGAGACAGAGCAGGGAAGCACACAGATGCAGGCAAGAGGTTGAAAAGTCACAGTAACAAAACAGCTCTATCTAATTCACAGCACAAACATGCAGATGATGGCAACAACACACATATATCTCAGTGAAGCTGGAATTGCCTCTCATAGGACAGAATGGTAAAATTTCTACTTAATTTTCCTTATAATTTTAGAATTTTCCTATGCAAATCACTTTGGAACATTTAAAGGATTATTTTAAAACTGTTAAACTGATGTTAATTTAAAAGGGAAAAATACTTTGTTTTGTTTTGTGAATGCATACCGCCATGGAGAGGTATACATTCACATGTTCAGAAGAAGATCCTCTTCCAAATCTCTCAAAGTCTGTACTTTTAATTTTGTATGTCTGAGTTGTTCCAAACAAGCACCACATGAGAAAATGTGTGGGATCAGAGGCTCTGATTTCCCTTTGCTTTGTAACAGGTGCTTTCTAATGAAGGTGATCTGGGGAAATGGTGATACTTAAATGAGTTAACACCACATTACTTTACTGAAGTCAGAAACTGCCAACATCTTCTATTGTCATTTAACTGTGAAAGTGTACACTAGCCACAATTATAGTGTGAATAAAGAAATTAGAGCTAAAAGGTAGACTTGGAAGGGGGTAGAAAATTAGGATTAAGAAAAGGAATTTGATTTATAAGTTTAATGTAACTACCTATGCTAAGCAGGGGATATTTTAAGAGCATACTGGTTGCATACTAGTCTAGATTTCTACCACTGCAAAAAAAATTCCAATTTCATATCTTTTAGACTTTGGAGCTGGTACTCTCAATCTGTAACATCCACTCCTTACAAAAGTCATGTTACCTATGGAGTGAAAAATAATACACAGTGCCACAGTTAGGAAATGCTAAGTGTATTGAAGCAGGGCAAGAAAGAAGATGCATAAATGTTTTTTGTGATGATAAAGGCCAGAAGAGTAGAAAACTGAAAAGGGGTTTGCAGCAGAATGTGTGTTTAACAAACGTTTCACCAGCTTTCTGAGATCAATTACCACAGTATTCATAAGATACATGCAACTTGATGTGACCATCTTGTAAATCAGTATCAAAAGAAAATGAGAATTTGGGTCTGCATTTTTTCTCTGGGGTTGTGCGTAAAAAAAGGATAAACCACTTTTCTTGTGATTTGACCTCACCAAAGTTATGGAATGCATTGCATTTACTAGGAATGAGACTTCAGCTGTCATCATTTTTCTTATTAATTCATATAAGAGGAAAAATGCAGATGAGGACAGAGGTATATATACACTACATCAGGAACTGTGGGGTGGGTCACACACTGAGCATTTGCAAAATGTCAAGTACCTTTGCTGCTTTGATTAAATACTGAAGAATAGTTTTGGGTAGTTTAATGATAGACTTTGGCAAGGCTAAAATGGCTGAAGCAAATTTTCCAATAGCTCTCTATAAAGAAGGACAAAGCAAGAGTAGTTAGTAGAAAAGCAGAAAATATTAATAAATAGGATGTCTAATTACTGTATCTAGAATACTAAGAACAAATTTACATTCATAAACGTCAATATGAGAAAAAGATAATTTATGTTGTTCACATTAAAATTTCAATGATATGACTCTTAACTGAATGCATTCTCTAATATTTAAAATCTCCAAGTTAACCATCGAAAGGGCTACTGCACACAATTTACACTGAAAGAAAGATCCTACATTCAAATAATTTTTTAACAGAATCTACAACAAAGTTCACTTGGCTAGTATTTTTACTAAGACCTTGTGCATGATGATGGAAGGCAAAGAAAGTATGATGACCATAGGATGAACAAACTTTCCATGAAGAAAATAAATTTTCTGGTTTTTACAATTCTCTGCTTATATAAAGCCATCCAGAAAGTTTATATTGCACATACTGCAGAACAGGCCACCTATCCAGAACATCTGACCAAATTTTGAAATAATGAACAGATCCTCCATCCCCAAACTAATAGTTTCAGGACTGAAATGAACAAGAAACCCAAATCACAGCATAAATGAAACAATCTTGTTAACTTCTGACCTCAAGTTTAGACCTCTTTAGCTCAGTGCTTGGCACCAGCACATCTGTACAAAATGCTGTCACCAATGTTTTTATAAATGAGAAGAAACGAATGCAAACTTTCCTCTATACCAGCATGAAAACCAGAAAGAAAAATGACCCAGAAAGTCATGAGCCATTTCTGTGGCCCAAGGTAAGTTAAATGCAAAATATATTTAAAAAAACAGTGCAACACTAGAAAACAAAACTTACTTATCACATCATTTTGATCTAGATTTGTTTTGCCTTTATTAAGGTCAGATTTTTGTTTTCATGTCATTGCCATGTAGTTTAATCAATGTAGCCAACTGGCAATGTCAGTACAGAAATCAAAGGCACATTTTATTAACGAGTTAAATAAAACTTGTCTTTCTCTAATTCAGTAATGTTGTCTGGGAAGCTTTGTTTGAAAGATTTTGGCTCAGGGAATGGAAAAGCATGAGGCAGCTTCTTGCTCTTGCTTGGGTTGAATGTTCTGCATTGCGCCGATTCCGCAGCGATGTGAGGCTGCATCTGGATGGAAATACTCAGCTGGAAAAAACTGCTTCTTTGATTAAGCTTTTGAAGCTACAGACCTGACAAATTTCTGCAGCATTTCAAAAAAGTTCTTCAACCAGTGAAACTTTAATCTTATAAAAGCAAAAGCAAGTCTAGATGTAGGAGTAGTTCACTAACTTCTTCACCCACGTTTTTCATTTAAGCCATCCAGTATATCTGGTATTGTCTAACACCGGCCTGTCCACATGGAGGAAAGCAGATAGGAAACCTCATATAACTTTTTAACATTACAATATTGTCCTGCATCAGCACAGTCTGGCACTAAAAATGCAAATATATTAATTAACACTGCCCTGAAAATTAAAGAAAATAAATGGATGCAGTCTCCTTTTGTAATTTTCTAATCCAAGGACATATTTCTCTGGCCCACTGGGTTCAATAATTTTTTTTAAATTAAGTATGTTTTCTTTTTCATGAAAATATGCTTATTTTGGGAATTATTTCTTCATGGAATGATAACATCCCCTCAAAAACACTAGAGACATTCCACAGTAGCATCAGAGGCAAGTCAGCTTCCTCAACTGTCTTTATTGCAATACAGAAAAAAAAATAAAGCTTGGGTTCTTTAAACTTTGTTTATTGCATTTTTGTGATTTTCAGGCATATGTGAATGAAGATATGACTGTAGTATAGTTTCAGTAAGAATTTGATAATGCTTAAAGCATAAGGCAAACTCACATTTTAAGTCAGCAAGAAATTTAATTTCCAATACATTTCAGGAGAAGGAACTGGCAGCTTTAACATATGTGCTGGTGGTATGAGAAATCTACATTTTTTTTCCAGACGTCAACAAGATAGCAAATTACAATAAAGTACCTGAAAAGCAGATTTTTTTCGAGGCTCTTCCTCTTCTTTTTTTTCCTCTTCCTCTTCCTCTTCACTATCCGTCTCAAACAAATAATAATTTCCACTTCTGACCACTAAGTGAAACAAAATATTTTTTTACTTTTCTGAAAAGTTCTATTCTCAACTCCCCCAAGACCTATGAATAGGTAGGCAGTCATTTAAAAATTCATAACCAGGAGAGGTGAAAACAGAGAAGAAGCAAGAGATGAAAAGGTCTCAGGCAATTTATTTGATGTTAGTCTGCAATGCTTTGGGCATGAATAAGAATTATACAAGAACTAAGGAAAGCATCCCTATAAAACAAAATGTAAAGAAAAGGACTGAAGTTTATCAAGTTATACAAAGTTACATTTTTAGAGAAAAATAACAATAAAGTCTAAATTTATTGGGGACTTGTAATTATTTGAGGGAGTAAAAAAAAGCCCAGCAGGTAAGTAAATGAACTTACATGAACAGAACCACTGGACAAAAAATACAGAATTTCTCTTTCAAACACTGAGGGAATCCTTTAAACTAGGCAATGGGATAGTATTAGTTTGATGAGGTAATGGAAAACCTTGGCTTGTTTAAAACAAATCCCTTGGATTCTATTAACATGATTGCAAATGAGTTTCAATTTTTTGCCCATGGATTCAGAAAGATTCTGAAACCTTGATACAGCATAGGTACACGGTGATTAAGCTAGACCTTATATCCTTGAACAGAAGCAATGTTTTTATTTCACAGATGGCAACAGGCCAACATGAACAAACATGGAAAACAAAAATAAAAATAAGGTAATGAGCAAGAGAAAAATAAAAATCACAGCAATTACACTCAGCAGTGAAAAATGGTAATTAATTGCCACATTTAAGCTGAAATATTTGAAGGAATACTTATTTAGATGAAAATTTACAAAATCTTGATATATGTATTTATATTAAATTATATCTATCCATCATTACAGGTCTCTGGAAAAGTAATAGTTATAATTCAATCATACCTTGAATTCTACACAGATCCTGTGTGCACAGATGATCACATGTAACTAGTCACAAACCTCAGGGTAAGGCTGTGAAATTTGCCAGAACTGATCTTTGGATCATAACTTTGCCATCTGAAACTCCCTCACAGAGGGCATTTTGTGCCTCATGTGCGCACTTACGACTTTTAGCATCAATGAATGCCCTGCAGAGGGACAGAAAGTCCACTCCAGCCATTCTAATTGTTGCACTGAGGTGAAAAGAAATTTTGGAAATTTCCTGGATGAAACAAATGGATTTTTGGTGCTGAGCTTCCAAAAAAGCCCATTTAAAATGCGTTGAAGAGATGAAAGCATTTTAAGAGCCAGTAGCCTGCACTTCTCTTTCATAAAATGGTATATTGTAGTCAGCAGCAGAAATTGTCAATGCAGATCAGCTGGGTAAGGTTTGACATTAGGGAAAACCTCTATGGCAGTACAGCTTTGTAAAGGCTCAGGGTAGCGCTCAGTCAGACTTGGAATGCCTGATCTGGAAACAAATAAAACTACATTCATCTCCCTACAAAATATTTTAGGTTAAAGCATATCTGGGGGGACACTCCAATGTAGCAGTTCCATCCCTTTTACAGCTCAAGAGAGAGGTATGATTGAATAGCAATAATGCATTCTTGCACACATCAAAATGGAGCAAGCGGCGTGTCAGTCACCTACAAGGCTTCCTGAAGAGACCCAGCTCTACAGGTAACACAATTCATGGCCAGACTGGGCTTGGGAGACCCCTCTTGTACTGCAAAATGTGGTTTCCTCCTACTGAGAAAAGGGATGTACAGGCTTTTTGTGGGATGAGATGGAAGATGCAGAAGAAAGCATGATCCTATCATCTGCTTGTGCCGGGGGGGAAAGAGCTCCCCAGGGCAGCTGCAGTCACCATCTTCTGCACTACATCAGACACAACAGTGTGACCCAGGGCAATCTGAGCATGTGGTCCTAACTCCTGCTCATCTTTGTGGAACTTCAAAAATAATCCACAAGCATAGGAGGAACCACATGTCCCTAGAAGGGAGATTGTGAGTGACTGTCAATGAGGAAACCCTCACTGATATTTTTATCTGCTCTACTCAGACCCAAATTCATTACTGTTTTAATTGCTACAATATACAAAAGGAGGTCTTTTTCTGCACAATAAAATTATAGCAAGTGATATAAAAATAACAATAAAAATCTAAATTAAAAACTTCAAGCTTGAGTGATTTCAATGTACGCATATATACACCCACAAACCCATTTACTGAGATGAAGAATGGTGCAGAATGCTGCAGCTACAGTGGTGTTCCAAAAAGAATGAGTGGGGAATGTCAGTCTATTCCCAGTCTGCCTGCCTGTAAACACCCACTGTCAGTGCCATGTTTCACTGAGTGGGGATGTGGCAGGAAACTGCTGGCTGTAAAGTCAGGGTCTGTGATGTTTCCCACAAGGTTTTGCATTATTGCAGTAAATAATTTCAAGAATGCTCAATATTTAAACACCAAAATGCAACTTGCTGCCTAAGAACGTTAAATAATGAGAACAAAATAAGTAAAAGCCAAAGTCAATATCTCTCTGTGCAATTCTTCTGACTACAAAATCAGTGATGAATAAACAAGAGACCATATCCCATTCCTTCAAAGTCATGATAGCTTGAAATTCTATAGAAAAAACTCACAAATCATAGTTTTTATTTGTTTTTTCATTGTTGTTCTAATGAAATTATGGGAAAAGAATTTTATTTTCATAAGGCTTTTGAAAAGGATAGGTCTCTCTAAAGTGGCAGTGTGCCCTTTAGAAAAACAAAAATAGAGGCACAGTTTACTTGTGACTTGATAGAAATAAAGATCCCATTTTTGGTAAACATTGCTGGCAAATATATGTCTGCTGAATTTATAAATAAATACATATAGGTAAATGAAGCAGTATGTAAATGTGTAAAATTATGACTTGGAGTAGCTCTTAAACTAAACAACCAAGCACAATATAGACATTCATAATTTTAATGGCATGAAGCTGTATTGGAGGGGGTTTAGGTTGGATATCAGGAAGAAATTTTTCACCCAGAGGGTGGTTGGGCACTGAACAGGCTCCCCAGGGAAGTGGCCCAGCAGCATCCTGACAGAGTTCAAGAAGCACTCTGTGCTCTCAGCACATGGTGTGACTCTTGGGGACGGGCCTGTGCAGGGCCAGGAGCTGGACTGGATGATCCTGATGGGTCCCTTCCAACTCAATGCATTCTGTGATCCTGTGTTTTTATGGTATAACTCTGATCAGTGCCCTACATTTAAGATTTTTTTTCACATCTTCAGAGGTTACTAAACAGCTCATGTCTGATTTCATTCAACAAACATCCAATTGAAGGACATTTGACTTGAGATTGCAGCCTACTCAGTTTTCCTCTTCTACCAAATCCATAATGTAGCAAAGAACTCTATCATATGGGCTGGACTACAAACAAATTGCATCATAATGCCCCAATTATATGTGTGACATATGCTAATAATTTCTTGTGCACAAGGCTAGACATGATTTTGCTCTCAGGTAAACACAAAAAAAATGGAAATAGCAAAACAACTGGCATCAACCACACATTGAAGTGGCATAAGAGAGATGGAGCTGAGCTCTACACAGCCTATTCTCTGTCTTCCTGCCTTACTGTGGTGCTCAGATTTCTACAGTTGATACTAAAATGACTGATGAACCATAAAGAAAGATGTCTAATATGGGTATATGAAAAGGAAATGATGACTAATCTTGGAATGCATTGGCAAACTTTCACAGTCACATTGTTAAATATATTGAGCTTTGCAGTATTGGGGAGTTGAGACCTTTGAGGTCAAGACAGATTCTTTTCAGCACATGTTTATCTGATTTGATATTTTTCTAAGAATGCTCAAAGTATCATGAGCTAACTTTGCTTCCAACACACAGAAGTTCAAAATCGTGTTAAATTCTTTGCAGATTGGAAAAAAGAAATCAATTTTTGAAAAAAAAACCCCAAGCCTTCTATCAAGTCACAATCACAAAATCAGGCATAAAACAAACAGGCTATGGGAACGCCTTCATTCTGGTCAAGGATATAAGGGTTAAATCCACATATTTGTAAGAGGATTGAGAAAACCTACTGGAAGCATGATCAACCCAAGGCCGCCACCACAGCTTTTTTTTGCCCTTGGCTTTCTCTTTGTCTGCATCTCCTAAAATAAAATATGTTCAAATATTAATTTTACAAAATGAGAAACATATTTCTTACACTGATTAATAATTTTTATTTTCTCTCAAAAGAGCTAAAATTTCATGAGAACATCAGATGTCAGGTTTACTGAATACATTTAATATTAAAATAATTCAAAACCGTGACCACTAGGCAGAAGTACTCTGATTTATGCAGTAGTTAAAACAGCATTCCACTCTATAACAGCTAAAAAGTTGGGTTTT
This sequence comes from Zonotrichia albicollis, assembly GCF_047830755.1. Lineage (NCBI taxonomy): Eukaryota > Metazoa > Chordata > Aves > Passeriformes > Passerellidae > Zonotrichia > Zonotrichia albicollis. The sequence goes on along the minus strand of NC_133819.1, from coordinate 102,804,329 downwards.
GTGTTTTAAAACATACTGTCACAGTTGACTGTAATTTAAAGAGGGAAAAAAATTTCCCTCCTCTCAAATTCCCTTATATTTCAGGCTCCAAAAATTTTTAAATCCACTAACTGCTGATCCCAGGTCAATGCTGAAAATGTGGCACTGGATAGGTATGATTTTATCTGTGCCCATAATTTTAAACAACATTTAAAAGCACACAAAAATTTCAGTGACTGAAAAAAATACAGAACAGCATCCAGAAAACATTGCTGGAAAAATGTTGGTGCTATCTATTTGTAAAACTGTGGTTTATAGATAATGACTGTTACCAAAACAAACCTCTTACTCTTTCCAGCCCTTTGACAACAGCCTGAAGTCAACCAAAAGTATCCTCAAAGCGAACCAGTTTCTCTAAACCTTGTTTCAGTACATACCACAGATTTTTTTTTCTTTTTTTTTTTTTTTTTTTTTTTTTTTTTTTTAATGAATCGAGACTGAAACTGATACTCTTCTAACAATGTTGTTATGTGCTGGCAGTTTTCAAGAAAAATTTATCACTTGTCCAACTAGCAGTTCTACCAGGTCCTTATGGAAATATGGTACAGGAGTAGCTAATGGTACCTTCATCATCTTCTTCAGAAACCTTCCGAATCTCCGGCCCCTCTGAGGACTCCTGGTTCATGCTCAGCATCCTCTCTTTTCCCTTCTTGTATTTCTGCTGCCTGGCTTTGATGCGATCCATTCTAGCAAAAGTTAGAATCTTATTAGATTTACACCTTCAACCATCCTGGAAAACAAGTATTAAACACACACACACACGCACACACACACTCTGCAACACTTCTAAGGGAATTATTCCACACTGTCCTTAGTCCTGCCCTTAAACAGAAGGAGTTACATTGCTCTGAGGGGGCTGGCTGGGAAGACCAAGCATAGATGTTCACTCTGTTGGTCAGTGAGAGCTGGGTTTCCTGCTATCATGACTGCTTTACTTTCTCCCACTCAACAATCTTATTATAATTTAAAATTGCTTTTCCCAAAACTTGCCACTCTGAAACAGGGATTTGGTTGTCCCTGCACTGTATGTACTACATCTTCATCCTTTAGGATCATTTGTCTCAACGGACATCAGTGACAAATGGTGTCCCTTGAGGGTCCAGTGCTATTTTTACTGTCTGGGGATGAAGTGGGATCCAAGTGTACCTTCAGTAAGTTTGCAGATGACACCCAGCTGTGTGGTGCTGTTGGCACAGCTGAAGGATGCACTGCATTTTGCAGGGATCTGGACAAGCTCAAAAAGCTGGTGTACAGGAACCTCAAAAAGTTCAGTAAAACCAAATTCAAGGTCCTGCACCTGGGTCAGGGCAGCTGGGGGATGAATTGGTTAAGAGCAGCCCTGCTGAGGAAGACCTGGGGGTGCTAACAGATGAGAGGCTGGACATGAGCCTCAGTGGGCACTCCCAGCCCAGGAACCCAGCTGTGTCCCAGGCTGAATCCAAACCAAAGTAGGCAGGAGAGTGAGGGAGGGGATTCTGCCCCTCTGCTCTCATGAGACCCCACCCACAGTGCTGCTCTGGGGTGCTCAGCACAGGAAAGACATGGACCTGCTGGAGAGAGTCCAGAGGAGGCCCAGAAAGGCGATCAGAAGATGAAGAACCTCTCCTACAAGAAAAGGTTGAGGCAATTAGGGTTGTTCAGCCTGAAGAAAAGGCTCTGGAGAGATCTTATTGCAGCCATTCAGTACTTGGAGAGAGCTTATAGGAAAGATGGGGCCAAACTTTTTTGCAGGGTCTGTTGTGAGGACAAGGGGCAATGGTTTTAAACTGAAGGAGGATTGCTTTAGATTGGCTATAAGGAAAAAGGTTTTTCAATGAGGGTGGTAAAACCTGGAAAAGGTTTCCCAGAGACATGGTGGATGCATATATATATAAATGCATTAAATACATACATCCCCAGACACATTCAAGGTCAGGCTGGATGGGGCTCTGAGCAAACTGATCTCTTTGAAGATGTCCCTGCTCATTACAGGGGGGTTGGACTAGGTGACCTTTAGATTTTCCCCTCCAACTCAAACAATTCTATAATTATGTGATTCTATATAGGTAGAAAATACGGTCCCTGCAATCTTCCCATGATTCTTCTATTATGCAGCGTGGAAGAAGCTGTCATGAGTGGGCTTTGACACTTGGTTAGGAATCAATTAGGGCTTTCCATGCATTGTGTTGAAGGAGCTTTGAAACTTTTTTTTTTTGGAACTTTCTGCAGTTACCAAAGAAATTGTTGGCTGGATGCAAGAGAAACCAAAGTGACTTATGGGCTGTATAAAGAGAAAGGATCTCCAAGCCACTTGAATCGAATGCAAATATTTTCAGTGAAGGTAAACATATATTTTGCACTTAAACACCACAGGAGGAACCACAAATAAAACAGAAAGAGCAGTCATGCAACAATTTTTTCCAGGAATACAGATAACAGATATACAGAACAAAATTCTAGTAATGGTAAAGCATTTCCATAAAAGAAAGTGGTGGATAAATACCAGAAGCTAGTATTTCTATCAAAGAAAGTGCAAGATAAACACCAGCAATCAGTTAAATATGTATATACATATGCATAGAAATATGCATATATATGTATATAAATATATAAATGCATTAAATACATACTGTCTTTTCAGTTGATCCATTGATTTTTTTTCCTCTTCAATTCTTGCCTTTACAGCCTTGACAATTGTAGCCTGAAAAAGCTCAGCACCCCTACATCAGAAACGGGACAGAAAGAGAAAAAGGAGAGGACATGTTAAATGTTTCCAAGTCTTCCTTATGGCAACTAATCACAGAGAATTCTATGTTCCTTCTATACATGACCTTATCTGCATCAAACAAAACTAATCCAGAGTGTGAAAGAAACAATCAATTGCTCTAAAACAGTAACATCTTTACATACAATCATTTCAAGATCTGGGGCCATATGTTGTGAATCCTACTCAGCCTGTATGTTCCTCTAGCAGCTGCTCAAGAAATTCAGCTACCAGTCATCAAAACACAGAACGCCGCAAGTAGATTCAAGGATGAGAAAGGATTTCTTGCACATCCTCGGGATTTTTTTATGGTTATTTCAGCTTTATAATCACCTCGATCCCCTGCCTCAGTCCTCCTGGAAGTTGTGAGCAAGGTCCAGCTTTATCTAGGACCATGGTAAGAATATATTCAGCTGCACTTTTACCCTCTGAAAACGATGGTGCTTTCAATCTGATGATAAAAACCCTTGAGCAAGTTTCTGATGTGCCAAGAGAATCTGGCTTTCCACCCCATTACATTAGAAATTTAATCGGTTCATTGATTTGAATGTTATGACCATTCTTCCTAATTCACACATGAACTTTTAAGGCTCTTAAAAGAGTCCTAAAGTTCCTCTCAAAGAAGTAACCTAGATCTAAAGTCTTTCTTTTGTCAGGAATTCAGTAAGAAAAGCTATAATTTTAGAAGTCTACTCTTTCATTCTGGATGCACATTTTCCTATATAGGACGTATTTTGATACTCATGATTTTGCTTTATGCTGTTTTCACTGTGAACGCAGCACACCAAAAGAGGTACAAAAAGAGTACAAAAATGCTATTATATTTAGCATAATTGGGCATCAGAACTGAAATTCACTTCAGAACAAAAGCCTAATGCAATGTGGGGTGGAGGTGTAGGTCTTGTAGCTCTCTTTACAGGGCTGAATTTTGTTTATTATAGGCAGCTAAACATGTCCCCTTCTTAAAATGATCCCTGAAAGAGGAAGATAAAAACTACTTAATTTCATTACATACAAACCAAATTTTTCCTGAAATACAGTCAGAAATCAATGTCTGTTTGTCTTTTGAGGAAAAAAAAGCCACAATACATTTATTCCAATATTAACAAAAAATTTCTTGGAAACCCTATGGAAATTAAAACCAGTATTTCATTCCTCATCTGCCTTCATATCATAAACCAGAAGAATGTTTGTGCTAGTGATGGCTATGAGTTAATGCTTGTGGTGTAACAGGCCAATGAGGTTAACACTTCCTTGCCAAACCTGGCCAGTGTTCAGTGATGTGACACTTCCCAAAAGTGCTCCCTTTTCCTCCCAAGCCAGACGTAAGAACTTTGCTGTCTTCCTCCTCCTCTCTCCTTCTTGAGATGGGATTTCTAAGGACAATTGTCTCAAGCTCTAACAGCAGAATGTTTTCTTTCCAAGACTTAGAAACTCGGGCATTCTCTCTCATGCACATCAATGTTGAGAGAATGCTGCAACATATTTTCAGAGCTTTTAACAGGAGCAGCAGATAGCATTTGGTAGAAAGAATTGTTTAATTCCTATTAGATTTTCAATGAATTTGTTTTCTGGTGTCAAAGCTGGGTTTGCAGTTATGAATTTAGCATGGATTGTTTAAATCAATATTAAAAGACTGTTTTGGTACTACCTATAGCAAAAACTAAGTACTGCCACCATGAGAGATTTGAGCTGTTGAATTTAATTTCTTTTAAATTTTCTGTTACCTTGATGCTAATATCTGAGAAGCTTTTATATCTGCAACCACATGAAGGAAGTAGTAACTCATGAAGACTCTTCTTTGCAGCAACAGGAAAGCAAAACATATACTGTCCCAAATGATTCCTGCTTCACCACTGGGCAGTTTACAATCTGGATTGCTCGTTGCTGGAAAAAGACACCATCAGTGTTAAGAATTCTTTAATAATGTTTAATTAATTAAATAATCCTAGCCTTTAAAATTATTTGAATTATTTTAGATTTTCCTAAAGAAAGTTGTCATGCATTTCCATTTGAGGTGTGCCATAATTTCTTTCACAGCAAACTGAAAAGCTTCCAACAATGTGATGTCCCATGTGCCACTGTCCCACAAGTAAGGACATAACAGAAGTGAATCATTTGCATATAAATTCACCCTACTTTAGTAAGTACTTGAAAACAAAGAATGGAAAAGGCATATTTTTTGTTACACTGAATTTTTTGATTCCAGTGTTTCCTAAAATGGCATATATCAATTTTTTGTCCTATTCTCTTCAAAGTGACTTTTTCTCTCATTTTTTAATTAAGAATGCTATCAACAAGAGAAATAAGTGGTTTGTTTTTGTCAAAATGACTTTTTGACTGTCACCACCGATTATTTTTATTTTTCTTCTCCACAACTCAGTTCAATGCTCATTTCCATTGCATAAGAGAAGAAATATTTGAAACCACAAAACTGCTTCCTTTGGGGTAGGAGGAGACAGGCAGAGAGGAAATCCCATTCCTCCTACCCCTAGATTTTGGCCTGGGCTATTTCTTTCTTCCTTTATTCTCTGTAAGACAGTTCTCTGGGGGATATTAAAAAATCAAACTGGGTTTTGTGGAACTGGACTATAAACTCCATGGCCTATGCTGCCCTATAGAAGGCAGCAGAAGAACTCCAGGGACAGGCTCTGGCTCGAAGCTGGCTTTTCAAGCAACCAAGCCAATCTAATAGCTCTGAAAGCTCAAACTCCAAGAGCTTCAAAGCCTGCTGTGCCCAAACCCTGGGGTGGGAGTTTGAAAACCTGTGCCTGAGTTTCTGTTGCTGCCCAAAGTGTTTTGGCTAACACGAGAATTCCTGGGCACCTTTCATCCTATGAATTTGTGTCTTCCTATATACTTCCTTTTCCCCTATCCCACACTTATCTATTAGGATCAATCATGATGACAGGAATTCAGAATTTTGCTGCAGCCTCACTAGGCTGAAACAGCTCTTTAAATTCAGAAAAAAACCAAACCAAACCCAAAAGCACACCAAAAAAAACTTCTGCAGGTGTTTTCAAACTGTCAATCCAGGGTGTCAGGACAAAGTGGAGACAAATTAATAGCTCACTGAGATGTGAAGGGTTTTGCTCTCCACACTTCATTCATCCTTTCTCTCACCTCCATCAACAGACATTATCCACTCCATTCTTTTTATCACCACATGAGAATAATCGCAAGGAAAAAAATTGCTAAAACTATGTCTGCATGCAGAAAAATTAGCACTTTCATGCCATTTCAGTGAGCTGAAGTGGTTTGCCTTTTGAACCACTGAACCCTGGTACACAGGGAGGGATGGGAGCCCACACTGCACACGGGGAGTGCAGCTGGGAAAAGGTGCCCTGTCGATGCAGTGATGGTGAGCTGAGCTTTTAGCTCAAGATGTACAGTAAACCAGGGTATCACATCACCTGCATCTATGGGAAAATGTGTTAAGTGCCAATATCTGTGAATTGTTCATTTAAAGCAAACGCTGGCTGTGGGTGGATGTATGGGCATGGTGGCAGTTTTCTCTGTACACGTGTCCCCCTTGTTTCTGTGAAATGTTTTTAATATTCTGTGTTGTTAATCAATATAAATCCAAGATTTTTCAAAAGGTAATATATCAAGGGATGGCACAACTTAAATATGGTAGAAGATATTAAGGTGATTCTTTATTTATAGAAAATTATGGAGAAAAATAAGCTGTACTTACGAATATGGTAGCCTTTAACTGTACAAGCCAGGCTAAATGCCTGAATCACCCAGCAGCTCTTCTGAATTAATGATTCAATGTAGCCACACGCTCCTATCTGCAAGTAAAAGGGCAGTTTTATATAACAAGACATAGCAGTAATAAGGATAAGAAAAATTACATGTTTTTACATTACATGAGAAATAACACAGCCAAGGGCAGTTGAATTATTCTCATTACTAAAAGAGCTTGGAAGAAAGAGTGGCTTTACCAGTGACACACAAACTGGTCTTAGACAGAATTTGATTTTTTGATTATTAGTGAGACAGGAGGTATGTGGGGCTTGTTTGAGTTTTTTGCACAGAAAGGGACACATCTGGCATACGATGCAACATGACAACTAAGCAACTTTTACAAATCACTGACTTAATCCTGCAAACATACATGGACAAGTTTAAGACACATGTAGCTCCACTGAATTCCCAAGCATAAAATGAAGCACATATGTAAGCATTTAGAACATTTGCAAATTCAAACCACCCATAAATCAATTTTATTTCAGTGTAGTGACTTAAATAAATGTAAAAAGAAAAATGTCTGTTCTTTGCAGTCCAGCATTAAAACTGTTCAAAGCTAAAAAGCAACTGCCAGGAATAAATCTAAATTTATCTTTCAAAAAGATTGAAATTACTGGCTTGTCTTAATCACCTGTCAGTACCACTGCAAGAATACATATAAAAGAGTTAATTAATCCAAGAAAAATATTTCATATTTTGCTGAAGAATTTGACATTTAATTATCAAATACATCTGTTTCCACCTGAATTTCACACTAGTTCTAAAGGAAACAGGAATGGAGTTTGTAACTTTGTAGTCAACTTCACTAATTACATTACATCACACAACTGCATCTCATACTAGTTTGAAAATTCTTTATTTAAATAAATTGTCCAATTAAATGTGCACTACTTATCAACAGTAGGACTAATTTTGCACTTCTTACTCATTTTTCACTCCACTTTTCATGAGACTTCTAAAGAGAGACTTCATTAGGCAAAGAAACCAGAACCTGGCCCTTTGAAAGTAGCTGGTGAGCTTTTACAGAGCCCAACTGGGCACATGGGTGCACATTTCCCTATGATGGATATGCACTGCCATTCCCTAGCAATGCTGAACTGAAATGGAGACTGCTTTGTGCTTGCAGAAAGCTGTGGGCCCGAAAAAGGATTTTTAATGACTGCTCAACGCACTGTGCACACTTCCAATGACACTGAAGTGCTGAGGGCAGAGGAAAGGCATCAGCTCCCTACCGACAGGATGTTCTTCATGGTGATCACGAAGACGTTGTAGGCAATCAGCCAGTCCCAGTAACGCAGAATGCTCCTGATGGGCTTCAGCAACAGGTCTCCACCAAAGAGAAGGAAATAGAAGCAGGCCACCAAGTAGCCCATACAGAATATGCTGATCCTTGTGGTTCCCGTGATGAAGATTATGGTAAGCACAAACCAGAAGAGGTAACTAAATATTATCACCTTATACATGTCCAAGTAGGACCTAGAAGTAAAATAAGGAGAAAAAGTTACCCATTTTTTCTGAGGGCAATGCTATCTTTCCTCTTTCTGCACCAGTGGCTGACACTTGTGCCAGGGTCTTCTGGGCATTCTCACACTTCAATAATTGTGCAGGCACTGACCACTAACACCACAGTCAGGGGGTCTGGTTCATGCACAGGTCTGCTTGGGTCACACATTTCACTCCAGCTCCTCCCTGTGCATAAGCACCTTGCTACACCCAGTCAGGGTGCTGTGCTGTGCTTGCTGCAGGATCAAGCCTTGCACCAGGGAAGGGAGAACATCCCATTCTCACCAAAATTCAGGGGAGAGGGATATTATCTGCAATGCCATATAGGAGCTCTAAAGGCTGTCTGAGATCATCTTTCAAGAAGTGTGACAAATAGTATAGCAAATCTATTTTAAAAAGCCAACTACAGTACATCCCTGCAAACAATTCCATATGTATTGATGGCTTCTAGGGAATTCAGCCTGGTCAAAAGACTAGTTTTCATAAACAGCTGCTAAAAATATCTTTCTCTAATGGTGATCAACTGTAAAAGTTTTGAGGGGGGAAAAGGTTTCTACGGAACAGAAATGTGATAGAATTTACTGAAACATTTACCAGGAAGCTCTGAGAGAGAGCTATCTGAAATCAGCCTGGCCCACAGTGGGAAAGAAAGAGAAAACAATTTGGTGTTTTCAGATTCCTTAAAATGTTGACTTAATATTGACTCGGTGAGCTTTCAAACAAGAATGTCTGCCAAAGGCAATACCAAATACTACATACAACTAAACACTGCAAAACCAACTAATTCTTCGTTTCCTCCCATTTATAATGTTTTGATTCCAAATCTAACTGTGTTTTCAGAGTCTGTTCACCCAGGCTGCATAACTACATTTGTCAGGAAACCAGGCAGGGAGACAGAGCTACAGGAGTGCACATATACCTGAGCCAAACCATGTAAGGAGCAAATTAACTAAATGCACTGTATGAAGCCACATAAAAAGGCCCCTGCTGCTTGATGTTCTCAGGCTCAGAACTTTCTAGGAGTATGTATTTATAGTCCTACATTTATAGGCCCATATTACACATTTTATCAGAGAGGCATTTAATGAAAGGTAAAAAGAAAGCTCCTTTATATTTATTTCCCACAAATATTTAAGAAATTTGTCATCCACTGCCTGTGAAATCTAAAAATATCATGACTTTGGAGATGTTACTGGGTTCTGGGTGATAAAACATTAACAAAAAATCAATGCGTGCTGGGACAATAAAGAAGACATCAGTAGAGGAGGTCTTCATTAACTTGATGTGCATTAGAAATGGTGCTCTCGTTTCTCCAGAAAATAATATTCTGTTTGATATTCCTTTAATAATAATTATTTGTGTGTGGGATGGCTAGGAAGCGATCACTTTCCTGACACTGCTCTATTTCAAAAGGCTTGTCCTTTACTACCAACAAAATGCATCAGCATATTTTGAGAAAAGCCCAAAATGGAATCAAATTGATCCAAAACACAGCAATGTCTTAATACTCGTCAATAAAAATGAACTCTGACTCTTAGAGACTGTCTCAATCCAAACTTCCCAACATATATATGAGGCATTTTCTTGAGTCATAATCAGTCATAATTAAAACTTCTGGAAATTAAAGAGAATATGAAAAGGAAGACAATAATCTACCTACTTTTTCACTATAATGGTAGCCATTTGCTACAATTTAGCAGTCATCTAAAATATTAAGTACACATTTTCTTCTTATTTCCAAAATATGCATTAAATGTAATAGCCTTGGGCATCTCTAAACCAACCAAACAACAAGACTGCATGTAATGGAAGAATTCTTAGAAGGGAGGAGGCACTAGAATGGTGTCAAGTGACAAATGATACAGTCCTTAAACATGGAAAGCATTCTGACTTTTATAACTGTGCAGTTACAAGCAAATCCAACAATAAAAATGGCTCCAAGAATTCATCTTGGAGTGGATGTCTCACAAATGGTGTTTGAAAAAGTCAGCCAAAGCACGCCTAAACAATGAAGACCACCAACCATCCAAGGTACTTCTGTGCTATCCCAAGAAGGTGGCCACATTGAGCACAATGGAGGGAACCATTCAAGTTGTTTCAGGGAGATAAAAATTTTCCTGAAATCATGTTCCTTTCAGTTACAATATACAAAATCTTGTCTGTTACAGCATAGAGCCATGCATGCCCCTAATTTTCACTAATTGATATGGAAAGGTCAAGTGCTGTAAGAGCAGGAACAAAGACATGTCTTGGTGGGGAGTTCTCTACATGTTACCTCTCAAATAATTTGACACATTCTCATAGATAAATCTTTAAATTCTGCCTCAAAGCCCAGAACATTAGGAAGCGAGGAGTTTCTGTTCCTTGCCCTGGGATCATAACACAACAGTGGGAGGCTGAAGGACAAAGACACCCCAACAAAAGACCCTACACAAACCCATGAGGACACTTGAGGTGCACACCCTCTGTTTAAAAGCTTCTACACAGACAGGAGAAAATGCTGAATCTTGGACAGCATATACTGTGATTTTATGCTTTCACTGCAGACCACAGAGATCATTAGTTCAATGTCATGTAAGTCTTCCAAACTCTCATTTTCTAAGTGTTCTTTAAATCTCCCTTCATTCACCAGGAGCAAAAGGCCACCCTGAGGATGTGATATTTAACAATACACCTTAGAAATCTGCACAGCTGGTTCCCAAGGGGACAGTCCCACCCCTGGTCATCCCTTCAGCTCTACATTTCAGCCTTGTTTTTGGCTTTGGCTCTTCAAAATGGTTTCAAGAAGAAAATTTGCAAAAGCTTATTTACTTTGAGGGAGGACAGAAGGAATGGATACTTTTCTGCCCAATTAGCCTCCAAACCCACTCAGTGCTGGTGTGATGAATGCAGAAAGGTGGGAGGGTGCAGCAGGAGGCTAAGAACACAGACACACATCTGAGTAAGATTAGCCACTACACCAGTGCACCAAAAGCATCCAACTATGGCTTTGACTACAGCATGACAGCCTCTGAATGAGAAATTACACAGAAAAAAACCAAAAGATTAATGAGAAATAAAACCCACTGATTTTCCAACCATGTCATTAATAGAACCCACTAATACTCTGGATAACATTTTGGAAAAAATTACCGTATCAATTTGCTCAAAACCGAGGAAGACAAAGTCTGAAGTTCATTCCATACATCCATCAAAGCTATTTTAACTTCAGATGGCTCTCTATATCAAATTGTCTGCTTTTATTTTCTGAAGTTTTATTGGTCTTACCATGACTGTTTCAATATTTTATTTCCACAGGAATGAATTTTTAACTGTAATACAATGCAGCCTGTTGCAGAGATTGCTCTAGGTGCAGCTGTTTTCCTGGCATGCTACACAATGTGTTTGGCTATGACCAGCCCAGTGCCTGGACCTCTGCCTGCAGGCACCAAGAGATGCCGATGCTGCAGCCAATAATCCCTCTCAGGAAAGGTATTTGTCCTCAGCCAAATGTTCTGCCTTGAAATTTAGGGGAAGAACACACTTCTGCTTACACAGTGGTGAAAGCCTTTTTTGGTGGTGGATGCAGCTGAAGGGTTCCTCATGCTGGAGGAGCTGCTGTTGGGCAGTTCCACTGTTTTTCCCTAGCAGCCCCCTGCTTTGAGTGTGATACTCACCTTCATATAACCCCAAGGCTCCTCCTGTAGCCTTCCTCTGATGACATACTGTCCCTATACATATGTGTTCAGTCAGCTTCACCTACTCCCAAATTTCTTCTTTCTTCCATCTCCTGTTCCTCACACTCTTAGCAGCCTGTGTGACCCTGCATCAGAGCTTGTTTCCCCTTCTATTCTCAACATTGCTAATGTTCCCCACCCAGCTTCTATCTTCAAACCCTCCCCCTGGAGTTCTATGTTAGCTTTCAGAAGGGAGTTTTGTTAATTTTCCCTCTGCCAATTTCACCTAATCTTTTGAGAACTAGCCCCCTTATTTCAATGGACTTCTTCAAATCCAGTGTCGTGGATCCCACAGGTCTTAGTTCCTACTATTTTTGTTAAACCCTCTCAAGGAACTGATATTCTTTTATGATTACTTTCTTACCAGTGAAGTCCTTCCTTCATGCTTGTATCCACCTTAAAAATACCCAAATTCACAACTGTGTTATTTGTTAAAGCTCATTTTTTTAGCAACGGAATGTTTATCTGCTTTAAATATGACAGGAAGCTTGTAATGTTCATTTGCAGGTCCTATCTCACTAACCTAAGTTGGAGCACAGTTCCAAAACTGGCATTACAGCTGCCTTTCAGACACTTTACCTGACTCCCCTCATGATGTTTCCCAGAGGACAGGTATTAAAAAAGACAGTTCAATGACTCTTTCTGCTTCTAAGTGGAAAAAAGCAGATTAAAATCCCAAGCTTTTTTCCTCCTGAAAATGTCTAAGAGAATGTCTGAAAACTGCTTGGGAACTGAAATGAGAATTTTCCAGCATTAGAGACTGTGGGAAAGGATTATCCTCAGTGAGGTTACTTTAAATCCTGTGTCATTCTAAAAGCTCCTATTTCTATTCTTTGTTCTTATTTCTGTTTCAAAGTCCTTTGGATGTGCACTCCTTTGGGGTCAAGCACATGTCCCCTGGGAAATTTGGGGGTGGAAAGACAAGAAAATTTCAGGAAATCTCTTACTTAGACTATTTATCAATGTTGAACTCAAGTATTTCTCCAGAGAGAAGAAAATGAAGCATTTTGGAAATATGTTCTTCTTCTGCCATTGTTTATGTTGCAGTTAAAAGTTTTTTATCCATGTCTACCAGAACAGTGACTAAGTAGTATCTTCTCAAGCAAAATGACACTTCAGAAAGGGTGCTTTGGTCTGCAGCTGCCATTCTTTTACATAGCAGTAAATACACATCAGGCTTCTCAGAAAACACAAGAATACCAAGCATAATTTTTTTTTTCTTCCGCTTCATAATTTATTCATAACCAGGTTGTCTTCTCTTACTGTTTGGCTCTTTCTGACTGACTTTTGGAGAAATGCCATTATTAATTTCACCTGCTTGGATAAGGTTTGAACCAAGTTCTTGTCCATACTACTAAATGTTTAGACCGTTCTCAAACTTCTCTTGAAAAGCTTAAGAAATGTTTTTAGACAAAGCCCTTTCAGATCCAAATTGTCTTGAATGGAGGCCAGATACACACATTTACTTCTGAGGTAAATCTTCAGTGGATTACCCAGAGCTTGAGAGTCCTTCTAAAGATTTCTAACTCCTAATAAAATATTCAGTCACCTTAAGGTACTGTCATCTATTGGTCTATCTACTGGTACTTCTTTGAAGCAAATTAGGCATTTAGGATTGCATGTGTGCACTGTAATCTCTCAAAATTAATGTAATTGAAAGTCTGGGATAATCTATATTGTAGTGAAAGCACTGAAAGAGACACTTAAGAGCTCAAAGAAAGGTAAGATACCTTGAAAAACATAAGGACTATTATGCAGTTCCTACTAAAAGAAGGTCTGTTTATACTTAGGGACATCTTCCTACATGTTCTCATTACACATTAATGCAGCTAACACTACAAAAAAACCCTACAAAAACAAAAAAAAGACAAGTTATAGCTTAAGATGGGGTGGAAGGAAGACCTGTAAAACTACAGATGAGTGAGCCTTCCCTCTGTCTTTGGGAAGATCATGGAGCAGGTCGTCATGGAAGCAATGTTAAGGCATATGCAAGACAAGAAGATGATCCTAGCATGGCTTCACTTAAGGAAAATTATACCTGTCCACTCTGGTGGCTTTTTTATGATAGAATGACTGCAACACTCTATAAGGTCAACAGACAGAGAAATGTAATCTGCCTGGACTTTTGTTAAATCTTCAAGATGGTCCTACACAACATCCTTGACTGTCTAGACTGCAGTGACATGGATTTGACAAATGGACTATTCAATGCATACAGAACTGGCTGAATGGATGCAGCAAGAGTTGGGGACAATGGCTCTATGTCCAGATGGAGGCAGGTAACAAGTGGTGTCTCTCAGGGATCTGTCCTGGGACAGGTGCTCCTCAATATCTTCATCAGTGACACAGAGAGTGGGAATAAGTGCACCCTCAGCAGGTTTGCAGATGGCACCAAGCTGAATGATTCACTTGGCACAACAGAAGAATGGGATGCCATCTGGGAAAGCTTGAGAAGTGGGCCCATATGAACCTCATAAAATTGAACAAGTCCAAGTGCAATGTCCTGCATCTGAGTCAAGGAAATCCCAGACATAAGCATGGACTGGGAGAGGAATTTATTGACAGCAGCCCTGATGAGAAGGACTTGGGACTTCTCATCAATGAAAAGCTGGACATGAGCTGACAATTTGCACTCACATCCCAGAAAGCCAGCTGCATCCTGGGTTATCTCAAAAGACGCCAAGGGGGGTGATTCTCCCACTCTACTTCACCCTTGTGAGATACCATCTGGAGTACTGTGTAAAGGTCTAGGGTCCTCAGTCTGTTAGAGTGAGCCCAGAGGAGGTCCAAGAACATGGCCAGAGCACCTCTCCTATAAGGAAAGGCTGAGAGAGTTGAGGTTGTTCAGCCTGGAGAAGAGAAATCTCTGGTGAGACCACATTAAGTTCTTCTAGTAATTAAAGGTGTCCTATAAAAAAAGGAGAGAAGTATTTACACAGGGATACAGGGATAAAACAAGGGGAAGGGTTTTAAGCTAGAAGAGGAGAGATTTAGATTAGATATTAGGAAGAAATTCTTTACTCAGAGTGTAATGAGGCACTGGAACAGGTCACCTGGAGTTGTGGATGCCCAACCTGGTCTAGTGGAAGATGGCACTACTCTTGCTAGCAAGGTTGGAATTAGATGATCTTTCTTTGAAATGGAAGGTCCCTTCTATTTCAATGCAAATCAGTCTATGATTCCAGGATTCCCTGCCCAAATATCTACAAGAAAAGATATTATAAAAAGGAATATCTTTTGTTCCTGAATGTGTTAATTCATGGGTTTTCTAGTAATTCATGATTCATTTTTCAGACAAAAATATCCCCGTTCTTTTCTCTTTCTCTGCCTTGTTTTCCTTCTTCTCCTTATTCACACAGCATAAAACTGTCACATGAAATGGTTTCACAGATTTTTGACATTTAGATGGAACAAATATAAAGCAATTGCAGTTCATTTGTTCAGCTCACCTCCACTAATGGGTTCTTTGATTTTCTGGGGGTTTTTGTACTCTCAGTCACTAACATTACCTACTTCCCAATACATGCAGCAAACTCCCAATTAAATGGTTGCATATTGTTTATAACCTCTCCACAGGTCTCCTTGGTCAGCACACACCCAGCAGTGTGTCTGAGTGGATGTCCTGTCCAATGGCTTCAAGTTGATGCATCCCATGCACATAATTCAAACCACAGAAATCAACCCTAAGGATTGCGGAGGGGCAGAAGGCCAGTTCAGCTTGAACTTTGCTTTCCTGATTCTGATTACCACCCAAAATCTTCAAATACCCTCTGTGTTTCAAAGTTTCATGTTTTTCCATATGGGTATATCTTATACAGATGATTAGAATTACCAATCAGATTCCAGAGAACATTGAAAAGATCCCAAAAGAGGCTGTTTGAAAAACAGTGATTTTCTTGTCTTTTTCTCTTCCGAAGACAGCTTTAAAACACATTCCCGTCAGCAATGAGTTTTCTTCAGAATTATTTTTTTCTGGACTTAGGGAGGAAAATTTGATCTTTCTGTCAGGAACCAGTGATGGTTTTTACCAGTGACTAAACACACCACTGTGCCCAATACAACTGCTGCATCAGCCTTTGCTAAGATGGACACAACTTCAATGGCAAGAGAAAAACCCAGGCAATCTCCACTACATTTCCTCAACCAAGCCCTATTTGTTAGCTATCTTTTAGAAAGCATTCTCATTTGATGAAGCCTTTTGAAGAAAGAATAATATTTCTCCCTTCCTGCTTATGTTACTGAATCTAGAGCACTGAGTAGACTGGAAATTCTCAAGGGGGAGAACTGCTCAACCTTTGCCCAGTAGCAACTATAAATCTCTGGACAAATGAGTCAATTGAATGTTTCAATGTAACAGAAATAGCAGGATCATCCTAAAGACCTTGGGTAGGACTTCCAGTGATACCACTTGATTGGTAAAAGAAATAAGTCTGTCACCAAAAGAAGGACTCTTACGGACATTAGTTCTAGACATTTTTGAAATCCTGTCATACTTAGACATCTGTTGGTAACATGCATTCACAGATCAAGTCTGATAGAACATCATAGCTAAGAAATCTTACTCTTCCCATTTACTCTTGTGATACTGCACTAACTTTCAGAGACAAATTCAAATAAGAGCATGCCCAGATCAATTCAGAAGAGCTGAGCTAATCTGTGTTTTCTGAAATGATCACACAATGGAACAGTCTCTTAGAGTATTATTTTGATTGTGCTCAGACAACAACTGCACAGGACACAACTGATGACTTTTTGGCATTAAATACATACATGGGAAACTGCAGACTACGATGGATTCTTGCTAACATGTCTATGTTTGGGGGAAAAACAGCAGAGCAGTTAAGTCCACCATAAATGCTGCCCTACTGGGCATTCATGGAGGGAAACTCAGATTTGAGTACGAAGATTTTTCCTGGAGTTGGAAATAGAGAGGGTTAGATTAATCTAACAGTCAAACTACTCTTTTTTCTCAAACTTTCTAAATCTACATGTGCACAGATAGTATGCAGGAACTTGTGACCTAAAGGTGAATGTTTTGCAATGTGTTGGTTGTCCAAGACAGTGGTGGGACATGATGATCTTAAAGGTCTTTTCCAAACTAAACAAGTCTATGATTCTGTGAATGCAGGCTTTCAGGCAAATTTATCACTGAACTTCTCTGGAGAGCACTTAAAGCAATCATCAGTTTTAGGAAGATGTGTTTGCATCCACCCTGTTCTAAACCAGATGCTGAATACCCAGAAATTAACTATCTGCTCTCTCATACAGCAGTATGTTAGATGGGAACATACATGGATACAAATTCCAAGTAAAACTGGAAGCTATGAGAATGACTTTTAGCCTAGTGAACTTTGTGAAAAAGAAGCACTGTGTATTTTCCAAGTGTTTAAGATCCAGTTTTTACCGGCAGTGGATGAAGTCAGGAACAGGATTATGCTGGCTAAAAGATGCTGCATCAAGGTTCATGCAAATTTCCACATTGTCTCCAGCCATGATTCGTACTGCAGCTTTATTTTCATCCTCAAATGTCTGCCTTTGCAAGGATGCACACAGAAGCAGCATGAAGTCATCTAGGAGAAAGTAGTGATTGCAAGGAAAAATTCAGTCATCAGCATAGGTGTAAGGAGAGTTGTGATGTATCCTAATGTAGTTACCAGACTGTTTTCCCACACTTTGAACCTCCAAGACTGAGTGGTTTTCAATGCAATCAACTCTGAATTGAAATGTACTAATGCATTTAGGTTTTTTTACCTGTCATTGTCTATGACTTCTATGGAGAAATAAATGGAAAAAGGGGAAATATTCATACATTTTTACATTGAATTATTTTAAAAGGGATACAGGAAAAGCAGATGCAAAAATTACTAACTCTGTGGATTTTTCTACTACATTCAAAGCCATGTTTAGTATTCAATCACCCAAAAAATCTGTCATCTTGCTGCTGAAGTGTAAATGAAAGGCTGGCTTCAAATTCCACTGTAGAGATGATTTAAGCAAAGGATATATAAACACTTTATAACAATGTGCTAAAATACTTACACACAAGGAAGACAGGGTTTGGTCTCACAATGAAGTCTGGAAAGTATAACCACTTTATGATGTTGGAGTTGAAGTTGGCATTGCCACTTCTCCATGGATAGTCTGTGTGGCAGGAGCATGCAAAAATTCAATCAGTACTTCATAACAATTACTTAATCCTTTTCTTCAGAACACTTCCCAACTTTCCAGCATTTTTTCTATAAAAGCAACAAGCAGTAATTTTACATAAAGGGTGTCCTTACCTTTACAAGGAGCAGGTGGGATGCCAATGCAAAGGAAGTATTGGAATGTAATGATGCATGTTAGAAAACAGCAATATTTTGGCCAGATCTCTGCAATAGCTTTTCTCCTACGTCGATACAACACAGCAATCAGCCAGAAAGCATGAATCATTGCATAAAAATCCATCCTTTGACCAATTACATTGACTGATAGAAGAAAACAGGTCTGGAAACAAAGTAAAGAAACATAAACAACTTTTACAATCTCATGACCAGTCAGTACAGCAATAATGAATTATTGTGGATCCTGACAAAATGCCTGGATGTGTCTTCATCTGACTGCAGGAACCCTGTGCAAACCAACATGCTCCAACAGCAATTTCCACCACTCCACCCAAAGACCCAAAGTTTTGATAATCTTGTGTCTAGAGCAGGTTTCCATTATGTGATATCTAAAGATACCAGAAGGAAAGAGCCTTGTCACAACACCTAGTGTGTGGAATGTTTAATTGTTGCCAAGCCAAGCAAAGAACATATTGCATAGTCACATATTTTGATAGGATGTATAGATGTGGAAGAGGAACTATTAAGACTGGTACAATTTAAACATGTCCTCATGTAGGAAACGGACAAGGCATTTGGACCACACAGCTTCTATCAGTGATAGACAAATTCAATTTCTGCAAGAAAGCTTCAGTTTTCCATTATTCTAAAGGCTCTGCATTTCAGCATTTCTGTTCTCTGGTTTCACTGAAAGCAGTCCCTTCACTCAGTTCCATGAAACATGTTTTGAAACTTTGTGAAAACTTCATTTATTCAGCGCACTATGCTATTTTGACTTTCTCTCTCCCCAGATTAGAATGATTTAAAATTATTTCCCAAAGGAAATAACTTGCTGGGCTTTTAAAATTTTTATTCATTCTTAATCCTCAGATGGCTGTGAACAGTTTACTCCATTGATCATAGTGGCAGTAATGTTTAAAAGATAGGTCAAGAGTATCATTATAATTAAATTTAGGATGCATTACTCTGGGAGTTGCCTCCGTCAGATAGGCATAGAAAATTGTGAACAATCACTATTTATGGAAAGATTCTTTGAAAGTACATTTCATGTGCACATGAACAAACAGACAAGGTAAGGGAACAGAGATGACTAACATGAATGATGACTAATAAGCCTCTAGATGTCAAACACAACCCAAGCTACTATTCAGGAATAACACATTCAAAAGGTTTGGAATGTTAATCTAAAGAAAAGTAATGCTTATTTACCTCCAAACCAAACTTATAGAAGAAGTAGTTTATGAAATACTTGACACAGTTTACAAGTCCATCATCCAGATGTGCTCTTGTAATATCATGGAAAATGGTTTTAGTCACAGGTGCGGTGAGGTTATTTCGACATCTGTAGTATTCTTGGTGACGGTAGATAGTAACTTCAAAGGCCAGAATAGCCAACATCAGTAAATTATTCTATGGGAGACACAATCAGGAGAATTTTAAATAAATTAGTAAATTATTCTATGGGAGACACAATCAGGAGAATTTTAAATAAAAGTCAAAGCCACAAGAAGCTATAAAATTTTGTGATAAGTATAAACCCATTAATATTCAAATTGATGCTATCACTGAGGACTTCTGCACTCCAAAATGCACTGGCACCTATTCCCAGCTACTATGATTGAAACAAATTAAGGTTCACACCAATTCTTGGATTTTGAAGAATCATACAGATATCCAGAAGACACATATAAAGACATTAATTAAAAAATACTGTAGTAAAAAATAGTTGTGGAAATGAAGGGAAGGAAAATGTCAACATGCCCTCTCACATTTCATAGATTCTCTTAAGGTATCAGGTTTTGTTTTGCAGGAGATAGAAGACACAAACATACACAAAAATAATCCATAGAGGTTTAGCTGTCAAGCACTAACTTTCCAAAACAAGGATGTTGGGTATAGCAAATTTAACCTAGGCAGTCTTTCACATGAACAGTCTATCTGTCAGTCTTCTCTCAGGCACAGCTCCTTCCATCCCAAAGCCAGATTGACTAGGACACAGTCAAGGGTGGCTATGAATTGATTTTTTATTTATCTCAGGAGGGAGATCTGTCCTATACTCAATAGAAGAGAGGTACTAAATAAGTGCAAAATCTGGTAAAAAGACCAGCTCAGAGAAAGTTCCTCAAGGAAGTCATAACTGAAGCAGAAGTGGAAAACTCTAGATCTCTATTCTTTGAGAAATATTTGGGACAAGAGACTCCTGAAACAGGTGCCACTGGGATTTTTATATTTTTTCTCAACCTTAAACTGTGTATGTAGATTGTCAGAGATTCTTTAAATTAATAACAGATATGTTTTTCCCCAGGACTTGGCACATTTTCACTGTAAGTAAAGTTTTTTAATCAAGACAGGAATAATAAAACATTGCTCACAGGCATCAACCAAAATCAAGAAGAAAAACAAAAGACATCCATTTACTAGTGTTTGAAGTCTCTTAACTCTTTATATTTTCTAAACTGTGGCTAAGGAATAAGCACTTAGAAAAATTAACTTCTAGCACACACTGTCATTCAGGACAATTACTCCAATTAGACCCATCAGTCCTTTGGCACCTGAAAGCCATGTATCTCTTCATTACTTAGAGTTCTTAAATATCACATTTCTTAAAAAGCTTTTAACAGATGGTAGAGTCCAAAAGTGATAATTCTACATGAAAGAATAACTTAATTGGTACTGAATCCCTTCTGGAAATGTTCTGTGTAACAGATGTGGTTTTCTGTTGCCTCTTTCCCCGTGTACTTCCCTATTATCAATGGTTTGCATTACATTTTTTTGTGTGTGTGACAAATTATTTATTTCAAAGACATGATATTTTCATCACAAATAAGAAGGTATCTGAATACAGACAACAAAGAAGTTACCCTTAAGTACACAAGAAGGGGACTAGACTTTCTCAATCCAACCCACTCCGAAGGATCGACTGGCCCACTGTAGAGCACTGAGGTTTTCAGTTCTTCTAAATTGACTTTAGTTTCGTTCTCTCCTGGCTAAAAAGAAAATGCAATGGTTATAAAACATTACTTTAAGAGTGATTGGGAAGGGTATGTTAATCAACAATAATACATCAGGTGAACTGTTATTTTTGTAGTTGACATGCTTCCTTTGGGCTCTCCTTCACTGAAGTAGACAGCAGTCAAACCTTTTTTATATGCATTTGTACTCACCAATGTACAGTTTCTGGAAAAGTCCTTGGGATCAATAGATGTGAGCTGATACAACATTTTGCAGACAATTATTACACATGTCCACACAGTGCAGATACTTGATGCCAGTGGGCGAAACTGAGCATATGGCAAAGCAAGAGCCCAGGCAATTAAAAACACAAAGTTAAGCAGAGACACCTGAAAGCACAAAAACAGTACAGAAATTACATAGAGTAACAAAAGAACTGAGAAAGTTTTACCTTTTCCACAGTAGGTAAAAAAAAATATTCAAAAGAAAGGGTCATGCAGAAACTTTGAGGAAAATACTGAAAAAATAAATTACAACAATACCCACAGTAACACAGACACAAAGTAGCATAGTGAAGAAGGAAGAACTTTACAATTGGTTTAGGAAGATATTTACCACCTACATAATATTAATACCATTACAGCCACAAAACTCCAATCTTCCTTATCAACAGATGTGAAATATAATGAACCACATGCAGCTTCTGCTGCTTTAGTACTCATGAAACAAAGAAGAGATGACACAGATCCATGTGATGAGAGACCTTCATCCTCTTGACTTTTCCCCCACAAACAAAAAAACAAACCAGAAAAGTGATATCTTTTTGTTTTTAGTGAATCCTGTCTTACTGTCCTGTTCATGAAATGGCTATGTCACATACAGAACTCACACTGCCCACACCAAAGCACAGCTGAAAGTGTGGCTCCCTTTTTCTTCAGGCATAGTTCCACATTCTTGTTTCTTAAGCACCAGATCAAGTTTAAGCAATTTTCTACCTTTACCTTCCCAGTCCTTTTCTGTGCCTTCCATCTTTGGATGGTACCCACAGACAGTTTGAGCAGGAGAGACAGTACATCTCTTAAATCCAAAGAATTGGACTAATACCTGGAGAAAAGGTATTACCTGGAGAAAAGGGGGCCGAGACTCTTGAAACAGAGAGAATGTGGAAGATGTCAAGGCAGGTTCCCAGTAGGTGAACAAACCCATCTGGATCCCACAATTTCAGTGAGGTCTGACAGGAGGAAGCCCTCTCCCTACACCTGGGTGTGCAACCACATGGCAGATGTGGCATGATGTGTAAGAGTTTACAGTGGATGTTTACTTGCCTCTTTCACTGTGACCCAGATGATGTAAGAGGAAACAATTTTGATGATGTGAAGCTCCAACAGCCACCACATAAAGACTTGCATCTTGTGAAAATACTCCAGGAATTTCAAAAACAGCACTGTAAGGCGGTCGATCACCAGATGCCACTTGTTCCTCAAGTCTGCAGGGATGTTCAAGCAGAACCATTGTAAGGACAAAACCAGAAGGGCTCTATGAAATGGAATACTCCACTAGACAACAATGATCTTTCTGCCTCTCTTCTAAGCCTTAGAGTAAGATAAGATAGAGGATAAAGGCACAGATCCGTGATGAACTAACTAAAAGTGGGGTTGAAGCCCACTTAGCTGGGGTGTTTTCCCTTCTGATCCACATTCTCTGGAAAGATTCTGCACTTCAAAAGCAGCAGTGGTGGCCTCCCTTGCCAATTTTGCTTTTATTCCTCTCATCAGAGCTCTTTTTGGACTCTTGTCCTCCAGTATTTTTGGACCTAAGTTTAGAGATCTCACTCAAGAACTAATTCCAGTCCTGGTCCTTTTCCAGCTCAGAAAAATAAAATTTTTTTGATGTTGGAAGCTATGGATTCAGCCTATTTTCAGAAAGCACAGACTACTACTACTACTACTACTACTACTACTACTACTACTACTACTCAGAAAGCTTTTCAGCCAGACTGGAAGAAATCCATGCACTCTAGGACTTGGATTCCTGTCACAAGAGTTGAGACAATTTAATGTGGACAGTTTTAGATTTCAGAATTATCTAAACTTCAGAATTATCTAATGAACTAGATTTCATTATTATCTAAACAATGCCTTGAAAACAGCACAGCCTTTTAGAGTGTGACCTGTGCCTTCACAGGACATCTAAATCAAGAAAGGCAAACTGTAGCCCAGTCAAATATTTCCCTCTGTCAAAAAAGCTTTATCAAGTGGAGATCATGAAGTTGGGTGAAAGTATCCTTTCATAGGGGTGTTTGGCTAGAAAAGCCAGCCTCCCAGATAGTACTCCAGTGAGCAAGCTTGTGGCATCACCTGTTACATGTGAGTGTACATGAGAATACATTTGCTGAACAGTGCTCTCTAAGTGACCACTTTGCTTGTGGGCTGGCTATAAAACTGTTTCATCTGGCTGGTACATATTAGTATAGAGTTTTCACACTGTATTCAGGGTTTCAAAAGCATTTTGGAGATTAGGAGAGATTTTGCATGCTGTGAGAACATTCTTCATATCAGAGATGGAAACATTTGCAAGTGATACCAAATCACATCATTGTCTAAGCTGGTAAAAATGCAAAGGAGTTACCACCTTCTTTATGAAATTATTTCAAATTATCACTTTATTTTATATGTAAAGCACACCAAGATGGTTACTCATGCATATTTGTGTGAAGAACACATGCACTTTTGTGTGAAAAAGCAGACTTCTGGAATACCTCACAACTAAATTCCAATTTTTCCTTTTGTGTTTTTTCTCCAAACACAACTTAGAAAATCCTAATAAAAATGCTGAGTGATGTGAATTCTGTAAGCACGTAATTAAACTTGAGAAATTAATTGAGCTACAGAACTCTAATCCTACATGTGTTTTTATAAGCACAATGAGAGTATTTAAGGGAGGTCTTTACAGAGTTAGATGTTCTCACTCATTCTTTCATTGCATTTGTTTTCATTTGCAGTCTTGCATCGTGCAAGATGTATCCAGACAGTGCCAGTTAAGCGGAGCAGGCAGATAAGGAGCTCTGTCTAGCATGGCCAGGCAACACACACACAGGGAATAAAATACAGGCTTGACTGCATCCACTGAAAGATTGTACAACACTCTGTAGTGGAGTCTGAAGCACACATGAACATGTTTAATGTCAAAGCTCTGGCCACATAGCTGTGTAAAAACGGTATAACCCCAGTAGAAATAAATGTCATGTGCAGCTTTAAGATGGATCCCCTTGTGCTATTCTAAGCAACACCGGCTGCAGCTCCCCACTTCCCTGCTTGCATGACTCACTGCACAGAGTAATGTCCACCAGCTGGTCTCTTTCCCAAAGCCCTTCCAACAAGCTGGGATGGCTGGAGTGTAGCAGATCCCCTCACCCCTCACAGACAGTATGAAGGCTGGCTAATAAAGGTTTCCTCTGTGATGACAGCTGTTCCAGCCAAGAAAGGTAAGTTGCTTCAGCTGAGGTTCAGGCACTGGAACAGGCTGTCCAGGGAAGTGGTGGAGTCACCATCCCTGGAGGCATTTAAAAGATGTATAGGTGTGGCATTTAGGGACATGGTTTAGTGGTAGATATGGCAGTGCTGGGTTAATGATTGGACTCAATGATCTTAAGAATGATTCCCTGATTCCTTAGGGCTGCTAAGCCTGATGTGCTGCCATTTTGCCTTGACAAAGGTCTTCTCCCTATTTAGGTGTCACTGTCCTGTGATTATAATCATGAGTAACTAAATTTGTAGTAAGGTCCTTTCCAAAGGATACATCTTCCTTGAGTGTTAAGTGCTCTTTCCTAGTTTCACTTTTGGCTCATAATATAAACTGATTTATTGCAATAATTCATTTTAGAAGGTCATAATAACAATATCAAGAATGATAGTATAATCCATACCCATGTCTGCCCTTAAGCTTTTTTTACGTTCATCTGGCATCAATTACATTTTCCATATTCAGAAGTGAAAAATACGACACTAATGTGCACATGAATAATGAAGCAAAGCCATTGGGACTCCTGGGACGAGGTGCCTTGAAAGCATGCAGTATCAGGTATTAAATATGTATGTGTATTATTTTCTGTGTTGTAAGGAGATTTCACTCTAAAGAAGTACTTGGGATTTGGGGTAGCCTTCAAATAATCTAACCCAGACCACCCAGAAGAAATGGGCACTGGATTTCTGTTGGTTTCTTCTTCTCAGCACCCTACAGTACACTTTTTCCCAAGAAGAGCCTGTAGCCTGTTGAATAATTGACAAGTAGCCATCTGCTCAGTTCAGGCTCTTTAACAGAGGCTGCATGTGAAACTAGAAGGAAAATCTGGTGATTGAAGTTAACAGGGAAGACCAAAAACAAACCACCTATTGACATTATTAATTAAGATTGAGGAAAGAAAAATTTGCAGCTGTAGAGCTTACCTGTAGTTTCTTCTTCCTCTGATTGATTGTCTTCATTGTCATCATCATCATCATCTTCTTTATCCTCATCGTCCTTCTCTTCTTCTTTTCCTTTTTTGACCCTCCCTTTCCCTCCCTCCCCCTCTGGCTCTTCCATTCTTTTCTCACCAGCCTCTTCCAGCATTTTATCCTCTTCCTTTTCTCTGCTGGCTGTTAGATTCATCATAGTTATGTCAGGCAGGCTTCCATCTTGGTGCACCAGTCTGTAGGTGAAGAGTAGCATGTCAGCAAATTGAGTAGTAATGACATTGCAGTCTTTTTCTTTTTCAAACTGTTTGATTAGAAAACAATTAACTGTTCATGGAAAATGCCTTAGAAGTAGAACAGTTAATGATTCCGGTACTCTCTCCAAACACACACTGAAAATTGGGTCGTTGGAATGTATTAGTAACTACTTCTCACTCAGATACTAATGGTCAGTTAGTAATGAGTGGTATTGACACTTAAACTTGACATTTTCCCCACTGGAGAAAATGGTCAGAGTTTAAGATGTAGAAGCATGAAATGACATTAAGAGGAAACATTTCATGGCTTCACAGGGGACTTACTCATTTTGGTGGTTTGGTATTTTTTTCTTGAGGCTGCTCAAAGTAATTGGAACAGAAAGAAAAAGGGAGATGAGAACAGAGGAGTTACAGAAGAAGGTCATTGACAAATACGTCATGCTACATCACAAGTCATAAAGCATTCTCCTACTCCATCTGCAGAAGCCTTCTGATGCCAAGAGCATGCCATCATGACATTCACGGGGTGCTTCTATAAAGAAACATGGATTTGCAGCACAGATGGAAAGGGGGCAACCTATTCACACCAGTGCTAAATGTGGTCAGCGCTGTACCATGCTTTGAGCAATGCAGCTGAACCATCACAAGTATCTGACCTATCACTGTAAATGCATTTCCACCGTCCTCCAACTAAAAGATGCACCTGGAAAGCCAAGAAATTTGCAATTTTTCTTCCAGCTATTGGTTTGTGAATAAACAAAAGCATTAATTCCATGGCTGCAACTTCAGAAGATTTTTATAATATCTGTCTTTGGTAGTGCCATTGATTCTCTCTCTCTTTGCCACATCTCACAGAGAATTTTTCTTTAATTTATAATAGTCTCCATCTAAATCTATCAGTAAGCTTCACACTACGACAACTGGGATATGATCGATTTAACACAGAAACTATATTTCTTTAGTGTCATGATGCCTTTTTTCCCCCTGAGATTATTCAGTATACATATTTCTTTTACTAGAGAAGATAAATATTTTCTTATGGTTTTCTTTTTTCTCCCAGAACTGTGCTGTTGGGGACTCAACCCCCATAGCTGCAGAAAACCCAGTTTTCCTTTGAATACGACTCCTTGCAATGAAGTTTCCCTTTGGCAAGTGTATGATTAGGTCATTAAATATTTGGTTATGCTATTGAAATTACTACACTCAGCATACTTTCAAGCACAGGTAAGGCTGCTCTAAAATGGCATAAGTATCATCTCAGGAATTTATTTTTCTTGATGTGAAATGCTGGCCTATAACAGGAAACATTTAGACAGGAAATTCTGCCAATTTAAGGATTTTTACAGTTCAAGAAACTAAATACATATTTTTTTTTTTCCTGATCATTAAAAATTAAGAGAATAGGCTAGGCAGTTAATAAGACATTCAAACAAGCAGAATTATTTTTCAATCATTTGGGATCTGCAGTTTCTTCAAGAAGGAATCTTTGGAGTCTCAAATGCAGGAAAAACTACAGAAATCTGACTAAACAATCTTGAAGTAAAAATACTATGCCAATTGTCAAAAAGCAGAAAAGGTGGTTTAAAATTAGAAGTTTAACAAGACATTCAAACACCAACAAATATCAAGTAATAAAGTTTAATCAAATTTTAGCCACATTCATGTCTAAAATTACTCATCATTGGTTGGGCAGGGAACCTGAGTATCTAATAATCTGAAAAAATCTTATACTCAAGAATTTATTCAGTAGCTTTGGCTACTGAAAACAGAATTATAAAATAGTTTAGGTAGGAAGGGACCTTAAAGTATCCACTACCATGGGCAGTGATATCTTCCAGTAGACCAGGTTGCTCAGAGTCCCATCCAACCTGGCCTTGAACACTGCCAGGACTGGGGCATCCACAGCCTCCCTGGATAACCTGCTCCAGCGTCTCACCACTCTACACTAAAGAATTTATTCCTAATATCTAACTTAAATTTCTCCTATTTTTATCCATTACTCCTTCTCCTGACACTACAATTCCTGATGAAAAGTCCCTCTCCAAATTCCCTGTAGGCCCTCTTCAGATACTGGAAAGCGGCTGTGAGGTCTCCAAGCAATTTCTCTTTCACTAGGCTGAACAGCCCCAACTTTCTCAGCCTGTCTTCATAAGGGAGGTGCTCCAGTCCTCTTATCAACTTTGTGCCTCTAGAGTAGAGGCACAAGTCTCTAGACAAGCAAGTCTAGAGAGACTTGCTCCAACAGTTCCAGGCCTTCTTATATTGGAGACCCCAGAGCTGGATGCACCACTCCAGGTGAGGTCTCCAGAGCAGAGCAGAGGGGCAGAATCACTTCTTTTGACCCGCTCACCATGCTCCTCTGGATGCAGCCCAGGAATCCATTGGCTTTCTGGGCTGTGAGTGCATGCTACAGGCTCATGGTGAGTTGTCCATCAACCATCACACTCAGGTCCTTCTCAGGGCTACTCTCTGTCCCTCTCTGCCCAGCCTCTAGGTGTGTCTGGAATTGCCATGACCCAGGTGTAGGATCCTCCACTTTGCTTTGCTGAACCTCATGAGGTTTGCATGGGCTCACCTCCTGAGTGTGACAAGGTCCCTCTGGATGCCATTCCTTCCCTCCAGTGTGACACAGCACACAGCCTGGTGTCCCCAGCAAACTTGCTGAGGGTAACCTCGATCCCACTGTCCATGTCACCAACAAAAATTTTGAACAGTCTCAGCCCCAGTACTGGTGTTAAGAGACGCAACTTGTCACTGGTGTCATGAACAGTGAGCCATTGACCAACTCTGCATGTGGCCATCCAGCCAGTTCTTTATCCACCACGTGGTCCATTCATGTGTCTCCAATTTGGAGACAAGGATATCATATGGTATAGTGTCAAACCCTTTGCATAAATCCAGGCAGACAATGTCAGTTGCTCTGCCCCTATTTATCAACGCTGTACCCTTATCATAGAAGATCACCAAATTTGTTAGGTGTGATTTGCCATTAGTAAAACCATGTTGGTTGTTACCAATTATCGCTTTTGGGACTCTTCAATTATTTTCATATCTAAATCACAGATCAGCTAGCATATACACTAAAAGGACATTCAAATCTCTATAAAGTTACTAAACATCAAGGTTTCCTAAAATGACATAACTAACATATATTTCTCTAAGATTCTAATAAAATACCAATAGGAGGGTCATCTATAAAGAAGAGAGAATGAATTTTCAGTTCAGTTCAAATATAGAGATCCTGGTTACTATAAAACATCAGTGCTCATTTAAAAGGCAGTGCACCATGAAATGAAAGTAACCATATAATCAGACAGGTTTTGTATATATGCAATTGTACTGATTTTTATGAGGTATTTTCCCAACTGACTTTTATAATGAAAAAAATCTATTCACACTGATGTAAAATCAAGGACTTAATGACTTACCTCAGTGTAAATTGGACAGAAACACAGTAACTCTATAGTATTTGGTACGAGTGGACCCATCTTTCTCTTACTCATATAATTCCCATTCACGTTCTGGATATCCAGGAGGCAAATGGGGTTGTAAAGATTGGTACATATAATATATATACCTGATAAAGCCTCAGTATGAGTTTGTTTTCCAGTAGGCTTATTTTTATTGGCATCAGTTGGCTTGAGGATTGGATCACGCGCTTAGAAGATCCAAGGATATATAAAATGCCCTGCCCACTGTTTGGAAAGTTAGTCTATTTGGAATCTTTCTCCCAAAACTTCCTTATGTATTGCCAGGATTGCTTTTCCAATTTCTTTTTCTTTTCACCACAAGATCACATTATACTGTAACCAACAACACTGAGGTATTAAGATATAAAAACTTCATGAGTTTAGAGTTTTTAAGACAAGCTACCCATACATCTTCACAGCTAGTGAGATATGATTTCATTGTTGGAAGCCACATACCAGTGAGAAATTACTCCAAATAACATAAAGGCATTGTGCCTGATACTAAGGGAGAGAAATAACTAAATAATAATGAAGGCAACAAGCCTTGAAGGTACAGCTACTACTGCTTTTAGCTGAGAGCATTTCTCACTCTCAGGTTCATTAAATAGGGTATCAACAATTAGAAGTATACCAATAGATCTAGTTTTTGGCAACAAAGCAATTTCAGTGACACTAAAATTGGGCATGTGCCACAGGTCCCTCCTGGATTCTTAGTACTTTCACCTATTTGCAATTTACTACAGCAGAAGATTAATTAATTGGATGCATTATTAAGTATCTTTTGTCTTTGATACTTAATTTTTTGCCATTTGTAAATTGCTTGAAACTTTCTGGCTACAAGAAGTTCTCAAGTATCTTTCATGCACAGCCTTAAGAAGAGAAAGCTTTCTGCTCTGCAGAACACTAGCAGCCCATGTCCCAAATATTTGGTGTCCAAGACTCAAACTGAGCACACAATGCCATACCTCCACTGGCAGGACATTGAGTGCCTTTCCAGGGCTTTAAGGGGATATGCTGCTTGAATACCCCTGTTGGGGTATTTGGACAGGCCAGGAATCCTTGGTGCAGAGGATGCCTCTCCTTTCATTGGGTGTGTGTCCACCGCTATGTTGCATCTGCATCGCAGCGCTGTCTGTGCCTGCTCCCACACCTCCCTGACCCTGAGCCTGACATGCAGACTGACACCCTGCCTTCACTGCACACCTGGCTTATCCCCATGGACTCTCTGGGGCCTCACCAGGCTGTGGCTGACCCTCTCACCAATTCCAGATCTGATCCTCTCCCTCAGTTGTTGGTCCATGTCCCTCACTACCCATGGGCGAGAGCCCAGCCTTGCCTCCTGGCCATGCCCCTTGGCAACCAGCTTGCCTGCCTTAGCCAAGGTGCTTGCCCGCACCACTCCCTTAAACACAGGCTTCTGTAGACCAGAATTCCAGCTCTGGTGAACTTTTAGGAACAGTGACTCAAGCCGTGTGATGACATTTGAAGAAGGAGCATGAACATGACTCATAAATTGACTTCTTGTTAGAGCACATAGTCACAAATATCTAAACAATGCATCTTCTTGGTTTTTCTGTTTATATTCAGTAATGACAACAACTCACAAGTCCTTCTATTCTCAGAGATGACTTAAAAATTGCTCACATTTATTCCAGTCAAGTATTTTGAAAGGAATCTAATTTATGGAACAGTTTTCAAGATGCCATTTATAAAGGGATGATAATGATGGCAATTTTCCTAGTCTGGATCCTGCAGCACCCAAATCAGTCTACAAATTAACAGCCTTAGCATGCAGTGGGTTCAGTGTTCCCTTTCCAACTCTGAAATCTCAGTCTGTAGAAACTCATGTAAATACCATATCTTTAACTGAACAGGCCCTCAAATTCCCATTCTTACATGCTTGAGAAAGACAGGGATGTGTGTCTCCATGTTTGTGTGTCTGGGTGTACACAGGCGCATGCAGGCATGCATCTTTCCATGCACAAACAAAGGGTAGACAAACGAGCCTCCTCAACCAAATCTATTGTCTGCAGCCAATTACAAATAGCACCAATTATTCCTGCATTGAGGCATGGGCAAAGTTTAGGAGAATTCTCAGCTGGGAGAAGAAACTCGCAATGTATAAATATGCAGAAGAGGTGTATTAACTGCTTCATCAGCTTTAGGGAACTGCAACACCTGAACAACATTATCTCCCTGCTTACTTCACAGTACTGCGCAGCAAGAACATACTTTGGTTTAAGGCAGCTAAGAAGTAACCAAAAAAATAAGGTATATTGCTTTTAAAGGAAAGGAAGAATTGAAGTACCCACCTATTAATTATTAGATATACACGGCCATTGACTTTGGCATGGCTATGAGGTGGGAGATGAAAGCACAGGATGAAAATGGGAAATGAATTAGAGAGAGAAAAGAAAGCCGTTAAATAGGAACTGAATGCACTTTCCTGTCTACCAATGTGTTATGACACATTGTCATAACAATGCACACTCTGAAATTTTAACATACACCATGCAGTGAAAAGTCTAGGAAGCTTATAAATGTAACTCAGACATTTAGATTCTATGCAACTTGAGTCAGAACTACAGATAATTTTCATAGTCCTCAAAATGTGAGAACAGCCTTTACTGCTTTAAGTAAGCCTTAGAATACCACCAGTTTTTAAAATATTTTTTTTATTTTAAAAAATATATATGTAAAGGTAATTATGGCAGAGCATCATATCAGAGAAATTATCTACCTCAACACCTTCATCTCTGCCATCCCATAATTCATGGTACAGCAAGGAAATGGGTTTGGAAAGTCCTAATCAGAGAATTTTTCTTTCTCTTGCAGATGTAAAACTGTGACACTCAGTTCTGACACCTTTATAAACAGTGAGAAGTGCCTCACTCTACCAGTTTCAATGTGCCAGTTTCTGTGTCCTCTCTTTGTAGCTGGCAGATCCTTACTCTTCAACTCACTCTGCAAATTTTGCTCATGAGAAGCTGCATTTTAATAAATGAACATTAGCAATTTCAACAGGACCTTTCAGTTACACACAACTGTAGTACCGTAATCACACCTGGCAGTTCAAACGCAGATGGAGGAACTGAACGTGCTTTCTTTATTGATTTCATGGCCAGCTCTCAGCTGCTGTGATTATTTTAAGAAGTTTGCTATTAAAAGTTTTGAATTCTGTTACTCAAAATGAAGGTTCTGTTTCTTTATTTAAATTTTTTGTTGCCGAAGGTGCAGCATAAAAGCAATTTAAAAAGGTAAAGTGTTTGTTACGTGAATGCTAGTGTCTCCAAAGCAAAAAAGGAAAGTTAATTTTTAGTAGCTTTGAGAGAAAACTGCACGTACATATGAATCTTGAATCTGTTTTAATTGCCCCTGCAACTTACTGCTAGCATTACTGTTAAGCTGAAGATGGTTGTTGTGTTAGTTCTTATCCAGCTTTATGCATCACCAATACAAACATCAGCTGTGCTTTTATCGAGAAGCTTTGAACTAGAAAGTCAGCTGAGGCTCAATAGTGATTTATTGCATCAAGAGAAGAAAAGAGATGCATTTTCATATGCCAGACAGTGTTAGTAGGAGGACAAACCAAGAAAACTGCTCTGACTGGGCTATTGGTCATAATAGTTAAAGCTTCTCAGGAGGAACAAAGGAGATATTTGTGATTTTGAAAATACTGCAAAATGGCAAATATAGCTCCTATGACACATTTAACAGTTAAAAATATTTAGCTTCTTATGTGACTGCTTAATACAATCCAGTAAACATTTAGATTCAAAAAAATAGCATTCTAATGCCAAGATAAAAAAGCTGATCATATCACATGTTCCTCTTCATCTGTGACTTTAATAAAAAGCTTGGTACAACAATGAATGTCCACTTTCAGCATGATATCTCAAGGCTATTAATTTCTGGCAAAAATGTTTGCTCACAATGCATTAAAACATTTTGTTCTTCACCATCAGCAGTTCCATCCTTTGGGAATAAAGTGACTTTAGTCACAGTGATCCTCTTCATGCCACCATTTGGAAAGCTGTATAATATTCTTGTATCTTTCATGTGCAATGGAAAGATTTTCAAGTAGTGGTTGCACAGGCAATGTGAACCCATCAAAATCCTATGGGTGCCTCAGGTATTTTTCTTTTTATTCTGTGTCTATTGGATCACACTAGAAGGGAGGTGGAAACTTCCTTTGTTACTCAGCACAAACTGAGTGCAAACTTGGGGCTGCCAGAGAGCTTGCAGAGTTACTGCAAACTGTAAAGCATTCCCTCAAATGCCTCATCCCAGGAACAGCCTGGACACATATGTGGGCTCTGTTTTCAGGACTTGGCCAATTTCGAGCTCTTAACACGAACCTACTGCTGCACAAAAGTCCACTATGGGCAAGGGAAGTTTGCTCACAAACCATTACAAAAGCACCCTTGAATCTACCATCACATTTAGCAATTCAAGAAGAGCAACAGGGGAGCTGTTACAAAGACAGATATTTAAAAATTAAGTTTAATCCCCCCCATATCTTTATTAGGAAATTTTATCAAGTTTGATCAGTTCTGGTCCTAGCAATTATTTAAATATAGAAACTGGAAGTATTCTATAAAACTGGCGCTTATTCTCATGGCACAAACTTGTACCATACACTGTGAAGTAGCTTCATGTTGACTTGAATGTATGAAAAATAATTGAACTGCTTTTTAAATCTTGCATAACCTAGAACATAATTCCCTGTTAAGTAACTGGCATTATTCCTTGTGGCATTATTCCCTGTGGTCTATGGGGTGTTATGCAGATAGCCCACATTCATAAAACTGCAGCTGAGATACACCTATCACAAGTGGAGTCTAAATTTACTGCTTTCTTCAAAGAATGAACATAATTGTCATTGTATAATATAACACTATGTAGTACAAAACCATTTCTCTCTTTCATACTCCTGGCTGAGGATCCTAGGCCAGACTGGTTTTTACACAGGAAAATATGTAAGAATTGAACACTGGAAAAGTGATGTCCCAGATTAATGAAAAAACGCTAATGAACGTCTGCATGAAATCATCAAATGTCTAGCATAGCCAAGGGTCAGTACTATGAAAAGTAACCACAAATTCAGAATTTTTCCATTTCTGAAGTTCAACTTTACAAAAAGTCCTAACTGTTCAATGAAAATGTGGTGTTTTCCACAGACTTCCAAATCTTCATGTGCACCTCAAAATGGATGTTGAAAAAAAAAGAAGTGACCCAAAATAAAAGCTGTATTTCTTATTACTGACAGGAACACACATACAAAAGGGCACACACAGTAATTAAGCACCTAACTTCCAGTAAAGGTCAAAGCCAATTAAATAAATATATAAATGCCATTAGTACCTTTGAAAATGTATCATAAAATGAAAAAGTTCAGTGTGTAGGGGAAAATGGGGAGAGACAGATACTTTGGTTGTAGTGGGGTGATGGATACTGTGCACTTTATTTTTAAGCCAGGTAGTCATAGCAAAAGCAAATAACACCTACTGAAAAGTGAGCATTACAAGATAGTCAGAAACGGCATTTCCATACAGATAATTAATAGCTCCATTTACTTTGCTTCTTTACCTGTAAATAGTGTTGTCCTGTTTGCTGGTTACAGCTTTTAAATCAGTGATCTGCAGAAACCGATCATGGAAATAGTGAAGGTGTAAGATACACACCAGTAGGAAGGAGGTGGGGATAAAGATGCGTGTGAATAGATCAGCCACAGAAAACTGTTTTAAGCCAAGGTCCTCTAGTCTGAAAAAAAAAAAAAAGACGTTCCACTAAGGCACCTTTTCATACAAAATATTCTTTCCATTAAATATTCTTTCCATGAGACATTTCTACAAATTATTTGCAATAGAAAATAAGGGGATGGTACTTTTTGTGTGGTTTTGGTTTCTAAAATTCTCCCAAACTAGCAAGTTTTACAATGTAAGAATCCTGTGTTCAGACTCAGTAATGTAGAGAGGTAAAAGTACAGTCAAATGAACAAACCCTGCCACAGATCTCTTGAATCAGATGAGTTTTCTCTGACTGAAAGTCTTGCACTGGAGATCTGCTCACATTGCTTATACTTTCCAGAGTAAGCTCTACTTGAGAAATGCCCAACTCGTCACAAGGATGAAGAATCCCAGTCCTCCTTATTAGCTGGAAAGCAGGTTCACTTTCATCAGTTCTAAACATCTTGCAGATCTACCCTTAATCTCTCCCTGGATCTAGTTCCTATGGTCGAAGTGGTGAAGAGAAGTATTGGCACTGTATTGAGAACATAAGCAATCCAAAGGCCGAACAGCCAACTGGAGAAAATACAACTCTGAGCTCCTCTCTTGGTTTCGCTCATTTCTATGGTTACACCAATAAATCTATGGCTTCATAACTGAGTGCCTAAAATCAGCTATGCCTGAGAATGGCTGCATGAGATTTTTCTCCTATAAGAAGGAAGACTTCTCTTAGATCCTTCCATTACACTGAACTCAGATAAAAGATACAAATAAAAAATGAATCAAAACCACTTACTTCCTTTCATCCAGGCCTGTCATGTTCTTCCACAAGTCAGGGAATGACTCAAACTGGTATGTGTAGATGAAGATAAGTACCAACATTGTGTAAACAACCACTGACATCCAGAAGTACTTTAAAATCTTTCTCCACCATTCATAGTGTACCTGAAAATCACACACCAAAAATGCTGACACAAGCTGAAGGCAAAGACACTGACAGAAATATTGACAACATTGTACTGTTGAACATGGATGAAGAACACTATTTTTCCCAGCTGATCTGAAGTGAGCAATGATTACCCAGTGCCAGGCACAGATTTTTGAGTTAGTTTTCACTCCTGATGCAAATGCATTGAAGTAAAGACTTTTGCGCAAAAATATCTGATGAGATATGGGCCATAGACACAAAGTCAAGGACTGCTTCAGCCAGCTAATTTCATCACCATTAGGTGATGAAAATCTAGGAGAGGGACTCCCATGCTCGTTGGGGTGTGGAAGCAGTGTGGACCAGCTGTCAGAAAAACTGGTGGCTATGTAGAATGTGCATAGACTCAGAATTTTCCACAAAGGTTCCAGAGCTTATGGTGAAGTGGCATGGCAGAGGTGTGCATTGTATCTAATTTACATGCACTTTGCCTGTCACTATAAGCAAAAACCAGAGGAAAAATTAGTCTTAATCCATTCAAATGGTCTGATTCTGTTGTGTCTAACTATACAACAAGTTCACTGCTCATGAATTCTATTTGGAGCCACTTTATTACCAAGCTAAAAGTATAAACAGTTCTATTCAAGGATAAAATTCAGTTAACACAGTTCTCCCTTACCTGGTAGAGGGCTACACAGAAGAGGAACAGTACCATGTAGATGATTTTGTACATGACAATTGTACCCTCAAAGCTGACAAAGAAGAACATGCCCCCACAGACGTAAATCCAGTACTTGATTAACATAGCCATCACCAGCTTCCCCAAGACTTTCATAATATCCTGTTCATCATCCTCCTCTCCCTCCTCCTCCTCTTCCTTCTCCTCTTCCTGTTCTTCTGACACTTCTCCCTCCTGCGACTCCTCTTCTGCAAACACAGAGTCACATTTGGCCTGTCTCTTCTGGAGAATTTTAGTAAGAATTTAAATAGGTGGAAAGTAAAATCTCTGCACACAACACAGAAACTTAAACCTCAATATTCACAAGAGACTGTAATCTAATCATGCATGCCTCCAGAGCAAGGAAAAGGGTTTTAACTTCGTGTGAGCTTAAGCCTGCTGCTGGAGCCATAGGACACATGGCTATCCATCCTTAACAGACACCCACCTTCTCTTTGTCTGAAATGTCAGCAGCTTTAGTGGAAAATTAGAGCTTAAGGGTTGCATAATGGATAAGAGCCAAAACACTTTCCATATACTATTAAACTCTCCAGTAAGCAACATTTTGAATTGGAAAACAAAGAGACCACCAGCACCACCAGAAACTTCTTGAGTTTAAACTCTCATCTCGAGTTCCAGCCTCTTGTCTCGAGCTTCGTCCTTTAGATAATATTGTGTTCATCCTCAAAAACCACAACCAAGGGAAAACATTAACATAAACCCAAAGAAGCTTAAAAAACAGA
The DNA here is from genome assembly GCF_047830755.1 of Zonotrichia albicollis. NCBI lineage: Eukaryota > Metazoa > Chordata > Aves > Passeriformes > Passerellidae > Zonotrichia > Zonotrichia albicollis. The sequence continues at coordinate 102,767,007 of NC_133819.1, read as the reverse complement.
AGTGCTGCACTAACACTGCAGTTTTTCAAAAAAGCTACCATTTATCCAGGTTTTTGTGCTGCACCTGGGCCAGAAAAGAAATGCTGCTTTGGCCCTATGAAGAGGTCAAGATTCCCCAGTTATTAACCTTATGAAGTATGTGGAAAGCAGGGTAAGTGACCCCCAGCAGTAAGTACATGTGCAAGTACCTAGATAACAGGGCTTGCCAGAACCGTAGTACAGTTGTTTTTCCTTCCACTGAGAGCAATATTGAAACCATCAAAAGGCTTGCCCACTCCTTTTGTCCCACTCACCATCCCCCTCCTCAGGCTCTTGCCTTGCAAATCCTTGTAGTACAGCTTTGACATTGATCAGATGTTTTACTGAGACAAGGACCATAATTAATCAGAGACAGAACCACACCACTGCTTCCAGGGCTCACTTTCTACCATTTCAGAGCACTGAACATTTTCAGTTTAACATCCAGAGAGAGGGGGCAAGGAATGTTTGAAGGAACATGCATCCATAGCAAAAGAAAGAACAGGTCGCTGAGTTATTAGGGAAGCTGAATCTATGAAAGTAAACTTTGCTCTCAGGTGTGCTTGAGCCCTTGTACTGAAAAAACATATCCTTTTTTTCCCACTGAAATTTGTAGTTTAACTTCTGTGTCTGTAAAAGAGTTTATGCACCAACACAACTTTCAAGGAATTTAGCAACTTTTCCTAGGTAAACTCATCTCCTGTGGTTAAACTTCAAGGCAATTAATCCCCTGGTTTGAGTTGGGAATACAGCAGTAGACTGATCATTTGAAAGTTCCATGATCTTTCTGAAATGAGTCATTTTACTACCTTCCAGTAAAGAACATTTTATATGAAGTTCTAAAGTTTAAAAGTGTTTTACTTCTATAGCTCAGAGATAGCTGCACATAGATTTTGTAATATCTTTCTTAGCTAATAACAGATACCTTGCTAATTGCTTTCAGCATCAGAGAAACGCAGTAACTGGAACTTCTATCATGACTGAAGGACTAAATTGGATCTGGCTTTACCTTTTTCTTCATTTTCTTCACTTCCAACTTTGACCTCAGATAAAGTAGCTTCTTTTAGCCGAAGTGCTTTCTGTTCAGTGAGGTGTTGCCTAAGCAGTAGCCAGAAAGTAATTGTGAAAAGAATCTGCAAACAAAAATCAAAACAAAACCAACAGACTAATTGTATATCCTATGTCCTACTGATACAAGCACAGGTTTTCACAAATTTTGTATGCCTTTGTTTTCTCTGTTTCTCAGAAAATGGCAGCAATGGCAGTGGTGTCAAAGGGCATCTTATGGCAAGTTATGTTATTTAGGAAACATCCTGCATTACAGACAACTTTGCTTCATTTGCACATTTTCATTTCTTAAAGGTATTCAATTATATGCATCTATTCCTACCCTGTTTTATTCAGTTTTTAATTACTGTCCTATAAGTTCAGGAATCTTCTTATTATGCCTTGATTGATATAACTCCCATTTGCTGTGTTTTTGTTCATTTTTTACCTTTTTTTCAGGGAAGAAGCATATGTAAGAGTGTGCTGTCATTATCATAATTTTGTACATCATAAATATTTTGATTTAGGAGGTTTGTTACTTCAGGTGCTTAAACACAGTTAATTTAAAAATCCAATTTTTGTATGTATTGCAGTTACAGAAGACCCCGTCAATGGAATTTGCTTTGCATTTACAACAGTTACAAGAGCTGAGATAGCCCTTTATTCTTTTAAGAGCTTCAAGAGATGTTAATTCAGTAACAGCAGGATACCTTAGAAATAAACAGATCTCTTTAATGAAGAGTGCAATTCTGTGTGTTACAAAAAGCTACATTCAACAGCGTGCAATACCAAGAGATGGACAAAATTTAGAAAACAACATGATCTCTGTTGTCACACACTTGATTTTATGTTTGCTTTCTATAAAGTTTTTTGATAATTTCCCTTTACAGAAGGAGACTTATTTCACTACATAGCTAGAAGAACAGAAAAATTCAAAGAAGAAGCACGTAAGAGCCAAATATTTGCACACAATAGAATGGCAAGGCCAGTGATACAGTGTATTTTTTTTCTAATGCACAAGACTTTAATAGGGAAAAGAATTGCTCCCAGAAGATGGCTTTTTATTGATATTGCTGCTAACACTGAGCCATGGCAGCAGATTGTCAGTCTGTGTGACTTGTCACAGGTCCCCAGATACCTCCTGGAGCTCTAGCTTTTCCAACACAAACCTTTGATATTGTAAAACACAGACTTTATGCTGCAGTGATTAGCTCTGACTTCCTGCCACACTTACTCCCTTGCTCTACTCGCATTTCCACAGCCAGAGCTGGCTCTAAGAAAAGTCTTGAAGGGTTGCAGATGAAAGAAATGCTTTTAGCCACCTTTTACAGTACAGATTCTATCTCATTTTCAGACCAGGAAACACATATAGCATGCAGACACTTATGCAGAAAGAATTACAGTACACTTCTTTCTGCAGAATACAGTATCCAGTCTCCATTTAAATTCAACCATTATTCAAAGGACTTTAAATTAGGAATAAAGAGTTACTAGTAGATAAACTACTAAAGAGAGATTGATAGGCAAGGCTAACAAGCAAAGGGTGCCTGGGGTGATGTGAACAAAAGGAAATGCATAATCAGCAAAACAGGGCTTATGCAGGGTCACTGGAAGCATTTGTATATATAATCAAGGCAATTACTTCAACACGGCCTTACAGGGAAACCTGCCAGATTCCTTCTGGGAAAACAGCATGTCAGGTGCCCCTCTCAAGTGCCTGTAAACTTGAGCCCTGCAGCATAGTGAACAAACCCAAGCAATTAAGAGATCTCTGTCCAGGGCTGTGGTCTTGTTGGGATGAGAGAGACAGGGTGTGATGCCTTGAATATTTGCAATACAGAGCGACAGGCTCCTTAGGAAGCACAGGCCAGAAAGATGCAGAGGTGAGGTTGGGATTTGCACAGCAACACAGCTGGAATGCATAGACTCTGCCTGGGGATGGAGGATGGACTAGGTAACCTGGGAGGAATGCAGAGACGGGTCATGCATGCACAGACATGGTTAGAAAAGTCAAGACCTGAAACTGAGTCTGGCAAGGCATGTCAAGAGCAACAAGATTTGCTTCTGTACATGCAGAAAAAGGAAGGCTAGGGAAAATCTAGGCCCACTGCTGACACAGGGCATGGAAGAAACTGAGGTAGCAAATGACTTCTGTGCCTCAGCCCTTGCGAGCAAGACTGCCCTTAGGAAACACAGTTCCTGGAGACCATGGAAAAGTCTGAAGCAAGGATGAGTCTTCCTTTGGTGGAACAGGCTTGGATCAGGGAATATTTAAAGAAAATGGGCATACATAAGTGCATGGGTCCTGATGGGATGTGCCCAGGAGCTGGCTGGTGTCACTAGAAGAGGCTACTCTCAATGGCATTTGATCAAACGTGGTGATGGGAGAATTGCTGGAGGAAAGCAAATGTCACTCTTCTCTTCAAGAAGTTCAAGATGAAGGATCAAGCCTGGACAACCTCACTTCAATCGCTGGGAGGGTGATAGAGGTGAGATGTTGGAAAAGGCTTGCTAGAGAAGCGGTGGATGCTCCATCATTGGAAGTGTCCAAGGTCAGGCTGGATGGAACTTTGAGCAACCTGATCTAGTGAAAGATGTCCCTGCCTATGACAGGATGTTGGACTAGATGATCTTGAAAGGTCCCTGCTGACCCCCAACCATTTTGTGATTCTAATGTGATGGAGGAGCTAATCCTGAAAAACATTTCCAGGCAATGAAGGATGAGAAAACCAACAGGAATAGTCAGAGTGTATCCATTCAGGGGCAGTCATGCTTGACCAGCTTCATAAACTTTTATGATAAAACGACTGACCTGGTAGATGAGAGGAGAGCAGCAGATACTCTCTTACTTAGACTTCAGATGCGCACACGAAACTGTCTCCCATAAGGTGGTCTGGGGGAAGCTGATGGAGTGTGGACAGCAGACAGTGAGCTGAACTGAAAACTGACTGAACAGCTGAGCTCAGAGGGTGGTGACCAATGGCATAAAGTCTACTTGGAGGTCACTTATTAGCAATGTGCCCCAGGGGTTAATACTAAACCCAGTCTTGTTCAACATCCTCATTTTTAATCCAGATGATGGAGGAGAGTGTACCCTCACCAAGTTTACTGATAAAACACACCTGGAGGAGTGGCTGATCCACCAGAGGGTCATGCTGCCATCCAGCAGGACCTCGACAGGCAGGAGAGAGGGGCTGGAGAGAGGGGCTGACAGGAACATCAGGGCATTCAACAAGGTGAATGAAGGACAAAGTCCTGCACCTGGGGAGGAAGAACCAGCTCATGTATCAGCTGAGGTGTTGGGGTCCAATCAGCTGGAGAGTAGTTTGGCAGAAACAGCCTGTAAATCCTGATGGGTAACAAGATACAACTAAACCAACAATGTGCCCCTATGACAAAGAATGTTAATGGCTGCATTAGGAGGTGTTGAGAGCAGGTTGAGGAAGATGATTCTTCTTTCCTACTCAGCACTGAGAGGTGAGGCCACAATTTGAGTGCTGTGTCCTGTCCTGGCACCCCAATATAAGAGAGATGGATGTACAGGAGAGAATCCAGCTGAATGGCCATGAAGGGATTGGAACAACTCTCCTATGTAAAAGACAAAGCTCAGGACGAATCTCATTCAATGTCTATATATATCTAAAGGGAGGCATGAAGAGGTTGGAGTCAGACTCTTTTCAGTGGTACCCAGTGATGAGATCAGAGGCAATAGGCACAAATTGAAACATGGGACATTCCCTCTGAACATCAGGAAACACTTTTTTTCCTGTTAGAGTGATTGAGCACTGGCACAGGTTGCCCCAGGATGTAACAAGAGTTTCCACTCATAGGGATATTCAAAAACCATCTAGGCATGGTCCTGGGCAATCAAGATGGCTCTGCTTGAGAGTTGGACCAATGACCTCCAGAAGCCTTTTTTGGCTTCAACTATTGTGTGTTTCTGTGAAAGTTATGGAGTACATTTAATTAAGCTTAAAAAACCCCATTAAACACCTAATGGCTTTATGGATGCGGCAAAATCACCATATACGCACACCAGCTTCCTTTCTTGACAGTATCTGTTTTAGACAAGATATTTGATGATATAGCCAATAAGAAATAATATCAAAGGGAATTAAGTATTAAGACAGTTAAAATTCCTTAGAGATTTATGAAGTTATTGAAAAAAAAAGTAAAACTTCTCTTGTGGAACCCCTTGAGCTTTATCCCTCTTACCAAACCAGCCCTACTGTTACAAGACAAATAATACAGCACTCACTAACTTTCAAATGCATTAAAGACCCAGAAATGGTTGTCCAAAAGGTATTGCCAACAAGGAAGATGTCGTACAGAATCAACTTAAATTGTAATTAGGGGTCACAAGGGAAGTGATCCACTTAGAACAAGGGGAGCAGTGCCAACTAGATGCACTCCCTGAGATGCCCCTCTTGGGTGCTTTAGGAAAAAAAAATCCTATTTTTTCTCAGTTCCTTCTCCAGGAGAAAAATTGCAGAACGAAATGCTTTTTCAAGACATTAAAGAAAAAGTCTATCATGCACTGGGGTCAGCAAATTCTCTTGGTTCTAACCTAAAATGGATTTCAACTCATGCTGATTCAGGTGTAAGGATAAAGAATTAAACCTCAGCCACCCACTGCTATGTGCTGCTGCTTGTGCCAAACCATTAGGGAGTGAGTGGTATTGGTAATTGCAATGACAACACAGTTGCCATCACAGTCACAGACAGATCTGACATCCCATGGGTGTTAATCTAGAGAATCAAATAACATCTGGTTTTGAATCCAGTTTATAAAACCAAACAAGGGAGCAGTTTCAATCCACCAAGTATTTTTTACAGAATTATCATGAAAAGCTAAATGGTGTCTGAACTATCTAGTACTAGCTCAATATGCAATTAGCAGTTTTCTGAACACTCTTTCTAATGATTTACCCTTTGCTTTAGAATTGCTACTGAATACTGTGGATGCACTCTTAAAGAAATGTCAAGAGATTCAAATTTTTATCACAATATACTTTGTGGTTTCATAAATAAATCTCAGCTGTTTGTTACACTTACCTTTGATGCCAGCTCCCCAGGTTCCTTTCTTTTTAAAAAACCAGATACTTGAGGAAGTTCATCATTGTTGAGCTTAATACTCCATATATACTGTAATATTAGTAGTAAATTTCCATAAAAAACCATGAATGGTGAACTGATCATGGCGTATTTCCTTCGGTCCCGAATCATCCACAATGTGCAAGACCAGATCAGTAACACAAAAGTCAACCAGCTGTGATATGTGATGCTCCATGCCTGATGGAAGGAGGAAAGAGAAGAAAAACACATCCACAGATGGATTCAGGAACAGCACAGATGCAGATTTCCAGTTACACTTCATTCACATATTTTCATTTTCATCAGACTCTCACCCATATTAATCCCGTACTGGACCAGCTAAAATAAACCCCTTGGAGAACCAGCAGAAAATACATTCTGAGGGCAAACCCTTGATGCATTAGCTGCACTTTGTAAGCAGACTCATTCCTTCTCATTACACCAAAGTAAAAGAGATGGAAAATATAAATTAAAGCTTGAGCACAGAATTTTTTCTTGCAAAACAGCAGCAAAGAATTCAGAGCAGAAATGGCAAAACCGAGTCAATGGGTACTGCACTGAAGGCCTTTGACAGCATTACAAAACAGCATTAACTCAATACTGCTCTCGCTTTTGTGGAATCAGTTTAAAATGGAAAGCTATGGTGTGCATCCACCCAACCTGAAGAACATTTAGTCTATAGTAACTGTGGTAGATTACCTGAATACTCACAACTATAGAACTATTTTCTACAGCTTTCAGAATTCTGTTTTCGAAAACTTCTCTATTAAACACTGAGGAAAAGGATTTAGGGGTTTTAAGTGCTTTTATCTACATTGTGTTATTGATTTAGGACTTAATTTAGCTGTATATCTGCTGCTATAACTGTGGAGCAACTGCCAACAAAGCATTAAAAAATTATTAAACATTAAGAATATTTTTGACAGGTTAGCTTAGCCCTCCAGGAAACTGTATCTTTTAAGGGTATGTGAGAAACACTGATATGCTACTTCTCCATGCTTGTATGAGAAAATAGCTTACACTGAGCTGTCTTTGGCTGTAGTATAAACAGAATTTCCATCAGAGCATACCACAAGTAAATTCATAAATTAATTTGGATCACATAAAATCAGAAAATGTCATGAAGATAAAAGCTAGCATTAAACTACAAGTAAGTTCTTCAAATGTGTAGTCTTCTTTTATATTGAGAGATATAACCCTGGGAATTAATTAAAAGAGAAACACAGACCTGGTCTGATAGGTGTCTCTGCCCAAGGCAGGGGGTTGGAACTAAATAACTTTTAAGATCCCTTCCAACCCAAGCCATTCTATGATCCTTAGATCATAGAAGCACATGAGTTTAAAAAATAGCAAAAAATTTACTGTGTCAATATGAAAATAACTAATTACTTGTTAATATCTCAGAATGCATCAATCCAGGTCCATATTTTGCACAAGGAGCCTGCCTTATTTACAGGGGAAACTTTTTCTGTTAAAAGACAGCCAATAAAATTTGAAACTTTATGCAAACGAGAGGCAGCCAAGGTAATTTGTTTTACCGCTTTTAAAGCAAAATTGGGCCAAGAAGCTTTATGGTTAATTTCATCATAGTTGAAACTTCTCCAAAACAGTAAAAGCAAAGCTTGCATTGGGAATATAGAAAGACATCTAATCATTATGTGGAAACCTTGGTATAATGCAGTTCAAAGTGTTTGCAACAAGTAGGCTTAAAAACAAGCAACAGCATGAAAAAGAGAAAGAATTGTAATAAATTAAACAACATGAAAGTCTGCCTTGGCACAAAGTTGTATTTTCCTTGAGATCTTTCTGTGTCAATACAGGAAACCAGGCTTTACAGATCCTTTCTTCTCACAGAGTCATTAGATGCATGCATTGCCTAAATTAGGAACCACATTTTTACAGTTTTCTATATCAGTATGACATACATTAATTTTAGAGGTAAATTTCTGAGTGGTGCAAGCACATGACAAACCTGCTTGGGCAGGAGCTTGGGAATCAATAGCAAACTGAGACCCAGTGGTTTTCTGGTATTCAACAGACAACAAAGCCTGAGGTTCCCAGTCCTGGAAAGGTATTGTGTGTTTAAAGGTTTATAACAGACCTAGGAATTATACATTAATAACCTAAAATTATCTCAAAATTATGCAGACACTATCTTGATATCTTTTAAGCCTGATACAAAGACTTGCTGAAAACCAACCAATGAGACTATTTTCAGAAAAACATGGAGAAGACACTTTCATAAAATCATCAGCATACTTTTTATTGCTAGTACTTACCATCATAGCTATCAGAGCACAAATGTAGCTTTGTTTCATGATAAACTGAAACACAGAGACCAGGGCATGTAATTTAACATTTTCCTTTTCCTCCTGAGTAACTTCCTCTTCTTCTTCCTCCTCCTCCTCTTCCTTTTCTAAGTAGAAAAAGAAATTCTTATTTGCAATCCAGGAGAGGATGCATGTATAGAAAGTACATGCATTCTCTCCTGAAAGTACTTTGCTTGCAATCACTCTGATGGCTACTTCAAATCACTGTGTTGGTGGACAAAGTATTTTGGATGGTATACACCTAGAGCCCAGGTTACAAAACTGTTGTATGGGTAACCATCATTGCGAGGTGACAGCATTATTTAACTTTAACAGGCTCAAAGAGCTTACCAAAATGACAATAAATGCTAGAGGCAGGGACTGGAAGTACAGAATAAGAAAAACACATGGAAAAAATGACAATTCCTAGGGAATTTGCTACCTGACACGCCATCCGAGGGCTCCCACTTGTACTGTGGCGTGGAGTACACGTCTGCTTTGGCTGGGCCATTCTCTAGAGGCAGTGCAGGGTGGATGGTGTGATAGTCTGCAGGGTTCCCGTTCACTGTCACCAGCAGCACCTGCCAGCACACCAGAGAGAGGCAATGCATTTACCATGGCTCTTAGAGGAGTGGGACTCCTACTTCTGTGTTTTGCTACTCTTGAGTATCGATGCTAAAAGAGGTTAACAGGCAGCTGCAGTTACTTCCAAGAAACTGATATGTTATAGTCGTGCTGCATGCAAAAGTAACCCAGAACAGCTTTCAAAATTAATAGTTGTTAGATTTTTATGTCATACCAATAGACGTAACTAAAAATTCATCCTTCTTGTTAGGCAAACCACTAGATCAGGATTTTCAGACTTCAGTTCACATCTAAATATTTCCAGTAGTTATTAAAATAATGGCTATAAATGACTTTCCAATTGGAATTATTAGTGGTGAGATCTATATTTGCAGCTGTTAATAAAACCACTTGTGGTAATCATTGTTATTGATTGTACATTTTTGTCATTTGGTAGTGCTAACTCAACACTCTTTCATTGTTTTACTTTTGTGACTTCAATTTCAGTCCTTGTGCTTGTTTCAATAAGGGCTCCAGCAATCACAACCATCAATATCTTTCCTATTGGCAGAAATTCACATGCTGGGGGTTAGTGATGGCAATACGTGCTCAAGACTGACTTTTGCTCAGGCTGTGGAACAGGAGCATATCTTGCTTGTCATAACTATTCACAGGCATGTGCAACAGCCTGTGAACTGTTTCAGAATAGTATTTGGGTTATGTTCAGTCATATCCAGCAACACCAAATACTGGCCATGGAGAACGTTTAGATTAGGCTATGGATGCTCCTAAAATTAATCTCCATCTCCATTCTCCTGTGGCTGCTAAACAGAGGGGACGTTTCTGATTTCAGAGTCTGCTAAGGTCTGCAGCAGTCAAGATAAATGGATCATTTGCTGTCTGCTCAAATAAAGACTTGGATTTTCTGTAATCTGTAAATTGAACTCATATGTGCTGTCGATCATGCTTTAAGGGCCTCAGCATTCCAACACGATTGAAATAAAAAAATATAGCAAAGAAACTAAATCAAATTTAAAGGTGGCTTGCATTAGAAAGCATATTTTCATATCTTATTCAAACCCAATGAAATAGCAAAGATCGTTTGCCAGTTGGTACTACTACAAGCAGTTTAATTTCAAGTGATCAATCAATGGTTTCTAAGGGAAATTATTAAGGAAGCAGAAGACAATTACATTTAGGATAATCAAGATTATAGGGTAAATGGCAGGCTAACCATAAATCTAGAAGTTTTAGAAATGTCATCTAAGGTTTTATCTGTATGTATCATTGTTTGTATTTACACATTGAGAAGAACTGTGAAATTACAAAGACTAGTAGTATACTAACATCCGATGGCTTGTATTCATCTTGGGTCATTGACAGAAGCTGCAAAAAGCAATGCAAGAACAAATTATTACAGAAGCACAGCTCAAGCATTAGTAAGTCTGACTTCTTGAATACACACATGCATATGTGCTGACTTTTGCAGATTTGCACCAAGAAATTCAGAAAGAATTCTTAAAAAGTCAGCAGAATTGTATAATACCATAAAATTGTATTCAGTGTGCCATAGCATTGACATAATTTTACTGTATGTCCCTGTGAATTTGAAACCAGAACTGAGAATGTTGCATTGAAATTTTGGATACTAAGTCAAAGAATTAATCAGTACTGCATTATACTGATTAACTGCTTTCTAATGTCTTTCTAATGATCCAGTGCTTAAAAACTAAGTTTTTAAACAATCATTAGAATTACTACAATTATAAAAATAGTTCCAAAAAATGTTGATACAAATATAAAATATGTTCCTTTATCCATTTACCAGCCCCTTTCCCATTACTATTATTATAGTGGATTTCTTGGGGATTGAGTATATGTGGATTGAGTACATATGAGTGCTCATATGTCCCAAATTTGACAATAACTCAAGAAACAAAATTTTGCAGTGCCGCTGGGGCAGACAGGTGGTAGAGAGCTGGATCCTTCCAGGATATTTAACATAGCTGCCTAAACTGCCTTGCTTTGAATCTTCAAGAAGGACACCAGTGTGCTTAGGAGAAGATAAGCTGGCAGTCCCCAGTCACCAGTGACAGCGCTAATTAGTAGCTACAAGGCAGATCAGATCTTTACACCAGGTTTAGCTCCCTAACAGACTTTCTAGCTGGTTTGCTCAAAGATAATGGCCCCAAGCCAAAAACCCAGTCCTACGCTTCTTAAATGTGGAAGCCAAAAACATAGAGCATGCTTTTCATTTACATCCTTACACTAGCTCCTCGTTTTGTTTCATTCATTGTTACAAAATACATTCCTATTGTATTCTGCCATGCAGATTTGATTTTTATATTAATCAGATATTTTATTTGATTTATATAATCACACATGGAGATCTTGCAAGCTACGTAACACCGCTTCCCTTAATTCAAAGTAATTGTGTAATGCAGAGACCCTTCCCCCTCCAGTCTTACTTTTCTCTCATCAGTTGTGTAGTGGCTTGCATACCACAGACTGCGTCTCCTCTCTGCAGTCATTGGAATTGGGCTGCAGGGAACTTCTTTGTCATCCTCCCTGCTGACAGATTTCTCTTCATCAGGTGTCTGCTAAATGACAACAAATGACAGCACTAGCTGCAGCTCTGTAAATACAATCTTAGCAGAGGAACTGAAATTTCCCCCCCCTGCTGGTGTTCCCTCTCCAAATCACGTCTGAAGCACCTTTTAAAGGCTAATTAACCATTTTTAGCCATATTAACCATACATTAGTGGCTAATAGACTTGGTTTATGGTTGATGACTCTGAGATGACATTTTCAGAAATATTGACAGCTTTTCTATAACTGCTAGTTACATGACACCAGAATTACACAGACCTCCAGGTACTACCTTAGTTTACCATATAATCATACCATAAGCACATAGAAATACATGAAATATAAAACCCACAAGGTGCAATGTCTAATTTTCAAGGCAGTGCATGCTATTTCAGCATCTTTGACCACTGTTCCATAATAACTTTGCTGACAAGCCAATAAGATAAGGACTTGACAAATGGAGCACAAGATGGGTGGAGAATTAGCTAAAGTGCCTTTCTCCAAGTAGGGTAAAGGCTCAAATACAAAAAGGTAGATTGCCATGAGAGGAGCTTCTCAGAGACTGGCACTAGGTCTAGTCCTATTCAAAACTACCTAGATGGAATTGCACTCACACAAAATTTGTGAATGATAAAATTTGTGAACTGGGAGGAAGATAAAATAAAATAAAATTTGTGAATGGGCCAGAAGAAAGACTCACCACCCAGAGATGGGACACCGAAAACTGCACGAGTTTTAACTAAGGTAAAGTCCTGCAGCTGGAATAAACCCACATAACAGTAAAGGCTGTGGACAGACTGTGTGGGAAGCAGCTCTGTGGAACAGGCTCTGGTACAGCAAGCTGAAAAAGAGCCAGCAGTGGACTGCACTCCAGCAGCAAGGAAGGCAGACACGTCCTGGACTGCATCAGCCAGAGTGCTGCCAGCAGATCAAGGGATCTGATTATTCCACTGTGCCTGGCAAGTGTCAGGCGCTACCTGCCACGCAATTCTGGCATCCCCAGTTCAAGAGAAACACAGAAAATCTGGACAAGATCCCACAGAGAATTGTCAAGATGATTAGAGGCTTGGAGAAGCTGAAGGATGCAGGAATCAGGTTTTTTTTTTTTTTCCAATTTACAGCAATAAAATTACGGTTTTAGAGAAGAGAAGGGTAGTCTTCGCACAGGGAGGCATAGTTATAGGAGAGCACGCTAAGGACATAATTTGCTTCGGGGAAACACCTTCTGAGTATTAAAAAAAAATTAAAATTTGACATTTATTTATTTATTTATTCCCCCTGCACCATGAGAACAATGAACCATGCAAAGATTTGGCCCTGGAAAATCTAATTTGAGGCCCTGCCCTCAGACGTTGTTTCACGTGACCTTCCCAAGTTCCTTCCAACCTGGACTGTCCTATGACTCTGTGATTTTCTCTAATCCACATGGTTTATTTCTCCATCTGAGATGGCAAATGTTGTCACTAAGCTGAGGAGGAGGGCAAACCACAGTAGGTTACAGCTTCTCTTTGAGCCCTACCAGAGCCTTGCCTGCGCTGTTCCTCCTGAGTGGCAGCCCGCTGGTGGCCACTGTTCTCATTGCTTAGGAAAAATCCTCTGATGTAATAGAATAAATCAGGGTGCTGGGCAGAGGTCTGCAAAGCTACTCGTGAGAACAGGACATCCAAACATCCCAGCTCATTTTGAAACTTTCCTCATTCCTAGCAGCAAGGTCCTATTTTTTACTTGACTTAGCTAAGCAATGATTATTAATTTAGTTTCACTTCTCAGAGGAAATGGTAGCACATTTCACATATGATTGTGTATTTATATTTGCCAGTAAAAGGGCATTCCTAGCAAAACTGTAAGATGAAATAAACTGATTCTGTGCTTAAAATACTTGCCCCTGCCATTTGACACTTTATATAAATATGAACCATAAAGAACTGCTTATCAAAGGCATTTAGTTTGGCACCAGGGTGACAAAAACAATACAAAAGACCTAAGACACATACAATCATTTTAGTTAAGATATTTTTAGCCTTAGACACAACAGGGAAGGGTGGGAAATCTTGTTTTTTTTTCTCAGAGGAGGAAGAAAAGTCAGAAAATACAATACTAGTCAGAGAAGCACAGTTTGTGAGAGTCCTTTGACTTGCCTAATTTTTTCAATTCTTTCTCAGCAACTCTTAAATATCTTTTAAGTAAAACAGTTATAATTTTTTTAAGAGGAGTCTACATTCAATTGCTGTAGCTCTGCTGGCCCCTGTACTATTACTTACCACTCACAGCACAGAATGAATGGGCTCTATTCATCTATTCAGCACCAGCAGTTACAACTGTGAGCTGAAATCTCCAGAGACAGATTGCTTTTTCTTATTTGCAGAGGTAGAATTTCACAAGACTCAATGTTAGAACAAGTCAGGATCCAAAACAGCAAGCAAAAGAAAAGCAAATCTTCCACTGACTGCCAGAGCCACTTTGCATGAGTAAGATCCATTCAGAATCCCATATGGAGAGCATACACTGAAATTTCATGCATGCCATACTTTGGCACTGTGGTGCACACACAAAAAACTGAACCCTGAAACTGGAGATTTGAAGTGGGAGTGTGTTTCTGTACAATTGTTCATCACCTGCAGCATTTAGAGACAGTCTCAAGTGTATCTGTCTCAAAGACAACTTTTGCTGCCATCCAGGTGGAATTTTATCCACAAGAGGACCCCAAGATGCAATTCACACTAGGAAAAAAAAACCCCCATCAGGTCTACATATTTTACTCTGCTTTTAGCATCAGCTACATCAGTATTATAGCTTATGCAATCTTTTTAGACTGAAAAAGTATTTCTTTCTTGTTTTGTTCAAAACAGTTTTTGTCCAAGAACTTTTGAACAAAATTCCTAAGGTGAGCCACTTCTTACTGTACAGGACAGCAGCATATAGAGAACAACTTCTTTACACCAAACACCTCATATCATTTTGTCTTTGCCATTTATTAAACACCAGGTAGATTAGTAGTGAGATCCTAAATACAGAGTAACTTCAAAATCACCGGGGACTGAAAAAGCAGGTTACTTAGCTCCATAATGAATCAAATGCACCACAATTACACAAGTTTAAAAACATCTCAATGATACCTAGAATTATTCTAGATTTTAAAAACTGAGAATGCAGTCTACAGAGAAAAGCTAGTAAAATAAATTTTAAATCCTGATCTATGACACCACTAAAAAAAACCAAAATGCATGTAGACAAAAAAAAAAACCCAAAACCATAAGGAGGATGTGTGCAAAATACAGAAAATACAGTAAATTTTGCAAATCTCAGCATCTCTTTCTAATGACAAACACTTGCACCACTAACATCCTGTGCATCAAAAATAAGCATTAATGCATGGATACTCCTTTCTTTACAGTGTTCTTTTTTCAAAGTATCTTTTATCTTTGCAGGGAAGCATCATTTCCCTGGCATCTGAAGTTCCCCTGGGAGTGCCAAGACTTAGTATTGCCTTTCATGTAGCCATGAACTTGACATCAATGTTTCTTAAATTAATGTCTTCTAATACTTACTCTAGCTCAACTGCCTGGAAAGCATCTCTAATTTCACTTGCTGGCAGTTCTCAGAGACTGGTTTTAGTGTTTTATGGGAATATCTATCTCAGAGACCACAAGCACTCTAAAAAAAAGAACTGCAGGCAAGACCACTATAGTTCCTATCAAGTCCCTGTAGGAAATTGCATCATTCCCTCTCTCCTAGACAGAAAAACCCACTTCTCTCCACTAAAAAAGCACAGCAACTAACTTAGGTCCAACACCAAACTTCTAGATGGTGGCTGTTGGATGAAAACAACCCAGGTACTGGTAATCAATTCCCAGACTTGCTGAGATCACACAACTCACACTAACTGCATTTCACATGAGGCTACTCCTCTATGGGCAGTTCTCATGGTTTTACTGAGCAGTTTGTGAGATGTGAAGTTCTAGTTACAGCCCCAGTGCTAAAATCATATTATTATCTGGAAATCTAATGTTTCATTTAAAAAGAGAAAAGAAAAATCTAATTTCCAGAAGCTGCAGCTGTAAAAAAAATAAAAGGAAAAAGACCCTAAAAACACCCAATGCCAGAGGGTACTGGATCAAAATGATATGACTTCAGAAAAGAGAGTATTAAGATTTTTGGGAACTTAAGATACGATTTTTAAATAGCTCAAGGTGATGGCTCAGGCATCTGTCACCTTTTGAAGCCAAATTACATATTTGGGGATATGTAACCCCCAAATATCAGAGGTGATGTATTTTGATTGCCTTTTTAAATGTTAAATGGTTACATTATCCATTGTATAAAGAAATATCCTTAAAATAAGAAAACCTTCAACATTTTTACTTGCCTCTACAAACTCCACTAAGTCACAGCAGAGTCATGAGTATTTTCATTGTGGTTTACAGCACTACTAAACCTCAACTTGAAAACTCCCATCAGGCCTCTGAGGATCAGGAAATTAATATAAGTAATGCCTAGGATCATCCTTTTTATACTTTCAGTTTCTAAGCTTTTAAGATACCTCTGGGTTCCCATATACCCATTTTCCTCTGAAATTGGAAGAAGTAAAGGTTTACTTTTTTTTTTCTCCTTGTTCTCTTGCTCTTAAATGAAAGCTGGGATTTTTGCTCATGCACACAGGAGGAAAGGTTTTAAGAAAATTTTTCTATATCTTTGATAAAATTACAAATATATGCTTTGTCTTACTGCATCCTGTGCCAAAAATCCTAGCTCTGTTCTGGCAGACAAGCCTTCGGCGCTGGCATTTCACTTGAATCACAGACTCAGAATCATTTGGGTTGGAAAAGACATTTCAGATCACTGAGTGAATCAAGTCCAGCCATTACTACATATCAACACCTGCTTTCCAAATCAAAGCATTAATGCTCTGCCATTGCATTCCTTGCATAATTGTCCCGATGATTTTAAGAATAATATTCATGTTAGATCAGATTCTTGGACAAACTGAATGAAAACTCCAAATTCAAAGTACCACCTTGCACTTGCTGTCTATTCCCCTTAATTTTCTTCAAGTTTTGCACCTCTGCTAGTGAGCATTTGCCCTGGGCAGTCTCCCAGTCATGGGAAGAGAGAAGGAAGTTACCCTTTCAATGGGCTCCTGCAGCCAGAGACGGATGAGAGTCGCGAGGGTGTAGTACATCACCAGCAGTAAGATTGGGTTGGCGTGGTGGTACCAATGTAACTCCTGGTTTTTGATGATCATCCAAGTGCTTGAGCAGTTTGTCTGAGTAAGAGAAGTGACACCAAACAACCTGTGAATACAAAAAAAAACAAAGCAGCCACATTAGATAATAAACACCAAATCTTAAAAATGTTTAAAAATATTTCAGAGGGCAACTTCAGCTTATGTTTAGTACCAATTGCTCTGTTCAAAAATAGCACCTGCTATCACATCTAAAATGTAGTGAGTATTTTCATTCCACATATTTAGTCAAAAAAAGTGGGTTTTTACAATTGCTTTTCAACATGAAAAATGGGAGTATAATAACATTATATCTACTTTGTCCAATGAGAAAACTTGCAATGATCTGCTCCCCGTAGATCCAGAGCTACAGAAAGTGGGAAGAGAAAATCTGGCTCTAAGTCCATTTGGCAAATCACAGCAACATGACATTTCAGAGAGATTTAGTAAACTGACGTTTAACACCATTTCAGTCATCCTGCCAGGACACAGCTGTAAAGTATATCTTCTTGGCACACTGAACAGTTTACTGGTCTTTTATTTTAAAAACCTAATACTATTAATAAATTGTTATCTAGTAATGCCAATGTTTAGAAACATACAGGGCTCTACTGAACTCGTAGTTTTTGTGAACAAAAAATGAAAATATTCAGAAAGGGTATTGTTTCAGATAATCAAATAACTGAGGAAAGAAAAAGAAGAAAAATTACAAGTATTATCAATGACATGAGATATTTGATGTTTCTGGAAAAACTGGGATTACAAAATAATGCAAAAAAACCCACTTAGTATTAAAAAAAATTCCCAACATTTTCAGTTTAATACAAGATGTTAGATGCCTAGTAGATGTGTTAAATACTGAAAAAAAAAAAACCTAATAGGAAACAATAATTAATCTGTTTTATTATAAAATAGCTCATAGAGTTCAAAAGTTAGGGCATGAGCTACCAGTAGCATGCGTCAGTATTCATTACAAATATTTGGTCTATTGACAAAAGCTTTTTCCACCATAATGTCTGTGAGAGTTTTCATGTTTTACCAAAACAAGGTGTAAGAGACAATTAAAAAGATCTTCTTATTGGTAGAATGATAAATCCCAAACTATTGTCCCTTTGAAAGGGTAAACCAAACACATTAAATAAAAAAAAAAACAAACCCAAAACATGAAAGAATTTCTGCAGGGGGATTTAATTTTCAAGAGTGTCTAAAAGCTTAGTTCTTCCTTAACCTAGTAAGATCCAACATGAAAAGCTGGATGAATACAAAGAGTAAGCACAATATTCAACAGAGGTGTGCTGCCTGAAATTTGCCTTTGGATGCTGCAAAGTGCAAATATTATATTTGCTCTTAATGGGATTTGCTGCATGGGCATAATAGCATTAACTCACAGAAGGAGAGCTCCATAGCATTTTATTAACCAATCTATCAGCACTCACTTCTCATTCTGATTGTCAACAGAGGCCAAAGTTATAAACTTTAGGACCTTTCAGAGCTGTTGGTTAGATACAAAGTTGGGACAAAAAACATTAAAAAAATCCTGCATACAAAGTAAATTGCTGTAATTTAAAGGAGCTGAATGAGCTGTGTTTGGAGCTGACTCAGACTCAAACTTCCATAGCATCCAAGAACATTTGAAGTTGATGTTATAGTTTGGCTCCATCTGGGTGAAATGCGTGCTGGATTGTATTCTGTTCATATTTCTATCAGCAAATAGGAACATCTTCTTTGTCTGCTTTCCTTTCTCCTACTGACTTGTCATTTTTGCTCATCAATGATCAGGGTTGTTGAGCTCCTATTAGTTGCTGAGCTCCTGTTAGTTTAATCTTTTACCTCTGTTTCACAACACAGTTCTCCATCTTTGGTTTGTTTCAAGCGTTTCTATGCAAGCACAGTATGATTCACCCTATTTCTGTCTCATAAGCATCCGAATCAGAGTTAAATCCAATTCTTACTGAAATGCAAAGTCTTTCCATTGACAGTTAGTGATGAGTATTTCTTACAGAAATGAGGGAAAGTTCCTGATGGCTCTCAGACCTTCTGCCAAGCAGACATGACCTTCATATCACATATTCCATTCCTGTAGTATGTTTTATAATATACTATAGCTAGAAAGCCAGATCAACTAATGTTTCACTTTTATCTCCACTGAAAAGAAAACATTCCACATAATCCTAATGGCTAGGAAATTTTATTATGCTTCAGTTATATTCTCATTCTCTTAGCTTCATTTGTTGGCTCCAAATTATTTGTACATTATAATACTGGACTTAATTCTGCTCCCTTCTGGTCCTGCATTCAGCAAATATTAATAAAGTACAGCACATCTTTTCCTTCTAAGTTGCCACATGGCCAGAAATGTAGTTTAATGTCTTTAACTTCAATTTATTCAATGTATTTTGCTTTGTCTCATAAAGCATGGATGTAGAGGAACTGCTCCTCATTTCTGATTTCTCCTTGGGCTTTAAGACCCGTTAGTCACATTGTTAGTCACAACTCAACACAACTTTCTCTGTTTATCGCATTCAAAATTCTCTGTTGTCTTGGGAATGCTCATTCTGTCTGTTCTGGCCTCCAATAATGCTACAAGTTGCAACTCACTCAACATTTATACTTCATCATTTTCCTCAATGATGAACATTTCCAAAAATGTTCTGCTGGTGCAGAACATTTTTCAGAGGAATAGAGCCATCTTCCCTTACACTTCTAAAAAAAGCTTCTAATTACTCAGGGATGGCTGCCATAAAATGTATAAGGAATACAAATTAGGTCATTATTGAGTTCTGCATACTCCATTCTGCAAAGATTTTTTTACATTCAGTATTGATCCCAATCAGCTGTGTTTGAGCCCAACTCTGATCGTGCTGTGGCTTCATCTTACCCAACATACATGTTTGCCATCAGTAAGCTCAGAATGAGTCCTAAGTGGGAGAAACCCACTACCAAACAAGTCAAATACTTGTGTGCCTGGATACAGAATATAAAGAAAACAAATAATGAGACTTATTTATTAATGGATAGAATTTGCATTTCCAAAAGACTGCATGCAATATCACACAAAATGGAGGTGCAAGATGTGAATAGATCAGTATTTCTACTCTTGCAAGGAACTAAAGCTGGGTTTTTCAAAGTCTTCCCTGGTATTCTGAAAAATACATAGCAGAAATAATAATTGAATAATAGTAATTTGGAAAAAGTTATAGAAATTATAAAAGGCCAAGAGGAACTTAAACGTCTGACTGAGAAATGCTCTGAGATAACAGTGAAAAAGTGTTCTTAAAATAAAGGTGGCATCTTTTTGTCCAGTTAATATTCTATAAGCTTGTTTTCTTGGAAAAGATTCGTATTGAATCTGTAAATCATCCTTCTAGCAGATGCACCTTCATCTTTCATGATTTCCCAACAAGCTGTAAACTGTGACCATACAAAATTCCCACTTTCTATATTAGTCTAACATTAAAATTCAGAAGACGAATTTCAATTTCACCTAGAAAAACGAGTTCCTGTTGCATCTACAGTAATTTCCCCTAAGGAACCGTCAAAGTTACTAAAAATCTATATTGCTAAAACTTCTATTGCATTGAATTACTTAATTATTTCATTAATGTATTATAAGAAATGGCATAATTACACACGGTACTACATATGAAGAAAAAATACCTATGTAAACAAAAATATGCTTCATATACAGAATTACCAAAGCAGTCATTACATATCTGTTAGATCTGTGAATTTTACATTCACTAAAATTATTTGGAATTTTTTCTTTTTTTAAAAACATATTTATAAGTTCAGAACCTGCATGTGCTCATGTTTTAAGAGTTGACTTCAGGCACGTATTTGCCTTGTAACTTTCAAGGCCAGGAAAGGAAGTAATAATTCTGACTTCCTGCACAATATAGGACACCCAATAATTCCTCTATTGAACAACGATCTTGTGGTTTATAGTCCAGAATGGCATCCAATCTTGACCTCAATTGATAGAAAATCTTCTACTGTCTCTTATTCTTTTTCATGAGTTTTAGCTTCTGTAATAGTTTTGTCTAGATGAGATTTCCAGTTCAGCTGCTGAATCTTCCTACAACTCTGTGTACTCATGCACACAGTACTTTTCACAACACAACAGAGGAGGGGGCAATTTTTCCATATAATTTATGAGTTTGCATGAAGATTACAGCTTGAAGAAAATGTCTGCATCAAACCCCTCTAGGAGCTGCATTTTCTGATTTAGCATTTAATATTATAAGATGCTTTTTTATATTTTTTCTTCTTTTAGGCCAGTACCTATTGCATGGTTATTCCCAGCAATGGCATCAGAACATTTTAGTGTGCTGGGCTGGATTTGCGCGATCCATCCTTGTAGAACTTCTGAATTTGTGTTGGACTTTAGGAACTGTCTGAATCTTTATTTCATCTGGATATCTTCTATTGCATATTTATTTCAATCTCCTCACATGAAAGGAGATGAGAGTGGTGTCTGCAAGTCTAGGGTAGGAGAATGAAATATCGAGACTGACATTTGAATAACTGAGCCCTAAAACTGAGATGATAAAAATGACCAAATGAGAGAAGAAAAGGAAATAAGAATAGAGAAAGCAAAGAAGAGGAGAATAAGGGAGGAAAGAGAGCAACAAATTCCATAAAAATAGGCAAAAAATAGTATATTTGGAGAAAGTGGTGGTGGTTGTGGTAGAAATATTATTTTTCTGGGGCAAAAAGGACTGAAAGACAGGCAGAAAAGCCAAAATTTCATATTTCACAGTACACGCGCTGAATACTATCTCATGAAGAATATTTTAAATACTGAAACGGCTGTGTCCCAAACTCTAAACACTGCTTGAAGAGTGAACCCTTTATCAAACATTGACTTCAAAGAGGTGCATACTGTTGTCAGGATTGAAAGTGTTCTGTGGGTAAGAGAGAGAATGCAATGGAATGAACTGGAAAATAAATTAGCATAGATAAAACGTAATTCCTACACAATCCTCCTAAAAGCCAGGAGTTCCCTTTTCATACACAAGCCATCCTGTTGAGTTTTCCGTACTTGGATGACGAGCTACACAGAAGTTAAGATCCATAAACTCATATCCATAATGCCTCTTCCAAGAGAATGCTACAAGCTACTCCA
This sequence comes from Zonotrichia albicollis, assembly GCF_047830755.1. Classification (NCBI taxonomy): domain Eukaryota; kingdom Metazoa; phylum Chordata; class Aves; order Passeriformes; family Passerellidae; genus Zonotrichia; species Zonotrichia albicollis. The sequence continues at coordinate 102,745,040 of NC_133819.1, read as the reverse complement.
CTCCTCCTCTTTGGGCTATGTGCCCAAAGCAACACATGCTGTTGGAAAACACTCAGCCAGCTCTGTGGTACCTTCAGACCCATCCTGGCCTTCCAGAAAGTCATTACTCCCCAGGCTATTGGCTGGGAATTCAGACCATACTGGGGCCACTGCTCCAGGGTACACTGAAGTGACACCACATTTTTACAGAAATAGCAGAACATTGGGAGGAAAGAGGTGGAAAAGTTGGCTGAAATGCAGAAGGCATCCCAAAGAATTAGGGTTAAAGAGAGAAGAAGGCATTTGGTTTCACATGGATTTTTAAAGGAAAAAAAAAAGAATGAATGGAAAAACTGGCATTTGTCTTTCCAAATCATGTTATAAAATTCCACAGAGAAGGAGTCGATCCTTCACGCCTCCCCTTCGGCTCAGCAGGACAACTGTGCAGGGAGATACAAACCTCAGTACACAGCTGGACTAAAGTCATTAAATGTGTTCATATTGGAGTGATATGAGCTTTTAAGAGCATTGCAAGTATTTTTAGCTCTAAAAAGCCCTAGACCCTGCTTTGGTTCAGACTTGGGTAATTCCAAACTGGCTAGATGGAACTGTGCCCTATTAATGACCATACAAAAAGCTGACTTTTTGGGTTGAGGAGCATTATGATAAATTTCAGCTTAACAGTTCAAAACGGTTTTTTTCAAATATCTGTAAATGTACACTAAGACTGGAATTGTTTTTATTCAGCATGTTGCTATCCCAACGCTGTAATACAGGCATACACATAGTGAATATAGACTTGGTAGGTAAGTAGATCGTTCTAACTTTTGTTTTAATGTCATCAAATTTCTATAGCTCTTTAGCAGATGTCTTACGTCCTTTTTTTTCCTACCAAGTTTTGGTTTTTGGTTTCCATAGCTTCTATTGGATCAAAGCTTTTCTGGCAATGACAAAACCAGCCCTTGTATATCTCCCACCCTCTTCTGAACATCAGTGACTTTTCTTTTAAAGGAAAATTAATTTCAAATGCACATCAACTGCATGAGAAACATCATGAAAAAGTGACTAATTTAAAACTTGTGTGTTAATATTATTCATATAATGAGGACAGAGAGAAATTATGAGCCTTTAATCAGGGAGCTGTAGAGAAAAGATGTCTTTAAGGATGGTGAGTTACATAAAAGCTTGCAAAACCTGTAAATACAACACAAATCTTAATTCAAGGAGAAAAAAAGGACCATATGAGCAGTTGCAATAGAATCACTTTGCTTTCAAGTTCATTAACAACTTTAAACTAAGATGATAAATAGTATCTACTCTATAAACTGTTTTTTGTTTTGAAGTAACCAGATAATCAAATTTTCTCTAAGACTATGTGACTGGAAGCTGTTAAGAAATGGGCATCTGCTGAAAATGACCAAACTTCAGACATTAAAATACTGCACGTCTGAAATAAAACAGTTTCCCTAAGGGGAATTTAAGTCTGAACATGAAGACTTGTGAGCTCTATATCACATTTCCTCCAATAATTTAGCTTTGTACTGACTCCCTATTACAAAAAGCTTTCATTGCTTTAGAAGCAATAATTAGGTCAATGACCACTGTTATCACCAAAAATAGGTGTGGGTCTATTAATCCCTTGTTTACTGAGACAGACAAAAGCCATCTTCAAAAGCCTTAAATGAAGATTTATCCTCTGAATGTGTTTCTTCTCTGCATTCCCAAATCTTTCCATTATTCATGACACAGCTCAACTTTGCTCTGAGTTTCTAGTGATCATCAACATTGACCTTGCTCCTTTCAGCACATCAGTGAGCTAGAAAAGCACCAAGTTGCTGTAGCCTTTGGGGGCCTCTGCTGGGACTTCCAGAGGCTCTCATCTGATGAAGAAATGTACTGAAGCAGAGATTCCAATATCTTTTTATTCCCATCAGACATTTGAGCATCTGGCACAGGGAGAACTGCCAGATAGGATAGCAAGAAGGTGGTGAAGTGGGAATAAACGTGCAGGAGAAATGGGTTTAGGACTCCTGCCTCCTGATAACTTAGCTAGAGTGACTCCATCAACATGATCATTCCTCACCAGGGCCAGCATTGTCCCTGCTTTGATAGCAGCAGCCTGGCTCATGTTGAGGTCAGGCAAATAGAGTTTGTTCTCAAATAAAATTAGGAAAATAGTTGGGGTTTTTTCTGTCACTAAAATAAAAATATTTTAAATGCAGCAGGGTTTTGGAATTTTGGGGTGTTTATTCCAAATAATTTCAGCTACGAACCGGAGGCAACTCAGTGTTTGCAGCTGAAGGATGGAGGCTGCAGGAGTGAGGCAGCCTTGCTAGGATGAGAGGATGAGAGAGAACAATCACCCCAGCAGAGAAGGCTGACTGGCACCAATGATTTGCCAGTTACTCATCCTCCTCATGTACATACATATTCCCTGTGACCATAAAGGGGCATGAAAAGCAGTTAATACTAAACAGCACCACCTGAGTATGGACAACACCCAAGCTGCATGGAAAAAATTTAAAATATTTAATGTTCAGTTGGACCTTCTACTCAGAGGTGAAAGTAATGAGAAAACAGGCCCAGGCTTCTAAGGACTCATGTGGAAAGCATGGGAAAGCCAAAGGCATGTTCAGAAACATCCATGGACACAAAGGCTTCCCCCTGTGAGAGGGTGAACTTGGACACTCGAGCACAGAAGAGAAGGCACAGCTCAAAAATGGCATAGCTTAGCAATGACATGGTTAACAAAGGCTTTCTGTGCCAATTAGTGACTGAGGCTATTGGTTTTTCAAAGTGAGTTAGCTGAGCTGCTGAAAGGAAAGGAACCAACAGCCTCATCTCAGAAAGTCTCTCACAGGCAGAAGGGGGGAGAGTCTGCTCCTAAAACTCAACCAGTAGTGCAGACCACAGACAGCCTTGTCCTAAGCTCAGGTGCTGGGAGAAGAACAGAAGAGCTCAGGTAAAACTTCAGCAGAAGTCACTTAGGAGGAGGAGGAGACAGTGCTCAGGTAACCCCAGTGAGCATCAGCATTCAGCAGGGCGGTGCTGACCAGAGCATGCAAGTGACCCGGCACAACAAGTAAGCACGCACCTGCCTAAGAGCTTTACTGCTACCCCTTAGAGCAACATGTACAGAAGAACAGAAATTGTTTTAAAGTGTAGCTTCATACTATTTTAACTTTGAGGCAACTTGGTCTGTGATCTAGGATTCAGACTGCAGCCAAAGCTTTGTGCTTTATTCCAAGTTCTGGCTATCTTGGGAGGGTTATTTGATTAATCTAACTTCTCTGTTAGGGAATTTTTCCACTTCTGAAAAAGGAGTGATGATACTTTTCAGTCACATTGGGGCAGCCTGCTAGGTTCAGTGATGCATGCAGAGGATAAAGAGATTTTCCACTTACTCAGCTGGCAGGGAAACAGGTAGCAAAAAACCACAAGAGTGATGGATACCTTCATCAAGAGGTTCTGCAGTAGAAAGTATGAGCAAAGAAAATATTCCATTTAGCAGCAAGTGCACTGAGGCAGAAATATAAGCTATGATTCCCATTTGGCTTTAAACATAAAAAGAAAGTAAAATAGCAGGATATGGAAAAGAAGATAATGGGATAATCAACAATAATGCCCAGGAAATGTTTGGAAATTACCCAGTTTCAAAACAAAAGTGGTATAACAGCTGATTTTGAATTGGTTATAAATTGAACACGATTGGCTCAGTTTTTATCAGCAAGTTCCAAACTTCAGCTAAATGAGCATAAACAAGAGATTAAGCACTTCCACTCCTTGAGTGTTTAGAGAAACTGGTGTAGACTGCCCCTGCATGGACAAGGACTAACTCCCCAGTGTGTGCTTGACTGAGGTTACTCAGGACTGCCTTTTTTACCTCCAAGGAATGTGGGATGATTCATTTGTTAATGTTGATACACTGAGCTGAAAACACAGAGTGTTAAATATTCTTCATCACAATTTCTGGTGATGCCAGAGTACAAACATCATTGTTCTTGAGCAGACCTTTAGAAAACAAGTTTGTAAATCCAAGAGAAGTTTGCTAATTACAATACATGTCTGCTAACACCACAGAATAATAGGAATACAAACCTGGTAGGAGGAGAGGGGGTTTGTCTCTTTTCTGTCCTCATTTTCAGGCACTTGAACAATGATCATAGAATGCAGATAGTGTGCAAAAGCGGGATGGCTGCATCACCAGACCAACTGCACGCCCAATTCAGGTTAATCAGAATCAGCAGGCAAGCTTATCACAGAATATCAGCAATTCTAAGATCTTCATCACTTCCCTCTGTCCCTCTGACCTCAGTAGTTCAGTGCATGCAAGGAAGAGGAGCCTCTGTGCAACACACTGCTATCTGGAAGCAGGAAACATTATATCACACGACAATGGCTGATTTCTTTCTATGTTTGCAGCTTACACTCAATTTTCAGATGCAGTGTGGTCATTGTTGGGAGTGTTAAGGCTCCCCACTTTGCACTAACAGAAGTCTTCCATGACCAGGGCCAGCCCTACCAGGCTGCCAGGGATCTCACCAGTGGCAGGCTCACCACTGTAGCAGAACAGAACCGGGAAACCAGTCACTTCCACATGCAGAAAACCATTGTTTTGAAAAGGTCTTAGCACATATCTCAGTTTACACCTCTTTCAAGCCCAGTGGAAGACAGAGATGTGTAAATCACCTGGGGTGCAATGTCAGTAACATAAATTAAATTGTGCCTGCTTATTCCAAGGCTACATTTGGCACTTGATGCAGCGGGGTGGTGATGGTGAGTGCTGACAGCTATAACATGGGTATGGGAAGGACTGCTCTCCAGGCAAATTGCTACTTACTATTTCCTCTCTTGTCTTTTCCTCATCCAACCTTTCATTATAAAGGGAGCCCAAATAAGTCTACCTCATATTTTCGAATGAGATGATAATAGCAAGGATGATTATTGTCTTTTGTCAACAGGAGAGCAAACTTGCATTTCTAAGCTGTTAACAGAATCATTCACTTCTTTTCCAAAATATATTTTAACAAATACAAAGAAGGTGAAGTTCTGAGAAAGCTAAAACATTCTAAGTAGAATTAAACCCTAAAATGTGGTGCATTATAGAGCTAGTATGAAACTCAGCTGCAAATTTCTGTAAGAATAAGGACAAATACCTAATATCTCTTCCTCTGAGACAAAATTGTGGCTCTCTAATCAAATCTGGTCATGGTAATCAACATGGTGGCTGGCCTGGTATGTTTTGGAGCATGTTCTGCAACTGCAAAGTGTCCTTTTGCTGATAGAGGATGATGGAAACAGACAAGTGCAGTGCAGTGTCCTTACATGGCAAATATCCAAGGGTCTGGCCTCTGTCCTGGCAGTGGTACTGCAGAACCGCAGTGAGAAGCACCTAAAAATACCAGGCAGAAGGCATGGAAGCTACTGCAGCCAAAGGGCAGCTCAGTATAGCACACATAAATGAGCTCCATCTTTTCAAACACTGGCTTGTGACCAAGTCAAAAGGCAACCCCAAAACCCTCACTCTCCTACATGGTTAAGAAAATTCTGCCTCTCAGATGTGAGCCACCTTTGGGACAGGTGCCAAAGAAGGTCTGCAGCAAGGATTAGCAGTGGCTGCAGCTCAGGTGAAACATGTTGCCCAGCTCTTGGCTCCAGTGGAGCTACAAAAGCAGCAGCAGAGCAGGAGATCAGTACCTTGCCCTGCAGAGGTAATCAATCAGCTACATCTCACTATTTTGGCAATATCTGCTCTCCTAATGGGATTTTATTTGCAAGGTTAGTGTCTAACTTAGGAAAAAATATTACAGCTGGATCTGATCTGACCCTGATCTGACAACTCCAGGAACATTTTTGAGACAGTGCTTAAGCATTTATAACACTGGTTGAACAGCGTATTTGGACTACAAAATCCAAATCTGTGTCAAAGCTTCCAGGGAAGTCCAAAGGAAGAATTTTGGACTGGACTCTTCTCAGATTAATCTGAAAACAAACTGAATATCCTGAATCTACCATCTGTAGCAGATATCTTTTCTCCAAAAGTAAAAGAGTAATTTAAGTAGGATTATTATTAGTCACTGTAAAACCTATTTTAAAAGTCCTGCTTAAATAGATTTATAGACATCTTTCAGATGAAAATTTCCTCTTGAACAAAACTCCTTAGACCAGACTTCCCAACTCACACTGCAGCAAAGCAATCAGTTGAGTAATTCCAAATTCCCATTCACTTAAGAAGGTGTGAAATAAGGTACCACTGTGCAGTGGATGACACTACCTGGACTCCTAGGTTTGCTTCGTTTTGTAAGGGAGGTGCCTTCTATAGATGAAACCAGTTGTATTTAAACTTTTTGGAACATTACTTGCCTGAAAACTACAAGCAAGACAGATCTAAACTACAGGAAAGCACACAGATTTTAATTTACATTGGGTGGCTGGATTTTAAATTAACATGCTTATAAGCACAGTTTTGGACAGGAATAACTCTACTGACTCGGGCAAACCTCATACCACTGCACTGATCCTATTTCTTCATGTTGGCAAGGCCTTATCATTTCCCCAATTACATTCTTTTGCCAAAATAAACAATATCAGGAAGAAAGGAGGCAGCAATCTGAAAAATGGTGAACATATTACTGTGTATTTTCAGGCTGTGACACCATGTACCTAATTTCTAAAGTCATTTTAGCTCATTGACTTGTTTTTACTAACTTGGGTGAAAAAAATGTTATGGAAGAAACACGATACTTTCTGAATTTTGCTTTAAATTGATACTTCTTGCTATTTTCCCCCATCTTTGCAATATTTGCATATTGCAATATTTGAGATATTGCATCAATTTGCAATATTGATTTGCTGGCAGCATGCCTACCCCTGATATACCAGCTATATTCAGACTTTTCAGTACACTGGGCATTTTTCAATCTGCAGATCCCAGTGCTCACTCCATGGCATTTCAGCCTGTTTGTGATTATGCCACTTCTACCTGCACATCACAGATCCAGACAGCCACAGCAGCAGATGTGAAACTTCCAGGACAGCAATACCTCTATGTCCAGTAACTTTGGCAAGTACTCAGGGCTATGTTATCACAATATCCTATTTTCAGGGGTGAAGTACTTTGTTTGCACAATCCCATGAGGTTTCAGGGTAAAACATGTGAATTCACCAGATGTCAGGTTATTCCTTCCAAAAGAACTGCTTTCGTCTGGTGACATTCAGTCACTTCTTACAATCACAAAATGGTGAATTTTGAGTTGAAACGTTCTTGAAAGGAAGGAACAGCTCAAGGGTGATGCAAGTCTTAGCTGAATAACACTGTTAACTTGAGAATTTTCTGGTATGTTTGGGTGTAGTTTAACTTTATATAGTCTGAAATCAATCGATAATCTGACAAGCTGAATGCATTACTATTCAGAAAAAAACACATTTTTTATTGATCAGAGAAACCACTTGTACATTTCTTGTAAACTTGAGAGCTCAAATCCAGAAAGGAGCTTTTTAAAACACCAGACTTACATTCTGCTGAGAAAAAAAATGTTCACCAGCAGCCCAACCAGAGCAGTTTTCACATCTGCCCTTGAAATTCAGGAGAGCTTTTTCTGGGGATTGGGCCCTCAAAAATTTACAGAGAAATAAAAAGTCCTTCTTTCATGTGGAATCACAGAATAATTTAGGTTGGAAAAGACCTCTAAGATCATTGAGTCTACCATTTAACAAACACTGCCAAAAACATCTCTCAACCATGTCCATAAGTGCCCAGGTTTACAGATCTTCTAAGTATCTCCAGAGATGGCGACTCAACCCCTTTCCTGAGAAGACTCTTCCAATGGCAGACAATTCTTCTAGTGCAGGAAGTTCTTCTAATATCCAATCTAAACCTCCCCTGGTGCCACTTGAGGCTATTTCCTCTTTTCCTGAAGCTTTTTACTCAGGAGGAGACCAACCCCCACCTCGCTACAACTTGCTTTTAGAGAGCAACAAGGTCACCTCTGTGCCTTCTCCAGGCTTCTCCCTGTGTCTTCTGCAGAACAATTCCAGTTCCCTCAGATATTCCTCATAAGACTTCGCTCCAGACCTTTCACCAGTTTTGTTGCCCTTCCCTGGGCATTCTCCAGCACCTCAATGTCCTTCTTGTAGAAAGAATTTGGGGAATCAAATTATTTTCTTGGCATATAGTTTGCCTATGGAAGTCATGTACTAGTATTAATGAGAACTCTGCATATTTAGCACATCTTCAAACCAAGATTATACACAAAATAGCAAGGTATTGATTTTCTTTTAGAATGCAAAATGCTAAAATATTTTTTCTGCAGCATTATGATACATGTCTCTCATTTTTCCTCCTCTAGCCACTGCTTATATATCAGCCCAAGTCAATCATTAAAAATCATCCGTGGCCTTTTCTCACACTAAGATTTTCACCTCCAAGCTCTGAGAACACCTGCCTTGATGCTCTTCAAAGACACCTCCCTGAAAGCAGATCAAAGTAGATCCACAATAGAAGCTGCAAATAAAGAAACAAGGAATACTGCTACTGCTCCTTCTGCTGCCATTGTGCGTAAGTTGAGTGTAGATTGTTGTGTATATTCAAACATAATTTCACACATAATTTGGAACATCAGTCCCTCACATGATTTCCTGTGTAAAAGGCAGAGTATTCAACAGTACCAATTCAAGTGAAAGTCTGCAGGAAGGTAACATCATTTTTTTTTGTTTAAAAAAATGTCAGCATGTACTCTGAAATCCAATGCTGGGACATTTTTTAACCTAAACTCCAAAGGTGCTTTTCTTTTCTACACCAAGGCAGACACAACTTTCTTGTAGCTTGATTTTTTCATTTCAAAAATTAATGACTAAGTTAAAGTGCCATATTTGTACTGACAAAATTTTGCCATAAAACAAAGAATCACATTATTTACAATCAAAGAAATTACTAAAAGAAATTACTAAAGAAATTACTACATTACCAATGTCTTGATAATTGTCTCAAAACAATTATATTAATATAAATTAATTTTAAAAAATTAATTTAAAATTAATAGAAAAATACTAAAGAGAAAAAGGGGACTTCACAAATTATGCATAGGAAGAAAGTCGCACATATTGCAGCTAAATTGCATTTCTTCTTGAGAAAATGTCATTGCTATCTGTTGCTAAAAACTGTGAGTAGATATCCTCAAAGCCAAATACTTGAGAATTTTGAAGCCATTCTCTTTTTATTTTCTTAATACACGGAGGAAGTAATATGAAAGGTTTAGAGAGGTTGAGAGCATTTCAGCTTCTTGGCATTAGAAATCATCCGTTCTCCTATCTCGACCTCTAGGTGGCACAAAAGAACCTAAACTAAGAGGCTTTCCTGAATTTCAGGTAACGTTATGCCCTCCCAATCAGCCTCCACAAGTCACCAGTTACAGTATCACAAAACACACATATCTATTAACCTTTATTAAATAAAATGTCAAAATAAGTACTAAAGTAACAGCTACGGTAGCTAGATAGCTCAATTTAACTGCTTAGTGCATTGAGAGATAAATAATTAATTGATTCTCCACAGTACCTCTAATTTCCTTTCATCTTCAGCTTATAATAAAAGGAACAATAGGTTTACTAGAAACAAAGTTAATGTTCACATTTAGCTTAATATAAGGATTACTACAGCATTCAAAAATCATACCATAAAAGCAAATTTGTCATCACACTCCACCAGAAAAAAAAATAGTAATGAGCAAAATAAATCCATTACTTAATCTTATTTTAGATTACAGTGTGTAGAAAATTAAAGGGTCAGTGAAATCACAGCCAGTCAATATTTACTGCAGAAGTAACTAGAAATGCTGCTTTTTTACTTAGGGTAAGGAGCTGTTGGTATGAAGATCAGCAGGTTCTATATGAATCTATGTGACCAGAGAGAATTTTTACATCATCAGTCTAATATGCACAGTACATGAAGGACGGCAGCAGCCCTCAGCCTCTGCACACAAGAGTGGCACCACAAAAGCATTTTGCTCCAGTTAAGGCACTATGACATTAGACACCAGAGAATTAATTTTCTTCTACAAAAAACCAAACGTGCATTTGTATATTTGCCCTTGTATCAATGTTGCCATCAATTTCTTTAATTCCTGCATTAGCCCAATCATTCACACTCACATCTGAGGAACACTCTGAGAAAAAAAAAAAAAAAAAAACAAAAGTAACCTTCCAACCTTCCCCTCCTAATCTGCTCCAGCTCTCTGTCTGCAATTACCCAGTCTGGACTTTCCACACTGTCATTCAAAACCACTCCATCTGAAAAGATTTGATTCTTCCACCACTGAACAAGAAGGTATGTGTAAAATTTGCGAAAGCCTTATGTGGAAGACCATTTGCATCAACATGTGACAAACAGAGCATTGCATCATGTGCCCATAATTAAACAGGAAAGGAATTGTTCTCACCTGGCATAGAAATCTTTTGGTGGAACAACCTCCTGAAAGAACTGTAGCTGGTACAGATAAAGTCCAATCAAGTGTCCTGCACTGAATATAGCCATTAATACACACAGACAGCTGAATATCAGAGGATCAAATGCTTGGCAACAGGACCACCATGTGCACAGGCCCAAAAACACAAAGAAATACACAGCTGAGGTCAAAGATGGCACCATCATACCTGTAAAAATAAAAATATGGAGTGTTGGAGAAGTACAGAAAATATCAGCATTTGTTAAAAATTAAATTTGACAAGGTGTGTATCAAAAAATTTGATCCAATTAGTTTTCTGGTAATTATAACAATTAGCTTTAAAGACTGCTATTAACTTTGAGACTAGAAGAGAAGGATCTTCTTTTTTATTTGTTCAATTCACTAATGCAATATCTCAGCACTTAGAACACAATCACTCTCCAGGCTTTCCTCTGAGATGGAATTTTTCTCTATGTAAAGGTGTTTCATAAAGCATGGAGAAAAACTGTGGAGTGGCTGCAAGGGCAGCTAATACTGCCTAAGACTACCAGTGTATAACTTTTGAGTACAAGGTGCTAAAGTGGCATCATGGATGAATAGTGAAAAGCCTCCTCATACAGATATTGCAATACCTTGACATAGTAAAACAAAACAGACCCTGATTCATGTATCAAAATGAAGAGCTTTACATAAAATCTACAAATAATCAGTAAATGTTTGATTTAAAAAAAAATTTAACTCCTAGAAATGTATAATTTACACAAGACAAAGACTATGCTGTCACACACATGTATACTGTTTTTGCTTTTGCACATGTAGCTGAGTATGCCAATTCAGAAAATGTCCAGCTGGTGAAGGAGACTCAGTGCTCTCCTGGGAGCCTGCAAAAATAAGTCAGGAAGCAGGAAAGATATTCATGTCTAAGAGTGGCAACTATGAGAAAATGATGTAAGAGCTTGCACACAACACAGCAGCCCAGTGGATTCTCGGAAGTAACAGTGCCTAACTAGCAGGGGCCCCTGCCTAAATTCATTTTTAGACTTTTTAACTAGTAAATGTCTAGGAGCCACCTTCCCCAGGACAGACCTGCAGGCTTGTGGTGCCCCTTAGCTCCAGTGTGCCTGCTGGCCCTTCCCCTCACCTGGTCTGATGTGTCTTTTGGGAGCAGCACTCCCAGGGATGGTCCTGAGCTGAGCTGAGTCCAGGCATTGTAAGGACTGATATCCACAGTTATATACCTGAGGTTCACCATCACACTTTCTCATAATATTTTAAGCTTTCACCTATGATGCTGTAAAACTTTACCCAGAAATTTCTGCCTCAAGCCTGTAACTATTCCTTTTCTTCTTACAAAGAGACGCTTTGTCTTTATTCCAACACTTCTGGAGAATAAGAATACATGATATACTAAAATAAGTTATTTATTATGGCCAGTTACTCTGGCTGCGAAAAATACAAAATTTATTTCTAGCCTGAAACTGCCTAGATTTACCATTTAACTGTTGGCTCCTATTATCAATTCTACTAGATGAGATACCTTAAAAAATGGAAGCACTTTGTATCTTTGTCAGTTCTTTCAGGCTGCAGTCAAGTCACCCTTCATCTTTTTGGCACGGTAAGTAGGGAAGTATTTAACTTATAAAGCTCAAGGTCTCTCTCTGGAGTACAGGCTTCTCAGACCTCAAGTACTTTTTGTAACTCTACTTTGAACACTTCCCACTTCTTGCTTTGCGTTGGAGCTCCACAGGCAACATGCCCATCACCATTCAGAAGAAACTGCCCCCTGCCACTGCTGCACAATCATTCTGCTTCCCATTGAACATGGATGATGTTCTCCTATGTAGAGTGGCATTAGGCTTTTTGAATTTCTTTATTTGGGTGGTTTTTTTTATGACATCTCTCATCCCTGGTGTCAGGCTCCATGGTAGCCCATATATTTTTTCTGTTTTTAGATGTATTACTTTCCATTTGGCTACATGGAAGGCTGTTTAGCACTCTTGCTTAAGGAAAGAACCTGCCTTACTAAAACAGCCACACCTCCAATCTCACCATTCAATATCAAACTTTTTTGTATTGTTGTTTTATACTTCATATACTGACAACTCATATGTTAAGTTGTAACCTTTATATGTAATCACTCCATTCAAACATGTGAGTTGGCAGGTAAACGCTAATCTACAATTCCATGATTTAATTTTGAATTTAGTTACAACCTATAGTAATTTTGTACACTTCTTTTCTGGGTGTAGCTGATTTTGTGGTATTAAATCAAATGCCTTATAAAAAGGTAGGCTATATATCAACATCAAAACAACTACTCTTACCAACTAAATAAAAAAAAAACAAAAGGAAGGCTGCTTATCGCTCTTTTTACACACAACATGGTCAAACAAACAATTTTTTTTAAAGGCTATGTGAATACAGTTCCTTTTTACACTTAGAAGGGATGAAAGCAAACCTATGAATTCACTTTAATGTAAATATATACATGTGTGTATATATATATATATATATATATACACACACATGTATAACGTATGTATTTACATTACACACACACAATATATATCTAGTCATCTATAATATGACTCCCATTCACCATTTGGTTATAACAGCAACTGTGAAAATCATAAATGGAATGGCAGGGCCACACAGTGTCAGCACAAAAAGAAATTAAGCAACTCAGCATATTCCAATACTTGCCAAAGAGTTAATTTAATAAAATCAGCAGCAATTTCTTTTCCCTTAAAAATTTCCATTGTTACTCCCGCAGGTGCCAAAGTGCTGAAAACTCATTTGTTAAATGCAGAATCTAATGGGCTCCTAAGGAAATTTTTCAAACACACCAACCTGCTGAACCAAGTAAAATTGTAACAACAACTTTTCCAGTGGTGATTATCATATTGCCAATAAACTCCCTCAGTTTGGATGCTAGGAATGCAATTCTACGCAGCAGTTTTAATTTCATGGTCTCCTCAAATTCTGCTTCTCCACAGTCATCGTCATCCAGATCTTCTTCATACATCAAAGCATCATCTGGCTCTAATTTTTCTCTTACAGCCTAAAGGAGAAGGAAGGAAAGAAAAAAAAATAGAATGCAAAAACACAGAGAGAGAGACAAAGTAATCTGAAATTAAAACCCACGCATATATTATTTAACAATGAAGTCTTCTGACAATCTTTGACTATGCCAAGTACTGAGACATAAGAAAGACATACTGAAGATAGAGATGTACATCGACGGCTCCCACTTCAGAGATGTCTCAAAAGGTTATTAAAGGTGGTCTCTGGGAAAGGCTGCACAACAGGCTGCTTGCTCATTTACACATGAAATTTGGTTTGATTAGTTCAGCATTCTTAGAAAGATAAGCATCTTGCTATCTAATATCTCTTAAACTCCTCTTTGCCTCAAAGGTTTCAGTTATAAGCTCCAAAAACTGTAATTTCTGGGTTGATATTGCTCAATACCAAACCCTTTCCAAACCCATTTTCCATCAGCCCTTTCTCTAAAGGCAAAACCTAGAATGGAGCAAGTAGGAGTGATCTGGAACAGGGCAACGAGGGTTGAAATGAATGGACAGATAACTCATTGATGACAAAAGGGTAGCTTGGGAGAGAAATAAGAGACTAAGCAGATGCTTGGGGAGAGAGTGAGAAATGTGGAGATCAACTGATGGTGAAAGAAAAGGTAAAAATGTGAGCAGGAGAGACATAGTGAAATCTTAAGTGAACTACAACAATTTTACAGGGGTAATGAGACCAGTGACTTAGAACTACAATGGAAAACAGAAAAGAAGGAAACGTGGAAAGGCCCATCATACTTGAGCAGTTTGTTAGGATTTGGCAGTGGCCTTCACCATCAAGTCTCCATCGTATCTTGGAGACCAGAAGACATATACAACTATTGAGTGATGCAGACTAAATCATCAACCCACGGTGAGAACCTGCAGAATTAGCAAGAGGCCCACACAAAGACACAATTTATGGAAAAATTAGTCATTCATGGAAATGTAGGGGCATATTTAAAAAAAAAAAAAAAGTAAGAGTTTTGAGCCAGGTTCTCATTTGGTGTAATATAGAATAGCTTTTTTGGCAGTAATTTAGACTTGTATTAGCTAACACTAGTTCTAGCCAAACCATATCTCTGTGTGTGAAATTTAAAGAGAGATTTAAAAGGAGAGATTATTAGTATTTTTCATCCGAATAGCGAGTTTATATGTGTTGGTGACCTTCGGCAGAAAACATTCCACACTGACAGATAAGACTGCAGTAGGAACAGATGAACTCTCAGCCTACTTAACCAAATTCTTCTGTAACATTACGTGGATTCCCAGAAGAACAAAATTCCCTGTAGATGGCTTCACTCCTTCATTTCACCTCTAAGATTGTTGCCAGCATTCTCCTCTTAATTCAGAGCATTAACACTGTTGTGAACGTTCAGGAAAACAAACAAGCAAACAAACAAACCAACCTCTAAACAAACCTGCTTGTTTTAAAGAATCTATTTCACAGACAACAAAATATGCAATAAATATAGAGGGCTGATCTGGGAAACCTACATTTCCATTTCAAGCCATGCAGCACAAAGAGGCTTTCTGTGTGTTCATCACTGCTGCTCATATCTGAGCTCCTATCCCAAGGATAGGAAACATTAAATATTCAGAAAGAATGCTGATAGTAGGTACAGCAATACTTTCTGCCCTAACTTCCACCAGAGTTGTTTCAGTGAGGAAGTTAAACAAAGGGCAAATGCTACATATCTTTTTGATTGTGTCATAAATACTAGATTAACATGTTCTTCATCTAGTCCTTTTGGGTCCAATCCTGCTTCTCGTGCTCTGTGCCTTGAGCTTAATATAACCAGTGAACAGTGAAACCTTCAATAGCATCCATATCCCAAAGAAAGAGAATGAGTGGGACTGATGGACATTTAAAGGTTTTGAAGTGGCACACATCCTAAACATAGATCTGTGTGAAGGAGACCTTTGTTTCTTCAGCTTGTGCCTTCAGCTTGCTGAAGACAATACACATTAAGACATACATTCACTTTAAAAATATATAGGAATCCAAATAAATAAATTATTTCATGGAAGGCCATCCGTATTCATCTGTCTTTGAACATTATGTTAAACATAATGACAGGATTCATATATTTATTACAGCTTAAAATTGCTGATTGCTATGAATTATACATAGGCAGGAACAGGAAATAAAAGCCTGAAGAGTCACAAAAGACAATAATAAAACATTCTGCAAACAAGCAGAAAATGCTTCTGTGGGGAATATGAAAATAATCAAAATATTTAAAAGTATAAATTGGAGGAAAACACAAAATGCCTTCAAATAATAAAATAAAAAGGAGAACACAGAAGTAAGGAAACCAGAAAAAACATCCCAATGAAATGTGGAACTTGATATACTTTTCTGTCTCTCATCCCTACCTGCGTACCTAACGTCAGGTGTCAAATGCCCAAATTCACACCTCAAAATCTCCACAAAAGAGATCTTTGTATTTTATGTCGTATCTAGGAGCATAACTTTTTAGCTTTACCAGGCCATTTAATCTTGCTTCATTAATCTAAAGAACATTTAGGCTACATTTTTCCGTGAGAGTTAAGCACATGTCCTGACATGTATGACACAGCATACCCAGGGAGAAGCACTAGGGAAGAGGATATTTCAATGGACCAGGATATGACTGAAGCTGAGGAGATGATGGTCTGAAGTTTCCATGGATTCAGGCTTCTACACTTTAAGCATAGCTAAAAGCTTCAGTGTCCATGAGTTACCAAAGAAGTTAATGTTCCTTGGTTTTTAGCTTTTATTTAGATATGAAAACACGAATTCCAAGTTCAGCAAGAAAATTAAGATGTCACAAAGATTTGCAGGAAATGCAGAACAACCTACTTCTGGTGTTCCTGAGGTCATCAGATGTTGGAAAGAAAACTTCAGCGTTCTGAACCTCAGGAAATACCAAACTGATTTCCCAAGTTTTCCCTCTAAAACTGCAAAAGTCTGCTGGGAGTTGGAGTTCTTCAATGGCTCTCCTCAGTTTAAGACAAGCTGACAAATGGGATGATTAACAACAACCATCACATGGAGTCCCAGAAGCTTTCTCAGAACAGATACATGCTGGTTTGCAGCTTTTCAGGCCAGCCAGATTATCAATGATATGGCTGTGCAAGAATTGCCTCGTTTCATGACACAGTTGATGGCTATTACAGGCAAAAACGATGACAGTTAAACAGCTCTAGGTTTGATTTTACTCTCTTTTTTAAAAAAAACAAACATATCTGCTTTTAATTCAGTATCCAGGATGAAAGGCCGTGTTCCTTTGATGAAGTAGATGGAAGGCCATGTTCCAGTGTATGTCAAAAAGACAAACTTTGGATTCCCTACTCTCGTATTCTCTGCCCTCTAACTGGATCATCTGGGCTGGCTTTCCATTTTCTCACATTGAGCACTTCCAATTGCAGAAGGCAAGCAAACAGTGAACAGTTTTCACATCCAACATGGTGATAATGTGCTTGTTGTTTTAACACTTTCTGATGATTAAAAAGCCATACAAGTGTGTGCTCATCACAGAACACCATTACTTCAGTCAGACTGCTTTGCAAAGCTCTTTTTTACTATGTGGATTAGTCTAAAGCTACAAACCCATGCTACATAGGCTACAGTTAGAAAAATACTTTTACTTCCATAATAAATTACCTATTATGCAATTACAGGATCCCTGTGGATGCTGATTAAATCAAATAAACTTCTCCATTCAAGGAGTATAGAGCATTTGTGAAGCCATAAACATGTGTTTCCATGACCCTTGCTCTGTAGAGCAGGGCCTCAGGACTTTTTATAAACAAACTAAATACAGTTTAGGTTTTTTAGCAATCATGTGGAAGTCCCTGGAGTATTTATTGTACAACACTTTTTTAAACTGCCAAACTGAGATAGAGAACAGGCAAGGAAACAGTACAGCTCCTGTGGCAGCTATGGCAGCTGCTCTTGTGGCCAGGCCAGAATGTCCATTAGCTACTTTGGGGGCTGCTTTTTCAACATCCAACTTTTAAATGTTTCATCTGGTACAGTATAAACACTACTGCACAGAGATATCCTCTAGTCCCAGAGATGTATTTACTAACAGGAAGCCTTAACTCTAACCTAAACCCCATTTTTGCTTCAGAGCACTCCTTGCTTTGTACCTACTTTTAATAGCATTGTATCTGTAAACACAAATTTGGTCATTTATTGACTTTTCAATTCTAGAGGGGACACAAATGAAACCCTTAAAAAACTCAAATACTGACAGCAAGAAAATTTAATTAGCCAGAATTATTACACCTAAGGGGATGCAAGCCTCCAAACTCCCATCCTGCTGAATACATTGCAATAATTATTGGGACCTCTCAAGCATGCACTGCTAAGCTCACAAGAGTAAGTTCCTGTGGGTGTTCAGGTGCTTCTTCATTGTACTTGGCTCATAAATGCTGTACAAATAGCCTCTTTTCAGTATTTTGACACTCCCAGCCAGTATCAGGAAACAGAGAAAAGAGGGAATGTTACACTTTTCTAGCTGTAGCATTCCAGGCCTCAGCACAGACTTCTAACCCCTGCTGCTGACAGCCACACCAGATTCTCTCAACGGGGCTGGATTGTCTTCATGCTGTCTCATAGTTTGTGTGCCCTGGGACTCACAGTCACACCATCCTGCTGACATTGCCACTGTTAAAGTGTGATTCTCTCAAGATATCACCACCTACAACTACTTCTTTGCCCCTAATCAGAGATTTTTATTCCATACCTGTGAAAGAGTAAGACAGATATGATTTGTTACACATCTAAGTCTATTAAAACCACTAGGTCCAGGTTTCTGAACTTCCCATTTCAAAAAAACCCTGTAATGAACAGCTTGGTTTAGGAATTATCTGAGAAAAGATATTAGATTCAAATTTACCAGCAGAACAATAGAAATAGGCTCTCTCCTCTCACACTTAGTTCAATTGCCTCCATAGTCACTTAGCTACTGTATTCAACCTATCATAACATGACTGAATTCCTACCAATAAGTTTGCTCTAAAAGTCCTCTTTCCCCCTTAAAAAAGATCTTCAACATTTATCTTCAAATATAAGATAGCTGCAGCAATAGGAATTAATTACTTACGTGCTTTTAGAAGCATCACATATGTAAGTGAATAAGAAAAAATAATCAAACTAACACAATAATCCTTAGACAGACCCAGCTGTGAACAAAAAAACTGGAAAAGAAACTGAACTGCTACTTTTTTTACCATCAAAGGAACTGCAAGCCCTTAATGTGATATAAATGACGGCAGTTTCAACCTGCGGTCAATACTAAACCATGTTAACACAATCATTTATTGAATTTTCAATTTTGCAAGAAAGCATAGATCTCCACTGTTCTGAAAGCATCAGCATGTGAGAAGCGGATGTCCTTGCTTTTCCTGCCACAGAATGGATTCAAACATTTCCACATAAATTATTCCCACATGCCACTGAACTTGATTCCTACAGAGATGGGGCTGCTTAGCAAGAGTATCTTCCTTAAGGTCATCTTAACATGGGTTAAGGTCATCTAAACATGGGCTGGGCATGGAGGGGAGGCTGTGGGCTGCAAGCTGGGATAGAAAAAGGAAACTGTAACCTCAGGGGAAGGCCCTGCTAAATGAGCTGAACTAATCAAGTGTGGGACATTTTGGAAGGTGTGACATTAATGAGATAGATGCATGTTGGAATTGAAAGACTTTATTTTAATAATTTATATTACTCAGCTGAATCACTGAAAAGAAAATAATAAATTAACTTTAAGTCACAGAGATCTTACTGAAAAAGTTTATCACTGGTACATCTTAAGAGTGCTAAAGCTTGGGTTCAAGGCCCAAACAGAAAGACAGATGTAGATCAGAAATAACTTTCAGACTTTGAGTGTGTTTGCAGTAATAAATGCCATACATACACCTCCACAGTAAAATCTACTGTGGGAAAGAGTAACTCACTGCAAAAAAAAAAAAAAAAAAAAAAAAGGATCAGCTATTTACTGGAAGCACATAAGGACAGAAGCATTTAGCGAGTCAAAGGAAATTCAAAATAAATTAATAAAGACAAGCACTGTTCAGAATCAGGACAACAGGAAGGCAACTCATTAAATCCTGTATACAATAGATATTGTACTGAGAGAACCAGAGATTATTTCACATCCCAAAGTGCCCACTGCACCTGAGCAAACACTGAGTGATTTCAGCACACAACTCACTGGGCCAATATTGAAATACAGTTTCACATCTCAACTTCTGAAGGTTGTCAGGCACAGAAGCCAAATGCAAAAGAGAGGAAAACTCACAGGCAGAGTTTAGTGGTTTGGCCTGAGACAATGAAACACTTCTTTTTTAGTGAAAAGGAAATGGGAAGAGTTGGGTTATGACTACAAGGCACAAGGCAGTTAACTGAGCTAGAGCAGGTATGCACAGCACCTACATGGAGTAATTCCTGGCCCAAGAAATACACCTACTGTACCAGTATGCATCTTGCTAAGAAGAAGAATAAATACCCAACCATGGTGCTGTGGTTGTTTGCAAACCAGAGTGACTTGGATACTTCTCCAGTACCACCCTGAAGAACCTCAGACTACTGGGATGAATAGGAGAATGTGATGTCTAATCTTCAAGAGGATCCAAAGTCACTTGCCCCCTGTCTTGCAGAGCAACCTTTAGAGAAAGATGTGAGTTTTTTCTCCCAATCAGAGGAATTAATTCTAGAGAAGGAAATATTATACTGAAGTAAAAGAGCAGAAATAAAAAGGTTATCATGCAGCTATATATGTGCAATATAAATCAGATGTTTTCTAACCAGAAAAGCAAAATTAAAGAACAGGGTCATTTCTGAAACAATGAGATGAAGGGAAACTGCCCTGTTTTCAAGATGGTGCTTTCTACCTTCCAGAGGGAATTAATTGTGTGATATATCTGCCTGCAGTAACAGCAGACTGAATTCCGTGAGTCAAGAGATTCCTTCTCCTGCTGTGTTATTCATCACTTAGGCTCATCACTTAGGCTGTCCAAATGCAGTAGTATTCCAGGATTTTAAGCTCTTTGTTAATAAATCTGTATCTCAAAAATTGGAAGGGAGAGCTGTGAGTAACTGTGAGTGAAGAGCTGCCACAAGAAGAATTGCATCCTGTTGTGTTTCTGCCCAGAACAGGACAGGTGCACACCGAAGTTTCCAGTCCAGCAGGCTGACAGCCTTCAGTAACACATTGCACTATGTAACATCATGTAGCTGCAGCCTGCTGTAGTGTAATTACATATTTGTGTTAAGACTTATCTAAAGACATGTGCATCAAACCAAGGAGCTAATGTAACTTGTAAACTTTTGACCCTTGTTAAGATGAGATGCATTAGAATTGTTACTGAGGGAGGCAGCTGTGTAAGGTCTGGCAAACTTCACCACTACAAACATCACAAGCAAAGAGATAAGGGAACCTCATCTACTCTTAAAACAGCAGGAAAAAAAAAAGTTTAAGATCCTGTTTATACCATGTTCAAAGCACACAAAGACCAAGTGGGTTTGACCAGTTCTCCAGAGGTCAGAATCAGAGAAACATTAATAACCAATTTAAAAGAGTAAGCTAGTACTGTGCTTGATATGGGCAACAAGAAGATAAAAGATGAAAAATAATAGAGGTATCATCAGGAAGCTCAAAGAAGTCAAAACATTCCGACCCTCTCTAAGAAGTTCTTTTTCCATAATATTTCCCACAATAGCAATTATTTTCTATCTTAGAAGAGAAGCAAATATTGAAAGAGGAGTTGCATATTGAAAGAAGATGTTTAGAGAAATCAGGGCCAAAACATCCCATGTCAATGACCACTAGCCAAGTCAGGTGAATGTTTGATACCGGTAAAATCTAATTACATTAAGGCACAAACACAAAGCAATAAATCATCTAAGAAGAAATATATCCATCACAGGCTTCAAGAAAAATGGGGTGGTCCTGTAGACAGGGTCATGGGCACCACTGTAAACTGTTAACTTCACTCATGCAGGACATTCAGGTAGGTGATATGCTGGTAGAATTGCTTAATCCTAAAATCTCTGAACCTAATAATCACTGTCATAATATTATCATTTAAATCAACAGTAAGACCTTGCCTGAAATGCTGAGGAACTGATAATCCCTGCATCTCAAAAGAATATTGCAGAACTATAGTTTGTTCAGAAAAAAAAAGTAATTAAAATGACAGAAGAAATTTTAAAAAAACCCCAGAGATTGCTTAGCCTTTAAATGTCAAATATAGAAGATAGTAAATACATTTGATTTCCCTTACACCATCTCACTCTAATTTATTACATGTAATACAAGGGATCTTCCATAAAATTAAATAGTGTTAAACTCAAAATAAAATCAAAGAGCACTTATTAAATTGTGAAAGCCCTTGCTTCATGATACCACTGAAGCCCAGAAATTAATGAGATTTTATAAGAGTCTGGGTAATTATATGTTTAACAAGATTATTCAGAGTAGCTATAATTATAAACAACCTTTTTTTGGAAGGGATTTGAAACCACATGCTTTAGGATTAAAGTCATTCTCACATGAGGAAAGACCGGGATAAACTGTAATATTGCAGAAAGATATTTTCTTATTTGCTGTTGTCCTTATCCAGCAGGTACCAGCTACTTTCATGCTGTTGTCCTTATCCAGCAGGTACCAGCTACTTTCAGGATAAGGATACTGGTCTAAAAGTTTAATTCCTATGCTAGAAAGTCCTTGGACAAGGCATGGGACATGGGCAGTTCTCAGAGCCTGTCTGTTCTGTCCTGTCTGGAATGTACTGCAGTTACACTTGGGGACCTGGAGCAAGTGAGAGCTCTCAATGCACTACATTTTCAATGCATGTGGAAGACAAATAACCTGTCACTGTTTAGATGGACAAAGCTGGGGAACATTTTTAGTGCTTCTGTGTGCCCAGGGACACAGGAGCTGAGACACAGATGAAGTAATAGACTTGAGGACACAAACCAAGTTCGTGGCAAAGTGAGAACCATGATGGTCCTCATGATTCCAGCCCAGTATTTTGACTCCAGGCCAAATGACTCTCCTCACATCCTTCTCAAACTTTAGTTCATTAAAAAAAAATACTCTACTTACTTTTTTTTTCTTTTTTTATTCTCTTTTGAGATCCCAAACAAATCTCTGACTGCTGCAGAAAAAAGGGTGGGTGGTAGCTCTGGGACCAATCTTGCTTATGAGACAAAGTCAGGACCTAATGGTCCTGTTTTCTTTCTAGGACATCATGCATGAGAAACGAGCTTCAATGGGCAAGACAGCAAGTGCTTTACGAGCAAGCTGCATTGAAGACTACAACAGGGTTTTTTCAACTATCAACACCTCTTTTAAAGTTTAAGTTGTGCAATTGCAGAAGGGTTTTCCTTCCTGCCACTGTCACTTGAAACATCAAGCAATTCATCCACAGTCTCAAGAAAAGGCTCCTTCCTTTCTCATACCAATCAGACTGTATATACTGTATTTGCATTTTGGCACACAAACTGCCATCTGCTCCAAATCAAAAATGGCGTGCCTTCAGCTGCAGCTGGGAGTTAACTGTTGTTTCTTATTTTCTTCCACCTTTCACACCTTGTGACTGGCATTGTGCTTTTCAGCATTTGCAACCCCGGCCTGTCTCCAACTGAATTCACCTGCTTTAAATTTTCTGGGCCCTAATAAAAAGGGCTTGCAGACACGTTTGCTCCAAGTGTGCAACCATTTAGGGGTGGTAATGAGTTGGACTGCAGCCTGGTATCTGGCAGACCTTCCCACTCCATGACTCACTGTTAATTAAAACCACACTCTGCTTATTCCTGGGATAGCGTTACTTACAAATAATTGAGAGTCTCACAGCCTTAGAGCTTCCTCCCTCAGTTCTATTCTGTAGAATAAACTTTTCTGATGGAGATCTGTTTCCCTTAAAGTTGGATGCAGTGTAATGGAGAAAGACATCCATTTTTCAACAAATCCTTGTTGTTCTTTATTTGGATTCTGATACTTTTTCTTGTTTTGAATTGCATCTCAATCCAAAAGCAATCTGATCCATCATGGCTGGTTTCTCAAGGCTACTGCCATGCCAAAATACAGCTGCTCAACTGGAGGCATTTTTACAACATGCCCATATATCAACAAAAATGTGATGGGCTCACACAGTCCTTTGAAAAGGTTAATTATAGCAGTATTAAACTAATTATTTAACAGGCTTTCCTCTACAGAAATGATGGAAGGAGCAAATAGATTAACCTTTCTTTTTTAATTAAGCCTACTTTGATAGTATTTCACTCTCCTACAAAGCAAAGAGGCCTGGGAATCATTCAATGTAAATAATTTAATGCAAGAAGGTAAAGCTGCAAGACACTTCTTTGGCTTGGAAGTACTTGATTTATAGAACCATCTGTGGCTAGGCATCTATCAACCTCAAAAGTTACCTCTCTAAAGGCTCTGCTAAGGCTATTTAAATCAGCTGATGGAATCTTAAAAAAATCTCCTACCACAAATTTCTGAGGGCTGGTGGCAGGAATTCTCAGGAGCAGCTCTTCAACTCTAGAATTACCTACAGGACTGGTCTAACAAACCCAGAACTATTTCTCTTGGAGGCACAATACCAAGTTCAGCATTTCTTCTGAAGTGTCTTTTTGTAGTACAATTGCTGCTGCAACTCAGTTTGTGTTTTCTAATTCAGTGGAGTTACAGCCTCAGTAATGAGCTGCCCCAACACAGAACTACAGGCATCAGTCAGCTCAGGCAGAATTCAAAGAACTGATCACTTACTAAGTCTTCCCTTTTCCAGTGTACTCTACCAAGAAAGAATTGAAAATTATGTGAAAACTACACAGTTTGGACTCATTTTAGACTATGCCAACATTCTCCCAAATTCAGACATTCAGTGGCCTGATCTCCATATGCATTAGGTTCCTTTCAGTCAGTCCTGCCAAATACATATTCCTTGCAGATTCAGCTGCTTCTGCCTCCTCTTCCTAACTAGCAGAAATGATTCCAGGATGTTATGTGCAGACACCTAGAAAGAGAAAACTGAAGTTTGGAAAAACATTTTTAATAGGTATTAATATTTAATAGGTATTTCCAATCTCCATTTAACTCAATCTTTAAAAAGCTACCAGATTACTCTGATGCAAATTCATCATTTTGGCTGTGAAGGGCAGAATTCCTTAAAGTACTAGGGATCCCCTCACATAACAGAAAATGTTATCTCCTTTTTTAAAAAAATGCCTGTGATAGAGCTTTGGTGTCGCTAAATCTAAACACAGCTGCTGTGTTCACTAAATATTCTGCAATATATGCAGTTTACAGAACATAAATAATATTCACTGGGTTTTGATGTGAAGAAAAAAAAACATATTTACACATATTTCTATTTGCCCAGTATTCATGTTTCTTCTCTCCCTCCTTCT
Organism: Zonotrichia albicollis; assembly: GCF_047830755.1. NCBI lineage: Eukaryota > Metazoa > Chordata > Aves > Passeriformes > Passerellidae > Zonotrichia > Zonotrichia albicollis. Next base: position 102,720,147 of record NC_133819.1, on the reverse strand, counting down.
TCCCTTAAGAAATACTCTTGCCTTGGCATTGGAAGTAGCCAGTCCAGGACCAGCCTGATATAAAGCTACACTCTGTGCTATGCAGTTAGGGTTTGTTAGCTCAGTTTTTCTCTTGCACTGGAGGGAAATGGCTATTGAGCCAGCACCCATCCTCCCCAGGACACTGACCTCCCTTTGACCCAGACCCCAGTCTCAGGCTCACCTCTGAACCAAAGAAACAATGACTATCTAAACATCATCATCTGGTTTCAGAGGAACCAAACTATGTCCATCTTTGAGTTCCTGCCATCAGATTACTCCTGTTTTGTGCTTGTGAATAGTTTCTCTTCAGAAGATCAAGAGCACCAAAGAAGTCTGTTGGAGCTTGCTTTGGTAAAATAGAACTTGTTTAAGAGGAGAGCTGAACACAAACCATGCTAATAAGCCACACTTCTTTCTTTTTCTGGGTATAGCCCAAGGTTCTAGCCTGCTGCAAAATCCATTTTGCACAGCTTCAGTGATAAAGCAGATTTAAAGCTGATAAAACCATGTTCCAGGAGACACAAAGCTTTGCAAAGGCACATCAAACCAAACCCTTCATATCCTCCAATGTGCTGTTAAAAAGCTGCAACCTTCAGGCAATCCACAGCTGCCAGGAGAGCCCATAAGAATTCCAACTGCAACTGAGTATAAAGCACAGCCCTGATATTGATCTCTCATGTGCTAGAAACTTGACCAGTTTCTGGCACTGCCACAATCCAGACAACCTGGCAACATGCAGGGAGGCCTCTTTTTACTCTATATAGTGGCACCAAAATGGGCAACTGATCCCCCTAAATATTTCACTCACTTCAAAGTTCAGTTTCTATTTGAAATGAGCAAGTTGAAATTGTCTCCCCTAAAAATGGTGCTTTGAGAGTAAAGAAAAAACATTCCACCCATATGTAAAAGAAGACAGAAAATGAGCCCCAAGCCATGCTAGACAGTCTGATAAAAAACATGTTAAGATTAGTAGCAGGAATTTCTCTGCACCCTGCCCCAAATTCCCACTGTGGCTTTTTATATTACAAAATTGTTTTCCTCTTTCTGTGGATTTTTCTGCATTCAGTATCTCTGCTACTCTTCTCCCCACTAGTAAAAGACATAGAAAACACATCAACACTTCCAGCTAAGCCAAATCATTCTCAATCTCACTCAGTATAACCAAAGTTTTAGATAACTCCTTCCACGAACTTAACAAACAGTCTCTCTTCTATTCTTTAAGAGTAATTTCTGATAATCACTCAGATGCTGCTGTTGTACTTGGATAAGAAATTTGGAAATAGGAATGCTATCTAAGAAACTGAGAACTGCATGTAGCAAAACAACCTTGTCAGATTTAACCAGCAGCTCTGGTGAAGAACAATTTGTGATGGACTGTCATGATTGTTTTTTTACTCAACATTATTTGAAAAATCTTGTAGCATATCTACTGCTTTTCATATTCTGCTTTGTTTTCTCAACATAATAACTTTAGATTTTTCCACTTTAAAACCAATCATTTCATTTCCGGAAAGAAAGTTTACTACTTAACATAGCCAGCACTCATGAAACCACTTCAGAACACAGGAACAAAGCTCACTAAAAGCCATACAGATAGAAATGTGTATTTGATACCATCTCCTCATTTTCAAACTGCATGTTGCACTGTGCTGCGTCCTCGGTTACCGGCTTCTGGAACACGTTGCGGCAGATGAGCCATATTGTCAGGCTAGCAATGAACATCCCAATATCTGGTACAAATAGTCTGATCACATTCCCAGCATCTGCTCCTTTCACACTGTATACGGGACGAAAAAAATAACAAAAAAAAGAGAAACATTTGTTATTTTTAATGGCATTTTCAACGGGAACAGAAAGTAAGCTCAAGGCAAGGAAAAAACCCCAAACCATCAGTAATAACAAATCTTTGCAGTATGGGAAATATAAAGATGATTGAGGCACTCCAGACAGACAGATATTTTTGCTCTCCAGAAGTAAAGAATAAGTGATTTTTTGCTGGGAGCTTGCACACTCTTATTTTAGTGATACTTAGCATTTTGATTATAATTCTGAATCAATTTTTTGAGAGCAATACAGGAGTAACCTCCAAATTCAAGAGCAAGATTTCAGCTGAATACCTAGAAAATCCATCTGTATGAAGCACAATCCTTTTACCAGCATTCCTTGCAAAGACAACAATATCCAGGTCCACCAAAGATGAGAATGTCCACTCTTAAGTAAGCCCTAATCCTTCTTCCTAGCACACAGAGGAATAACCAGAAAGTCTTAAATATTTTAACATGTTTTATTATGTTTACTGATACCTTTTGGGGTATTTAAGTACAAATATTTAAATTCTAATTGATGGGTTCAATCCCTGCCAAAGAAGCCTTGCTTCTGCTCTGAAAGGTTTGTAAGGCATGATTTTTATGTAGGAAAAAGATTGCACTGTTTCATTGTGCAGATTTAATTGCTTATACGAGGAAATACAACTTTTTGGATTTGGATGTGGTGTCTGAATTTGGTTCACTGTTAAAAAGGAGAGCCTGGATTTAGGTTTAGTGGCACAACAAAGTTTTTATTAAGCTGCTGAATGCACATATTAAACTCACAATTATTAATTAGAGGATATAATCATAATTAATTGAAAGCGTGAAGTTAAGGGGTGTTAAATATGCAGCTCCAATTTATTTAATTTTTTTACAGGGCTTTAAATCTGTAATCAGTTCTGAGGACAGGTGAACCATCTGTATAGTGCCTTGGGCATGGCTGAGTGCACTAGGTCTTCACAGCCTGAACTGGTAGAAAACCTAACAGGTTGTTTTACAGATGCAAAGAAAGAGTTCACCTCTGGCATTTCTTCATTGCAGCTTTGAAGCCTAAAATAAACTTTGGGAAGGAGTTACCTGCAACTGCTGTGATAAAATGCAGGCCTGGAGTATCAAAAAAGTCTCCAGTGTGATTACAATACAACCACTGTCAAGAACTGTGTGGGTCTGCTCATACACCCACGATCAAATCCAACATTTCCATCACTGCTGCTCTGCTGACCCAGCTTTTCCACTAATGTGTATCTTGCAAAATAACATATGCTCAAAGTGGGAATAAGGTAAGTGATCAGAAAGCTGGCTTTAATGTTTATTTCAACAGCTTAACCCTGAATGGTCATGCACTGTATGGCACCTAAGTAGCTTGAAAATATTTTTCTAATGGCTTTCAGTTGTTCTGAAACAGAGAAAAAAAAAAAGTAATTGAAAGATTTGCAAAAGAGTTAGATGGCAAAATCCCTGCTGGACTGCTTGCTTGTTTCTTGTGCCACTGGTCCCAGGACAGCATGCTGTAGAGTCAACTGGCCTATGAGAGCATGGCCAGTGTACATGGGTTTCATAATAATGTTAATGAACTTTTTTCAATAATCCTAACCATTGTGATGCCTAAAGAGGCTGACCTGGAACAGAGGCTAGGCAGAGTTAAAGGAATAAAGTAGGTATTTATTAAAAGGCCTTCAAAGGATACACCTTGGGCAGTTCAAGAGCCCGGCTGTGGCTCTGCCCAAGACAGATCCAAGATGGATGCAAGATGCATGACCAGTCACTAATTTAGACACTTTTATACATTTCGGTCCATTTACATATTGGGGTCAATTATCCAATTACAGCTTCAGGTTATGAAGTCCCTTTGTCCCAGATGGCTCTCCTCAATTCACTGTTGTTTGTACGTCTTGAGCCTAAAGCTGCAGTGGTGTCCTTGATTCTCAGGCTGGAAAAGGATTGTTTTGTCTAACTACCCTGTGAAGAGAACTTGCTAGCACTTGTTATGAAGTTCAGAGTCACACACTAATGCAGTACAGAATCTAAAATATATGAAAGCTAAAATTTAAGGCATCACTTCTGTAAGGGATTTGTTTTCTTTATACAGATCTGGATATTTAACTAATTGAAAATCAAAAATTAATTTTGCTTCACTTCTGAAGTCCTTCAGATTCAACCACTCACATGTGTACAAATTAAAAAGTGGCAGCCTTCAAGTACCAGCGCTTCTTCGTTGCACCAGGCTCTCCTTCCTCACATTGTACTCCCAAGGAGCCATGCTGGGTATTCCTTTGCATATCCCGCTCCCCAGAGCGAGGGGAGACCCCTGCGGGAGCCCTGCCCCTGGTGCAGCTCACATTTCTTTCCAAACCAAGTGCTTCTGATCTTTCAAAATAAATCATTTAGTGTGCTGTTGTGAGAGATGTAACGCACAGCTCAGGCTAGCAACAGAGAGACTGAACAGTGATACCTAACCACGGGGTGGGGAAAAATTCTGCACATGAATAGTTTATTCAGCAAAACCAGTTGTAAATGTATGCTGTCCCCACTTCCCCATGAAAAGGAAAACAAATTGACCTTGGTGTGATAATTAAAAAGGAAACAAAAGATCGCTTGAAAGTAGAGAAATGTATATTCTCCTGTAAAGCAGAATAATAAACTGCTTCATTCAACCCCAAGTAATTTGCTCCCCACTTTTTCACAGCAAAAGCTAAAACAAAAATCAGTTATTCCCACTTGTTATCTCTGGCAATACAAAAAAGAATGGCAAATACTGCCATCATTCCACAAACATTTCTCACTTTATTTGCGCTTTCACACATGGTCATATTTTGCATTTGATAACAGTCTATACATTGTGCTCTTTCCCCCAAAAGAGGCTTTTAAACTACCAAGTTAAACAGAAGAACAGGAAACCTATTCAGATCCCCTACAACAACAGCTTTTTTTTTTAATCCCTGCAAGAATCTCATGGTGTTCAATGAATTGGTCATAGTCTTTGATCTACAGCTAATTTATTCACTTAAATGAAATCATTTACCTACAGGGCAGCTCTAGTTGTAATAGATAGCAGTGACTGAAGCTTATAATTCAGCCAGAAACGTATTCTGCAGTATAATTACAGTAAGTGACAGCTTTAGTTTTTCCTTCTTTCTTACAGGATGCAGAAGAAAACAGCATGGACACACACACAGACACATACATACAGACACACAACGGATTAGGGCTTTGAAATGGTTTGTTACTTTCCCTGGACCAAAGAAATCAAACTGCACACAATTTTTTAGAGAAGGGACTGCTACAGTTAGGGCTGCAAGAGTTCCTCTGTAACAAAAATAACTTCTGTAGGACAAAAGGGACTTAATCTACTTTTCTGTCAATATGTGAAAGTGTTTTATCATATCAACATACTCCTAATATGGCAGTTTCCTCATCAGACAGTGTGTTCCCCTGCTGATTTCAGCTAAATACTTTAAACTTACTACTTTACAAAGGGTTCATCTATTTTCTGTGCATTTACAGAATTTTCCTAGGACAGTGCGACTGTGGTCTATTCCTGTATTTCTCTGCTGCTCAAGAAACTGAGCAAAATTTCCTACTTTAGCTGCATTGAGAATAGAGATAGCTGTGGACACACACATTAGAACCATTGCCTTACTTCATGTACACTTACTGGTAGTCAACCAAATGTCATCATAATGAAACATTACATTCTTGTTTGGAGCTGTAGAAATCAGCATTTCTGTTTTCTGAAAATAAAATTTTCACTTTTTGCCTTTCTAGAAAAACTGCTATTCACAAATAAAAATCATTCAACTCCTACTGAATGTACAAAGCTTTGGTGAACAGTGAAGTGTTAATACTGCCAAACCTGGCCTGATTTCACTTCTTTAGGATGGCAGACACTCTAACTTCCTCTTTATTTCAGATTTACAGAATAAAACCAGAAAGGCAGCAGAACTCTTATATTAGATTTAGAACTCCAATGTTTTCAATTTAAAAAAGTAAAATATATAGTAACACACATGTGAGACACCCTGCATAATGTAAAAATAGTCCACATATAAAATTAATACTAACAGTCTTCAAATTTAAATATTTACTATTTTGTTACAAATAAACAAAAATGGGAAAGAACAACCAGTCTTTCTCAAACAGAATTAAAATTAATTCAGCATCAGCAATGTATCACAATGTTAAGCTTATGTTAGACAATAAATAAGATTGCTTCTAGATTAAAGAACTGTAAAAAAGCTTGATTTTGTATTGGATACCAGGTAAACAAAGTATTATAAAGGTTATTTTTTATTGCAGCTTAAAAAAGTTATCAAAAGTCTTACATACTACACACTACATCTTTCCATACATGCACACATCTTTCCTCTTGTCCCTCCAGGGGTTTTCTATAGCATCTCTTTACTTCCTATTTAATTTAATACAACAAAAGAGGCAATACTGTATTAACAGCTGGCAAGTGATAAACTAAGAAAGAGATGCATAGATGCAAATAATTTCCATTCATCTGTTTGGTGACTGTGAAACATCTGATATTCCTAATTGGATGTAATATTTCAGGATAATTAATGCACCTCTGTAAATGCTTACAGCTGAATTCCCATGGGCTTCATCTGCAACTGTAGTCATTAAGTTTGGAAGTAAAACAGGCCCAAGAACCATAAGCATGGACCCCTGGAAACATGGACTGGCAGTATTTCACAGGTGCTATGCAGTACTGTGAATGACTCATTTGTTTATCATCAGTATCCTCTCTGATCCAAAAATAGTGGAAACTTCAAGGGTACCAAAGGCTACTAACCAGATGGCCTTAGAGATGTGCCTGCTGATCCTTGCTGCTGGAAGAGGGTGTTGGGAATAGCTGCAGCTAGGAGCTAGTTAAAGAGGCTCCTTATCCTCTCTCAGTCTGAAATAAGGATGAAATGTCTGATCTGATATTTACTCTCCTGGGAAATTCCCACTTTCCTTATCTGAATCTAAGGATTGCAGACCCTGTCTGAGCCACAACACTTCAGTGAACACAGGATGCACAGAGTTTATATTCATGGTGCCATACTTGTCCCTGCTAGCTCAAAATACAAGTTTTCTATGATGTTGGTTCACATGGCAACCTTGCCAGCATGTTCAGGGCAAACCTGCACCGTGGGTAAGGTTGACAAGCTGCTGAGCGCTGGTAGATCTGCCCTTAGTCATCTCCTTGCTCAGCAACAAATTGAAAATAAATTATAACACAAAAACAAAATACAAACTTTGAAATATTAACATCCGCAGTGCTGTGTATGCTCTCTCTCTCTCCTGCACTGCCTAAATATGATGGCCCTTTCAGTTCATGCAGAGCATGGCATGTGTTTTACCCAAAATACCTGAAGTTGCATTTTCAGAGAATATTGGTCGTGCAAAGTAAACGCGTGGGAGGAAGAGGGAAGCAAAAATGCATAGAAAACTACTTATAAAAATATTTAGCATGCACTGACCTACCCAACATACAAGTTCAAAGGGCTCCTGAAGTATTTGCAAAATCTAAATCACTGCTTACAAACTATGTCTGCACGGATTCAAAACCCAAAAGTACACTTTGCTTTTTCAGGAAAGATACCTTGCAATGAAGAACACACTCTGTATTGCAGAAGTGCTTAACCACGTATTAACCAAACATTTGCTTTCCAAACACCGCTTTGCAGAGAGAGCAAGCAGCTATTTGAAACTAAATGTACACCGCCAAGATTTTGGTGCCTCGTTGCTTGCATAAAACATTCAACATTAAGAAATTATGGATATGTGCAACAAGTAAAACATTGATTTGTGGCAATTCTTCTCTTTCTAAAGCACTATTGTTTCTTTTTGTTCATTGATCTTCTAACAAAGGGCAAGTTCCAGCTTGCTCAGGGCAGCGCACAGAAGATTTAAACTTCAGCAGGGATTTTCAGCTATCATGCAAAGCACTCAGCTGCACCACTGCCAGACTCATGACAGCACAACACTCAGCTCGCTTTGCCTGTGTCCCACAGCTCCAAATGTGGAGCAGGACTCAGGCTGCACAGCCAAGAGGAAGGGAACAAAATCCCCTCCACACCCATGGCGCTCTGCGTGCCAGCCCCACTGCACAGCGGTGGAAATGACAAGTCCATCCACTACACAAATTATTTCAGGTCAAAAATGGGAATGTGATCCTAGATGGAGGCAGAGCCAAAGTGAGCAGAAGAGACCTAAGAACACCTCAAGTATAAGTGATTTTTGATCTTAAATCTTCAAAGAAACTCTCTGTTTCCACTTTGAACGCTTCTCACACAGACTTCTTGCTTATGCACTCATTGTGTAAGGATTTAGCTTAAGCACTAATTCAGTATTCATTGATCTCTGCAAAACATTCCCAGTTAAATTTGCCCATAATGCTCATAAATATTTGGTAACTGGCAGCAAAGTGTTTACATAAAGGCATACAGATATCCATATGTTCCACAATAGTCCTGAGCAAAAGAAAGTGCTGACAATCTGAAGCAGGCTGACATTCTGATTATTTCAAAACATATTTTCTCCCTCTCTCCACAGTTTTCATACTCTAGTTGGAGCATGAACAGATCATCACTTCAAACTACATTTAATTTCATTCTGTTGCCAGCATATAACATTCTCACAGAAAGTAAAAGACACATCTAGATTTTCCAGTCAGCTGCAGATGAGGAGGGAATAATATTTCCCTCAATTACAGCAACCAACATTGCAAATTACTGTCATTTTACAAGCCCAAATTATCTCCAATACAGAGCAAAAGCACACAACTACCAGTGGTTCAATCTGGAGTGCCCACTGCACTTTAGTGTTTGCATAGGAGACCCTTCTGTCCCACAAGATGCATTCCTAATTTAAAATCATCCAAGTGACTGTTTGCTGGGATGGGACCATTCACCCTCAATTCCTCCTTATGAAACAGCTCCCAGTCCGCCCTGCCTGCTCTGGACATGCCCATCTTTCTCTTCACAGCATCAAGCATGACAGGACAGAAAGCAACATCTAACCTTCCTCATCACCACCTGCCTGAAAATCCCAGTGGTTTAGAAGCAAGAGCACATGGACATTGCTGGAAGCAGGCTCCAGCCATCAGAGGCATGTGTACAATATCTCTCCTCACCCCTCTGCTGACTTCCATTAAAACTGGCCAAATGAAACATCCTGATTCATCCCACTGGTGCACTTTGTTCATTGCTACAGTGTCAATCAAAAAAGAAGTGGAGTAGAAATCAGTGGCAAACTAAATCTCCCAATGCCATTAGATGTTGCTTCTAGTTTTTCTGTAAATGGAGCCTATAACACAATCTCTGGGTGGCAAACACCCCACATCCATGTAGGAGGGGAGAGGACTAGTCCCCTGCACTGCTTGATGTCATCTGCTCAATGGCTGGATGTGTGGCCACCAAAGGCCTTTCTCAGGTACAGGAGGCAACTGTGGTAGTGTTTTGCCAGTGTGGGAGGCTCTTACCTTGTCTTAGCATTGGACAAACCAGGATTGCTCAGATCCAAACTGGGCAAAAAGGAGCTGAAGGGAAGGGCTCCAGGCTGGCTGGGTGCCGGGAGTGAGCACACTGCAGCAGGCTGGTCAGACCCAGCACTCAGTGTGTTCCTGCTCCACCAGCCACAGACTCCCTTCTGTTTCATGTGCCAGTCTCTCCTTGAGATCTCACATGATTTACTCACGAACAAAACCCAACAAAAACAAAATAAAACACAAAGCCAAACTGTTAAGCATGCATCCTAGAGAGTTTTTTGGATGCTGATTGCAATGCTGATTGCTCTCCAGATTAAAACAAAGACTGGCTCACATTGTGCTGCTGGTGGGTTTACCAGCACACTGCTCCCAGCACCACTGTATTGCAGGAGGCTGGGCTGTGCCAAGAACAACACTGACAACAGTCTCACAACTCCAGTGCTCAAACAGCACAGGCCATAAAATATCTTCTATCAGATGTTCCTTTTCCTTGAATCCCTAGGTTGAATGGCATGAGAAAAGTTAGCTGAAATTAACGGAAAAGAAAATAAGCACAAGAGGTGGTAGGAAATGAGCAGCCTGAAAACTGAACACAAACAGTTGGATAAATAAGATTCATCCTGAATGGACACAACTTCTAAGAAGGCCTTTTGCCGGTGCTGAGGCAGCCCAGACCATCAGATCAACACGACACAAGGACAGGTTTCAGAGGCACAAGGATTCTACATGGAAATTGTCCAAGCAGAGAGAATTCTTCTCCTCCAGTTAGCAGTGAGGACATATCTGGGGTACCCAATTTAACAGTAATGATGAAACCTCAAGCAAAGACTGCTCTGTCATCATTTCCTTCCTTCTATTCCATGATACTTCCTTATTTGTCAGCATCTCTTACTCTGCAAAAAGAAGAGTAACCTCATGTCACTACAAAGTACCTAGACTACTGTAGCATGCTGTAAGAAATGGCACAGTAATAATCACACATTTTTTAGCTTTTGCTTTCAGCGTGGTAGAAATTAATAATTTTCTTGTTAAATTATTAAAAATAATCCTGTTCTACTTCAGACTTCATTTTCCTTTAATCTCATTGTGCCGCTGACTGCACATATGCTGCAGATAGCAGAAAGTAAATTTACCTATTTGATTTACATCCCTGAGATTCATGATCTCTTATTTGTCTCCCTAGTTTTATCTAAGGCTCACCTGGGCACCTTATTAAGCCCTTTTGTTTGTTTAACCACTAGTGTCACAGAAAAAAGATTACAAGCTGTGATCATGTGATTTGGGAATTCTGTCATAAATGTGCAGCCAATATAACACCCCTGTGGCAGAGAAATATCAGAATGAAAACAGGCATACTGTGTACTGCTAACATTTCCTAGATTGATTGACCTCCTTCCACAGTTCTCTCTCTTGAAAATCTATGTCTCCAAGTAAATCAGAAAATAATAGAACAAAATAGCTCAGTTGAAGAGGTCTTACAGCGATCTTCTTGTCCAGCTTCCTGACCACTTTAGGGCTGACCAAAAGTTAAAGCATCTTATTAAATGAATTGTCCTCATGCCTTTGACTGGCTGACAAGGCCGAAGTCCTCAGACACTCCTCTCAGGACGTGCCTTCCAGCCCTTCCACCAGCTTTGTTGCCCTCTTCCCAAAAGGACTTTAGCATCCTTCTTGAATTGTGGGGTCAACAATTGAACACAGTGCTCAAAATGAGGCTGCACTGACACTGCATACAGGGGGAAATATTGAGTGCACCACATCTCTTACTTTTTTCCTAAAACTGCTAATTTTAATTATTGCCCTCTTCCTGACACAGGCTACAATGAGCTCTACCTTAAAATAATTCATTTACTTATTTGGTTTCAGACCTCTGGCTGATCACACTAACAAGAAGAATCACCCACCCTCTTTCTGCTCAAAGAAACTGAAAGGGGCATCAATATTCCAAAAATGTGCACAAAACTGAAGCTGCTATGTTAAAGCCTGTACCATTCCCAGTGACCGAAGAATGGGAATGGCATAAAAAGCCTCCCTGACTTGTTCTGTTGAAACTGTACTTCTGCAGATGACCAACATTACCAGAGGAAGTCTCAGAGCAGAGACAGGACTGAGGCAGCATCTGCAGTTGAAGTCCTGGTCTATGTGCATGAGTTTGCAAAGGAGTGTAGCAGCACTTGTGTTATTTCTCATTCAGCAATTACTCTCCAAGCACCTTCACCTGGAATTCAGCCTTGAACAAAGCTGATACAACACATTAAAAAGTCATGATATTGTGATTGACAAAGTTGTATCGACTCACATGGATTCCTACAGCAGTTTTAAAAAAAAACAAACCAAGGCATAACAGAAATAACAAAATAAGATTGACTAAGAGGATGCTTCAGAGACTTAATTAGAATTTAATAGAGATTTTTGTCTTTCAAAATTGTATCATCTCTCAGACAGTAAAGAGAAGGATAAAGTTCTTTGCTTACTCATTTTGTTATGGAAAGAGAGAGCCAGATGATCAGCTGATACCAATTATATATTATAGGTCAAGATTACCAAAGGAAATGAAATATGGGGACCGACTGATCCAATTTCTAGCAGCACTGAACTGGAGCAGATGTGAGCATCGAGCCCTGCATCGCTTTCCTCCCACATGTCTTTTTCTCTCTGAATGGCAGCCCGAGAAGGGAAAACTTGGCTTCTCAGTAAGTTCCTGTAATTCATCTAGGTTCCATAATGACAGCATATATTCCTTTGTGCTCTGACAGTGTGCAGAGACCACAAAAGTCCCAAGTGAACTCAGGGTGTTCACCTCCATTCCACTTTTCTCATCATATGCATATGGTAATGAATATTTACTAGCTGCTTGGAAGAGTCAGTACAGAACATTTACTCATGTCAAAAAAATGGGAAAAACCTGATCCTGTGGAGCTGTCTTCCAGGGCTAGATTAATTTTTCAACACAAATGTCATTTTCTGAAAGAAAGATAGAAACCTCACTAAAGAAACCTCTATTGTTTTCTGATTAGCTATTCACCACTTTACACTACTATTTCACATTAGCTCACCATTTGCCCAGAACATCTAAGACTAATCTTCCCATGAAATATAAAGTCTGCTAGAATTTTCTGTTCACTCAGCTACTTTCTCTGGACACATAGAAAAGTGTTCATATACTTGATGCTGTTTCTCTAAGTTTTCTAATCACTCTGAACAGCTCCAGAGCTCTCAAAAAGAGGAGCATTTGGCCACTCTTTAAATACATTTTAGGACTTGATCACAGTGGGGTTGCTGTAACTAGTGTACCACAGTGAGTGTCATTTAATGTACAACTAATAGGTATTTTACTTTTAAAAATCAGATTTTTACTTTAAAAACCCCACTTTGTTAGCCAAAAGAAAACTATGAAATGAATGTGCAAAACCACTGTGACAGAACCCACAAATGTACTCTTTTACCTTTTAATTGCATGAGGCTTTATCATTATATCTTTACATGACTTTTTATCCTCATTTTTTTGCACTTGTGTGCTTTATCCTCTTCACTGACAAGTATTTAATTTAAGAGTTATAGCTGATTTGATTGCTCTTTCAAAACTGCATCTGCTGCAGCAATTAATCTTTGGTTGTGCAATCACTTGCCAATGTCACCACATAGCAGTGGGGTGCAGTCGTATGGCAAACACACACATACACTAAAGCCACAGGAAGACTGTAAATAAATGAAAAGTAACCAAAGTAGTTTTTCACATGCTGAATCAAAAGGAAAGAAATGTTATGACACTGCAGTGACAGTGGGAGGGAAGGGAAGGAGTTATGCCAGATGCAGAAGATGACAGATATGCTGCTGCATGCAGAGCAATGTGGAAGAAATATAAAATCTGCACTACTGCTCCTACCCTGGCAGCTTGGCTGACTGCATTGTACAGGATCAGATCTCTGACCGTCTCTTGATCCTCTCTCACAGTGCAGAAATCAGGCTGGCATGCTGGAGAAAAGGTAGCTTAAAGCCATTCACCTTCTAGACTGAGATGGAGTTACACTATGAGTGCTGCAGAAGAGTCCTGCAAAGCTCAAATATCACTTTGATAGTTTCAAAAGCTTTACTGGGGATGCAAAATTCTTAGAAGATGTTCTCCCTCTGTAGCCATGTGACTGCGACAGTCACCAACATTTCCTTACAAAGATACACACAACCATTTACAGCCCTTACAGCTATGAAGAGAAGATGCAAAATGTGAAGCAACTTCACTCTTAAATGTTTGAAGTCAGGAGAAGAATAACAATGATTTTAAATCATTCCAATTTGAACCTATTCATGATTATTCTTGGCATAGAATCTTTACTTGTTTTTTACTTCAAGCTAGAAAACAGAAAAGCCATAAAAATACTTCAGGGAATGTGTCTTTAGACGTGCAAAAGAAGAAACCAATGTCACAAGGAAAACGAAAAAAAAATATTTTTTGTTTCTTACTAAATAACATTACATGCTGAAATGTACATATCTTTGGTATCTTCAGTAGAGTGTATCTAGTACCAAACACCTTCTTACAGGCAATGTAAAATTTTAATTTCTGTTTTAGTCCAAATTGTTCTAGCAGAGAGCAATTCTAAAACTGGAAGGATGTGACAAACCCATATTAATTGCTCTTTTTTCCTGGCCTATCAAATTATTCCTTTTCCCAAAAGCTATCCCCAGTGTTGGAAGCATTGGAAAATGGTTTTATAAAAGCATTTGTCTTGGTTTCTAAACACACCTCTGCTCTACTGTTAGAGAAACACTATGGTGTATGTTAGGAAACTTCAGCCTTGCTGATAAATAAATGAGTTTCAAGTTTCAGGTTTGTTTTATGAACTTCTCCAAGTTCATAAAAAAAAATTAAAAAGGAGAAAAGGAGTAAAGGAAAAAAGTGAGTAACCTTCTTATTCATAAGTCATCTTGCAATTAGTAGTAACACTACTGTGCTTCTCATCTTCTCATCTACACACAGCTGAATTTCAGATTTATCACAATTAAGAGATTTATTTGCCTCCAGGATGTTTGTACACCAGCTCTCCCGCTGCACAGGAGGTGCACAGGAGGCTGAACAGGAAGCAGGACTGTCCAGCTTCCCACAGGTGAGTGGCTTCTTGAACTTCAGCCTGTCTGGGCAGAGGATTAAAACCCAGTAATCACACGAACATGCTTTGCTTGTATTTTTTACATGATATACTTGTATTTTTTACAGTTTTTTACATGATTTTCCTCTGGACTACCCAGTGTGATGTCCACCGTGGGTTTTTAATGCTTGAATTCTCTCTAAGTTAGAGAGTTTAGAATTCTCTAAATTGTACAGAATTGACTATATCCCCTAAAAACTAGTTTATTTATTTATACTACTAACAATGAATTTTTGCCTTGGTTCCATAATGTTTACTCTCATGAGACATATCTTTGAAATCTACTGAGTTGCTTATATAATGAAGGACTGTGTGTTCAGACATTTAGAAAATTCACATTGCTGCTTTCTAAGTTGTTTAAAAACAAGATGTCAAAGTAGCTGCAATCAACCCAGAGAAACTCCTTTCTTGGCATATTACAGTGATGTACACCAGAGAATAGCCATGAATACTGTAATTATTTTAGGTAGAGATTGTTTATATTACCATTAAGACAGCCACTTAAACATAAAGATGGGGGGTTAAAACCCAAAAAAAATCTCTTAAACTGCTCAAAACAAATGAAGTTACTTTAGTGAATGTTTACCTATTTTGCAATAGTTTTATCACTTTTCTTAATAAGAACAGCTTTGAGAAAATCCCACAAGTAAGGAAGCAATTACTGGTCTAAGTGTTTTTAGCCATGTGGTGACCATCTAAAAAGCTTCTATTAAAAAAGTCTCCCTTGGTGAATTGTTTTTTACAGTCTCACAGGTATGCTACATAGAGGCTACAAAATCATCACTAGCAATATAATAAAAAATATTCTGTGACATAGTTGCTAGGAAGAAATGTGTTTATTATGCAAAAGCTAGGGTAGTATATTGCAAAATGTACAAAAATGACATCTGTCAAAAATCAGCTTTTCTTCTAACGAGAGGAGAGGGAGAGGGAGAGGGAGAGGGAGAGGGAGAGGGAGAGGGAGAGGGAGAGGGAGAGGGAGAGGGAGAGGGAGAGGGAGAGGGAGAGGGAGAGGAGAGGAGAGGAGAGGAGAGGAGAGGAGAGGAGAGGAGAGGAGAGGAGAGGAGAGGAGAGGAGAGGAGAGGAGAGGAGAGGAGAGGAGAGGAGAGGAGAGGAGAGGAGAGGAGAGGAGAGGAGACGAGACGAGACGAGACGAGAGGAGACGAGAGGAGACGAGAGGAGACGAGAGGAGACGAGAGGAGACGAGAGGAGAGGAGACAAGAGGAGAGGAGACAAGAGGAGACAAGAGGAGACGAGAGGAGATTTGAATTGGAAGGGAGCTACAATGATCATCTCATCCAACTGCTCTACCACCAAAATTTAAAGCATGTTAATTAAGGACATTGTCCAAACAACTCGGGCAGGCTCACAGTCACTGCAAACATGGGGCATCAACTCCTCTCTAGGAAGCCTGTTCCAGAGTTTGACCACCCTCTTGGTAAAGAAATGCTTCCTGATGTCCAGTCCAAATCTCCCTTGATGGATGCAGCTTTCAACTATTCCCAGAATCCCTTCATGGGCTACTACAGCATGCCTGATACAAAGTATTGTTTGAAGAGGGAATCAGAGGGAGCACACTGAACTGACTACATACAACAACACTGGAAAAAAAGGTCAACATTGGAATAAAATCCAAGGTAAGTTAGTGAAATAGAAACAACTTAAACCTTGTTTTAAACCAGTCTATTTAATATAGACTGAAAGATTTCAGTTGACACATTGCTGGTGAAAAAAAAGCTACTTAGATTTTCCTCATATCTTCTTAAATATTTTTTTTTCTTTGTAAATAAAATTCAATTTTTATTTTGGCTTTCTCTGTAACTCAGACTTTTATTTCAAAGTCTAGCTTTTTGTCAGAGCAGCGAAGAAAACTCAATTTAAGAGAGAACCTCAGGCATGCAGAATATATCAAATAAAACTGAAAACACATTTCTTCCCCATTTCCTACACTATAAACAAGACAAATACTTCAGCACACACATGCACAAATTCCACAACCCGGGCCACCATGAAGTAACAAAAAGAGAGAAGCTTTGAGAATTAAATTAAAGCAACCTCAGTCCCCCTGTCTTCCCAGGACTCAGCACCCTGTGCTACCCTTCGCCTGGACACAAGTGCATGCATGTGGGAAGCCAAATCATCTGCTGTTCATCACACCCTGAGAAAAGAACTGCTGTGTTACGGCTGGAAGGACATGAATAAGGCTTTCAGTTGTAGTCCTCCACCTTCAGATCCCTAACAATTAATTAGGTTTGGCAGCCTGGGGCTGAGGCTGAGGTAGCCAGTACCATGTTTGGCCCAGATGAGAAAGGTGAGGAGGGCTCAGAGTTGGTGCAGCACCTCTTGTCATGCCTTCTGCATCACCAGCGTTGCTGGAGCTGTAGCCTTTGGGGATCTCTGAACCTCAACCCTAAAAACCCTAAAAGCAGTTGGGGGTTGAGGATAAGGCCCTCAGTGACATGTTTTACCAAGCAGAGAAATGATCAAATAGAGATATCACCCAGAAGACAACACTTGTGTTACGAGCAATAAACTGCTCTTTTGTTCACAGCCTCCCAAGGGAATGTGTGGAACTGGCTCAGTCTCTCCTCATGTTACATTTATCTGCCATATTATTCAAATAGCACATGTAACCACGGAATATTCAAAACTGCAGAATAAATTCACATTGATTAACTCCTACAAAAGTGTGATGGCCATCATATATTAAGAATAGAAAGTATAAGCAAGTCATTAATTAATCTAATCTCTCCAATTTGAAGCACATCAAGGATGGTATGGTGTGGAAGAGAACTCTGTCAAAGTAAATGCCTGGGCACTGAAAATATAAGCACTTGCTTAAGTGCTTCGAGGGACAGGTGACCAAATCAACTTTACTAATACAGCTATTTTTTTCCAAAATGGTGAAAGATGTGCCTGGCAGGGGTTTTCCAAGACCCTTTGATTGCACCACTGCATCCATTTTTACCTTGTCTTCTCAAATTATTCAACATTTGTGAAATGCATTCGAACTGCACTGTTTTCTTTAAAACAACCTTCCAAGGATTAGACCTCGTACAGCCTCATGCAGCCCCTGGCTGAGGCAATGCTCCCAAAATTATGTCAATGGGAGCCTTGCCCAAGAAAGGATTATAAGGATTCAGATATATGTGAAGAAAGTCTTGAAATAATGGAGCATGGTATCAGGATAAGACTTTATATTTCAAGTATATATTTATTCTTCACATTAAATCACCAAAGAGCGTGGGGAGAAGAGGGGGATGTCACTTTGGAAAACCATATGGTGCTTTGATTTCCAAGCCAGAACTGTGCATACTGAATGTTTATAGAATCTAGTGATATTCTCTCCTTTCTGTTTATTCCTGTCACCCAGAGAAACTCTGGCCAAGCACCAATCAAATATCCAAGCAAGCAGGGGGAAAGAGAGAAAACAGCTCTCACCAGTAGGCTCATCATTAGCAACCTAAATCTGGAAGGAGGTGCTTGGGAAGTGCCTCTTTTGCATTTGGATTCCAGCGCTCACCGCATGTCACGAGTGGTTTTGGAAATTGAGTTCTCAGTCTCTGCAAGGGGTAGCAAAGACATACACAGCGTTTCTGGCTAGACTGAGCAGGGGCATATGTGGAGCAGCTGCAAAAGCAGACATCCCTCTGCTCTCAGAGATCAGTGTAAGAACAAAAATGCATCTCAGCGATGACAGCTAATCTGCTCCTGGGTTAGCTGTGTTTCCCCAGCTGCGGCAAAGGGGGCTGCTGCATTTACTTTGCTTCAAATAAAAACAATGCAGAGTGTCCTCCTTATCACCCTGTGCTTAGG
Organism: Zonotrichia albicollis; assembly: GCF_047830755.1. Taxonomy (NCBI): domain Eukaryota; kingdom Metazoa; phylum Chordata; class Aves; order Passeriformes; family Passerellidae; genus Zonotrichia; species Zonotrichia albicollis. The sequence goes on along the minus strand of NC_133819.1, from coordinate 102,701,875 downwards.
AGAGCAGTTGGAGGAGTTACTGAGGTACATAGGAGATCTGAAATCTATCTTAATAGGAGACAATCTTCATATCCAAGCTCTAGCCTTGATATAGAAATCTTCAGGTCTTTTTCCTTGGGAGTCTTATTCCCATCCCTGCTCTTATCTGCTTACCCTTTCCTTTCAGTGTGAGAGCAAGCAATCTCCAACTACCCTTTCATTTTTCAGAAACAGTAAAAGGGTTACAAAAAGCATAACAAGCTCACAACTCAATACAAAGTATTTTATGAACAGGAGCAGCTTTCACTGCTGATCACCCTCAGCATCACTTCAGAGAGAGTCTGGGATGCTGCTGGTGCACTTTCTACATAGATGTTGCTGCTGTACTAAGAATGGTGCAGAGAGCTCTTATTAGCATTACACAGGGTAGAAGTCACCTAATTTTGCACATACATATATATATATATATATGTAACTTCTAATTAATAGTTTTTGCATACCATGAAAATAACAACAATTTCAGTATCAGATTAAAGCTATCAACCAAACAAAACTTGTATCTTTGATATAGAAAACTTTTTCATTTTTATAATTTCCTTTTACTGTGAAATTGGTGCTAAAAAGTTCCTTTCTCTATCCTTGAAACAACTATTTACTATGAAAAACATACTTATTGAAGGTTGCCAAAAGTGTAATAACCACACATCTGTTATTCTTCAAATATATATTTTCTAAAACATTTGATATTTACTTCACATGTAATAGCAGTTATTAAATCTTCCTTAAGTCTGCTTTGTGGAACCATAATGTAAAGCATTACACGCACAGGAGAAGCACCATGGGAACAAATGCAAAAACGGAGTAGAAGTGTTGTAAGTAGCTGAGTAACTTACTAGTCACATTACAAACTATAACCCAGAGAAGCATAGTAAGAGGAGTACTGGAAGTCTGGAAACCCTGCAGGAAATGAGATTTAAGAGGTCCAACATAATTCATTTAAAGTTTTAAAATTGTTAGATAATTTATAGATCAACAAATATGTAAAAACAGAAGACATTCCTGTAATCACTACTTGAATCTATGAGACAAGGACATAGACTTCATCTGGTAGCTCAAATTAGAGAAATTTAGGTGTTTAAAGAAGTCTTCTTTTAGTTTGAATTTTCCACAGTGTGGTAACATTTCCCCAGGAGCATTTCCCCAGGGCTGGTGGTGGCACTTTGCAGGCTCTGCACTGCAAGCCTCACCCCAGCCATGAGCTGGAAAGACACTACTGACTGCACTACAGGAGACCAGCTCTCTGACTGAACTGATCTTCTTTCTTTTTGAATTTTAACAGGCTTTGTGCATTAAGCTCTCTTTAATTGCCAGAGTAGCCAGGAAACAAGGACAGTCATGGTTAATTGTTCATAACTATTCCACTTGGGAATTCAAGTGAGCCTCCCAGCAACAGGACACAAGGAAATGGCCTCAAGCAGTGCCAGGGGAAGCTCAAGTTGGACATCAGGAAGAATTTCTTCACAGAAAGGGTGGTTAAGCATTGGAACAGCTGCCCAGGGAAACAGTGGAGTTTCCATTCCTGGAAGTGTTCAACAAACATCTGGATGTGGCACTTTTTGCTATGTTGACTTAGTTGACAAGGTTGTGTTTGCTTAAAGGATGGACTCTATGATTTAGGAGATCTTTTCCAAACTTACTGATTCCATGATCCTATGATTTTCACTGAATATGACCAAAAAATCTTAAGCCATTGAGATGAACAATGCTTTCTAAACCAAGTTTTTAGTCATGTTTGGAACAAACTACAAGAGAGTTTACTGCTTTCCAGACATTTTTATGCATATGTGGGTGCCATGGTAATATGCATCCATAATGAACAATAGTACCCACATTAACAGCTGCAAAAAAGTCATCCTATTTATCCATAAGTCTACTTGCACTGGCTTACTGAACATTTTTTTAAAAACCATTAAGGTGACAGCTTGCATCGCACAAAAGTATCACATGTGCTCAGCATTTTAAACTATGTTTCTTATAGGACAGCACAATGCAATACAATATTTTTCCTAAATCTCAAAATTGCTCCTTAATGTTCTTCCTGCAGTCAGGAACTGCAGTCTAGATCATGCTGGACAAAGGTGGTGAGTAACATAGTATGTTACAATTAGTTTATTTGTAATGTCTCAAAAGACAATCAATAACATAAAGACCTTCATTTATATCTATCAAACCCACATATACTCTTTTTAATTGAAAAGCTCTTAACTCCAGTCATTTCCTGGATATAAAGCTACCTTACTTGAGCTCCAGCATTTTTAATTTCCCTTGCATTGAAACGCAGCATCCTCAGCTCACAAGTAATGCTTACATAAAAGCCTTGCAGTCAGATCTCTTGGTGCCACATTGTTTTTCAGGATATGAAGACAACAGTAAAGTAAACACTCTACTACTGCAGAATAAACACCATGTAGCCACAAAGCAGCGATGACATCACCTGTAAATTATATGGGATTAATTTTCTGCAATGTAAACTGACTGTCTATGTCTCCTGTTCCTCAATGCACTCTAAAACTGTTTGTTGAGAACAATTAATATCTTCCGGGTTTAAAGGAAAGATAATTCCTCCTTAGGGCATTACTTCATGTTTCACCTTTTGTGTATCTAAGAATCTTGCTTCCTCCCTCCTGAATGAGAATGTTCTTGCTCAAACAACACATTTAAATGCTACTGATATTTCAAAGCTGACTCAGGTGTGCCTAAGTCAAAAGCTTGCAGAGAATAAAATTTTAAATAGCCAGACACACTTCTGCTGCATTTTTCCCTAGAGTTTAAATAAATAGCACAAGAACAGCTGTATTGGATCAGAGCTAACACAGATATAGCCCACTAACCGGTCTCTATTTGTGGCCAAAAAGGGATTTCTACTGAAGAGAATAAGATTAGGGAAAGGATGTAGCAATACATCCCCAGAATAAGCTCTCAGCTTTAAGAGATCTGCAGACCTGAGATTTCTGCTTCTGTGACTGCAATTCAAGTGTGATTCCAGCATCCAGGTACTACATATAGGAATGTGTTTGCTTTGGAAACTATTCTTTAAGATACAAAAAGTACTGATCTTAAGCAGTGACATATGATATTAAGAAAATATTGCTATAAAGGACTTAACACTGAACTTCTCATATATGTTTCTCATTAACCTTTTACTCAACTAATTTAAGAAGTTGTGGATGCCCCACACCTTTTGTTATAGGCCAGACTGGATGGGGCTCTAAACAACCCATGGCAGGGGGGTAGAAACTGGATGACCTTTAAGGTACCTTACAACTCAAGCCATTCTATGCTTCAATGATTCTATGATATATTCCTGTCATAAAAAAAATATTGTGTTAAAAATACACAGAATAATGGATATTACTATTTTTAAAACCCCAATCTTAATTGTTGTATCTGTATGAAAGGCTTTATCTTCCTTTTTTTTCCTCCTTTCTGGTTCTCTGGAAAAGCTGATATGAGAACACATTTGATTCTATGACTATGGCAAGCAAAGTCCATTCAAATCTTCACCTCATCTGTGCTAACTAATGTGCTGCTTCAAATAAAGTAACCCCAGAGTGACAATCAATCTCTCAAGGTGCAGAAGTGCCGTGTGAAAGCCTTTCTGCTTTTCCAACTAGAGTGGCAATAATGGTATCTGCACAGAAATCCCTTCTACATACTTGCCTCCTCTCAGGAAGGCTTCTCTGCTGTAATTTAGTCTACCAGTAATTCTCCATCTTTCTTCTGGTATATACCTTGCATAGGCACAGCTAGCATGGATTCTTCTTCTTGTTTTGAAACATCTCAGAAGTTGGAAATTATCACCACAGAATGTCTAATGAACTCAGCTAAAAAGATGCTGACCCTTATCCATTCTCTCTTTCAAAACACAGACACAGAGTATCAATTCATTCTAGAACTCCTCAAAATAATTTTTTGTTTTTGATGGAGAGAAGCAGCACCAACAGATGCACCAAGAGATGCTAATTCACAATTTGGGCGATGAAAGGTTTATTGTAGTGTCCTGTGGTATCACGCTGAATTAAATGTACATCAGGGACCAAAGTGGATGTAACTTGGGAAAAAAACAAAACAGCCTGTTAAAAAAAACAACTTTTGAGGACATCAAACTTAGCAACTGAGTGTTTAATTTTCAACAATATCCAGAACTTCAAGGAGAGGAGATTCTTCTGCTTACCATTTGAAGAAGAATAAAGATGACATTGAGCACCTGAATCCTTCTTTACTTTACATCACTCTTTACTGGACTTGGCCTTGTTTAATTTACAAGACAGACATGTGTTTCTGGTTTGATGACCTTGTGGCTAAGTTTGTCTGCAAGAAATTCTTGCACTTGAGGAACGCTGCATATTGAATTTTCCTCTGGCACTGAAAAGGTCTCTGCCAGCTTTGCTCCTCTTTCAATTTCATTTACTTTTGTCAACTCGTATGTCAGAGATTAGAAGTCTCATGGAAAAAAATATGAGTGAGAGCAATATTTTCATTCATAAGTAAGACTTGTGGCCAAAAGGTAAGTCTCTTTTTTAATACCAGCATGCTGTACAGCCACCAGCAAACCACATGATGAGCCAAGTTCATATAACGAATATTGCTTCAGATTGACTCAGGAAAGAGAAGAGGACACAAACAGAAGAGCTGAACACATATGTGCATGACACTGCATGACTTCCACTCTAAATTTGAGGTCATTGATATTTTCAATCAACTAAAATAAATAACTGTGCACATTTGTCTCTGCAGTTTTTCTTCCTCACTTTTTTGCACTAGTAAGGAAATAAATTTACGGCTTACCTTTCAAAACCAATCTGCCGTAATGTTTTCTCCCATGTCGAACCTGCACAAAGAGGAGAAAAAAAAACCACCCTCAGTAAAGGATCTTTTTTCTATGAACACTCTTTTCCTTTCCTTGTGCAGCTGGGATTTGTATATTGAGGAGATTTTTCCACCCCTAGAGAAGTACCTGTAAATAAGACAAGTTGTCTCCAGAGTGGAGAATGTTGACAGAGGTTACCACCAGGTGACAAAACAGGGAGAGGGGTATCAGCCTACACAACTTGACATTGCAGAGCAGCTACAGTTCACTGCAATTCCAAGGGTGGTCTCCTCTGCTAGAGCAATGTGATCTGGAAGCACTGAGCTGGCATCTCACATCATGCACTCTTCACATTTCAGCTTTTCACTTTACTGTAGTGTTTGCCTGATTCTTGCTGAAAGCTTTACAGCTGCTTCTGAAATCCAGCCCTTTTATTTTTAAGCAAAAGCATGAACATGTATTCCTTCCTTATTGTTAACCCTTTATATTCATACAAACATCTGTAAAGGAATCTATCTCAAAACTATCAAGGACTCAGCCCCACAAACTACTCAAATGTGCAGACTCATTCAAAGAATTGCCTTCAGTATTTCTGATGCACTTAATATGGACTTCGAATTTCTGATGCACTTAATATGGACTTCAAATTTTACCTAGATTTTCTCCAAAATAACTCCCACACACACTTCAAGAACTAGGTTTTTAGTATTAAGCTCTTTGTAGATTTTTAGCTTTTTGCCAGTCTTTTTTTTTTTTTAACTACTATGAGGTCATTATAAACACAGGCTACTAAGAGCACAAATATCTCAAGTCATGCAGGTCTGCTCTACAAATGTGTAGGAGGAGATGAAGCTGCATCATAGTTTGCTCTCTTTCCTTTTGTGCTGCTGTGGGAAATGCAACAGGACTCTATGCCATGTAAGCAACTATAGCTCTTTTTGAATGATTCATCTCAATCATTCATTGAATTCTCAAAATCAGAGAAGTGACAAAAATTCGTGTTGCCGATGCATTCCATCACCTAAAGGGAAATACAAATGAGGAACAAAAAAATTCCCTTTGAGTGACATTATGCAGCATTTTTAATTGCCCCCAGTCAGTGCAAAGCAGGCAGAGATTTCAGGCCCATATCCAGCAAAACACAAAGCAGAAAGAGACTTCAAAAGCAAGGTGGAGAAATCTCTACTTTCACTATATGGGGAAAAAAAAGAAGTTAAATTCTGTTCTGGAATAACTGAGCAATGAAGATTGATTGATGAATAGCGAGATCTTCTTTTCATAAAATATTAATTCAGTGTGATGAGTGTATTGCCTTATGTAGTTGTGCAGGCAGAAGTTTTGCCCCACCTCAGGCAAATAGAGATGTCACAGTAGAAGTCCTCTAAAGATACCTCTGAAGCAGGACAAGAAATACTCTCACACATTTATTTCAAATAAATGTGAAAAACTAAAATAATGTCTAGGACAATGAACCATAAATGATTGAGATAAATAAAGATCCGCTCCATTCATGTATCCCCCAAACCCATTGTATTCTGCTCATCTCTGGAGTGTAAGAGAGTAACAGATGTAACAGTGGATTTAAACAACACCTATGAATCAAGCCATTGTTAAAAAGGTAACTGTGCCACTCCACAGGTGGCAGGGCAGACACAAGCAATTCTCCATATATTCTGTGCAATCCTGCTGACTCTGGAAGAGTAGCCAACTCCAAAGATTTGAAGAGTGTTGAAGAAAAGAAATCTCAACAGCATTTCCTAAAGCAAAGACCAGTACTGACATCTTTAGTCTGAGTTTCTGTGCCTTCCACTGTTATGTATATGAATGTATATGTATGTATTCACATGTGTATGAATTGTTCACCCCATGATTGGCTACACCTCATTTGTAATATATAGATAGAGTCCTACTGAAGAGAGAGGGTAGAGAGAGAGAGAGAGAGAAAGGAAAAAAGCTTTAGAGGAAAGGGAATTGTGTCTCCATTGGTTTGGAATAATCTTTTGGCTGTAGCTGGCCACCAGAATACTCTTTGAAATGCATCTGACTCCTCTGAAGCAAAGCCTGCCAAGAGCACAACTAACATTTCATATTAAAAAAACAAATCTTTTTTATGGAGTCTTATTTTAAAATGTTTATGATCTAAACATTGGGTTTTAAGAGTTGCCAATTCCATTCACAATAGTATCAACTTCTACACCACACTAAGAGCCAAAAGTAAATACCCTGAGGTAACAGAAGCTCTAAAAAGAATAGCACTGTTAAAAGTCTAGAAAACCTACTATTTGATTTAAATCTTATCCGTTGCTTCCAAAATATAAAACAGGGTTTAAGTCACATAATTCTCATTAAAATAAAAAAAGGAGTCAATCAAGAATTAAAGACTTGATCCTGCTCCCAAGGAAATCAATAGGAATTTGGCTATTCAATTCAGTCTTTCTCTCTGCTAAGACTGGGGAAAATATTCACCCCTTGACTTTCAGAATCAATCAACTACTACACTTGAGTTACTAAGTTAAGGTGGCTTCCCTTTCTTTTTTCTTTTAGCACTACAACAAAAATACTGTAACTGTTTATAAGAATGCCTTAATCTGGTACCCATGTAATTAAGTTTTTTTCCCAAATATTTTCTCCAGAGTGCCCAACCATCCTCATTTATTCCAAAAATTCTGTTTCACATTAACAGCTCTAGCTTCAATATTCTTCAAAGAGATGAAGCATAATGCACTCCCAGAATTTCTGCTCACATTTAATAGGAGCAATAGTAACACGCACACCTTGCTCACATATGCACTCAATGAAGTCCTAGTATAGGAATGAGAGTATAAGAATAGGAGATTCAATAAGATAAAATCCAGGACATCTTCCTTAAGTCAAAAGTTGCCTTCTTTGACAAGTAGGCTTTTATTCACAAGGCAGCTGCCATATTTAGTTTGGCTTGGTTACAACTCTCTGCTTACTGTGAACTTATTAAGGATGAGAGGACTCACACACCACTGCTGGGCTGTTCACCTTTACAAAACATGGGGGTGCCTTGCTGCTGAAGTGCACTGGTGGGCACAGGGAAAACACACAATGAAACATTCACGGGATCACAGAATCATGGAATACCAGGTCAGAAAGGACATCAAGGATCATCTGATCCAACCTTGGACAAAAGCACAGGCTAGACAAGATGCCCCAGCACCCTCTCTAGCTGGGTGTTAAAAGTGACCAACACTGGGGAAGAATACTGGGTAAATTATTTTCATTCTTTTATGGAGGTTGCACAACTATTCACCTTGAGCCGTACCATGCCCTATCTGCCACTGCTGCAGAGAGCTGTTGAGGGAGAAGTCTGGCATGCATTGTAATTGAAACTCATACCTTGTTTTTCCATTCCCATGCACGGGTGCATGAAGGTCCCTGTGGATCCTGTGGTCCCCAGGACTATGTGCAGTGATTACCAATTACTTGCTGCCCTCTCATTTCTCCAGAGTTAGTGGCTACTTTAAGAACTACATACCTGTGCCTGACTCTGTTCTTGAGGCTTTCTAACAGGAAGAATAATAATTCTTGCATTCCTTCCTCATTGCGATCTGACATAAGGACCAGACAGGGAAAATGGGGCTTAACTGAACCAAAAGACAATGTTTGACAATTTTCAGTAAGCACTAGGTGAGCCTGTCAAAATTCAAGTATACAATCAGAACTATATGAAGGTCTCCAAAGACTGGAATAGAAAAAAATAGCTCTTAATTCCATCAATCCAAAGTTAAAAAAGATTTTTTCTGGGTTTTCTGTCTGTGGGGTGTCACAGAGAGTCATGCAGACTCTCTGAAGGAACGAGCAAGGTACCAGACATACCCCATCACACTTAGCTCATGAGTAACATGCAGGTGTGACATATATAAACCTGTTATGATACTTCAGAAACAGGCAGATATTCTTGCAATAGTAACTTCAATGATCTTTATCCTAACATTTTGAAGGAAAAGAATTTCGGAAGAACAGCTGAATTTGTAATGACTAAAATATTCCTATCAATTTCAAAACTTTGATCTTAAGCCTGAGACACTTACTAGTATTCTTCAAACCATGAGGAATAAAAAAAGGGGGAAAAACCCTTTCACATATTCAAGAGATACAAAACAGAGGTACAGAATACTCCAGAAACAGAAAGAAACAGTTTGCTAAACATTTCCATTGCAGGTGCCACTTCTCTCAGCTCTGCTTCTCAAACAACAGAGAACAGGGCAGAAGTTTGCAGAGTCCAGCCCAGCCAGACTAGTTGGGGTACCTGAGTTTCTTGAATGGACACCTTACAGCTTTCAAAAAATTGAATTAATACATTAGCTTGTCCCGCTACAGATTCTTTTTCAGTAGAGACACACACACTACATAAACCACTCGAAGGTCTGCAGCCTATTTTCAATGGATTGGGAAACATTGCTCTGCTGTGAATTCTCCTTTATCACCTCAGTACTTACTAACAAGTGACTAACAAGTGTTACCATTACTAATGAGCTGAAATGTTCACACCTGATAAAAACTGCCATATTCGGAACATATTTGTTTCAGCAGCTTCATATATTACTAACAGCTTTTACAGTTGCTTGTTCCTTGTAGCAAGCTTATATTTTCTTCCAAACAAAAACTAAAACATCTATGGTTTTTTAAAGAAATTCTACTTTTTTGTTGTTTAACAAACATAAACCCACAGGTTTTGTGAAACTAAACAGTAGTTTTGACTGGAGAAATGTAGGTGGCATAGGGAAGAACATTCTCTTACTTGCTGCACAGTACCATGGAGATACTGTTAATATTTACTTACTCTTGGCTATCCAATAGTTAGTTACATGCAATGTGACTCTTACAGAAATAATCATTTCTCTCATGTGAAGGACATCAGACAATGGTACCTTGGCATTGAGCATCCATCTGTCTATTTTGAGAAATAAAGCTCTTACACTTCCTCTTCCCTTGACTCAAAGTACTTAGCCTGCACCCTGCACTCATCACTTGGTAATTTTATCTCCAGTCTATCATCTGGGATAATGACAACACTTTATTTTAGCATGAGATCTCCTAGTACGGCATATTACTACTCTGCTGTGTTCATGCTGATGTTTTAATTCAGAACTGGAGAGTATTTATTGGGCAATTTTTCACCATGCTTTGGTTTGCACCACCGAGCAATCTTTGAGTGCACAGGATTCCTTTCACATGAAACTAAAGCACAGCCCAAGACCCAACTGCTGTGTTTCAGCCACCAGCTCTTTTTCTGTCTGCATGACCAGAGCAGAGCTAATCCACACTCAAAACACATCAAAACACGGCAGGCAAGGAATCTGCACCAAATGCTTCACCCGTATCTCACTGTGCTCCTTGCTGAGACAGAGGCAGCTCACTCCACCACTCCCAATGCCTGTCCAGGAGTGTTCCCAGAAAAGCTCCCCAGTTACAGCCACCCTGAGGGATGAAGGGGCAGCTCAGGATGCTCACCCTTAAGATTGTTTTCTGGGCTGTATCACATCCACTTCAGTGAGCAGGAGCCTTTCTACTGCTCTGATGTACAAACAGAGCTCAGCACTGTCACACTCCCTGCAAAACCCCAGGGAGCCAAATGTGTAAGGCAAGACAGCAGATTATTTAATTTTTAAAGCAACTCCTTGTCCTGGGGTGACGTTATGATGCTTGTATCCCCATTCATTTGTTCTGTGCCTTTAAGACCGGCTCTGAAGAGTGGAAGTTTTGTTTGGGTTTGTCTTATCAGGAACACAGAGACGAGCAGTACATAGGGCTGTTTTTGCTTCTTGCTTTCAGCTTGCTGCTTTTGCTTGCTCTCTTTTCTGCTCTTGCTTCTGCTCTCGCTTTTCCTTCTGCTTATTAGCTAGTTTAGCTAAACAGTCCAAATTCTTTCTTGGACTGTTTCTCCTCTCCTGTTTCTGTGACCATCTCAAACCTGCTCTGGACTGGGACCCGGGAACACCGAAGGTTCGGCTGCAGCAGCTGCCCCAGCGCCGGAGGGACTGAGAACAGAGCAACCACCCCCGAAAGAGACTTTCTGATTTTGCCATCTTTCTCAGAGCGGTGTCATCGGGTATTGTTCATTTTGTGTGCTGGGGGTGCTGTGTCTGTCAAATAAACAGGTTCTTTCCACCTCTCTCCAAGGAATTCTTCCCGAACCAGTTGGGGGGAGGGGCCATGTGGGTTTTGCTTTCTGGAGGGGCCCTCCTTTGCAGATTCTTTAACAAATTTGCCCTAAACCAGGGCACTCCTCAAGGAGAAGTAAGGGGAAATCTGGGCTGCTACAATTTGCTGTGCATGCTGAAGAGACTAAAACCACCAGTAAAACAGAAACTTAGGGCCAGTGGTCCAGGATTCTGTCTAGATGAAGAAAGTGATTGCTGACTACATACCAGGAAAGAGTCATATCAAGAAGAAAGATCAGATGTTGCAAGCCTTTACTTGCCTTCCACTCATACCAGCTTTCAACAGATTTTTTTACTGAATAAAGAGCACAAATTTGATCCCTTCACAATAATGTCATGGGAAAGATTTACTGTGTATTTTCTCCTCTGAGGAAAATAATAAATTACTATCGTGAGATACAAAAATTGCTTTCCAATAAAAAGAAAACTTGACTCATTCCATGTTAACCGGAAAAATAATCATCATCAAAAATGCTAATTCTCCTCTGAGGAGATGTTATGAGTGGGAACTTTTACTAATAAAATGAGCAGAGGAGGAATATAGAGCAAAGGGCAATAGTACTGACACTACATTTGTGTGTGCACACATATGCACATTGCTTTAAGGTGAGCATTGAGAAGACAATGGCTATGGTAAAATGATTAGCAGCTGTATGTGAACAGTCACCTCTTCCAGCCTGTGGCTTTCCTGGGAGCTTTGGGGCTCCAGATATGTGTCAGAAGGGCTCTCACAGAGAACTGAGGATCCTAAAAGCAGCTGCTTCACAGGCCTAATCCATATTCTTTCTTTTTTTTTTTTTTTTTTCTTGGTATCTTGATTCGTGATTAGCACTTAGAACTGGGGGGCTGGAGGAGCACTGTTTTTTTTTTTTTTTAAATTAATCATGTAACTTAAGATAGAAAACACCATGGGAAACACCCCTTAGTGCACCTGGGATATAACTGATCCAGCATCTTGCTGGAGGCAGGGCCAGATCCCAGCTCGCTTTGCTTGATGGTAAAACCTGTGTCTCTGAGCCTGATGCAAAGTCTATACAAATAACTGGAAAGCCTTGCATCGAGTTAATGGGCTTTGATAGTTTGCTGAAATGAATAGCAATGATGAAAATAAAAGAAAAAAAATCAGTCTCTATATGTGAAGATGACCTGATTATTAAACAGCAAGTTAAGAGATGTGTGGGAAAAAATAATGACTTGGAGAAAGAAAATGTGGGAAATTTCTGCATTTTTTGTCCCATGAAAGATTTATTTAAAATGATACACAGGTAACAAAACAAATTTAAATTGGCTGAATTGCTTCATATATTTTTTTACCATCTTTTTCACAAGGATGACACGTCCCCTAATTTTTGTAAAAATCATGACTTCTTTTATCTGCTTAGATATATCAGAAACACCTACAGGCAATCTTCCCATGCAACACACACAGGCTTAAAACCACTCTTATTTTAACCTCATTTAATTTCAAATTTATTTTCTCAATGAGGCAGCAAAACAGCAAAACCCAAAGCACTAGAATATCCTTGGGGAATGTATTCCAGATGAAACCCAAGACAGCTAGCTAATGGAAAGGGCTTTTGTGCTTTTGTTTAATATTTTATTTATCTATTTGTTTGCTGTAATGGTTGGTTAGCGGGTTTTAACCCAAGTTTCCAAGGATATTTCATGTTTGAATTTATTCTGCCATCTTTTATTCTTCCTTTTGAAGCAGAACCGCCCTTCTTCCCCCATCACTGTAGAACACTTCAAAAATGGATGAGGAAAAGGAAACAATGTGCAGAGCAGAACACTGCAGGTTAGCAGCACTAAGAGAACAAAGGGTAACAAGTCCAATGGTCCTTAGATATCTCTTATTCTTCTCTACAGCAGAAAACAGTGTCAAGGCTCCAGGGAACAGCCTCAAAAGAAGGCTACTTTTCCTGCTGCTGCTGGGGGCATTGCCAACCTTAAGCCAGAGAGTCACAGAGTTTGAAAGGATCAAAGTTTGCTCCAGACCTTCTGAGCTGGACAAATAATAATTTAATGAGTCCTTTTTCAAATATGGTAGACTGGCTTTGCTTTAGTTTTCAAAGTAAAAGAAAACTTGTAGTAGTTTTATTTTTCGTAAACCTAAAGAAAAAAAGGGTTTTGTCCATTTTCATTGGCAGAAAAATTCTCTTGTCTCCTATCCCAAGCAACACTGCCCTCTCTGCTAAGGAGCATCTCAGAGGCAAGGTTTTAACTTCAGAGTGTGACAGGCATCCTTCCAGCCTCTAGAGCTACCCTCTGCTTACTTTTATTGCAACACAATATACTGTTATGAATAATAACATCAACCTAGTGTCCTGCAGCATTCAATGTGTGCAGCATACCAGCACAAGGAATTTGCTTTTCATTGTCTCTTTTCCTCTTTTTGTCTCATCTGAAGGAGGGAAAGTGGGCACACAATTCTTCATGGATTTTTCAGCACAGACAAAGGGGAAGGAGGAAATAGGCAGGAAATGTGTCTGCAGTAGCACATCCATACCCAAGAAAGTATGAATGTCATAAATAAGAATAGGAAACTAGGAAATCTTGCACAGAAAGAGACAGGAGGAACATTATGAAAACAAACCCCAGCATTCCATTGCTGGCATCTTCAATTCCACTTACTGCACACCAGGTAAACTATGCTTTTTCCCTGAAATTGCTTTCTGTTTTTTTAACTTTTTAATTTTTTCCTAAAGTTACTAAAGAACCATTTCATTCACACTATTGACCTCAGAGATTAAGGAAATTTTTGCACAGTACAATGAAGACAGCAATTTGTTGTTGTTAGGCATAAGGTTCTGCCCACATTCTCAGCTTTCAAAAAACAAAACAAAATTTAAAAAAAACCCACCTAAATTTTTTTTTTTTCAGTGACTAGAATGTCACAAGTGCTGTGGGAAGGACAATATCCAGAATAAACTCCAGAAAATAGGCTTGAGATGTGTACAAACTTAGCACACCACCTTCCACAGAAGCAGAAAGCAGCTTTTTCAAACCCTCCCTCTGTCTGCATGCCATTAAGAGAAGGCAGCAGTGACTGCATCCAGCAGCCAGACATTCAGGGCACGGAAGCTGGCTCACTCCCAGAGATCCCTTCAGAGAAGAAATCTGGATACAGAAGGATGTGCTCCTCTGGGCAGTGGTGTGGAGCAGGCACACAGACTCAAACAACCAGGATAGGGCAACGATAGCAACAGATGTTATTTTTCCTCCCTAGAAAATATGAAGATACTTTATCTAGTTCAGCTGAAAAGTATAAATATATGAGCACTGAAAAAAAGGTTTATTTTGGTTTTATATTCTTTCTCTTTGCAAAGCTAAAAATTCTGCGATTTCACTCAAATTTTCACAAAGCTCTAGTCTGTGAGATCAGAAAGAGCAAAGATCTTGGGCTCCGATTCCTCTCATGCAAGACAGAGCTGACTGTGTAGCTATAAGGGTGTCCAGAGAAGGCAAAACTGACAAAAGAACCAGGGAAAACAGAAGGCAACAAGGTGCCAGACACAGGCTTAGCCCAATCCCTCGCCTCTAGACATCAGTGTTTTGAAAACACTGCTGCCACTCACTGGAGAGGAGTGCATACAGACAAGGGGGTGGTGAGGAGGAGTTTGGGCAACTCACACTGGTGGGACACACCAACACCAGAGAGACCTCCCACCCTCCCACACCTCTCTTTTCCAGCTCACAAGCACACAGCTCTCAGCACCCCCTGCCAAGCCAGGAGAGACACAAGCCATGCACTTTGCCACCTGCAATCTGCTCCCCTGGACCCTGGAACAGTCTGCTGATTTCAGTGCCCCTGGCTGGGGACAAGAGCCAAAGGTGAGTATTGCTGATTTGTACTTTGATCATGACCTGTGGAACAGGTGAAGCCTGTACTAGAAGTACCCAGCCAGGTTTCATAGCAATCCAGCTCTGTGTGATTGGTTTTAGTTTCACCTATAACAGACTGCAGGATTACATTCAGTGTACTAGGAGATCATTTCCCAGCACTTAATTAGTCTGCCACAAATAGTATGAGCACTATCAACAAATTAAAGAAATCCCTGGGTTGCCTAATAATTTCCATTTTTAAAAGCACTCCATGGCTTTTTTCCTGTGTGCTTTAAACAGTTTACAAATAGTTTGCTCTTTCTACAGTTACACAGCCTTAATTACAAGTATTAAGAGTAATTTCTCCCCATTTAGTTTGCTTGGCTAAGTCTTAGTCAAAAAACTCACTAAAAGCACTGAAACCTTTGCCATTCTCACATGCTATTAGATGATAAGAGTATTCTCACACTTACTTTAAGTGTGGTTATTTTGTTCTCACTGGAATGTGTTTAATTTGAGCTCTTCATTAGGGTATTAAGAGAGTCATACCTTTTGAGTGAATACTGAAGAGAATGATGAGCAGTAATAATTTTCTACTAGAGCAGGGATTTGCATTTTACAGAAATCAGGGGGTGTTTAGATGTGTGACTCTCAAATGCATTCTTAAATCATGTGCTTTATTTATTCACGTGCTGCTTCATTAAAAGTGATATTACATCAGGCCTAATAGAAAAAGGACAAACACTTTATTGTTTGCTTGTTTTCAAAGATGCACAGCCAACAACAGCAACACTTCAAAGCTGCCGCCAGTTGGCAAGTTTTCCCAGTCCAAGCAGGTCTGAAGAACTGGAAGGTCCCACAGTGGGATTAGTATGTCAAGTGATGGAACACAGGTGCAGAATTAGAGAATAAGCAGTTTATAAAGCACCTCCAAGTGTGTATTAAAAATCTTATTGGAAACGTCCTTGTTCTGCTCAAGATAATACACAACAAAAATGCTACAGTTCAAGAGAACTTGTCTGAAAGATATTGGCCCATTTCCTAAAACTGTCTCACACAAAACTTTTCTCTGCATCAATTTTACAAAATGAATACCCTGAATATACAAATCTGGGCATCTTGGCAACATTTTTCACAAAGCATAAAGGCTATTAAAATTTCTTGTCTTTCCCAGCTGAAGTGCATTGAGTATTTTTTATGCAGTTACAAATGTGAGCTATTCTCAGCACTGGGGGACAATGAACCCGTTACATTCTGAAATGAAACCAAAGACACAAAGGAGAGAAAAAAATATATTTGAAAGGAAAATGGGCTGAAAAGTATAAAAGAGAGATTTCTAACAAAGAACAAGTCATACATAAAAATATTGACTTCTATTGAAAAGAGATGTGAATGTAAACATTTGCATTAAATCTAAACTTAATTTAGAGCTAAATGAATCTAAGCTTCAGTCATTCACTTTTTATCTGCAGTGATTTCTTTGAAGACACTTTGCATGAGAAAAAAAATTCACAGTCTAAAACCTTCATACCACCCTATCTAACTACTAATTTGGAAAGGAAATTAAGTGGTGGAAATAATAATACTACTAATACTACTAATAATATCAATACTACTACTAATAATAAATAAATTCTACTACTAATAATAAATTCTATGTCAACACTTCAGTGCATTTGTTTTGTACAGCCAGTGGATGGAAAGCACTAAGACTTGCACAGGAGTCTCAGTAATATTTCATCCAGCTTTAAGAATTATATTTTCAGGATAAACTTCCTCAAGCTTTTACACTTTTGATGTCATCACCATATCTGCATAGGACAGAAGGACAAAATGATGCCTAATTTGTTCTGCTTATGGGGGAGGAGAGCTCCTGAGAAAAAGGAACTATTAACAAAGCACACAGAGATGCAAGAGGGACTCACTTCACAAGGATGCTGCAATTGTTGGTGCTGACAGTTGCTGACAGGTCTCTGAAATCAGGCTTCAAAGCAAGATGATACTGAAATACAGGCAAGATCTCACACCTCAGGCTATCTCAGAGAAAACCTCAAGAGCTCCAACATTAGGCCCATCTATCCATACCTAGACAGGCACCCACTGGCACATCAATGGAGCTTTGGTGATTAAAATTGTATCAGCAGGACAAGCACTTAGAAAATTTAAAGCAAAGAAACAAACTAGTTCTGGGACATGTAATCCCTTCAGAAGATTCAGACATCTGTAACCTCACAAGGACCAACTTTCCAAAACCTGCATATGTTTTGGTTTCTTGAGCATCAACTTGATAGTAATGTTATTCATTCTTAACAAAAGAGCAACAAACAAAAATAGGTTCAGTGGATGGCTTGGCAAATATCAAATACAGCAAAGCTGCCAAGCTACTGGTCAGGCTAGAAGAGTTGTGAGCAAAAGCAAATGCTACTTAACAGATTTTGGAGGTCTCTGTGAAACATTCTCTGACTGCTGTCAAATTTTGTTAAATTTTATTTTTACTATCAACTGTGTACACTAGAAAAGATACCTCAAAGAGGTAGTAAATGTCACTGCCCAACCTAACACAACCAATTTTATTATCCAGACATTTCAGATTTTTACAAGGGGAAATCCTATTCACTATTTAAAATTTACTCAAATTCACCTTATATCTTCTGGAATTTGAATGAGCCACATGGCTAGTAAGTCTTTATACCTACTGTTACTTATGCTTTGCAGAAACATAATAATAATTATGTGTTAGTAGCCACATCTTCAATCCACAGAAGAATGAATTGCACTCCCTCTTTTTCTCTTCCTGTGCTCCTCAGCCCACCCTAATATTCCTCCTCTATAGCAGGAGGGCAAATTTGGATTCTTCAAGACTCTGAATTGAAGAACGAGTCATGTCAAGAACTCTGAAAAGTCAACATTTCTGAGGAACGCAACACCAGCCTTTCAGAAGAATAACACATGAAATCCCAAGAGTCCACAAGTCCACAAATGTCAAAGGAAATCCCTCACACCACTGAGGTTGGATGTGCAGATGGAGAGACAGAGGAGATATTTATTTGATACAACCCAGCTCCCCACCTCTTTCCAAGAACAAAGATCACCATATCAAAGTCCATGCACTAGGTCAGTCCCACCACCAAGAAGTCACTGCAGCTGTAGAAGAAAAACTGCATTCAAAGCACTTAAGAACTTTAGTTCTCTCTCAAGTGGGTAAAAAAATGGCCAGACTCTGGTGTAAGGGTAAAATATCCAAACAGAAAACAAACAAACAGGCCCCTTAAAATTCCTTATGAAAAGAAGCAACCTTACACGTTATTAATCCGACTTATTTTCTCATCGGGCATTAGTTTCACATTACTTGAGATTTTAAAGCAATTTCCAGCTTTAAATAAATACTGCTTCATTAAAAATTATATACAGAATTAAGGATTAGTTCACAATAAAGATTATAAACTTTGGGTAGATTTTTTTTTCCCGTTAGTGCCTCATAACGCAGCAATTGTTGAATTAGTAATACATTTGTCAAATCTAGTAAGTAATTACAGTTAATACATATAAAACAAATTACTGCTCCATTTCGGCATGTGAAAAGCAAAAGTTTGGCATGAGGTTCCAATTATCCACTTAACATGACTCATGCCAAAAACAGTGGGACAAATTGTATCTTAACTCCCAATGTGACCCTACTGAATCCAGCTTCTCTGCATCATGGCACCAGTCCCAAAAGCAGAGTATCCAGCAGGACTTGTCTGGGTGCAGCAGCCAGCCTGCAGAAACCAGAAGTCAAAGGGCAAGGGTGGGAGCTGCCAGTTCAGAACAAATGCAACAAGCCAGCCCAAGTGATTCCTCTGAGGGGGTCAAACTTCAACCAGGGATAACTAATGGCTTCTTTTCTACACCACGGTGAAGAAATAAATACATACGCTATGTCAAAAATAATGGCCCATGCTCCATACAGAAAAACCTGGCACAAACAAGTGACTTTGTGTTGACAGGTTTTTGCACATGAACTATGGACCCTGAAAGATCTTAGACAGCCCAACCTTCTACTGGCTCTCTTTTGAGAGTGAAGCAGAGACAGGCTGACATTGGAGATTAGGGTTTTTTTTTTTAAAACCCTGTTAAATAATTCAGGGCTTCATCTCCTGCACAGCTGCTCTTAGCAGTTTCCGTGGAGTGATGTGGGAGCTGTGAGCAAAATTATCTCTTAGCTTTGAGAGCTGCATGTAACTTCCTATTACATTGTATGCTGGAAAGCATGCATTAAACCAATACAAATACCAAATTTCACAGGAGACAATGAAAAATTAAAAGCATAAAAAGGAAAATAAAGAGTCAATTTAATGTGTTGCCGTCTCACATGTCAGACGAAAGCCAAGAAACAAATTCCGCACTTTGATTTATGAACAAGCTCATCAGAGATCTAAACCATTGCCCTTAAGATATCTCACATTTTGTGCATTCCTATGCCAAGAATTCAATTCTCTCAATTTTCTTTCTAAATTCAAGGAAAATATCTTTCTTGGGGGATTTGCTGGCACCAGCACTGTCTAAGGGCCAGGAAATGGTGGGATCCAGCTGAGCTGAGGGTTGTGTAAAAACACTGAAGTACACAATGATTACCTTGAAATGCAATCCAGACAGGATACAAAAGCTGGAGGAAATGCTAAAATTCAGTATTTTATGAAGGGCTAGGAGAAGAGGAGGCTCTAGGCTATACAGAGCTCAGGCACAACACTGAATCATGAGGCTCAATAATAGGCTACCGCAGCTTCTCATCTTTCCTCAGCTGGGAGGAGTTTCTCCTTAGGTAACCCATGAGGGACAGAGACACTGTGCATTTCCTCTTGTATCAGGCCCAACAAACATACACATTTCTCAAACCTTTTCTCTCATTCCTTCCTATTTGAAGCTGGCCTAACAGAATAGCTGTGGATGATGGCTGTGTCATAGAGAAGATCCTCCAGAAGCTCAAATCTTGTTTAAAGTGACAAAATTAACAAATAATGACTTCTTGTTTTACTGCATACATCTCTCCCTCTCCCCATTAGTACTGGAAGTCACTGAAAAAAAGGAAATTTTTTCATTGCTGTTTCCAAATGCCTTGAAACCTGACATTTAGAATCTCTGCGTACACCTAAAACATTGGAAATGTTCTGAGAGCCTTTGGAATGAGCCACTGGGAGAAGAATGGATTTGCCAAGCAGTGGTATCAGGACTATAAGTTTATGAGACTAAACATCATTTTATTTGCTTTATTCTCAAGAGATTCTTTCAGAGTCAACAGAAAGGGACCACAACAACACTCAGGTCAGATGTTTATGTGACTAACAAGCCAGCAATAGTGTTTGAATTTCAGAGAGAAGTATTTATGTTGGGAGGCCTCCTGCTGCTCTCAGGAAGCAGGAACCAGGAATCATAGGTAGAAATGCAAGCAGAGAGAAAAATAAGGTATCCCATTACTGCAACAAGCCAAAGAATGAAGGGTGTACACAGCACACATTTGTCAATGTAAGAGGAAATGCAGTTCAGAAGAAACCCAAATATAAATGTGAAGATGTGTTGGTCTAACTGAACATAGACACAGTCATTGAATGCCACTCCATAAGGCATAACATGCCTTATGTTTGGCACACAAATAAAGCAGTTTAGAAAATTGCATTAAATGACAAGTAGTGATAATGGTACAAGATTACACAAAAAGAAATTATTTTACATATAGAAAAGGAAATGGATCCTAATGTACTCTGTACATCTTCTTACATCTGCCACACTGCACTGCCTACAGTGAATGAACATTGATGTGGAAAACAATCCTCTGTCAAGGTTTGTACCCAATAAAAACTGAATAAGCTGAGAAAGGCCAATTCACTGCCTTTACTGAGGAGCAGGAAAGTGACCCTGGTGAAAGAGGAAGCTCCTGTTTAGGAACAAGCAGAATCTACATCAGAAGCATATCCACAGCTGAGAACATCTGCAGATAGACACATATTTCAAATAAAATTTTATAATGTTTATTCAAGTCATTAAATGTTTACATAATCGGTACCCTACGGCCTGATTTTTTAATGTATTACCATATGTCTTTTGGAGTCTTACTTCCTATTAGACTTTTGCACTGGTGAAATACTGTACTTTCTACTAGAAAACAACCCTTGAGAAAGACAGAGAATGAGGACATGATAAATTGAAGAGGAAATCTCCAAGAAGGCCCCTGAGATAGCTCTATGAAATCTGCTCCTGCTGGCCCAATAGAAACATCAAGGTAAGAAAACAAGTTAGAAAGTAGATTGCCATCACAAAAAATTTGTCTTAGTAAGGAATAAACACTCACATGCAGAAAAGTTTCCTATCAAGGGCTGGCTGGCAAGGTATGCTCAGGGTAGGTCGTTGCTGAACCACAATATGAAAAAGCTGTCTATGCAAGAAAGCTTGAAAATCTTCTTTTTATCCAAGCAACTGCTCAATTTCTTGTGTACCAAGAAGTTTAACTCTCCATGCTCAAAGCACATCAACCTTGAATTGAACCTGTTCTTCCATCACTGGGATGTATCTGCATAGCTATGATGACATTTGCTGACAAAATCCAGTCTAACTTCTCATGAGCTGGGACAACAACATAAGACCTGATCCTGCTCCTTCTTTATGTCATTTTTGTAAGATGATATTAGACTTTGGCATTCGAACAGAGTTTAACTATTACTCTCTTAAAAGAAATCTTCTAATAATGATTTTAGTAAATTGTTTTATGAGAGATTTCCAACTCATCTTCAGCATTCCACAGAGGCTACAGTTTTTTAGAACTTCCATACAGACACTGTAGATATCAACAAAGGTCTGATAGCAAGGAAGTTGAATTGTCACAAAGCCTAAGAACCACAATTACAAATGGGTATATCTTGACTTGATGCCAATGATATCACAGAAAAGCAACCTTAAATTCCCAAGACACAGCAACAGCAGAGACAGTCACAGAGATCTCCCAAAACAAAGGGTAGATGGAGCCACGGAAATTCTTCTAACATAAGGTACTTTCAGTGTGCAACAAATGTAATGAAGTTTTAAAAAGCGGCATCAGCTGAGGTGCTGTCACATCAATAAAAACAAATCTCCAGGTGAAAGGTAGGTGAACACATGAAAACATATGTGAACACTGTTCATTTCAAAGCCGAGATTATTTGACTCTACACAAAGAAGAACAAGATTTCCAGTTAGAGAGATCATTCAAAGCCTAGCCAAACACTGGGAAATATCCAGAGAGATTATGACCTAACTATCCACATCCTGGACTAAGAATTTCAACCCACCCACCACCTCCCCCCAAAAAAATAATCACATTGTTATTTATGCTGAAATATTACCTAACCTTTTTCCCATTTCTGCGTTCCAAAATACATTAATCTTCTTCATAATAATACATTATTTCATTTAAACAGCTTTCATATAGAACCTCCAGCTGAGCAAGGAATAATGAGCAAACACATGTTAGGATAAGAAATCTAAAGAGCAGAGTGCTCCTGATGGGTTTGATTTACATCTGAATGGATTTAGCATCAGCATTTGGAAATTGCAAAGTCCACATTCCCCTCTCCAAACACAATTTTTTCAGCTCATAAACCTTTTTTAAATTTATAACAGTTTGCTGAGCAGTGTCTTCTGCATCCCATATGCTAGGGGGATGGGAGGTTTTATTAATATTAATGGAAAATTACAGCAGCCAAATTTTGGGATCATTGACCCAAATATAGAGGATACTACCTCAGAATCAAACACAGCCAAAAAAGGTACAACTCCAAGGTGAAAGTAGCTATTTGTACCACAAACAGTAACATAAACCAAAAAAACCCTCTATAAACATGAGATCACTCTGGCAATGATCCTAACTCAGAAAAGGGAACACGACAGTGAAAGTTTTAAATAAATGCAGTCACTGTGTGACGTGCAGAAGACAGAGAAGGAAGTGGAGCAAGTGAGAAATATTTATCCCGTTTTCCATAATCTGGTAGGTTTTATTTTAAATACCACAATTCTAGTGAAAAATCCTAGCCACACATTCAACCTTTCTTTATTCTCAGAACTAGATCTTACACCTTTTCTCAAGTGAGGACAGAACACAAGGTTTTGCGACTGCTTTTGCTAAATTCTCCTTGCACTAGCACATGGGCATACACCCAGCTCAGCCTTGCATCCCTCTCCACAGAACAGCCTGACAATGCACCTTCTACCTGCTCAGGTGAAAGAGAACTGCTGTTACATATGTAAAAGATCTAGAGGGGGGGGAAAAAGGGAAAATTTAATGCATTTAGGAAACATGGAGTTACCCTGTATGCAGTTCTCTCTCACCAACCCAGCACTGGTGGTACATCATTGCAGTGGGGTGCTGTAGCACCAGCAATGATATATACAGCATCACTTTTATGGCTTCCAGGGATACATCAATCCCTGCTAATGAAATGTTTATTTAAAATTAAATATTCTTTACTTAAATTAATAGCCTAGTAAAGTATAAGCATTTAATGGTGTTTACAATATATATATTACTGTACAACAAAATTTAACTCTTGCAAAAAAAAAAAAAAGTGAATTTTACATTGCTGGCACACAGCACTGTATTTACAAAATAAAAATATCCTGATATTTCATACAAGTTTTGAGAAATCTCTGAAATCAAGAGCTGCCACTACCTAAAATGTAAAATCTTCTGCTTTTCTCTGAGAAAACTACATAGCAAAACAGAAACTGATTTTTGCCTTCAGACTTAATACATTAGCCACCAATAAAATGCAATATTTATTGTCAATTCAGGCAGCTGCTGCTGTTATAGAACCTTTCACTCTTTACTACAGCTAAAAAAAAAAACAAACCAAAACTACTCCAAAAAACGGGAACTGTGAACTATGAAGGGAAATGTGATACCATTTTTTATTGTTATCCAGTTAGACATAGAATAGATATGGAAACCCATATTTGACTTTTTCCAGATTCCAGATGTTCATGGAACTCTATCAGCATTCCAGCCTTTGTTTTATGTGGATATGAATTCTGTGAACTTCCTTGCTCAGGATTTTCCTTTTTATCATTTATATGAGACAGTTCTGACAATGTTTCAGTGGGGATATGAAAAGTCATAAAAATAATCTCAAAATTCATGTGTCATAGGTGTTGTGTAATCTAACTTGTTGAAAGACTGTTGAGAGAAAGGATTGTAATGAACAGGTGGTATTTCACTCTCAAGACAATACAGTTTCATGAGCTGAAATTTACTTTGGTTAGAAGACTTGATAAAATTGTGATCTGATGAGAGTACAGTAGCAGAAGAGGGGTCCAGTTCAGCATGGCTGTAGAACTGCTACACCAGGCAGAACCATCTACATGTCAGCAAGACAAACCTGATCTCTACCAATTTCTAGAAGTTTTCATTTAAAAGCTGCATAAAAATTTTTAATGGCACTTACAAGTACTACTGGAAATTGAAAATTTTACTTAATTCAGTGCATTAGCTAAAAAATATTTATTCCCTCCCCCAAAATCCTGATGAGACAAAATCTGCATGAGTAGCAGCTTCAGGGACTTCAGAAAAGCAAGTCCAATCATGGACTCTGAATGCCCATGTCCATCTGCTGATCCTCCCTTCTCCTCCTGAAAATTTTCTAAGCATCTGACCAAGAAGTGCAAGTTCAACAAACCATTCTTGCTCACTATCTCCATTCTGCAGAAAACAATCCTTTACTGTGTGACCAATCCATGTATTGTGGATATCAATACTAACATTATTTCCGTTTTGATAGTAAGACCCCTGGCTTTTCTTCTTTTTTTTTTTTTCCCTGCTGGATCTAAAAGTATTACATCCCCTCTAATCTTGGCTGGTCTGTGCATATTTTTGGAAGCCCCCTACTTGGAGTCAAAGGAGTTGAGCTTCTTTTCTACTGACCACTAGAGGACATTTTCCTTCCTCGTTGGTACTTACAACTTTCTAAACCTTGGACAATTTCATGGAATTTTATTATTGAAAAAATGGTGCTGAAACGTCCTCTTCCCCACTTAGCAAGGCTGTCTAATTGCATAATTCAATCAGCCTGACTCCTGAAATTGCACAGGTTGCTGTGCAGTACTAAAACTTAATAATCACAAAAAATTCCTGCTATAATGAATGAGGCCCCTCAAGATGAAAATGTGCATGTGTGTTTATATAAACAGAGAGAAACTGAGCACAATCTGATAAAGGCATCTCTTGTCCCCTTCACACAGCACTGTTAGTGTTTCTGCCAGTCTTGTACTTTATTCTTAGTCAAACATAAAACATCAGATAGTCAAAAATAAGGAAAACTATGTAAATATTCCTCTCAGGAATAATGAGAACTGGGAGACCAATAACTTTTACGAAGCTGGAATTGTTGCCAGCGCAACAGCATCAGCTCCAATTATTTTTTATTCTTGCCATGTTTGTCTGGGATATTATAAAATCACAGATTCATAGAATCAATAAGGCCAAAAAGACGTCTAAGATTACCAAGTCCAACCATCAGCACACTACCAGCATGTTTAACAGCAAATATATCAAGAGCCATATCACATGTTTTTTAAAACTCCTCCAGGGATGGTGCTTATAGGACTTTCACCAGTATGTCTTTTCAATTCCATAGGTTTCACACTGCAGCTGTGTTTAATTACCACTAGACCACCATACCCTCCAGGTGTATGTAAGATTTTTTAGGACTGAAATCCAGTTTGGCACCTAAATTAAGGACTGCATTTTAAAGAATTATGGTAATTTGCTAGACTCTACAATGGGACCTATTCTGGATGTAATTTGAGTCTTTCGTCATGTCTACAGTGAAGGTAAGAACATCAGTTCCCTCATGAAACACTACATTATTTGCAGACAAATTTGTGGGGTCTAGAAAAAGCAGAATTTCCTGTAGCCTGCTATGTAGCCAACCATGGCATCACCAACAAACCACATGGACACAATCCCATGACGAGGTCAAAGTCTGCTGGCTCTAAAGGATGAGTTAAAAACCATCCTTTTGTGTTTCAACATTCTAAACTTGTGTGCCAAAAAGAATTTTTGTGCCACCATGAAAAACAACTTGCTATTTATTTTTTGACCATAGTGACAGTAGGTAAGGTGATACATGAACAAAAGAACTTAAAACGCTATCAGTTCTTGTCACTGGACACTTATCACTCTCTACTGGGAGCTGGCTATCTTCTTCTAAAATGCAGGAGTATACACTTAAATATACAGTTTTACAGGTATCAATGACTAATTAATGTACTCTGAACTACATTACTCTTGATTTCCTTCAGGGACTACGTCCATTCACTGTTCTACACCTCAAAAGCTTGGTAAAGCTTTTGATAGCCACTGGCTGGAGTGCAGGCTTTTGAGTGTTTTACACTACTTCAATGTGAAAACTGTGTTTAACTTGTTTACAGTTTTAAAATCTGCATTCAATGATATCTGATGACAGATGAAAATCAACTTCATTCTCTTAATCATTTGATAGATACTGTGTTTTACTCTCCCTATTTCTAGACACATAAAAATAGGACTAAAGATTTCATGAAATATTTTTCATTTACTACACCCTTCACTGATGCTATTGAAAATCTTCCTGGTTTTAGTCTAGATGATGACTATAACATCTCTGAAATCCAGTTTCTTGACTGCTTTAAACAAACCCCTAAAGAAATGTACTATGATTAATTTCAGCAGTAAACACAGTATATATGCATTCATATACGTATATGTTAAAGAACTTGATATCAGGAAAAATGCAGGAGTTGAAATGAA
Source organism: Zonotrichia albicollis (assembly GCF_047830755.1). NCBI lineage: Eukaryota > Metazoa > Chordata > Aves > Passeriformes > Passerellidae > Zonotrichia > Zonotrichia albicollis. Next base: position 102,675,225 of record NC_133819.1, on the reverse strand, counting down.
ATAAAAGGGGGATGTTTATGACTTTGGAAACCAAGTCTAACCTTCAAAATTCAGAGTTCTCCTCCTTCCAGGGATGTAAAGGGTACTTTTTCACCCTTTGTGAGTGTTACGGAATTGTTCTTAGTTATTTTGTTCTTTGTTAAGAGTAAAGCATTGACAGATGCGCTGCACATTGTTTATGCAAAAGGTGTAAGGTACAGCACTTTCTGGCATCCTGTGTGGTTACTGATTTAGACTTGTATATCTGGCAGAACTTGGAGGGAATTTTGAGACAAGCTTTCCTTTTGGAAGTAAACTCAAAGCATGCAAATTCCAATTGTATTTGACCCAGGTTTAGAACTATATTCTAACACACTGATGCAGGAGAACCCACCAAAGCATTTCAAGTCCAACTCCATTAAGAAAACACTTTTTTCCTAATGGCTCCAAGCCCTATTTATGTGAGCAACACTTTTTGCTTTGTTTTACAGGGTGATTTATTTTACATCACAGCTTCCATGAAGGACTCAGTAAACTCAGCCCTTTCAATTAGAGGTTAACCTCAACTCAAGACCTCATTTTTGTCCAGAGCAGCCCCTAGCTCACACTGGCCAGGGAAGCCCACCCACTGGGGTGTGCACTGCCAGGGATGGCCCATCAGAGCTGCCACCCCCTGACACAACACCTGACCTGTCCTTGCAGCTGAGGTGCCCAGCTGGTGGTCCAGCCATGCAGAGTGGCTGCGGTGAGCAGCTGTCATCATCTCCACTCGGATTTGCTCTTTGCTTTGCAGCTGCTGACGTAAATCACCAAGAGGTGCAGAAGGATGAAGCCTAAGGGCTCTGGCCCAGGGACCAACCCCTCTCAAACTTGCAATGTGGACACAAGTACATGCACAGGTTCACAGCATCACACTAACGAATCGAGTTTTCTAAAAATACTCAACACGATTACATGATGAAGAGCAATCCTTAACCATGTAAACAGCCAAACAGAAGAAACAGATCCCCAGAAATAAAGTGAAATATTTATTCTCAGTGGAAAGTATTTGTCTAAATAGTGTCCAACACACAAATATATAGTTTCCTACTCCCGAATAGTAATACTACAATAAGACTCCCCAGTAAAATATTTATATTACAGTGATTTGAATAATCAACAAGGGAACATTTCAGCATGGTCCCTACACCAGCCCAGAGATGCTGGTTGCTAAAGCACTGTAGTGCTGTCCTTACATACCTCATTCTGCTATAGCCAAATCCTGCCAAATGAGCCTTGATAACCTGGGTCAGAGTAAGGGTCAGACCCTGCAGACAAGTTTTTTCACTGTAATCATCTGAACAACCAGTTTCTGATTTTGCTGGTCTTCAAGGACTTTGTACAATATGGAGAACAGGTTTTGTAGTAGCTTGGAACTAAAAAGCAGTTGGTAATGTATGCTGATAAGCTTTTCATACAAAGGTTAAACATACAACTAGGGGACAAGCAAGCGAGTGGCTACTTACAAAAATGTAGAAGCCTACTCTGCACATTTAGTTCCTAATTTACTAACAGCACTAACCCCAAGCATAAATCAACAAACAGTTACGCTTTTCTGCTTTTATTTCCTTCACACATACATTCTGCTCTCATCTATTCAAGTTTTATTGAATTCTTCACAGCTGGCCTTGATTTCTTCCTTCTGTTTGCTACTTCTGCTTCTTGCTTTAAGAGGACAAAGGGAGACAGAAAACAGCTGCTCTATCTCTCCTACAAACAGCCCTAAAACAAGCTGACGGTGATGGTCACACTCTATTTTATTACCCTACAGTCATCCTATCTACAACTGGGACACTAAAAAGAGAACTGTCCCAGTTTGCATCCCAGCATCAGCAGGTACACTAGGTGTTTCCTTGGGTGCTCCTTGGGAATACCTTCCAAAGCCCACCAGCTTCAGAAAGAAGCTGTAGAGCCCCATGGGACACCCAGCAGTTTCCCAGGTCTTCTCTCCAATGCAATTCTGACTGTCAAAAATACAAACTGTGAGGGGCAGTGAGAAGGGTGACCTGCTACATCAGGTACTCTTGAATGGTCGAACACAAATGAGTGTGCCAACACCACTGCAGCAGAATAACACACACTATACAATGAAGCCACATACCATGCCTCAAAGTGACTCCCTAGAATATTGCTCAATTTTCACATGGCAGCCTGTGAGTCCAGAAATAAAGACTCCATAAGTACAATGAACTAAACTGCTAAGTAATAACACCCAGCAGGAAATTGGGCAGGACTTGTCATACATGCCTAAGAAGCAATTACAGAAGCTTCTGTTTCCCCAGTCATAAATTCCCTGGCTCCATAAAGCTGCATGGAAAGTGTTGAGGAAATGTTAACATCCAATGTGCACTGAATGAAGGTAAAATTTACTTTCATATACAGAATAAGCTATTGTTCTAAGTTTCTGTTGAGACAAAAAGGCATGCTAACACCTTTGACTAATTAAAAGTTTCTCATTGGGTGTGTTCCACATGTTAAACATTCTTGACTCTTGGAATCATTGAAGTGACAGTCAGAAGCACTCCCTGGCAATTCTGTACAATCACATACCTTTCTAGGACCCAATATAATGACCATATTGGTGCCACCACATCTGCAGTTTTTTACAGCTAAGCATTCTTTTTAGTCTCAAGCTCTTCATGACTCCATAGAGAAGTTCCTTATTATTATTCTTATATTTCTTGACTCCAACACTGCACATCACCTATGCAAGAAACAGTACATGATGAAACTAGAGCGTGATAGGAAATATTTCCTTAAAGTCAAATCTCCTGCCTTTCTGTAATTTCCTAGGTTTTCAGAGGTATTTGCCGTGTGAAACAGCAAAACAGGAGCTTCAGCTCTACTTCAGTTCTTGTAAGAATCACTGTTTCTTATCTCTGCAGAGATTCCGAGATTTTCTGTCTCTCAGTGGAGATCTGGGCAAATGGCCATTTGCTGCTTTCTAGCTCATTATTCTGCAGGCTCAGTGGCTGATAAGAGGGAAGCTCTGAAGAAATCCTATTCTCCTTATTCTGTAACTGCGGTATTTCCACAAGCCCCCCAGCCACCCAAGTGAATCCTGCCACAGGCTCTAGGGTACAAACAATAGAAGAGGAAAAGCTTCTTCTTAGAGGAATTTACAAGTCAAAGCAGGGTTTTTATTTTTTAATCCACATAGCACCGGGCAGATGTCACCAAGAGACAGCCTTAACTGCTTTGGATAAGAAGGACAATATCCATATATTGACTTTTGATAAAGTTTCCACAGTTAGCTTTATAAAATTCTATTAACCTGCATTCTGCAAAGATTTGCAGCTTCTCGTGTGCTCAGCGTTTAGCAACCTGCTAGTAATATAAGCAATAAAGTCACATAGTTTGCTGAGAACATAACAAAGTCAAACCAGAAGAAGTAACTTACTGTCCCAGCTTTGCTGGGATAGAGTTAATTTTATTCCTAGTAGTTGGTACAGTGCTGTGTTTTGGGTTTATTTTGAAAATAATGTTGATAGCACACTGATGTTTTGGTAGTTGCTAAGTAGTGCTTACCCTAAATCAAGGACCTTTCAGTGTCTCATGCTCTGCCAGTGAAGCAGGTCCACAAAAAACTGGGAGGGAGCACAGCCAGAGCAGCTGACCCAAACTGGCCAAAGGGATATTCCATACCCCAGACTGTCATGCCCAGTACATATACTGGGGAGTTGGCCGGAAGGGACTGTTTCCCTGTTTCCTGCTCAGGGACAGGCTCAGCATTGGTCAGCGGGTGATGAGCAACTCTATTTTGTGTCTTGAGTTTTCTTTTTCTCTTTTTTTTTTTTTTTTTTTTTCTCCAGTAAAATTAGTAGAAGCAGTAGTAGTTTACTTTCTTTAAATTATTAAACTGTTCTTACCTCAACCCATGACCTTTGAGCTTTTCCTTACCTTTTTTTCTCCTACTTCTCCTCCCCATCCCACTGGGAGGTAGGGGGAGCAAGCAGCTGTGTGCTACTTACTTGCCATCTGAGGTTAAATCACAGCCCACATCTTTCATAAAACCTGAACAAACAGACTCTCCAGGCAACTGGCTGTCTGTACTGATTTAATTAATAAATACTCTAGTTCAGGACTTCAAAAATATGTAGGCATCAAAGTTCCATTAAAAATAGACTTTTATATTATGGAATTTAGTATTATCAGTCTTGCTGGCAGCATGAAGAATCTGTATAATCTCTTCTATTAAAATATTGGTTTTAAATTTGTTTTTCCCACTGAGGCACCACTCACCACTCTGGAATTCATCTAGCTAAAAGTATGGACTAAATTTGTACTATATTGGCTGTCATAGACATCACAGCCTCAGACAACTCTGAGTTTAAAATATATAAACTCTCAATGAAAGGTTACTCTGATTCTTCTGCAGTGCTACAGCTGGTTGTTTCACCCTATAATAGCTTTGCTAAACTGGACATTCCACAGTTGTTCTTGAAACAAGAGTTCATTTCTGAACCTTCTTGCTGCTTGTACAGAAACCACAAAAATACAATCTGATGACTGTGATAACAGAATAAACTGTTTCTTAGATGTTTAAAGGCATTATTTTTTGCTCAGATTTTGGCCAAGATTATAATCTTTTGGATTACACGCAAAAATATGATTAAAATGTAGATGTTCTGCAAGACAAGGGCCACTTATACTGGAAAAGATGTTGAAATATCAATTTCACTGAGCAAAAAAAAGAAGGAGTATGATGCACATACAACTGAGGTCACTGAAGGTCTCAAATTTGCAGTTAAACTATTTGTTTGGAAAGCACCTTAAGCATTTGCCTGGTTGAGATATGAATGTGTTTGTTTGGGAAGAATGAGCTGTTTTGCCTGGGGTGCAGTGCTTGAGCACTCTTTAATGAAGACAACTCAGCTTTTATTTTGGTAAGCAGAACCATTGGAGAGGACATAATGACTTTTTCAGTATAAAGATGCTTACTTTGCTATGACTTCTGCTCAGAAGCTTCTTACTATTGTAAGAATGGCATTAAGAAAATGCCAAACTTACTAGTTTTCTTAATGCCATTTAGATTCATTTCATTTCATATGAAGCAATAGTTTTGGAAGTAAAACTGCCAAAATTACCAAGACAACTAATAGGAAAATACCAGAATATTTTTCATAAAATAGTATTTAAAATTTCCAATATTTTAAAAATATGTGTTTTCAAGGAAGTCTCCCATGAAATGATGTGTCAAAACAGCCAACAAGGGGCCATGAGATACACTTAGACAGGAGTTGGGCTAGTGACTCATGGTATTTGAATGACTGGCATTCATCTACCTTTGGAATAGAAATATGAAAACCTGTATGAAATCTCAAACTTTTTTTCCCTTTATAAACAAAAGCAACATCTTTATTTCCAGTGAGTTAATTAATCCAGCAATAAACAACAACCTTTACCAAAACTATACTTTACAAAATCAGCACAACCTTAGAAGTATACTCAGGAAGATATAAAAGGCATGAAATCTCACCAGGTACATAGGAAGGAGTAATTATTCAATCCTATGTAAGGTCAGCTTCAGTCCTGAGCCTGAGCTTTCAATAAATGGTGAGACATAATTTATTTGTACTGGGTACTACTGCTTCCTAATATAACAAAATACCTCAGGGACATGCTGGTAGTAATGCAAACATAGGATGGTCTTTTAAGCCAAGAAATAATTTCAAAATTTATCCAAAGCAGAAAGTTATTATGATTCCACAATGGTGGCATGCATTTGTTTGACATTCACCATGGCATACCAGAGACAGAGAATTATCTGATTTTAGTTCCCATGATCTAACAGAGAAGCTATCTAGGCAACTTGGTGCTTTAAATCTATTCTACCCTTTTCTACATATAACCATTTTGTAAATAAAGCACTCCAAGTAGGCACAATAAACAAAGATTAATGGAAAGTCTATAGAAGGATTTCAAGGTACCTGTTTAAATTCCATCAGTTCATTTATGTGATGTATGGGAAAAGTATCCAGAAATATATTAAATATTCTTTTTTGTATTCTTACAAATATTGACTACAAATTTAATAAGTGAGTGGCTGAAGTAGTCTAAGTTGCATTTCTCATGGACAAAAACACTGTTCCAGAGAACAATATTAGGCATTTCAGTAGATTCATTCTCAGAAGTCAAGATCAAGGGATTATAGAGGAGCACAAAATAAGAAATGGATGTACATCACCACAGGGAAAAAGAGAGCAGACTTCTTTCAAAGGCTGACTAAACCCAAGAAGACACATTTACAGTGTGTATACTTACAGAGTATTATGATGAGGAATAATTGCACTACTTTATTGGAAGTAAAGTTTAAAATTAACATTGTGGAAAACATTCCTGCTAGTGGCACTGCCATTTTTAAAGATTTTTAAAACTAGTCCTAGGAAAGAACCATACTGTACATACCAGAGAATGCAACTATTACCTTGTGGTCTAATCTACAACTGCCTGCCTGACGGGTTCTATACTCAAAAGATCTCACCTGATCTAATAACCAGAATTTTATTCCATCAGAAATAAAAACTTAATAATGAAATTCTCTTACTGCATGAATATTGCTATATTCAATATCGTGCTATTATATGGAGATACCAGTGAAGCTTAATTACAAAGCTCTTGACGGCTTAGGATTAGCTCAGCTCACTCTTTCTGCATTAATTCTTTTCCTTTCTATATCTGGGAGGCATTCAATGTTAGCTCCACACACTGAAGTTGTGGCTAACCAGAAATCTTTCATTAAGCTCAATAAAGACTACTAACAGCAAAATTTTATTAGTGCTAGGCAATAGTCACAAGGCTCTTGAGAAACAAGAACCTTCTGTTGGCCAAACATTTTTAAACACCTCAATCAACATGCCAACATCATTTAGAGAATGCTGTAGCATTTTGTAGCCATCCTGAAAGAAAAGCTATATGAACTCCAAAAAAGGAAGGGGATAAAAAAGATAACAAACCAAAGAAGCTAAACATCCCAGGAATTACCCTAAACTGATTTTGAATTCATAAGTCCAGGATAATAGCAGAATGTTTTGAAATGAACCTGAAATTCTATATGTCTGGTTTGTGTGTGCAGATGGGCTCAGCTAAAACTGCTTCTAGACATAAAAGATAAAAGGATGGTCATTCTTCATTTCCAAAATGAAACTATAACTGTATAAGGTTTAAGAGGTAATAGTCTTTATCACACCTCTAATTTAAATATTTTTCAAGTGTTTCTGTTACCAAAATGAAAATATTATCATAGGTTTTTATACAGCAGTGTGAAAAGAAAAACCAAAACCAGAAAATGATCTTTTGATTCAGAAAATTGGCATATGAAAATATTGAGACAAACTTATCTACAGCATTTGCAGGCAGTATTATTCTGCCCTCTCACCTAATTCTGAAATTGCCTGGAGTTAGATTAACCACACAAAGGCCTCTGCAAGGCATCTTGTCCCAGACAACACCTCCCACTTTGATTATTGTTGGTATCCCACTTCCTAATGGTGTATTCAACTCCTGCATCCAGATGGGTGACAAATACACTGAGAACAGGACTGGCTCTAGAGCTGAGCCCTGAGGGCCCTGGGCCCCACTCACCACAGCCCTTCAAGCCCTGCCCTTCAGCCAGTTCTTCAAACAAGCACATCTGAACCTACTGAATAATTTTTTTCTTGGAAGACAGTATCAAAAGCCTTATTAAAGTACAGGAAAAACACATCCACCACATTCCCTTCATCCACTGGGTAGGTGACTTAAACATGGAAGGATATCAAATTAGGTAAACAGGAGTTTCTCTTAGTGAACCTGTGTTGACCTGCATTGTCCTTTAAATGCCTTTAAGTAGTACCTAATATAAACCTTTTTATACTTTTTTTTTCAGGAACTGAGGTTAGAATAACTGGTCTGCAGATTCCTGGACCTTCCTTCATGCCATTTTTGTAAACTGGAATAACACTGTCTGGCTCCCAGTCAGCAAGGGCCTCCCCAGACTCCCATGACCTTCGGTAGATAATTAAGAGGGGACCTGCCATAGCAGCCACTAGCTCCCTTTATGGTTTGATTTACTTAAACTTGGGGACATACTACAATTCTAGAAAAATCAAAACAAATACTAAAGAAAAACCAAAAATTTATTTATCCAAAACCCCTTAAAGGTGTTATTGCAGAAGGCCCCTATCAGGGAAGCCACTACCAAACAAGGAGATAGAACATCTTAATAAATAAAATTTTCTAGAAAAAAAAGTGGGAAATCATCAACTTCCACTATACTATAAGAATACTCACCTACATAAACATGGGATTGAAAAAACATGGTCTGCTTCCAAGACAAGGATTTGTGGGTTTCAGTGAATTACAAATAAAAAGTGCAAGACCACTGCAAAAAGCACCATACAGTAATTCATAAATAGGGAGTATGACTTGCAGACACTTGGATAATTGTTGTATTTCAGTACATGCTACTAAATTCTCAGCTGAAATAGTGCCTAGCTTTGGACACTGAGCTTCAAGAAATATCTGAAAAACTATGAGAAAACAGAAGTAGACCAACAACAATAACAATCTCCTTCCTAGAAAATGCAGTGCATGAAGTTTGAACAGGCTGAGGTTGTGAAAATAGAAGAGAATGACAGAAAAGAGTACATATGACAAATGTGACTGCAGCCTTCAAATACAAAATGGGTAACCATAAAGGCTAATGGAAAGTTTTTCTTCATTTCCACATCAGGCTGAAGGATGAAGACAGGATATTTTGACTAATGGAAGAAAAATTTCCTTATGATAAGCATCAGAAAAGACTGTAGCTGTAAAAAAATGTTTTATTAATAGTGAATCTGGGTCTGGCTGGAGAAACAGAACACATCAGTCTTCCAGTCTACACTTCTGAAGTTCTTATTGAGCAAAAAGAGTTGGATAAACATTAACAGCAAGTCTAAAATGCAGAGATCATAACACTGTGAAGATGCCATGGGCGAAGTGCTGTCATTTCTCCAGCTATGGCTTAGCCCACATCTGCAGTCAGTTTTGTACAGCCCTCCTCATATGGCTGGGGAGCAGTGGGGCTGTGTCACTGAATTGTTAGAAGAAGTACTACCAAGGTCCTTTCTGGAGCGGGAATTCTGTCCTCTCCTCACCCACACAGGAACATCTAAGTTATGGTGTCATTAAATGACAATAACTGACCTTATTCCCTGACCTAGCAAATGCTTTGGCTTTTTCTAGCCCCTACATTTACAACAATCTTTAGCTTCCCCTTCAGCATATTGGGGGTCCAGCAATGGCAGCATCAGATTGCCCTTTTTATTGTTTTTATTGGCTTCACCTGGATCTCACTGACTGTAACCATACCAGTAAACAAAATGGTGCCAGTTTACTCAGTATTCAGGCACTGAAATTCAACAGCTGAATATTTCATCCTGCTAAACAGTTTAAAATCTCTTGGAACAACTTTGGTCAACCAGCTTCTTTCACAAACAACTTGGGCACAGTTTGGGTGTTCCTCTGGAACAAATACCATTCCCAACAGGAAACTTCAAAACACCCTTTGCACTCAGGAGGCAAAAAGAGCTTAATGGTGAGTGTGTGGGAATGTCATGTCAAGTGGCCTTGGTGTCAGAGAGCAGTCTGATAACATTTAATGCACTCCTACAGCTACACCCCACTGCCCTGTGAGGCCCCAGGTGAGGGTATCAGCACTAGGGGCAGCTGAAAGAGCAGCTGCTACACTCAACAAATGTGAATAAATAGTAAAAAATGGTACATTTCATCTTAAAGAATGGAGTCTTCAGGATGAAATAATTATTTTAATTCCCACTGCAGACCCCAGTTACCACCACGAAAGGAGGAAAAAGCCAGTGGTTTATCCACTCAAAAGCAACTCTCTCTTGGAATTCTTTACTCATACAAACAGCATCTAGATGGTGCAATTCCTCCAATCTAAGTAAAAATTATGGCTTTACAGTCATAAGAACATTAAACACATACAGAAAACAATTATTCCAGCTCACTCCATGAATTACATACAATTTTGCAAAAAAAAAAGTATTTAGACTCTGAAGGCCTGATTCGAACCAACAGAGCCCAGGATATTCCAGGTGAAACAGGAATTTCATGAACACAATTATGCTTTTTACTTTAGGAAATGGTTTAAGCTAAAGGTGAAATGGTAATGCTCAATTAAATAATAAAATCCTAAGAAAGCTTGAAGTCAAATCCTTTACATCACATAAGGTTTCTTGTGTTGAATTGTAGTACAGCTGTTTACTCAAGTCGCAGCAACATATCTTGTGATAAATTAAATGGACATTTATCAAAGGTAAAGTTGACAGGTTTAAATGTTAAATGTAAGCATGGTAAGACAAGTACAAATAGTTTCTACCTGGAGGTTGCATATACAAATCACAGGATAGATATTTTAATTAACTTCAACACAATAAAGAATGTTTGCTTTCTGAAGTATTGAACAACATTTCCTGAGAGAGGAAGATACAAAATGTCATGCAATATATTTTAAGCAGAGCTTACACATAAATGAAAAATTGAAAATCCTTCCTCCCATACAACATAGGCAAGAAAGAGACAAATATTGTTTAGAAATACAAGTTTTGGAATCAATCTTTAAAGTTAAATTAAATGAAAAGAGAGTTATGCCAGAGAGGGGCATAATACATGGATAGAAGGAGGTTTGTTACTTTATTTCATTTTGCTCCTAATTCACTGAATTACTATCTAATGACAGAAATTAGTAGTTTCCTCGGGTTCTGAGGTGATTTTGAGAAAGCCTAAAAGATGAAGTCATAACAATAGTCAGTGGTAAACTCAAAGAAAATGCATCTCTGGTGGTAAAAAGTAGTTTTTTATATATATACACACATATAATAGTTATATAAAAATTTCTTTTGTTTCTTAAGTCCTTCTAGTCTTCCTACCTTACTAACAGTAATTTATAAGGTAAAAAGCTAGAAAACAAGCAAGCTGCAAACCCACAGGAGCACAAACCTAAGTGCCTTCTTATCAACCCTTCACCTTTCAAACCACTGAAGCATTTGGACATTTAAAATGCTAATAAAATCTAAAATACTTTACTTACAGTTAAAACCAGGTTCAATTGTTTTTGCAGCTTCAAGACTGTTTATTGTAATCTGAAAGATGATGTGCAGCAGCAGAAATGATAGACTGGTGAAACACAGAGATTTCAATAATCGTCCTGTATGCCCTAAAAGACAAAATATACATCCATTTAATAGGTGAATTTCTGAGCATTGCCTAAAGATTTTCAGTATAAAACCATAAAAATATCATGACCAAGAATATTTCTACTAGTCAGTTCCACATTAATCATGATTGTCCCCTATGGTCAACATTATAGTAAAAATCACACTTTAATTATAGTTTCTTTGAGTACTCTTTAATCACAAACCACAACAACTGCTATTGCCAAATTTTTCCATTTATTTTTTTTTTTAATTAAACAAAAATTTTAAGTCTCCAGAGAGTAATTTTACATAAATAATAACATCACCATGCTTACCAACACATTACCTGGTACTTAGACAAAACACGAATGATACTTCTATTTTTGGGAACATAAAAGCCTGTTAATCTTACTACTCTTTACAAAATTATTACACAGCAGAGGGCATAACAAGACACAAACCTCAGACTGGCACAGGAGTACAGACATACTTCCAATGAATGCTTTGCTTTGTGCCAACTACCCTCTTCCTTCAGAAGTTTTAAACATAATTTTCAGTATACACTGAAGAACCCTGTGCCAGATACATTTGGTCATAGTTCCTCTGTGATTTACTGGATGTCTATTCAAAAGCCAACATAAAATGTTTGATGAAGATTTAGAAATGCCTTATAAATCCTCTAGGAAACACTCGGCTTAATCACAGGCAGCCAAAACTGCAGGGTATGAATAAATAAAGTAAACCATCAGTATTTCAGGAAATATGCATCTTCAAGAGAAAATTGAATTGCTGATAAAAGACAACATTAAATATCACCCTACCTGACCTATCTGCAGTAACAGTTCTACTTCCAAAGCTTATTAAACCTAGATTTCATACCACCTGCTTCATGCATTTGAGGTCAATTTTTTAACTTTACTGATTAAGAAACAGCACTACTGACATTCTTGTCCAAGGTTGTAAATAAAGCCAAGGCTGTAGAGGGCAGAACTTGCAGAGTATACCTTGGAAATGGTCACTCTACATGCAGCCTGTTTTGTTCATACTTATTCTGCAAGCGACTGTTTCAAGCAACTACTAGAAAGAAGATGATCATTCACATTCTGCATCTAGCCAATAAACCAGATTTTAATTTTAGATTTTTTTTCTAGTTCAAGCATAGGTCATCAATGGCCTAAACAGTTGTTGATAAAGCAAAGAATGAGATAAGCATGATTCAACAATTGTAGAAAGTAATGGACTATCTCCCTCCATCAGACTCCAAATTTTTGCCATACCACTATCCTGAATGCAGATTTTGAATACCAAATCTCTGTTATAAACTTCCCTGTTCTTTTTTTAAAATGTAATAAATAATATTTACAAAAATAATTAAAATGGTACAAATGAGCCTACGTATGAATTTTCTGCAATCCAAAAAAGAAGATGCATTTGCTAGATACGTGTTTTGTATGACCAATTCAATTTTGTCACCAGAGCTCACACAGAAAGGAGACAACCTGGGTGCCAGAGCATTACATCAAAAAGACTGGATATTAAAATCTTTGGGCCACTTTTTGTTCTCCTTCTGCAGAAGCTGGCCTGGTGTCCTATCTTAGGACAACAACTTCTAAGCACTATAAAAGCAGAAACAATAAAATAAGTAATATTTTCAAAAGCTTTAGAAGAACAAACATATGACAAGCTACATATTATTAAATAATTTTTTCAATATGATGTCATATGTAAAGTAGTCCAAGGACTGCTGTATTTTACAATTCTTTTGCAAGCTTCAATATTTGATGCTTCACTCCTTCATTACCAGATCCCACGCTCATGGTATTACAAGCATCGCTCCCTCAGAATACAACAAAATATAACTAAAAAAAAACGGTCTCAAAGCTGGAGAAAGACAGTTTGACAATACAAATTTTGTGGACTTCAAAAGTGTGTCCAAATGTACAGATTTCGAAGACAGTCTGGTGATTTATGAAGCTCTAAGTTACAAACTCTTCTCAGTGCTTGGGAGTTAATAGATATCAAGCGACAGATTTTTCATGTGGAAGTGGATTTGAAATTTTTTGGTAGAATGGTCTGAGTCAGCATCCAAAAGTGAAAAAATGCAATACAATTAGTCAATGCACATTCAACTCCCAAACTGTCAGGTCTATTTTTCAGTCCTTTTGTATCACTCCAAAATATATCTCAGTTTTAGACTTCACTTCTTACAAGTTTGAAAACAAACATGTTTGAATTTAAATTGAGCAAACTATTTCTTTTAAAAAAGCTCTTTTACAGCTGTCATTCTTTTAAGAATTGTAGAAAACCCAAAAATATATTTCTTCAAATGCTAAAATGTTGAAAAAAGATCTCCTTCTGCACAAAGCCAGGAAAAAAATGTAAAGAACTATTAATACTCAGGATAATAAATAGTCTCTCACTGTACTGGTAAACATGGCAGGATAAACACACATCTGGAAAGCAGGAAAGTATGTTCAGAGCAGGTTACAGTATTCCTCAAGGGCTACTCCCTTCAGGGCCTTCAGTGGGACAGGACCACCATGAGATTCTACTGAGCAAGAGCACTTTGCTTGCACCACATTCATCTGTGCCAGCAGAAACTAGAAACTGGAAACTAGAAGTATTTGGAGAAAAGTAAGAAATATTATGACCCGGATTTCAAAAGTTTGGAGCTACATCAACAACTTGGGAGAAATGGGAGTGCTAAACTAAGTGAATTACTGAATACGTAATTTATGTTAAGGAAGAAGAAGTGACAGATTTGGAAAAGGGATGAGTTTCAATTCATAGTGGGGTTTGAGTAAACCCACTTAACTATGTTTTTACTTACATTTTTCTCTTTCTACTGGAAACTGGGTTCTAAATGGCACAAAGGAAAAATTAACCATATGCATACAGAACTGAGATGGTGAGAAAAGAGACAGCTGTAATAAAACAGAGCTTCTTCCAATGAGGAAGAAAGAATTAAAAAAAAAAAATCCAAGGATGAAAAAAAATCTAATTTACTCACAATTTTACAATTCCTTTGCTAAAACATACCTCAACTTCTCCATTGCCCTAATGTAAAAATCCTTGGGGACATGAATGGAAGCTGAACATCCCACAGAGGAGATACATATTGTTCAGAAAGCTGTGTGGAGGGAACAGATGTGCAAGAGAACATTGCCCCAGCCGATACCAGAATTCACAATATCAATTCCTTCATTTCTAAATGTATAGGCTTCTGTATGTCCAACAAGACGAAAAAAAAGAAAAAGCTCATGGCAAAGCACCTTGGTTTGGAACTTGAGCACCGGGTTCCAGTTTCACTCCAACAACTTCTGAAAACTATGGAGGATAGAAAGGAGAGAGAACATTTGTCTCAGAACTGGACTGAAGGACTAAGAAAAGTGGGCTTGCTTTCAGGCGTCACTGCAGGTGTCATTTCTGATGGCACCCAGTGGGACCAAAACCTGGCATGTAGCTCTAGAAATGTACCCCAGCACGTCTCAAAGCTCCTGGCAAAGGGCTTTCTCCCCTCTGATCAAGCCTGCAGGAAGCCAGACAGGATGTGAAGGCTTCATTACCCTCTTTCTCTTCAGCCCAGATGTAACATTAAACTGGACTCAAGAGGGCCAAAAGCTTTTCACACGTGGAAGAGGAATCAATTTCTTATTTTTCAAAGGTAATCCAGCCAAGAGCTGGATTAGTAATGGCATGTCCCCCCCAGCCACAGGCATGTAACCTCAGTACAACTATTTGAATGTGTTCTAATTGGACTGCTGCCTCCAACACACACATGCACCTCTTGACACCATGACTGACAAACACAAGGTTGGAGCGTGCTATCCATATTGTGTCCAACAACAATGAAAAATTCTTGTACATTCATGTCTAGACCTGGTAGTCTTCTGATCTTTTTTGCTACCCTCTTCCCTAAAACAGCAAGAGTATGTCAGAGTTTTTTGCACACCTGGAACAGCCTCAGAGCTTCTGCCACAAGGATGGGACACGGAGTAACTGAATGGCCAATTGTCACTGAGACCTGCCTAAGAATCACATAGATTAGCTCTTCTATGGCCATGAGCCTTAGGCTATTACAAAGGATATGACATGATTGCTATGATATGGTATCATATCATATGGCAGTTGTTTGGAAGGTGCATTTCCATTCCGCACAGCTAGGTTCTGATCTATTTAAGAGGCATGACAAAGAATTTGCTGAGTTTCTAAGAAAGTGAACAATACTGCTAACAACTTATCTTGATTTTTTTAATAAACAGTACTATGCATCTCTATGCAAAGCTGGCAAGTTCTAAGGGTCTGTATCCATTTGAATGCCGTAATGGAGAAAAATGTAATTTAAAACTTAAGACTGTTTACTATTTCAGCAGTGTAATCCCACCATCATAATCATACATATGCTGCATAGCTTCACCTAAGTGAAGTAAGTGTTTGGGTGTCTTATTTGAACTTTTTATTACTTTGCACAGGTTTTTAGTTTTTTTTTTTTTTAATGTAACCTTAGTGTTGCATTTTCTGAATTTTCTTCATTTGGGATATTTCCAACATCTCTTTAGCTATATATTTTACTCCAAACTGGTATAACACTCTCAATTCTTCTTGAATAGCTATGTTCATGAATTTTTTTACACAACACTTTCTATTCAGATCAGACTAGATTAAATACCAAAGCAAAAGTAATTTTTCATACAATAATCTCTGATAGCACACAGTGAGTGATAAATATTAATGTACATTTATCTCCTGAATTAGTGACATTTCACTTAATAAAAATACTCTATTACAGCCATTCAGGATTTTTTTTCCCATAAATCTCTTCATCAGTAAGTGACAAACTTGAAACTAAAGAGGTCAAACTTCTGCAGCACACACAGACGCAGTCCCAAAGAATTTGTTTCATCTAGAAACTGAAAAATCCTAACTTGACTTTCCATCAGGAAACCTAACATCACCTCAGAGACCAGCTGGAACCAGGGTCTAGAGAAAAATCTCCGGCTCCATGGTTCCAAATAGGAATCTGTCAACACCATCTGAACTGTAGACTGGGGCAGCTCAGGGTGGGAAATTAGGAAAACATTTAATTCACAATACATGCCTTTTGGAAAAATCTGGAAGTTTTGGAGTAATATGATCTGTAAGAAAAAAAATCAAAACATTATAATTTCCCATATAAAAGAAATCCCACCCTTGGACAGCTCTGGTTTAAGTGTCTCAAGATACCACAATTACCTTATTGACATAAATGCAAGAAAAAGAGTTCTGATTTGAAGCTGGATTCTGCCAAAGGTTCAGAGGCAATAAAAATACAGTTAGTTCCAGGCAATCATGAGGAAAATGTAATCAGTAAGTTCAGCATGAACATCAGCCACTTTGTCCACAAGGGTCAAACATAACTTCCCACATTTAAATTTACACACCAAGGAAAGTTTATAAGAATGAAACCAGCCTGAGATATCCATCCTCCATTGGACAGGAAAACTTTGTATTTCAGGATGGGCAGTCAGCAACACCAAAGAATGTGGGCCAGTTCCCAATCCTGAATTCACTGCCTCTATTGCACACTAATCGACACTTAACGCAGCAGGACACCTCCCCATGACCATGCAAGATGAAAAAAATGGTTCAATTATGAGTTCAATTATGAGTTCTAAACTCAGCTGGTATTGCCAGATGACTACAGAGTTACATTTTCAAGGCACAAAGAAATTTAGCCCTGTCCTAGAAAGCACTTAAACACATTCACATCTTTGAGCATGCGGACAGGGACTGAAGGGCTCTCAATGTTGCATGAAAGGATCAGAAAACAAGGCTGAGTGCTTCACTCTTGGGGTATCAATACTTGATGTGACCCAGCCTTAAAGCACATAGCTTGCAAATCAGTGGAAGTCAAATCCTTTTAGATGCTTCTAATGGCTAATTTTCTCTAGTTCTCCTTACAGGTAGGTATAATCTGATTGTTTTCAACTCCCTGTGAACTTTTGGATGTGAAGACAGACAACGCTTTCCAGTTTCAGGTTCTGTAAGAATGACACTAAATGCCAGAGGCAGTTACACCTGTTATTAAACAATGTTTTCCAGATGTAAAATATCCATTGTATTTCTGCATGCACAAGGCCGCTGTACTTAGAGGTTTGGCCTCTTGAGTGCTGAAGCAATGGGATAAAGCTATCAACAATGGATAGAGGAAGGCAATTTTTTGGCAGGACTATTCTAAGAATAAAATTTGATAATGGTGTGCCTTGTACGCTGTTCAATTATATTGTGCAATGTCAAGTCATTGATCCACCAAGCAAAGTATCTGGATATCAGCTCCTATTCACAAAGTCTTACATGAACACCTTAAGTAGACTCAAAAAGGATAATGCTTAAATCATCCTGAAGCTGCCAGGAATTATTTGAATGGTTTAAAAAGTGCTACTGAAAGTGCTGTCATCCTTCCACTGCACAGTTAGCAGTAGATCTATATTTAGCTTAATAGAAAATGCATTAATATTTCCCTTCCCCACAAAGAGTATCTTATATTTCAACATCATCTTCTATCCAGAGGATGCCAACTTGCAAAGCCCTAAAAGTGGGCAGACATCAGCACTACAAAAATACAAACCCACTTGGTTTACTCCCTGGATTTCCAGCAGCAAGACAGAAGTATTGAGCAACTAATGCCATTGTCTATTCTGTAGTTATCCAGACCCAAACCTCAAAATGTATATCCACAAACAACAGCTCAAGACTTCATGCAATTATTTTAACTAGGTTTAAATGTGTGTGTTCTAGCAGCCACACAGAAATCCTGACCATATAATTATAAGTTCTAGATTCAGAATTTTCAGCAAAAGCTTTCCAATGGTTGAACAGTTTTGTCCATACTTTCCTGAACATATCCATTATTCCCATGTGTAGCCAAATGTCACAATGTACAACGGCAACCAACAGAAAAATTTTCTGATAAATTTACAAAAAAAAAAAAAAATCCACGATTCCTTAATTTCAAACAGCTCTTTGTACTATCGTGTATTCATTTGCATTTCAAAGTGGAATATTGCATAGATGATAGAGCACATGAATTTGCAACAGTTTATCACAAGATACATAATTAACTGAAAATTTTACTTTTAAAAGTAAAATAAGATACATTTATCCAGGCTGTGTATTTGCACACAAAATGCTGGCTCAGTTGTGCTATTCATACACCAACCAGTTTCCTCACATTTCTCTTTTTGCTTCTCTTGCTTTTAAAAATACTACAGAGCTCTAAGAAGGAAAAAAAGCTATTCTAGAGATAGACACTTTGCAGGAATGCCAACCAGACTTGGGTAAACACAGTCAAAAATGTTATGTGTAATTAAAAAAAATTATTTAGAAATGAAAACATAAAAGTACTGCATAGCATAATAAATGTCTCCTTACTCTAACTTCTTGCAGGATTTCCTGTTTTTCCTAGAAGTTTTCATGCCCAGAATTCTACTAGAACTGAGCTGTATCCTCTGCATCAATAGACAATATCATCGTTCAAGCTACTCATAATCTATGAGTTGCAAGTTTACACAGGCAATTCACCCATTTTCTTAACAAAATATTTTTTCAGACAAGACTCAGAACTTGACCATTCATTTTTTTTCCAGATGATACTCATAAGCTTTCAAAGCAAATAACAGCTACTTGATGTCTGCTTCAGAACTTGACAGGTGGCTGGACCAAGCTAAATACAAGCAATAAACATGATCTCAGATACTACTGCATATGAGCTGAGAAATTTTAAGTCAGAGCTATTCTTTCACAAGAGGACTTGAGAATTTTAAAACAGAGTTCCAGTTCCTTCCCTTGAGGAACTAGCCTCTCCATGTTCATCACTACCAAATAATATTTCTTTTGATTTCAAATTCATTCACTGATTATTATGTGTTAGAAGCAGTGCTTGCAAGTTGGCTTCTTCATTCCTCTATCACTGTCATAAAGAGCAGGTAATTATCCAGTAGAAAATTCCTTCAACAACAGAGACGCCAAACAATTACCAAGTAACGGGAGATGGCAGCAGGGCACGTGCTACAGAGGTCAACCACATTTTCGAAAAATCTGTACTTACTAGAGAGGAATACTTTTGTCTCTTGAGTACCTACCCACATATGTTCATGAGCAGTAAACAAATGTGATGCAGGGCAGGACGAGAGAAGAAAGCTAGAAAATTACGTAAATAGGGCTGATACAACTATGGCAAACCAAACCCTACACCATGATAATTTCCCAAGGGAGTGGAAGCTGTGGTAACAATTTCTACCTTTGGCAGAACTTCTCCCAGAAGCTCTAGAGGCTGCTTCAGCTCAGAAAGAAGTTTTGAAAAGAGTTAAACATCAGTATCTCTAGCACAACATAAGTGAGCTCATGACCCAGTACAAGAGCCCTGAGCTAAAATGCATTGGCATTTCAACTTTGCATTCAAAAATGCAAAGCCCTCTTGTCAACATAGAGCTGCAGTAACCTGTGCAAGGGCATGTTGCTATCTTATTATAAATCTTCCACACTGTCTTGGTGATTTCTCATGGACATCTCCTTACAGCACAACCAACAAACTCCAACTCTCCTCTTGACCAGCTAGCCCACTCTTTTATAGCACTCATCCTCATTGGACACACAAGTGGACTATTAAGGACAGGCCTGTTGCTAATCTTTGGTGATTAGCACAGCTGCAACTCCTCAGGGGTGAGATTGCCTTCTGCACTATCTCTATTCTCTTCTATTCTATCCCCCCACCAAGAGCACAGCATCATTGCCTCCCTTTATCACCAATGCTTCAGGGAAGCAGAAAGATGGAAAAGTAAATAACTTTTGTAAGAGATTTGGTTCTAAAAGTTTCCTGGTGTTTGAGAACATTCTGTGAGGCCTGTATACCACCCAAGCCATGACACTTTCTTCTGTCTGAAAAAAAAATTATCTTCAAAGCGCTTGTTCCAGTGGGCAAATGGAAGAGAACTTGATAGCTTTCCATAATTAATTCAGTTGTTCTAAGAAAATTAAAATACAAGCTTCCTAAGAGTCTAACTATGTTGTATATTCTGTAAAATTCTGTAGAGAAAGAGGCTGCAGGAAGTAAGAGAACCACAGACCAATAAATCTGACTCACATGCTTGGCAAATTGGTAAAAACTAAAACACCGATGATAATGATAATTAGACAGGTAAGGGACTACATGCACAAGAGTGTCCAGGTAGTTACCATAGAAAATGGTAAGGCTTACCAAAGCTTGGAAATTTTTATGGAAACTAGAGAAAATGTTTAGAAGGAAATTTTAGACAATGCAGGAAACCTAGTTTTCAATAAAATTCAGGTGAGTAGTTCAGAGGAACAACCTTCTGCCAAAGGTTTACGGGAAACGTTGTTCTGTCATGGGAATAGAGGAATCATCATCTTGGGATGTATCAGCTTTGGCTGATGGTCACTTTTGATTTATTTTTCAGTCCAGTTGCTAGAAGTCTGGGGGTACACCAGGAGCTGGAGCGGGGGACAGCCATGGCAGCTGACCTGAACTGAGCAAAGCAGCCTCCACACTGTATGGTGTCATGCTCAACACATGGAGCTGGGGGAAGAGGGATGAACGGTTTGGAGTTAAAGTGTTTCTGCCCAAGTCACAGTTACATGCGATGGAACCCTGTTTTCCTGAAGGTGACTGAACACCTGGCTGCCCATTTGAATGAATTCCTTGTTTTGCTTTGCTTGTGCATATTGCTTTTTCTTTACTGTGAAACTATCCACAAGTTTTCTCACTTTTACTCTTCTTTGTGCCCCATGCCACAGTGGGGGAGTGAGTGAGTGGCTGGATGGACTTAACTGCTTGCCAGAGTTAAACCATGAGTCATCTATAAATATATATGTAATCCAGACAACAAGGAATTCAACTGTGCTTACAGAAATCCTAGATTTCTTCATGAGAAGAAATCACAGCATTGCTCAACATTTCACAAAAGGCTTATACCAAGGAAGAGTGAGGCTCAATGAAACACTGAGCTCCTAAGTGACAGCACTAGTGTTTTCTTTCAAAAGTGTGCAAAAGCCATTCATCAGAACATCCTGCAAACCAGGCAGAGAACAACAAGATCTGTATTATCACTATTATATCAATTCCATATATGCATACACAACAGTTCTCCTCTCTTCATATCTCTGTGTGTAAAAACATAGCTGTAATATAGTCTGTTGGGTTCTAGGTAGATCAGACAAAGCAATTTTTCAGAAATAATCCACCATGCTCAACTTGAAAATATTGCCTATGAATTTCCTCACAAGGCTACAGCTCAGGACCATAAATGAACCATCCTCTTTCCATATGAAAGTAACAGTTGTAGATTTTCGACAATGACTGCAGAGGGAATCAAACAGTCCATTTTGACCCTACTACTCTGTTTCTCATAATGGAAAAAAGCGGCCAACATTACAGTAAGTTGAGAGTTGAGCCCATGCCTGCAAGCTGACTTTCAGATAATTGTGTAGTTATGTAATGAATGAATAGTGATGCTCTTCCGTCTTAGGATGGCTGGTACCATGGGCCAGACATTTGGTGGCAACTGTCCAGACACTTACAGGATAAAAGCTAGAATCCTTACCAGGCAATGAAACTATGAAATCTTAAATTGCTTCTGTGAACAAAATTAATGGTTGATGCTATGAAGGGAGGAAAGATAGTGGTGTACATTAATGCACAAATCTTGGACGAAGAAATTGATTGACTTTTCTAATTATATGGATTTAACAAACCCTAGAATAAAAGGGAGAATGTTTCCCCTAAAATTTTCATAATTATTTTTAAGCAGGTAGCAAAAAATTCAGTTTCCAAGAAGACTAAAACTCATGAAAAGGAAACTAAAAAGAGTGACATGTCAAAAGGGGAAAAAACCAAGTCAGGTGTGGAACTAACTCATAATCTGAAATATCCACCGTCCTGCAACCTACTGTGAAAACTCATAAACTGTGAACATAAAAGAAGCTAAGAACCTCTGTACTGATACCCATACAAACCAAAAGTCCATTATCACCAAGTAATCAGCAGCAGTGTAAACAGTTGTTCAGGGCAAGCATACAAGAACATTAATACTCCCTCCAAGTCTCTAATCTTTTTCAGATTGCTTGAGCCAGATCTTTTCAGTAAACATCTCCCTTGTGGACTTCCCCAGTGCCTTTCTCCATCATGTGAATTTCCAGCACACACAATGTGTGTATTGCCACAGGTCAATGGCTCACTCTATGAAGAACATCCTTTTGCTTCCTAGTTCTCACATTATGAGAAAAAGAGAAACTGGTCACTATGCATCCTTTCCCCATCACCTATCAATTTGTATCTCTCATTCATACAGTCTTCCATGTGCATTTTTTCTCAGCTAGAGCCCGATCATGCTTAGCTGTTTCTTAGACACTGCTGCATGTACTTCAGTTGTTCCTGTCAACCACCTCTAAACTCTTTTTCCGTTTTGCTACAGTCCCTTTGGGATAGGGCAGCACTACCACTACAAAACACAGCCAGCTTATGGCTTTATACAGCACTACAAAGATCTATTCACTCTCCATTTCATTCCTTTATGTTCACATCTATTTTGTAATATCTGCTAAGGCTCTGAAGTAATGTTTCCACAGATCCACATATCACAAGCCCTTGATTGCATTCCTAAGGGCCAATGTCAGCTCAGTGACCAGTGCTTTTTCTACATGTGATTATTTTTCTTTTAAAATTTACTTTTATATACATTTGTCACACAAGAATATCAGTGAGGTAAAAGGAAACCAGTGCATTCACTGACTAAAAGGATAATAATTTTTTTTTCCTCAGAGATGCAACTGAATGTATAAAAGTTACCAGATGCATGCCCTCTTAAACATGTGATATTTACCTGGAAATTCCAACTATCTCCACTACAGGAAATATTCTTCAAAATTCACTTGTCACATCAGATACTTTCAAAGACTGTAAGTTTTATCTGCTTCCTTCTGAAAAAATAAATTATCTCAAAATACAATTTATCTATTCTAGTATCTGGAACTTACAGTAAGAATGACTGCCTAACAACAAATCAAGTTTGTCATAGATTAATTTATTTAATCCACACATTAAAAACTACCCAAAAGAAAGTACATGCAGTCTTTTAAGATAAATAACTGAGTTCTTCTCTACAGTCCTCTGGGATTTTATCAAGGTTTTCTCAAAGGCTAACCAATTACCAAGCATTCACTGCAAGACCTTGGCTAAGTAATGGTTGTGTCCAACTAGATCTTATATGTCTGGCATTTTGTCCACTGGGGTAGACATAAAAGGATCAGTAGTTTCATTCTTTCACGTACAGCAAAAATTATGGGAACCCAGCAGCCAAATGTAGTAAAACTGCTTCAACACTGAAGCTGAATTTGGCATCCATGCTCCGCACACATGTAGCTCAATTGTTGTCCAAGCAGCATTTCAGGATCCAAGAGGCCTCTGCAGTGGTATATGAGACATCACTGCAATTCAGCTGGGATTCCTCACACATCTGCCTTTCTGGTAGAAGGATTTGGAATCATCCCCTGGACAGGAGGGACAACAAGCTCAGACAACTCTATCAAGAATCACAGGGGACTAGAATAGAAGGCTGCACCATTTACACCTCTTCTTGTAGCTGCTTTTTAGAAAGGGTTGCTACTGGACCACTTTTAAAATCTTCTCCCTGTGGAAAGAAACCTAGGTATGGAAAGAGAAAGCCAAGAGATAGAGAGAGTATCAATATGGAAAGAGTATGTAAGATTGATTGGAATGTACGTAGTACCACGTTTTACAGAGTATAGTTTTAGCATTCTGCAAAGCAAGGAAGTGCAGCAGAATAGCTTGCTGCTTGCATGGCTTTAAAATGGTTGCATGATTTTTAAACAGTCACCAATATTGCCTTTGCAGACAAAACATCAAAAACAAACAACAAAGAACCAAACCTCCCAAATGAACAAAGAGATCATTAAGAGGCATAAAATGTGGAGACTATGCCAGATATAAAGGGTGAAGATATTCCTTTTCTCCTTACAACTTTACAACAAGTAGTTTCAAGTCTTGCTATAGAGTGTGAGTGAAAAGGTCCCTGTGATCCTGCACTTTGTACCTTTTGTTGAATGCTAAGGGCACCAGAAATTTCCATCTTCAAAAGTCCCTGATAGCCTGAGCTTGGGTCCAACCTGAGTTATCTCTGTCTACCTCTCCAAAAAGAAAAGCAATCAAAGTATTATTTTTTATCTGTCATACATGGAGATTCATGTGGGGAAGGCAAAAAGAAAACCTTTGTTTGGCTATGTGACCTCTGAATGTCCTCTAAGTCACTGACACCACTGAAGTAGTGTAAAGTCTAATCTGCAATTAGCATAATCTCATTGTCACTACTCTTGTAATGAATAAACTGGAAAGACTCAACAAAAAAATTTCTAAAAGTTCTTAATACAAGTATTTTTAGGATAAGGGGAGAATGAGTACTTTTTTAATATGAAAGAAATTGAAGCATGTTCACTTATATAGATTGGTTTGACTTTTCGATAACCTCAAAAATACTGTTATGAAATAGGAAACAAAGCTTGCTTTTGAAATTTTCATGGAGACAATGAGCATGCTTCAGTTTAGCAGCATACATGTATATACAAAGTTGTGTACACACAGAAGTAAAAACCATATATTGGTCACATAAACACAGGTAAAGCAGATGATCTTTTCTCAGCCTACAGTATAGTTAATAGTCTTACTTGCATGCTGAGAGGGAAAACTATACCAAATCCATCTTGCAATCGAGGTTTAGACTTATAAGAAAACACTTATCCTTCTACAGTTCCAGCATGGCATATTTTGGACACTGGAAAAGGAAAGATTTGGCTTCACACAGCATTATCTCTGTATCACAATCAGAATCAAATGCAAATGTCATTTAGCTGTTTCACATACTTAACATAAAACGAAAACACTTTAGAATTTAGTCTTGTTTTTAAATATTTTCCTGTTTTCCACTTTCTCATACATAACACTTTGCTACTGG
This sequence comes from Zonotrichia albicollis, assembly GCF_047830755.1. Classification (NCBI taxonomy): domain Eukaryota; kingdom Metazoa; phylum Chordata; class Aves; order Passeriformes; family Passerellidae; genus Zonotrichia; species Zonotrichia albicollis. The sequence goes on along the minus strand of NC_133819.1, from coordinate 102,650,006 downwards.
TCTGTAAGGCTAAAGTTTAACTCTGTTACAAAGAAATAATCAGATTCCAACATGATGTGTTAGTGTATAATAAAGTGAGGTGTCAAAAAAACAGCCATACGTCTGTGAATCTTGTAGGATTATTAGAATTCAAAAAGTATTTACCTATTTATGAAGAGGAAAATGTGCATTCGGTGTCATACTCCAGCATCCTAACTAAAACTCTAGCATATAGTGTAAACAAAAAGAAACCCCAGCCCTACAAACTTACAGATATATACTCCTGTAATAAAACACATCTGTATTCAGTACAGTCAGTAGCCTAAGCTATTTTCCAGTCAGACAAATTCAGACCTTTTCTTAATCTACAACATGCTAAAAATATTTAATATGAAGCAATGTTCACAAAGCTCATGAAAGTGGAAGTCTGATTCTAGTCTTGATTGCCAGTGTTAAAAAATTCAGGCTGAAATTCAGCTTGCTAAAGGAGCTTTTACAACACCTGGCAAGAAGGATGAAATGCCACTGTATAGCTCAAGAAATCAAAAATAAAACTATTTAGTTTGAGCTTACCAAAGTTTAGGCATTTTCTTTATATTTTTTTCCACATGGCAAAGTGAAGAATTTCTACATTTGCAAATATCAACATTTCTTCATGAAAAAAAGCATCTGATTTTATTACAGCACCTATTCCTCTGAATTAAAAACTATTTGCTAGGAATTTTTCATAGAAAGTTACCAAATAGGAGGAAGAGAAAGGATGTTGGGAAAGAACAGCAACAACACACAGCATCAGCATGCATCCTCTGAAGTGCTAGGGACATCTCAAAGGAGGACTAAGCTGACTGGTTTCATACAAGCATGGGGTTTGTGCAATAGATGACAGAAAATCCTGCTACAAATGTTTCAGGGCCGTTTGCTGGGGACAACCCCTGGAGCACATTCAGGGCTTTTTGCCACATGTAAGTGATGCAACCTTGTAAGCACGTGCTAAAATAACCATGTTTGTGTTCAAACACCACCAAGGCAACATCTGATCCCTCTGTGTAATGGACAGCTCTCTCTGTATGGATGTGGGGCATGCTCAGGCACACACAGTTGCATCAGCATCACTTCAGGTGCGTGCTGAACCACACCCAGATGTTGGGGTATTAAAACCTAAACAACCTAAATCCAAACAGTGTTTCTAATATTAAAAGCAGAAACAGTGCACTGGGCACCCTGCAGTGAGACATGCAACTCCCACCCAGCACTGGTGAGGATGGACCAGACCAGCCTGCTCCGCCTCGGCATCCCACAAGGGACACGCATGCCCCCCCCGGAAGCTCAGCTCTGCATCACTGTCAACAGTAGTGTAATAGGGATATTTCACTCCCTGACCCTCCACTGCCACCCAACACAAACACTGGGAGTGAGACAGCCTGCCATGACAGTAGTTGTTGAACAGCTCTCTGGGTTTCTGCTCTCCTCAGACACTGGGAGAAGCAGTATTCTCCTTTATTATTATACCACGTTTCCTTGTGTATGTCAACTGTTCCTTAGTTACAGAAAACTGTACTCTTTCCAGACAAGTGTAATGAATCTTCAGAAAAGGAGTAAATTTTTTTTTTTTTTTAAAGCATTTTATAGTAACTCCCAGAAGGAATGAACATTTATTTACAGCCTTGTCTGTTCATATGTGAACACATTTCTATGTAGCCACCTCATGGTAGCATATCCTAGCCATCTTGTAATGAAATTATTGTAAACATATCAGCAAGACATGATCCCACATATTTAAGTCATTACAGCAAACTTTGGCTTAGATGAAAGTACATTAGTTATTTTAATTACAGCTGAGTCAATCTCTGTTAGGTATGAATAACATTTGGCCAAACTTTTCTCGGTCTTTAAGCTAAAGGAGCCTCCTTTACATTTTCATTTGGAACTCATGTTTTTGAAATTTACATCATTAGTACAACTCTGGCTTAACTTTCACACTACCATTATCTCTTGTTTAGGAAAAATGAAAAGAAATCTAGCACAAAACAGTATCAGTTTAACCAATATTAATTTCCTAGACTGATTTAATACCTAATTACTAAAACACAAAGGATAATAGACTGGAACACAGTAAAAAGTTCCTGTTTGCAGAATTCTCAGGATGACATTTTTAGACACCTAAGGATCTCTACAGAGAATTTTGGTGATTTTGGTGATTTTCCAGAGAATATTGGTAAAAATTGCAGAGGTATTGCAAGATGGTTCAGCAGTGATGCACCTCAAGCAACAATCCTCTGTGGATTTCTTTACGAAAGCGCAGGTGGCTGGAACAATTGCACTGACAGTACCATCCTCATTTAGTCACTTCAGTCCTCCATAATATTTATTTGCAAGTGTTTCAGTGATCATATTCACAAGCAATTTTTATTTTTTTTTCCCACTGCTGCTGACAGTAAGACAATGGTGTCCAATCATGTGCAAAAAGGGAGGACATTACTGTGGAGACAAATAAGTTTATAGAGAGGGGCCCCACAAGTAGATGACAGACCACATTGTTCAAGGGCTCTCAGACAAGGCTTCCATCCATTGCCAGTGCTCAGGAATCTTCTCTGGGACAGCAGAGCATCCAGCTCTGTGTTCATGTTTGATGGCAATTCAGTGTCACCTTCTTCCCTTGCTTGAAGGGATTCAGATCACATTTCTCACTGCACCGCCATCAGAGGCTGCTGGCTGAGCCTGCCCAGACCCAGGGGCCTGCTCAGCTCCAGCAGGCACCCTCCAATGGCCAGATGAACCACAGTCCTGGATCACAGCTGTCCTCACTTTCTGTGCAGTAACCGCTAAGCCAAGTACCACACCCTGCCATTGTCCTTGAGCCTGCTGCCTTCTGTCCTTGGGGGGCTCAGCCCAAGGGGCACGAATCCATGTCTTTCAACAGCTGTGACACTGATCCCTGACAACTTGACCTTGCCAAGCCAAACTGGGAACATTGATGGAGATAGTTCACATATCGGGAATTTGAGATACTTGAGGTCAGCTGGCCGCTGGTCATAGATTTTAGGGAGCAGTGTTTTCGTTTGGACATCTAACACGGAGCCTAGGCAATACTAGGCATCTAATTGCTCTTGGAATTTACCTTCTCTCCACAAACTCCTTCACAAAGGTCTTAGCACTACACATGGTTCCTTTCACAGCTACTCTTATTTACGCCTACATCTCTAATTCCCAAACTCTTCTTTGAATCTATAAGCCCTGTACTAGCTTAGAAATTTCTAGAGGTGGAATCTAGATGAAGGGAAAGGAATAAGAAAGAAATTATTTCTTACTTTGAAAAATATTCAGCAATCATTATCTACAATCTGTCTCTCACTTACTCCCCTTCCCCTAAATATTTCCTGAAGTCTTACTAAGGCCAGTCAGGGAAGAGAGGCAGCTCCATATGATCAGCATAACCATTCATCCCAGGGGGCTGGAACTAGATGATCTTTAAGGTCTGTTTCACTCAATCCATTCTATGATTCAAAAGACCCTCAAATTTAATAATGATTGACAAGTCACAAAGCCAAATTCTGACTTCTGAAAATAATCAGCAGCTGTCAGAGACACTTAATGATGTGTCACTGTTCATCTTCCAAATAGAAGTATGTTTAAGAAAACATGTCTAGGTCCTCACAAGCATCTAGAATAAATATATGCAGAACTCTGGAAATCAGAAAATGTCCCAGATTATTACTCTCTAAAGCATTTAGATCCTGCATTATTGGATTTTTATTTTAAATTCCTAATTCTTCCTTTAATAACCTCAGCACCTCTCAAATGGATCATTACAGACACCATGAATATCCTTATGTATTGTCTGATCACAAACAACATGCTAATTGAAGTATTACCATAACTATAGGGTTTTATGCATTCAGAAGGGATCCCAAATCTCAAAGTCTGTGGAAATGCAGAAGAAGAGACTTAGAAAAGATTCTGTCTGGTGCAAATGTACCAGCAGGCATGTTAAGAGGGTAACCTGACATGGTGCTGTTAAAAATCAATGATGTTCACAGTTTAAAAAGAGTCTGTACAGAAGCAGGCTGTGAAAAGATTCCAGGAATGCAGCCATTCACTGCAGAAGTGTATTTCAAGTTCAAAGATTGCAAGACAAGGAGGAAAATCTTCCATGCACGTGTATGTGTGCTTACATCCTCCTCCTTCCCCCAAATTCCAGCAGCAGAAATAATGTAGGAGAAAGATGGAGTAACCAACAGTAGCTAATTGCTCTAAGTCATTTTAGGAAAGGTGAATTAAGTACTAGACACAAGATCTGAATAAAAACACAGTATTTAAAGAAATAATTTTTTTAAAGGAAGGTAAAAACAGATCTGTGTCATGCAGAAGAAATGGCATGGTGAATTAAAAGAACCTTTTTTTACCTGGAAATTACAGGCTACTCAACGCAGAAGGGAAACATTCTGGAATTTGAAATATGCTTAAAGGGCCTAAAACCCAGAACAGGTGTTGTTGCCATTCAAAATTACTTTGAAGAGATGACATACAATTAAGGGAAACTTTGAGTCATCATGTAATGTTGCTTACTTAACCATACAAAAAGAATGAGACATAACACTACCTTATTTTCTAGAACTTAAAAGCTCTTTCTCTTACTGAAATCTATTATCTTCTGAAAGAGAAATCCTCCACAATCTGTACAATCTGAATACTGTAAATGAAACATAATGCACTGGCTTAGGAAATCAGCCAGCCAATCTAGACTGAAGCACCTCAATATATTAATTTAAGATTTAACAGGCACAGCCCTTCTAAAACAGAAATGTAAAGCTGAATGTGAGGGGTGAATGCTTGAGCTGAATCAGCATTGCTCCATTGAAATCAACTGCACTACACTGTTTAAAGAGGATGAGAATCATTGCTCTATTTTACACAAACAAGCATTAGCAAACACACCCAATATTCTGCTGAAATTTTACATCCCAGTCAGACAGCATTTCTCACCTCCAATCCAAGAGCATAAATGAAATGGCTCTGTACAACTCTCTGCTGGTAACAAGAAGACAAAATTTGGCAGAAGGAATCCTTCTGCAAACATCCAATGTGGGCTCAAAAATATTGTTCAGTGGAAAACCACTGAAAAACTGATTTATCTTTAGCTACCAGATGGACTCAGGAAAGATGGATGAATTCTGTAATGGAGATGGAATGTCCTATTTTATGTCTGTCTCGTTACCATTCTGTATCTCCTTTTCTCAGACTTCAGGATTTTTAAAAGGGGAACACTTTCACTTAGAAAAGCCACTAATTTTAAGAGTTTGTTAAGGTTTTAGCAGGGAAGCACTTCCTTCAGCTTGCCTTTAAACTTCAGGACATTTAGATAAGCAAGAAAATGACTAGTAAAATACCTCTAAAACAAATACCACATTTGTAACTTCAGCAGCCTGCTTCCTTCAGAGTCCTAACAGCTGTGCCCTGAGTCCTAGAGGCTCATATTGTCACTGCTTAGAAGAATAGCAAATCTCCTGCTCCCACCATGAACAGCTTGGGAACCAGGATCAGGTTTTGAATTGCACAGGTCCAGTCTTTGCAAAATAATTTGCGTGGCCAGGTCTGCAAATGACCTATCTTCTCTCACCAACTCTAGTAATTTTAAAAAATATATAAAATCTATAATTATCCTATTTTCCTGTCAGGCAGTAAAAACTTATGCAATTAAATAAAATGTACAGAATCCTTCAAACACAAGCAGCAGGAGAGTGGCAGCAGGAGAGTGGTGCAGAAAGCAGGACTCTGAATCTCTGATCCACATCATGACCACAAGAGACAGGAGAGCACTGAGGGACAATCAAGAGCCTCAAAAGGCAGCAGGAGAGGAAGAAGAATAAACTCAAGTGTTTGCTGCAGGTGAGAGCAGGCAGTTCCTCCCAGTTAATCTCTTGTTTCAAAGAGCTCAGGGATGGCATCTCTGAAAATCTGTCCTTTGCGAGTAGCTAAGTGCAAGGACAAAACTAAAGAGGGCGCACATTTTTAAAGTAGTATTGTTCCCAAATACTTAGCAACCCTCTTCCATTAGATGTGCCTATATTTTTGGCTGTGTGTGTTTATAAGCTTTCCTTTCATATTTCCTGTAATGCTCATCACAGTACAATAACTACCAGGTTCTTTCTTATTCCTCAGTTCCCTTGTGAACCAAAACAGTTTTAATGATTTCCCTAACTTAGGTTTGCTGAGATTCAGCTAGGTACAGCACACACATGTGAGCAGGTCACTGACTTCTGACACACTGTTTAACCTCCTGCTTCCTACCCCACACTCTGTCCCTCCTATTTGTAAGGAAGCAGCTTGGAGCTTTGAATATGCCTTTGTGTGAGTAGGCTTCCTGCCTAAGGAAGTAGCATCACTTTCAGCTGAGGTTTCAAGGCACTCTACTGTGAATAACAGTGAATAACACACCCTGCTGTTTTGCCTGGGTTTGGCTGGAACAGTTAATTTTCTTCTAAGTAGCAGCATTTTGGATTTAGTGTGCCAGTGAGCAGGTGCACAAGAAATTTCAGAGGGTAAGCACAGCCGGGACAGCTGACCCAAACTGGCCCAAAGGATGTTCCATACCACAGAATGTCATGCTCAGTTTATAAAGTAGAGGGAATTGGCCAGAAGACAGATTGCTGCTTGGGGACAGACTGGGAATCAATCAGAAGATGGCAAGCAATAGTTTTGCACATCACTTGTTTCTCTTGGGTTTTATTCCTTTCATACTACTACATCTATTATTATTGTTGTTATGATTACTATTATTAACATGACAGTAATGATTATTAAACTTTACTTCATTTCTGATATTAAACTGTTCTTCTCTCAATCCACAAAGTTTACCTTTTTTTCTCAGTTCTCCTCCCTACCGGAGTGGGGGGGATGATGCATTACAGTGAGAGAGCAGCAGTGTGGTTTTAGGTTAAACCACAACGCTGTTCCACCCTTAGGAGTACATGAAAACAACCCCAAAAAACAAAGCATATGCTGTGGCAGAATATACCACTGAAATCCAGGTGGGCTTTTGTTTTAGGTATATATATCCTAGGATGAGTGTCACTGCACAGTCAGCAATCAAACCTAGGAATTATTGGTCTTAAAATGAATATAGAAATATGGCACAGAATTGTCTTCAGACAAGCCTGATCACTTGGAGTGCTGGTTTAATTTTGATCTACTTTTCCACTTTTCCCTAGAGTGGAAAAAAAATTACAGGGTGAGAGGCAGGTCAGAAAACTATCAAGAAAACTGTCATGGAATTATCTGGTGTATGGTTTGCCAAAGGGCTGAAGTAACTATCCAAGTTATAGGATGCCTTATCACCAGTCAGGTTCAGACTAAAACTGACTGGAGTCAGTTTGGTGTCTACCCTCCATAATCACTTTTATATATTTCTTAAAGCACCTACCACTTCACAGGACTTGCTGTGAGGATTTTCCTCTGCTTAAAATTAATGAAATACTTTTTCAGAAACTATTGTTATTTCCTGTCCTACTAAAACACACAACTATCTTAAAGCACTTAGAAGATTAATTGGTCTGACCTGGCTAATTTATGAATAATAATCATGGGTTTGGTCTCTTGATGAGAAACTCATTTTCGTTTTTGTCATCTGTTGGACATCATTTGTTTGACTTGGCTATAACCTGGTAGAAGTGTGACTCATTCTCTGAGAACTAGAGTCTCCACAGAGTTAAGTATTCTCATTCTTTCTCCATTTCTAAAAAATAATTCTTGCTTTGTGACCGTGTTTCTCACTGCCTTGTCTAACATGTTTATGGGGTGGGGAGGAGTGGTGTGTTTGTTTGTGTTATTGGTAGTAGTATCTTGGGCAAGGTATTCGGTAAGGTATAGATTTCAAGAAAAGATACAGACCTCAGTAGCAAGGTCTCTGGCAAGACAAACCTGTCTTGTAAAAGAGTTTTTGGTACTCTGGCAAAGAATGGACAAAGATACACACAAAGAGGTTGCTGGCAATATGGTTATAATTTATTAATGTCACTGTAACAGGAATGATGGCTTCATCTGCATGCATGTACACTTGATGGACTTTCCCCTCCATTAACAAAAAATTAAAAAAATTAAAAATTAATTCCTTTACTGCAAACACATGTAGCCATGTTGCCATCCCACCTTTTTAGGCCTTTCTTGAATTTAAATGCAGCACTAGGTTATCAAAGCAGAAAATAATTCACTTGCAGTAATTTTCTGTGCAGGTCAAGGGGAGATAGATGACCAGCTACATGAGATAGGTGATAAGCTAAAATCACGTGTCATCACAAAATAATGTCTCAGGGAGTGGGGAAAGAAGTAGATCTGGTTTAATACTCTACTGTTACTGCCTGGTTGTGTTTTCCAGTACCTGACAAGGGCCTGCTGACTGCAGTGCTCCCAGCAACGTGGCATTCATAATGCTGAGCACCAGTCAAGAAATGTCCTGGCACTGCTCTGTGGCAGACAGCAAATAACTGACCTCAAACATTGCGTAGCTTGAACTGAAGACACCAGGAATATAACTGGCATTAGTGAGCCTACCTGTCTACTCTCCAACATGAAATAACAGACAGTGTTAACTTCGAGGTGAAATTTTAAAATAAGAACATTAGGGTTATTTAAGTGCTTACTTTTGGTGACAGGTTGTAGGTGGAGTATTTTAGTTTGGGTGATTTCAGTGTATTAATGTTGAGAAGATAGGTATCATCCAAAAAACACTCATGGTTCACACACTTCCTGTAAACTTGAGCAAACACGGCAATTTTCAAGCTGGGCCAATTTTTTTACTCAATTTTATTTGGCTTACAGTAGAGTTTATAATGAATCCTGGCAACATTTTAACTAAAGAGAGACTATCTCCCATGTATAAGCAAAACTGTTTTAAATGTGAGTCATCTGAAAATCACCATAGTCAAAATGGATTGATGTTTAAAAATGAGCTTAACAATATTTTAGGGAACCCAATCTGTATTTTAAAGTAAGACCAAACTATTCTAAAAATTCAGCTGTTACTGAAGTCTCACATACACTGTAATTTTACTGCACAACACTGGACTGAAAATTTATCCTTGTTTTTAAATGGCACTACATCTCAAATCTTTCCTCTAAATTTCTTTATTCGCAAATGTCTGCCATTGGTATGTGTCGAATGTGTACAGAACACAAACATTATTTTGCCAGAAAAATAACTTAAGAGTGCAACAGATAAAGAAAATTATTTGGCTTCCATTATTTTAGATTTTCTCAAGACCTTTCTTTTTTTTTTAATACTTCAAATTTTCAAGCTAGAAGTAGAATACAAGCCTACAATGAAGCACTCCATGCATCTGTACTCAGATGAATTTTTGACACTGCAGTTTTAAGTTAAGGCCACACAGATTTCTCCTCTTTAAATATGGAAGGAAGCATGAAATTTGCTTTTTTCACAAGGACAAAGGGCTAAGAATGAGTCTAAGCCAGCCCAGTCAATTCAAGAGAGGCGAAGCATTCAGAGAAGAAAATATATGAGAAACAATCTCCAAATCTGCACAGAGTACCAACTCATGAACCTTGTGATAATCCAGTGCCATGTTAATATCAGCTTCACAGGCTACCATTTCCAAGGTGCAACTTTCCCCCAGATTTGGAAGGTCAAATGAAGTATCTGCTCATAACACTTAGAGGGCAGGATATATGTGCATGTGGAAAAATGCTTTTCAAAACCTACCATCTATTTTAGAAAGCAAAAAGTGGTGGTACCTATTCCAAACCATCAGAGTAGTCACAACAATTCAGCATGAAAAATCCATATGCATACATGCATCTTTAACAAATATCATAGGGGAAAATCCCCATATATCTTCCTAATTCCTACATGAGGTATTACATCCAGCAGAGCATTCACAAAAGATTTTATCTAGCACCATAATGAGTTTTATTGCTGAATCTCAATTATTATGATCCCTCATACATCTAGTTATATCATTTAAGTGGGAATTAAGTATCTAAAAGCAAGCAGACAAAGACACAGCCTAAATCCATTTTTCAGCTTCCAAATCTAATACTCTTATTTGAAGATATGTCTTAATAAAAAGCAATGTGTTCTTCTGGGTAGAGGAGGAAGTCAGCAAAATTTTAAACGTTTTTATTTTGTAAGGCTGTGAGAGACATTTAGATCATTTTACTAAAGTGGCCTAATGTTTAGCTTACAAATAATCACTGAAGCACTTTTCAAACAGTCTGGAGTGCACAGGAGGGTTTTAGTTTAAATTTGAATTGTAGGTGTTGAATAAAAAATGTTTCTTTTCCCATGGTAAATCCTGTACCTGGCTTATCTCTAGATTTTCCTTCATCTTTCATAATGATATCTAGTTTCCAGGATTATCTTATTTATTTCTGTTACTCATTTTTTTGTGTACATATACAACAGCACAAGGAGGTACTCATCCAGCCATCTGAATATCCTCACAACAGTAATATTATGACAAGCTTTTACACAATTGTATGTAAAATGTTTTTTCAATATTGTATTAAAATGTGTGATTTTTATGTCATATTCCAGTAACTTACTCCTTCCCATATGCCCAAGAAAAAAAGAATCCTGAAAGGTCACTAAAGAGTGCACGTCCTGGGTTTGGCTGCCAAACCTCGCCCAAGTCCTTATTTCATAATCAGAACATTGTCTCCAGCTACACATTGGTCATTCGTGTTCTGCAGATGTGGAAAAGGTTAAATCACCAAATAAAGAAGTTGAGGTTAAAAATGGTTTTCTCTAAACAGTCATATTTTTGTGCTGAAATGAAACTAAAGGCTCACAGAAGAAAACTTCAAGTTTAGGACACAATAGATCATCTTAATAGCAGATAAAGCATATTTGTGCTGCCTACACAGTATTTCTCCTGTACAGAAACTCAGTCTGTCAGAAAAAGCAAAGGAGGCAACAAAACTTCAAACTAGTTTTTTTGCATAATGAACCTTGTTGATTTAAGCACATAACACCATAAATTACATCATATGGCTTGCAAAGTGCTGATGATGCTGATGAGCACCAGTAGCTGTAGTAACAAACTGGACCCTGCTTTAGGAACTATTCTTTCCAATCACCATTTTTCTGCAATAGTCAAGCATAGGGGTGTATGTAATGAGAAGTGGCTTCCCTGGTGCCCACTGATGCTGATGTTTTTGGCTCAAGATTTAGACCAATCATTAGGGGAATTCAATTGTAAAAAGAAGTTGCACATTTGGTAAAGTTAATGACTGATTTCACAGTCCTTAGAGAAAGCAAATAATTCCAAAACATGTTGCAGTCCACTTGGTTTCAGGTCCAGACCGTTGCTGGTTTTGAATATCAGTGGAGGCCAACTACAATTTGGCTGGCCTGCTACAGGAAAACATCCAGCCAAAACTGATCCCATCTTTGCAAAATGGAGATTTGTCTTCATAAATACATTTCTTTAGGAATATATTCTCTAGGTATCTGAATGCAGAGATAGCTTGCTTAAAAACAGTCAAGCCAAGTATTTTTCAGCAATAAAAGATCCTATTTCATGGGACCTTCCAATGCCCTCAATAAAAGGAAATGGAAGAACCTTGACCCCTAATTTTTATACAAGTGTACAAGGAGAGACTACCATTAACCTCCTATCCAAGATCTGCCCAAAGTGCTTACTTGCTACTGAAGTGAGAAGTCATATAACTGCAGTGGTGTTTAGGAAAACAGGAGCAAAGAAATTGATGGAAACATTCATAAAGATATTAACAGTACCAAGAAATTTCTGAAAAAAATCCAAGTATTTTAGATAATTGTCAGCAACCATGACTTATACCACTGCAACACAGGAAAGAGAACCTGCTCATTGTTCAATTACAGTAATTCTAAATTTTCTAACAATCTAATTCAGCTTTATTTCAGACATTAAGCAGAACACATCAGCACCCCCTCCACAAAAAAACCCCCAAACCAATGAAATCAACACCCTCCCCCAGAAAAAAACCCAAAACCCACAAAAACAATTACAACAAAATAGACAGAAAATAGTAAGGGAAGAGGATAGAGTTTTAGAAATTATAAAACAGCATTTTAAACTGATGCTCCCAGCTATTTACCATCTGGCCCATTTTTTTAATGTAAGGTTTCCACCAGGAAATACTTGTTTTCAAAAGATTATTATTGCATTAATATCAGGATCTGGTAAGCAAAACGAAAAAAAAAAATCCAAGCCAACAAACAAACAAAAAGCCAAAGCTAATAAATCAGCTAATAAATCAGTCAGTCTTTGGCTTATATTAAGTCCTATATTCTAATCAGTCTTTTGTAATATTGGATATATTTTAAATGTGGATTTCAATACATTGCCTTGACCTTGTAACTGTTCTACATTTAATGGTCTCAAACATAGACTGCCATTATCAGGTTACACTTCTTTTGCTGATGCAACAGTCTTCCCAAAACTACTTCCAGTAATAACATTTTTATTTGGCTTACCCTGATCTAGCCCTTTAGCATAATTACTTCTTATCATTGAGTCAATATAACACTCAAAATTAGCAGCTGATTTGCACATTTTACAGACAAATCAGATGAACTGAAATCCTGATTTTGGTGGAGTACAGTCTTCCCATTGCAGAGGTGGAAGCAGGGGGTGGCCAGGGGAAAGCACAAAGGAATGCAAAATTATCCATATTGGCCAATAATTCTTAAGAAAACTCCTGAAACTGCCAAAATTAAAATGCTTTTGCTGCTCTCATTCACCTTTAAACATCAGTAAGAATAGAGACTGTGCACAAAAATAACACATTTGTACATTTTACGCGGTCTCCTCTGACCTCTTAAACAGATTCCTAGGTATGTTTCCAGTGCCTGTCCATTTGAGTAGTAAGGGAATATTCTGTCAATACTTTACTTGCTCTGCAAAGCCTTCACTGTCCTGCCCAAAGATAAGCACATACTCATCACCCCTCTATCTACCCAGAAAAGCTGAACCTCCCTTCCTCCAAAAACAAGAAACTAAAATCAAAAGTTATGGCACTTAAATCTTCTGTATAGGCATGGTTAACTAATTTGGAAATGTCCTGTGCAGCTTAGAAGGAAAGTTCCCAATCCACTCAAAGCAATCCAAAACAAGCCTCTCAGATATGAAATCAGAGTGCTCATGTGGGGATTTACAGATTTAAATCACAAAACAAAATCTTTGTTTTGGAGTTGCTTTGGAGCCAAGCTATAGTTAGGGGTTTGAAGTGGGGATCCCAGCCAGTAACTTCATAGTTGAGAGTCTAAAGGGTTGGACTCATCTCTTGTGAGTTTTTTGTAAAACTAAGTCTTGCAAACTAAACTAATATATTATTAAAGGCATTAATGAGGCAATAATTTCTTAAAGTAAGTGAAATCATCTTATTAATACAAATCCCAGTGCTACGCTTACTAGCTTGCCCAAGTATCTCAAACTTTTATGAAGATCTTAAAGCCTCCAGATCCTGAGCTAAGTGTCCTCCAGCTGAAATGTGATTGCCTCCAGAATGGAATACCACAGTTATCCTGCAAATCAAAAAAGCACTACGCAGCTCTCTACACTACAGCTAGAGAATGCCAGATCAACTGAACCTCACTGAGGAAACTCTACAGCCAATAAAGTAAATATAAACATACCAGAGTGCCCCCTAAATGATAATTTTAAGTACATGTAAATATTCCACTAATTGAGAAGTTGCCAGTAAGTAACATTAGAAAAAAATTGCTATGTATCAACAGATTGGTCATGTTCTTGAGTCGTAACCATTTCCTCCTTGCAGATATTCACAAGATCTTAGTTGTATTGTCAAACTTGAAATCTAGCCAATACATTTAATTAGGGAAAAAAGGGACTAATGGATATACTTAAAAATATTTGCCCACAGATTTTTAATAATGTTCAGGAACTTGCTGTAACTTTTTTATTGTAAATTCACTCCCTTACTAAGTTAATATTCAGGTACTGTGGAAGACACATGAAAAACCCAAACTTCGCCTTTAAATCTAACTGGCCCCTAAGTCTCTCTCTGACTTTCACTGCACTCTTCTATTTCCTGCCCGCACACAAAAACCCTCTTATTTAAAACTGATTCAGAAATAACTTTGTGAGATGTGCAGTAGCTGAAGCACACTGTCTCTGACCTATCCACCACTCAGCTTTTCTGCCCCTTTGATCTCCAGCTCCAGACCACTGCTTCCAAGCAAAGACTGCTGTGAAAACAACTGCACTCCTTCAGTAAGGAACAGACATGTCAGATCTGTGCCTCTTCTACATGGCAGTTAAGTTTTCCTTTTAAAATTAGTTTAAACATTTATTGGTCTGAGCTGCCCGTTTAATTAAACATTTTTTGTTACAACTCCAAGAGTTGAAATTCTGGGGCTTCAGAGCGCCTATGCCAAAATCCAATCTGCCAAAGCACATTTTTTTGTTCATTGCCAGCTGAGTATATAGAAATTGGCTCTGAAAAATAGGCCAAGGCCTGTAACACTGCACCGCATGCATACGAAATGCCTGAAGGTGCCAGCAATATGTACTGCACACAGCTTGACTTCACAAAGTGCATATGTCTATGTCCAAAGCACCAGGTCAAGACTTGGAGTAAACTCCTCAAAATTAAAGCCAGAAAGCAATTCCTTTCTGTTGTGGTTACTGTATCTGTTTCTAGCCCAGAAACATTAGAGAGCATTCCCACAATTGTGATTGAAGTCGGTTCCTGTTTGCATCTGTAAAGAAGGGGGCATCCCTGCCATCCCAGCACAGAGTTAAATCAGGTCTATTCCTCCAGTCTGCTCTTCATGAGACATTGCCCCATGCACCTCAGAGCTTTCAAACTGGCTGTCACACAGAAACAGAAAGGCACCATAGGCACAGACACCCCGTCGCTAAAGGGGTAGGGTATTAAAAAAAAAAAAAAAACGGAGTGGGGGGGAGAAAAGGGGGAAAGAGCAAAAAAGCAGAGAGGATCCCCCTCCGTGCCATGGCTCACAAGTGATAAATGCAAGTGTACACAAGCAATGCAGCCTATTAAAATGCCCAATTAAGAAAAAAAAACCCCAAAAAACAGTGAAGTTTATTGTATTTTCTACCCAGAATCACAGAGCCACAAAATGGTGTGGAATATACAAACTCTGCAAAAAAGGAGTGTAACAGAAATGAGATAGTTTTACATATTTCTCAAAACTCATCATCACACAGTATAATGATTTTTAAAAAATAAAAAAAACCTCAGATAAATAATATGAAAAAGTATTATCATATAGGTAGAAGCTTTTTAAAAATGGTCACCCCTCACCCCATCTGCTCCACAACCACCAAGAAGATTTAGATATGGTCCAAATACCAAGGTGGAGAGTGCTCCACCAAGAGCACTGGGCACCACAGTCTCAGTAAGCATTTTAAATATCATCTCTTTTCTTCAAACAAGACTTGTTGCATTAATTACACAGAAGAAGAACAAAGACAACTCAATTTAAGGATTATAAATAGCAGTTTCCAGTGCTAACAAAACACACATGCTTAACAATGGAAGGTTAATTTACCTGGATTATTGGATTATGGTCATTTCATTCACCAGCCTGAGCATTCCCTGGGGGTGTATATACCCTGTACTCACTGGCCAGCCTTAACTTACCCCTCTCCAGCTGGCCCAGAGGACCCAGATTCAAGCACCAGGAGATCAGATACAAATGACTACAAATTACTTCACTCCTGCATTCCCTATCACTTGAGGATCCTGTGGGGAGGACAGATTAGATTTTCTTCTATGATTTTTCCATTTATGCAGCTTTTTCCATGGCAAACTGTTCTGTAGAGATAGATTAAGCCTCCTAACAGCCCTTCACTTTCTCATGCTCCAGCAGTTCTGCCTACAGCACAAAGCAGGTGCCATCCTTGCCACATTCCATGGGTTTCCTTTGGGAAAAAAAGCCCAGAGCATGTGAAGATGAGAGGGAAGGAAGGAGCTGCAATGGGCTCTAAGAGATTTCCCAGGCTGTATGACTTGGGGTGAGGCTGAAGGACTACATCCCTAAACCCATTTTCCCACAGTGCAGACACCACCAGCATCCGGCTTGATGTAGGACAGACTTCAGTTCCCCTAGATATTCATCTTCAGCAAGCACACATGCTTATGCTGCTTTTCTCATAAATTACATCAGCTTTGGTTTCACCTGTGAGACAAAGTAAGCTTTCTTCCATCAATCACGTGGACAGGAACTAAAAATATATAGAAGAAATGTACACCACAGTCAACACATAAAATAATGCCAACATTGATCCATCCGTGCAGAGCTCTGCTAGAGTAAAACTGCTGCCTAAAGTATTTCTGCCTATGCCTGTTCTCTAATAAAACTTTCATGCAGATGATGCCTTGAGATGAAAACTTTTCATGATAAGTGTCTGCTTTCTTCAGGACACATTTCACTGGAAAGCCAAAGTCCTACTGTTTTCACCCTGAATATCAATATCCTCAGTTTTGGCCAAAAACATAAAAGCCTTACTAAAAAATCTGGTAAGAAAAACCTGACAAGGGTTTACCACAAAATTACAGATTTTTCTAGAAAGATTATTCTGATCAGGGTAATATTAGGAACACTCCACAAAAGAGATGTCTGCATGGACATAATTACTTACCAAACACTGAAGTAATCATCAGATTTGTTCACCACTTCTTGTTAGTTCTGTGAAAGTTTTTGTGCCATGTAAATGGTCTCCTAAGAGCAGTTCCCTGCATGCCACGTTCAGCACACATGGAACCATTTGACAGACATCTGGCCTAACAAATTTTTAAGTCCATGACTAGAAAATCATGCAGATTCTCTCTTCACTTCTTATATCAAGCATAAGTTATACTGCTATATAAAAAGGGTAGTGCTTGTGCACCAGGCTCTCCCTTTTTACTATAGAGCCCCTAATCCAAAAGCACTTTTTTGAGCTCCCACACCTGGCATATTGTCTGAGAAAAAACACGTTTCATGGAATAAAATACTGGAACATCCAATTGCCCCATTTAACAGATAGATTTTTCTACAGAGAATATATAAAAAAAGAACCTAGACCTGTATAAGAGAGATCCATGTTAATTAATAGCCCTTGACAAAGAATCACCATTTTTCATGTCCAGATTTGCCAGATTTGAATTTTTTTCTTGTGACTTATGCTCCAAGCACATGCAGCCTCAGACTATGGAAATAAAAATACTAAAATCACTCTCCTGTAATGCCAGAGTCTTCACCTCTTCAGTGAACAATTTTGTTCCCCAGTGTTTGTTATTTTTTCTGAGGAGAACCAGAGTAAATAACCAAATAATTTTAGAGACACTGCCTGTTTACACCCAGTTGACTTTGTGCTCACCTGCTCTGATCCTTCTTTGGCTCCCTGACGTCAGGACCACGCTCACGCCCAGATGAAACCCAGACAGTGGTTAGTGGTGTGAGACCAGTCTCCAAACTTAGGCACCAAAATTAGCAGGTCTGAACAGGGCTGTATGAAATTAAGTTTCCCAATACCATTTATCAAGTAGATAAGAATTCCAAGCTCACAGGTACAGAAGCTGGACACACTGCACAAATCATCTCTCCTCTGAACACAGTATAGACCAAGACCAAGGGAAAGCCCTGCACTCAACAATTCATTCCTTACCATCAACACACCCAAAACAAAATTATCATGTTTCCAGGATATTTAGGGTAACAGAATGAATTTTGGTTGACAAGGATAAATTTGGGTTATTTCAAGCACTTAAGCAAGTGCTAAACAGATGTAATATACATACTATGAAATTCACTAAAAATTCTATTTATATATTTGTATTTGATTTCACTATAAAGAAATTCACTACTGGAATGATTACAGAAGAAAAGCCAGCAAATCTACTCAGATCAACATTGAGATAGGAACTGACTTGAAAAATAAGTCATCTCAGTAACAGTCAAAGCCCTAAAAACACATAATTACTCAGTTAGGAAGATGGAATGGATTCAGTGGTCTCTCACAAAATTATGTAGCATCCTTCCTGTCCTCAAGAATTAATAGCTACATTTAATAGTGTTTCTCAGTTGTTTTTGGAGTAAAAATCTACTCAGCATAAAGGTTATTAAATTCCTAATGATAGCCTTAAAACTACCCCTAAGTATTTTATTTAAGAGTGATCAATAAATATGTATATTTGGTATATTCAAATCAAGAAACGGAATGAGCATGTGAACAATCCATGGAGCAAAAGTTAAACAGCAGAACAGTTTTGAATATCCTGACTGAAAACCACGGCTTTCCAGACAACAGAAACTATGGTAAAGACAGAGACAGAGACTGAACATTGCATTAGGGAGTCTACCCAAGTTCCTTCCGCAGTACGTCAGCAACACCTCCTCTGCAGTGCTGCTAACAGCTCCTCTAGTGCACAACCAAAGGTGCATTTCTGATATATGAACAGAGATAACTTTGCCTCTGCATTACCTGAAGCTGCACAAAAACATGAGGGGGTATGGAGAGGAAGGGACAAAGCAGAGATCCAATTGCCCCAAGCACCAAACTCCCTGCCCATAGCTCCATGTGAATGTGTGCACGTGAAACAGCTCTAACTGAGAGATCTGACTCTGGGGTATTGAAGAAATACTTGAAATCATGAGCTGGCAGGCAAATCCCATGGTTTCCGAGCCTTGGATGCCTTTTTCAAGTCACCTGCTTCACTGAACTGGGGGCTATGTCGTTAAAGAAGATACAAATAGTAGTGATTTTATTCAGAAGTAAGCAGAATTTTAAGCTCCTTCCTTCTGGTTTTATGCCTGCTATTGCCTCATGAACAAAAAATGTGGCATTTATGTTAACTGCAAACAGGCTAATCCTGCCCCTTTCCTTAGAAACTGTAAGTTTCTGTGCCTTTCTACAAGTCTAAAGAGAAATTATAGCAACTTCTGTTTTCTTGATCTAGACCCAAACCCAAGAGTACACATAAATTCTTGTGAATTGAAATGACAAAGATATATCATCAGCATTGGAGCCTTCCACAGACAAACAAAGTGAAGAACCTAGGAGATAGTACTACATGGTATGGGGCCAGAGCCTCCACAAGTATAAATCAAAAAACTGTTTGGACTATAATGCTGTACAAAAAATTCCTCCATTTTGTTATCTTAAACTGCATTTTTTTCCAGGCATTTCTAATTCAACTTGATATTCATCATGTGCCGGATTCTGTATTAACTGGATGTCATGGAAATGCGTTCAGTGAAATCAAAAACCTCATATCGAGCATCTGAGTGCTTCCTAGGAATCTTTTCAACATCCTTCTGATTGCTCTATAAGGTCAGGAAGAACAGCTAATAAAACTGATTTATAGATGATTAAAAAAAATTAAAAATACCTGAAGATCCAGAACAGAACTTTAAAATGCCAGGAATATTTTTTCTATGGAAAACCAATTCGTGAGTCTTCTAATGCAGTCAGTCTTCCCCACTTTCATGCTTTAGGACTGGGAGAGTGACTAAATTCAAGGTGATGCCAACAAGCTAGCCTTCATCCCCATCTTGATCTCCACCATACTACAGCCCGTCATCGTGAAAGACTACATGAAACTAGAGATAGTTTTGAAATACAGGATGGGGGACACGACTGGGATATAATAAAAAATGCATATAAATCTGATGTTTCCTGACCAGTCAGCTACAAATACAAGAGTTTGGATGAAATCTCAGGGTCATGTTTACATTAGTGAACGGTGACAGGTATATATCACTATGTTTATTTGTGAGGCAAATTGTTACTATGCTGCAGTTTTTGACAAAAAGGCTGCACTTGCTTTTATGAGTAGTCCACAACAAAAATCTGACTCATAGAGGTCAGCTCCAGTGTTTATATTACTTTATTTGCATCAACCCAAATGTCAAAATAAGTACAATTTACTGAAACCAGGCTCCGTCACAAATTATACACCACAGAAGACACAGCACTAAATACACATAATGAAATACTTTCACATTGCTTTTATAGCCTGAGGAAATTTTTATAATCAAATTTTTGTTAAAAAAAGAAGGTATTCGCATAAAAATCTCTTCAAACCAGATATTTTGCTTGTGGTAATTAGTAAACCAGAAAAGGAAGAAAACTCTGTGACCCTGCTGCCTTTCACCACAGACCACCAAGTGTTCCTGAAAGGTTTCTGTAACCTGATGATCTGCCCCAAAGCACACAGGAGGCCACTGAGCTGGGTGAGATGAGTTACCATTAGCCCTGATGATTACTGCAGTGGTAATTACTGCAGCACCAGAGGCATCAGAGGCTAAGGCAAATCTGCAAAGCTGTGCCCATTTGAAGTTGGCTTCTAGCAGGGAGCATCAGGGGAATTTAAATGTCCCAAAACCATTTCCTTACCAGCTCACTGCCCTTCTTCCCCTGCAGCCCTACAGGCTCTGTCCCTCCCCAGTGTGCAGCACACACACCTCCTTGGACCCCTCCTGCATGGGAGACAGGAGCACAGTGACAGACGTGGCCTGTCCTACCCTACTGAGAAGCTCTTGGTAACCCAGAGCACTGTGCCCAATGCCACTTGCCTAACCCATGTCACAAGGAATAGTTCTGTAATGAATGGGGCTGTGAAGGAGGCTCTGAGAGAATTTGTTGTTTTATGCAGCACTTCCTTTACGTTTACCTTGCAAACAGAGGCAAATTGTTTCTTTTCTACTAAGCAGAGAAGCTGCTAATATTAAAAACAAATCTGAATCTCCTACTGAGACGTAGTCTTATTTTCTTTTCTCTTTTTTTTTTTTTTTAACAGGAGCATCTTGTGAACCAAGACAAACATGTGAGGCTTGGTTTGTGACCAGCAAAAACACATATTCTAAACATCAGTGGACTGCAAGCAACCGTAACTTTTGCTACTGGTCTCAAAGTATTTACACAGAACTTCAGCTTGATTCTATTATATTTTTTACCTAGAATAAGAGACTAAAATCGACCAACACGAACCTCCCAATTTGATGACCCTCTGTAAAATGTACAAAGTCAAACAACCCAAGGGGCAAAACTGCCTCTGCAAGAGAAATTCAAAGCACTTTCTATTGTCCCTTCTCTCACGTGTGGCTCCACATTTGTGATTTTAAGTGGAAGAACTTTCCAGAGTGGAATAACTACAGAAAAATCCATGTATCCTAGGAAATTTGGAAATAAAAGGAATGTGGATTTCTCTTGGGAATTAGTTTATTAGGAAAAACCCTCACACAAACACATAAGTTAAATTCTCCTGGTAGAACTTTAAACCTACGCAGTCTCCCTTTTACAGAAAGATTGATACTTTGTTCAGCAAAGCATCTGCACAAAATGAAACACTGCCTTAGTAGCTTCACCTCAGAAGGGCCATCTGAAACCAGCCTCGATTCCCTAAATTAGCTCAGCAGCCCTGTGGCACAGTCAGGACAAGGACAGTTTTTGTTTTAGATCAAGCAGCATTTTCCAAGCATGCAGCAATGTTCTTCTTCGCATGGATCTTATTTGCTGTGCAGCTGTTCAGGTTTTCCTTACTGGTTTACTAACTAGTTACTTCCAGTAAAAAGCTCTTCAAATTTTATTGCACAGATAGCACATGTAATAATATGCTTATTGTTCTCTATATTTATACAAGGAATATGGAATTGGAAATTACAGGAAAGCATCTGTACCTATCTATGCGATGATCACTTCTGGCTATATTATGGCATTATGCATGTCCCTCAACCATGGAGGTGTGTTAATAAAGATGTCTTGTGCCTTTCCTCCAGGGCACTCAATGCTATCAACCTAAAAGCCCAAATGCATACCATCCATAAACATCCAGTTGGAAGCACCGAAGCAACAAAAACCATCTCTTCTAAGTGATGGATTTAAAGCACCCCTTTAAGTGATGAATTTGATGTTCTCAACCATATGTCATTACTGAACTGACTGTAGCAGAAAGTATATTGGCCTACGAGACCACACAGCACCTTACACATTTTTGTAATAACTCTGCTATGAATAATAATGAATTATAATAGCTTAGTGTTTTTTTCCAATCTAAAATATATATGACCAACCGAAACAAAAACATGGGACTAAGTGCAAGTAGAGTGGTAGTGATGGGCGCACTACACTCTCTGGAACAGTCTAATATATCCAGCTGCTGGACAGGAGCACATGGAACAGCCACAGCAAAACAAAACACTATTAAGGCCTACTTCAGATGAGGAGCTGGAGATCATATCATAATGAGACCATTTCTACTAGTACAAAGTACTTTAGCTTAGTGAGCGCGCAGGGGATTCACAGCTAAACAATTGATGGAGACATTCTCTGCTCTCCCAAGCCCTGCAGTGTGAGGTTTGTCCTTGGTTCCTGTGCAATGGGAATGGTGAATGGCAACCCCTCTCCACCTTGGAGTGTCTGTATTGCAGAGAATATTGTAGCTAAATTTTCTATTATTTATATAAATATTCTCTGTATCGCAGAGAATTTTTACACCTAAATTTCAGGGAAAAGCTGCAGAGACAGCCACATCATTTTCTCATGGCTAATGTGAAAAAATAACATTCAGCACATCTATTTGAAAGGAAATCACTTTAAAAGAAGGTTTTGTTCTGTGTTATAAACTTACATAATGGGAGGCATTAGGTGACATATGATCAGCTTTATGCTTATATAACTCATTGTCATCACAGCCCCTTGTCTTTCTGAACTGGACTTGCTCTAGTAACAATAATGGACCAGCTCTGCCAGGACACTGGCTTTTATAACACCGTCTGTAAACTGAGGATTCTGCAATTTTATCATAAAAATATTGATCTATACATTAATAATTTATGTAGAAATTATATTGTTATGTTTACATACAGTATGATTTAAAAACCTACTATATTTAAAACTTAATCCTCAAACCCAAAAGTTCTTTGCTTTTTTTTTTCCCCCAGAGGGAACTTTTAAAAATGTTCCTCTAGAAAGGTGCTGTGTTCAGGAATATGCTACTAGCAATTAAGCACAGCACTCACTTTCTGGAGGGGGGGAAGAAAAGAAGTCTTCAACAACTCACCTATCACCTGAAAATTTTTATTTGCTATTTATTCAGTAGTGAAGTTGTTTCCCACTGCAAACTCTCCGGCCCTGTTTCTTTGTTGAAAGACACACACTTAACAGAGCAAGGTCACCCCACTAGAGTGCTGATACCTGGATACCACCTGCAGTATCAGGCCGGGCAATGCTCAAACCTATTGGACCACAGTATCATTAACCTAAAAGTCAAAGGCCCATCCAGGATAAGCCTGAAGTTCCCCTTGCTGTGTACCAGAACCTGACCCCAAAGGATCCATGCAGTGTGTCTCCTGTCATTTGTCCTCATGGAGAGGAGAACAAAAAGGGACTGCCCTGAACGAGCACACAACAGTGCCACCTTGCAGAAGTAATTCCTCTGCCATGCTTCTGATCCTGGCAAACAGCAGCTGCTGAAGGACAAAGCTGCATCAATAGCAAATAAGTTCTTTTTAAAAAGTCTTCTTTTCAAAAGCTTGTTTTCCCCACTCACCCCAATGCCTCAATGCATTAGGGCCAGTGAAATGATGCCAAGAGGGACAGTATGCCCCATTCAAACAAAGCTGTTTTAGTGGCTGCACTATCCAACATAAACTTTGTGACTTTGCACAACTTTCTTCTACAAAATAAACTCAAGCCATTTGCCAGCAATAACCTATATATTGATGTGGTATTAAGGGAAACTTGGAGGCTTCAGCTGGGAGACAAACTGTCAACCAACCACTAATTAGTTTTTATGACGTGACTCATAGTTCAGTAATTTTCCAGAATTTAATCACGGGGCACCCAGAAAGATCAATTAAAGAACAGGCTCAGAATTTGTTAGAGCCCTGTGTGAGACAGGGGAAGGCGATGACCTCAGCAGCTTTGCCACAGAATTTTATGAATTAACAAAGAAAGGATTTAAAAGGTAAGTTTAACTAATCTTGTGTTTCCTTGCAGACCCATTCATTGTTTTTACAAAGGACTGAGTTTTTTAAATGAAGTAATAATTGAAAGATTGTGTGTTGTAGCTACTGTTTATTTTACAGCTTCATTTACATGAGACCATTCTGTGTGTGAGCTGAATTACTCCACTATTTTTTGCTGCAACTTCTTTTATGTCTCCCTCAATAAAGAGGGGAAAAAAAATCAGAGTAGGTATAAATTTCTTTAGATTCCCGAACAAGAATCATATTACATTATCAGAATGGATAGTATTCTTCTTCACAAGTATTCCCCCCTAAAAAAACCCAAATCCCTTATAAAAATTCTTTTAACAACATTTAATAAAAAGAAAAATTAAATTTTTGGCCACAAAATTCTATGATTTCCTTTATCCTTTCACTCATTTTCAAGCTTTTTTATTCCCCCAGCTTAACACAATGAAACCTGTGTTATTTCCACCTCTTGCTTTCTACCATCAATCTTTTTTCATAAACTGAATGAAAATAGCAATAAAATACTAAAAATTGTTTTCTCGGTTTTTAAATGGTATTGCTTATCAAACTTACTGAATCTGATTTTTTTTTTTACTTGTTAATTTTGTTCCTCTATGCAAATGTATAGAATATATACAAGACAAGTACTGCACAGCTGTGATGAAAATTTCATTCTCTGTCTTTCTGGGTTTTGTTCTGCAAAAAGCTTTTCTTTGCTGAGAGATTTCAGAAGAGGAGATTGAATTTATTTTCCTGGCCAAGTTATGTGAAGCAAGGTTATACTGAAACTGTCTGAAAAATTGAGGATTTCTGAAAATCTACCAAGCCCTGTTATTTAAATAATATTTGAAATAATCATAAGAAAACCACTAAATGTAGCATGTTGTTTTTTCTTACAATAACAAACAGCTCCAAACTGAGTCATGCATGTTACATCTGAAAACAAGATAATAAAAGTTTTGTGGGTTTACATTTTCTCTTAAAAAACAGAACATTCAAAGTTCGTATTCTGAACCTGAATGAGTTTTTTTAACTTCTTCAAAGAAAAATTATTCTATTTAATTGACACTGTCTTTGTACTGACTGTGGTGATGATGATGATGAACATTTGATGAGGAATGATGGAAAGCTAGAGCATTGGACACTGGGTTGGGAAGAGCTCTGGATCTATGAAGTTGCTGCTACTATTTCACAAGATTCACAAGCCCAGTACACAACACTGTCACACAACTCAAGAAAACCTTGAGCAGCTCAAGATTCTCAAGCTCCCCTGGATGAAGGCATTGACTGTGGGGATGCTCAGAGGGCACCAAGGTCTGTAGCAGCTCTGCTTTGCAAGAATAATCAAAAATTTAGGGAGAGGGATTTGAAGAAGAGTAGGGATAACAAAAAGGCGCTGTTAGCCAAGAGCACTTGGGATACAGGAGAACTAGATTCAGGTCTCTGCTCTGAATTAGAACAGGATGTTAACAAATCTGCTGGTGGGGAGGAGGATGTGTTTTAAAGTTCCCCGCTTCATCCGGAGGCAGAACAGAAACATTGGAGTAATGGGAAACTGCACACCTAGCTCTGCATCTGCACCAACAGCTTCATTTTCAAGAGTTCACAGCTCCCTCTAAATCACATTAAGACCAGGGTTTAAATGCTAATTAGGGAGCATGTGCATATTAATTTTCTGCTTCCTTCTCTCCAAGAGTAATGGGAATGCTTTTAAATGCCTTTTGTTTGGTTTCTTATGGGCTTACTTGGTTTCTTAATATATTACAGGGCACTTCCTGCACTGCTTACGGAAGCAAATTTCCCACTGCTAGTGGGAGTTTTCCCTAAATAAAGTCAGCAGATTTGGTCCCAGGGGAGTGAACTGATCTTCAGGCTTAGCTACCCTGAAAATCTAGCAGAAAGCAAACCAGATATCATTCGTCTTTAGAATTTGCTACTATATCATATCCTTCTCCAAGGATCATCATCCAAGACAAACAACTAGGAAACGTTTTGCTGCAATAATCCTTTCAATTAAGGCTCCCATTACAGTGAAACAGCTGCTCACTAGAATACATCTTTGTAATGGAACTATTTATTTCCCAGAAAACATTTCTTTAGTTAAGACAGATGCAATAAACCAGATCCACGGAAGTTGCAGAAATCAAAGCAGTGAGCAAAATATGACCAGCTAAATATCCTTGAACTGAAAAAGAAGTGCTTTCTATGAAGGTGCAATTTATGTGCCTGTGTTGACAAAAAAGACTACTCAATTTAAAGTATGTGTGGCATCTCACACTCAACAATGTCAGTGAGCTGCAATTGAAATAGCAGGATAAGCCCTCACACATATACATGATTAGAAAGAAAAAAGAAATCACTCTAAAAACTTTTGTCCTGTCTGATCAGTGATATTTGTGGGGGCCTCTAATAGCCCTTTGAAATGTCCACATCATAAATATTTGATGGACAACCTCTTGCTTACTGTCAGTTAGGGGCTGCTCTTGGCATGGAAAGACAAATGAATCAGCATCTTGTTCCTGCCTCCTGCTCCACACATACATCGTTCCCCTCACAGCCCTGAGCAGCCTGCTGAACACTATTTATTTATTTTATGAAAATCTCCAACTCACATTATTTTCATTCAAATATAAACAGTAATGACAAAAGCCATTATCATGAAAAATTTAATCCAAGCTTTGTAAGAGTTTGTAAATGAGCAGTTTTCTTGCTGACAATCCAGACCCTGTGATGGCAGCTTGCATATGTTTCAGACAATGGAGATAGCAGGATGAGGGGACATTGTTCTTCCACCTACCAGTTACCAATGATTTGAAAACCTTCCTTGCCAGTTGTGCCTCTGTTGGTGACCAGTGCTGCAAAAACCAGAGAAATTAAGAGAAGCACATTCCAGTCAGATGATGGATAGATGTGCCCTAGCAGCACTAGAACCAGGATTACTTAAGATCCAGGAAGATATTAAATGTTTGTTCAAGCCTAAATGATTCCATGATTACGGCAGCTCCATATTCCTGTTTCAGTAACGTGTTCCAAAAGAGCATTTGAGAACAATCTTCGCCCATAAAGGCATGACAAGTCCTCGGGCTGAGTGGAGCACCACATCTACTCAAACTACATAGACATTTGTCTAGATGTGCTTGCAGATTCCAGGGTCTGTATTGCTGCACCACCAAATGATTTCTCAGAACAATCAGAAATACAACTGGTGAACAATCAAGCCTTTGCTACCTAGTTCTCCTTTAACTCTTAAATCCTTTGAAAAAAAAGTAGTTCATAAACAGTGTCTGTGTGTCGCACCCTCCTAATTTCTTGTTCAGGCACTTAGCAAGGGTACTTCTGTGTTCATGAAAGGAACAAAGCAGTGGGAGCACAACTCAGTCTACTAGGTGACAGCAAAAAAAGACCTGGTAAATCATACAACTAACAAGGGGAAAGGAAGGTAGATGATTTCAAGAGAAGGAAAGAAAAATACAAGGATCCAGTATTCTCATAGTGGAGATTGTCTCTGAGGCTCACTATGACATGAAAGTACAGTGCTGATCTGCAAAGAATTAATACCAATCTAGATTTCTACTTTAGATTTCCCAAATTCCTGGGGATGTAGAATCTGGATTCAAATCCATTATAGACACAGGAGCATCCACAGGAAGTCAGGCTTAGCTATGAAATCTGATAAAAGAGGCCTAATATCTACCAATTACTGTGCTCTAAAGGCAGTATTATTTTCTGTCATAATAAGCTCCTGTCAAAAGAACATACTTTTCCATGTGTGAGGATGAAATTCAGAGTAAAAGAAAATAAAATCCATGCTTAGCACTTAACTTGAGGAGCAAATATCTTGCTGACAAGAAGCTATTTGAAATAAGGTCTAATGGGAAGGGAAAATACAGAAGAAAAATAAATTACGTATGAATTTTAAAGAAATAGTGACTACCTCAGTGGACAAATTTCTGGTGCTACCAGAGAGTAACTCATAGCAAAAAGCTGGTGCCAAGGCATTGCAATGAGAAGTATGAGAAGTCAAGCTGATGCCATCAGCTGCCTTGCTGTCTAATACAGTCCAAGGCTCACTTCTTAATGGCTCTTCAAACACCATCTGGTGTAGCAGATTCAGGATGCGACTCTGTGTAGTGTGACTGCCTTCAAACCAGGCAACAGAACTGGAGTGAATGGGAACAGCTGCACTGCTTTTGAAAAACTGCACTGATTTTATTGGAATTCCTCTCGCCTACAGGTCAGCCATAATAATAAAAAACCCTAGCTATTAGCTTACTGGATTTTTGTACCCTTTCAGTAAAAAAACACGATCAAACTTGGTTGTTTAACATACAGGAGTATGAGAAATGAGAATAGGGAAGCTCAAAAAGTGTTTTATATTCTTCTTACTCTTTCATTTTCCAAACCAAACCATAATCCTCTAAGAAAATATACAGTTCTTCTGACTGTTGAACTCTTGAAAACAGTTCCAATGACCACAGTAAGGATCCAAATCTTCCAACATTGTCCATCTCCATAACCAAACCACCAGACAGTTTCAGTCAGTAACTGTTAATTCAGCCTAATGTAAAATAAACTAAATAACCCTCCCCAAAATACTCAAAACATGGATAGAAAACCTCAACAAACCATTTGACTCCTACCATTTATATACAGGTTTTCTGGAGGCATTGGGCAAGTGATTTCGGTAATGTGGGTTTAGAGGCATCGGCTGGGTTATCCTGCTGCCCATCACCACAGGATATATTCTGGTTCACAAAAGGATTATACTCCATTTTGAAGTTAGATGGGTCTTTAGGCTCACTCTGTTCATTAGAAGTCTGAAACCTAGAAAACTATCTCTGGTCCAGCATGCATACACAATTTCTAGATGGTGTGCCAGCAGTCCCATTTAACCCAAAAAGTCCTCCTTCTCCTCAAGTCCAAATCCAAAATGACTATTTCCATTTGCAGACTGAAAAAGTAGGAAATCTATTTTAATCTATGAGATGCATTGTTTTTATCTTATTTGTATACATTAGCATCAGCTTCTTGGGACTCAATCTGAGTTGACCTTACCAAAGCATTATCTAGGTTGCTTAGCACAACTCCTTTTTAGAGCAGACATTTTCATTTAATCTCTTTTTTTCCAGTAGCCTCAAGATATTTATTCTTCTCTTATGAATATACTCCAAAATTTGAAAAAATACAAGTTCACAGTAGTTCATATCACAGGAGTTCACATGCAAGAGCATTTCCTCTTATTTTCTGTATTTGAGCTAATATTTTCATTCTTCAATTTAGGGTATCACACTCAGGTTTAGAAGGGACACTATGCAGTCTTTAAAACTTTAACATTTAAACTCCTTGGGTCTTACTTCTTCTGCACATACAGTAAGTTTTCTTTTTCCAGCCTCTTTCCCAGGTGTTGCTTTAGCCTTTGTCTCTGTTTTTAATAGCATTGCCCTGATTCAAAACTGAAGCACACAATCCTGTCTAAAATTTGGGACATACCCAGATGATATTTGATTCCTACTTCATCCTTACTGCAAGCCATGCTTTTAATTGTTTTATATTCATATAGATAAATATTTTCATATAGATAAATATTTTCTATCTATATTTTTATTCTTTGTTTCAGCTTCCTTGCAAAAGTTTAACTCAGCTTGACTTCTGGCAAATTCTATTTCATCTGACCACTTCTGACCTCTAAGATTATTCCCCTTTTACTCATCCCTTCCAAACTCTGTTTATTCTTAATGTTGTTTGTGGGAGTTTTTAGTCAGCAACATAGGTCTGGACTTCACCTCTAAAAGCCACCCATGCTTGAGATGGGAGTTCTAGAAAGATTGTTGCATTTTTTACTAGAAAATGTCACCACATCCAGATGCTTGAGCTCTTCAGTCACTATCTAGTTTCCCTGAACTTATGTTGCACTTCAGGTTAAGAAAACCTTAAAGATTATTTTCTGTTCATTTTGGATCATAAGAATAGTGATGACTAACTCTCTCTGACGTCTGTAGTCCCTCCAAACCCAATTTTAAAATAACATTGACTCTTCACAAGTCAGTAATTGTCTAAGAGGTTGCATGCCCTAGGGAAATATTTGGCTGTATGGTTATTAGGATCATTCATCCTCTAATTTATAGTAGACCATAACAATTGCATGTTGATTTTCTCCTCTAGTATTATCTGAATCTGGCCAAGAACTTGTCAACCTCCTACCTTCTTCCTGAAATGTAATTTTGACTTTTAAATTACTCTAGCGTCAAAGCAGATTCAAAAATATCCCTGCAACTTCTCTCCAATCTACTTGCTCATTGACAGAGCTAAAAAGCTACAGCACTGTAGACATTTTTGATTCTCTTTTAACTTTGTACCATGCAGCTTTCGACAGAGCTCGATCAAGAGGTCTCAGAATCGTCAAAGGAAACTTTGCTGCCTCAAGGGCTGGTCCGTTCCCACTATGGGGAAAACAGGGCAGGAGAAAGTTCCTGTCTTGGATGGAAGGTCAGGATTCCTGCTGTGTGTAACATACATAAAATTACCAAATTATGTCAATGACCAAAAAAAGGGGAAAAAAAGGCTCATTGAAACAAAAAAATAGAAGCATAACACTTCTCCAATCATTTATGCACAAAGCACACTAAAAAGAACAAAGGCAATTTAAGTTGGAGAAATTCATGCTTCAGGACAAAGAACAGAGAACAAATTCTTGAAGTTTGGTTGTCCTGGCACACCCAGCACCACCCTCTTTCCATCATAATCTGTGGTTGACTAATCAGAGCTAGGATTACTGGACTACATGGCAGACATCCAATCCTATTTTACATTCTAAGGTGCTGCTCTTTTCATATGATTTTGTAAAACACATTTTCATAAGTTCATTATTTAACTCAATTTAAAAACATGACATAAGGTCATTCTGAGTTTAAAATCCTTTCACAACCACAGCAAGCCTACATTAGATCCCTAATCTGAGAACATGAGCACATTCAGGAAAGTGCTTTTGTCAGGGCTCACCTTCACAGCTGGGCTCTAAACAACATTTTCTGTACCTGTCTCATTCAAACTCAGGGCAGAAATCTCTACTTATGCTTTAATGGCATTAGATAGGAGGACAGCTAGCTCACAGCAAGCTCCCCTAATCTACCATGCTGTTTCTCGATTACATTCCCATTTCTGTGCTCTTTCACCTTCCAAATACAACAATAATACAAGTTTTATTTTGCACATCCTTCCTGGAAAGGAAGAAAATTGACTAATTTTCAATTATTTTAAAAAAGAAGAACAGAAAGGACAACTAGAAAAGTAACTTTCAGAAGCTCTACAGAGTACAATTTATATTATTAGGTGTTGCATGTAGCTTAATGAATCAGGGGAAAAAATGCAAGAACATTTTTAAACTTATTGCCAAGAACAAAAATTCCTTATTTGCACCTCTAAATTACTTCTCTATGTAATAAGTTTGAATTTACTTATACTTTGGGGTAAAAGAAAGCTTGGGTTTGGCTCTAGCTCTTTAGTCATGGCTAGAGTTAAATTAAACTGATTTAATTTAATTTTAATTTAAGAGTTTTATTAAACCATGGCATGTTTAGTCTGAAGCTGACTATCACCAGGGCAGGGTGATCAGGGCAGGGCTTGGGATCAACTTGAAACATTAAAATAACTAAAGAGATCACTTTCAGATCAACTGAAATTGACTTTTTTCTTTCCCTAAAACAAATGCTATTTAATACATCAGCAGAAATATTGCTTTAAAATAAATAAAAAATCCAATGCAGCTATAAAAGTGCTCATTCCTACAATGAAAACAGTTTGTAACAGTGTCAGCCTTCCTTAAACTAGCTTTTTCTTGTAATTTGGGAAATCCTAATAATTTAGGATTTCCAGCTCTATCCAAAAAACCCCCACACCAGTCTAATTCCAAACACCTTATTTCAAAAGCCTCTGAAGAATTTTTGCCCTTTTTACCAAACTCATTTCCCTTCTCTACATTTGAATCTTTCCAAAGACTCATGTCATTAATAACCACACAAAAGAAAAAGACCATATCAATTACTTAATTGCAAGTTTAAAAAATTTTCTAGTTATTTTCTCCTCCTGACTTCTGTACTCTTGCCCCAGCTCTGATGTTTATGCTTTGCTTGCAAGTCTTCAATCAACATGCTGCTGAGTTTCTGCCATACCTGGATCCAAAAACATTGCCAGCCCTCATATAACACATGGAAATATAAATGGGTAATACAGTAATCAGCCACTCACTGGGAATCCCTTCTTACAGTCTAGTATGTGAAAGCCAAAAAGTGCAACAGCTCAGGCACTGGAGTGTCCATCCTTAGAGTGGTGTTCCCATTTGGGAACAGCATTGGGAGGTGGTAAGAAAGTCATGAGTATTTGTTATCACACACAACTTAAGAAAGATACAAGATTCTTGTACCCAACACTGTCAGTCCAATGCTTCTTGTGAACTTCACTTAGTTGAAGGGGGTTCTAATTAACTTCATAAGAAAATTTTTTGGTCCTAAATAGAAATGTTCACGGGCTCTTCAGATGCAAGAGCATTTGTGAAAGTGGCTAATGTAAAGATATGGCTCCATTTTCACTCTCACATTGCTAAAATTTCAAAGAACAGGTACTTCTTATTGGATTTGGCCCACTAATTATAAATAACACACTGTTCACTCCTAAGAGAATACCTTATAATGTTCAGAGTGGAGAAACCTAGCTGAGATGCAGCATTTTAAGTCAAATGATGTTTATGTAGCAGCCTGGCATGTCTCCATAAGAAAACATGTGCCAAATCCCATAGAAATCCCACTTGTTATTGCTCAACAGCATTTTCTAACTTATAAAAATGTCTTCATACTGATGCTTTGGGCTAGTACAAAGAAACTCAGTGGTTTCAAAGACATTCCAAAGAGTTCTCCCAGCTCGTTTAATCAGCATTTCTATTAGTGCCTGAAGTACTTTCTATTGATCACCTAACGATAATAAGTGATAAATAATTTTCCAAGTAAGGAACAAATCATCTTTGTGGTTATGCAGACAAAAAGTGGGTGAAACTCTTCTCCAAATCACATAAAACTAAATCTAGATTGACGACAGAGTATCGTAAATCTACCAAAGACCAGGTCAAAACTCAAGTTATACTCCCCAAAACCATGAAGACATTTTATTGAAATACATGTTTTAAACATGGTTTAAAACATATCCCTTCTCTTTGCAACCAATTAATACATTTTAATTTATAATGAGATCACCATATTACTG
Source organism: Zonotrichia albicollis (assembly GCF_047830755.1). Lineage (NCBI taxonomy): Eukaryota > Metazoa > Chordata > Aves > Passeriformes > Passerellidae > Zonotrichia > Zonotrichia albicollis. The sequence continues at coordinate 102,616,831 of NC_133819.1, read as the reverse complement.
GGTCTATGGTGTGTCAATGTCCAATGTCCATTCTGAGACATGACTGAAAACTCTCTTGAAGAAGGAAAATGCAGTGTACAGTTCATCAACACTCAGGAAATCCTGAAAAGCTAAAGCTGAAGCTCTGTGAAAGCAGGTGATTTAGTAATATAGAAAGTACTCTTGTCTCATCTACTAAAACCCATTCAACTGTGATTTTTTTCAGTGCAAGAGTTTACAATTAAGGGGTTAACCATCTTTTTTTTCTCTTTCGTGAGTATCACATACAAATTTTCACTTAAGCTACCTCTTTTGTCCAGAAGGATTAATACCTTGCAGCACAGATGAGGTCTAAAATTATGCTTCTAATTTAAGGTATTTGGACCCACTGGAGGGTTAAATGGTCAATTCTGAGGACTACCATTAGAACCCATTTTCTATTCAGTAAATATATCGATTTAGCCAATTCCTGCCTTGAACATCTAAATCAGATGACTCAAGTCAGGTGCTTAAAGTTAGTGTGAAACTCAAAAAACTGAGTGCAGATGAGTGTAGAAAGACTGCTAGTAAAACAGATGTATTGTAGAATTGATGAGTGCACATAGGGGCATTGTTCTCACACGAAACTTAAAACAATGTTAGCATAAACACTAATATTCATATTCACTTGGATCAATTCTCTCCTGAAAATCCTTCAGCTATATTTGGTGATCCAAATTTGTTACTGCAACCCTTTTGTATCTTACAATTCTGTGCAAATTATTGCAAATCACAAGCCCTCTAATATCTACAAAACAAATTCCGTTGTTCCATTTCTTTACCATCGTTTCAGCCACGCTCAGAATAATGCTGAATTAACAATTTTTTTTAATTTTAATTCATCATTTTATCAATCTAAGCATTTTTAAAACATCATTTTTACTGATCTGAGTGCTGTTACAAGTTCATTTTTCCAACAGAGATACAAGTTTTGTCATCCTGAGCAGTGAATTAATTCAGAAGCAAATTCATTCTTTTTGCCATTAACAGAAGCAGACTTAGCAAAACCTAGTCCATGTGTGAAATCAACTGATTCCTTCCCTCACTTTTTTTATTTACATCATGACTGGCTATATTTTTAATCAAAAAATATGAAATTAAATAAAGTGAAATAAAACACATCTAAATGTAAGCTCACATCTCTTACTGGAAAAAAAAAAACCCACATAAAACAGGTATTTAGTACAGCTAAATGAGCCATTTTCCCAAGACTGGACCAATCTATGTTGTCATGTTTTATTACTTCTATAAAGACATCATGTTCAAGCCTTTATTAAGGATGAAGACATAACTGCAGTAGACATTAGACACAAAGGAAAAAAACATGTCACTAATATAAACAATCTCACAACCAAAGAAGTTAGAAACTAGACTGTGGCCCAATTTACTGTGTCAGCTCCAGAGAAACAGGTAACAAATCAGTTACTGATTTTAGAGATAATTCATACAGAAGAATTACTGCTGAAATCACAGGGCTTCACTACACAGACAAAGAGGTAAATGCCTCAAAAACTGTTCCCATTTGCAACCCTTGAAAAATTGGCCAGGCTTTAAGTTACTGCTGTAGATAAGATGATGTTATTTGCAACGAATGTTTCTTACACAGTTGTCTCTGCCTATGTGCCATAGGTTAGTTTTAAGATGCTGACAGGTGAAATACCAACCTCTTTTGAAGTATAGGAGACAAATTCTTCACTTAGAATTGAAACTAATACATGGAAAATAGGCAGAGACAGACAGTGAATTATATCTTCATGTTTAAGGATTAGTATTACTTTATCTTAGTAATTAACCTTTTTAATGAGATTAAATGTTTAAGGAGGCAAGAAGGAAAAAAATTACTCATTAATCTTTGAACATCGTCTGAACTATTTGAGCAAGTATAATAGTTTTTCTCCAGTGTTTCTAAACTTTTAAGTTTCTGTCAAAATTTAAATTACCCTAGACTGATATAACCCATTTCAGAATAATTTCTATTTCTATATCCTGTAAAACCCTTAAGCTTGGTGGAGAGAAGCTCCATAAGTTTAAGAACTGTAAAGTGCAAGGTGACAAATGGGAAAACAGATGAAAGTGCAAGAGAAAGTAAAGTTGGTCAGAAATTTTGACTGAAGAGCTGAGTGTATCAGGAGATGATGAGGAAAGGAAAAATTAGTGGAAAGCTAGAAAGCTTAAAAGAATTTTAAAAACTTAATCAAAACAAACCGAAATTCAAGAAAAAAAATATTATCTGAGTGACAGAAGTATTAGGGGGAAAATACAAGTAAAGTACATAAACATAGATTTGGTTTGGTTTTGGGTTTTTTTAGTAAAGTTTAATTCTGGCATATTTTTTTTTACTCTGATTTACTGGTGGTTTGGCTGGTTTTAGCTAATATATTTACATATTTCCTCTTTCTTTTCCATCTTCTGAAGAGAAAAAAAAATACCAAAACAACAACCCTCAACAGTTTCTAGAAATATAAACCTACACACACACACAGTTTAGAAATGTAACAGGGACAGTGGGCAAAGTGGGTACACTCAGAAATACTACATTTTTATAAGAAAATAATTCAAGCACATGATAGCATGACATTCAGGTGAAGTGTAATGCAATGTGATACACAATATCCAACGTCCTAAGAAAGCATTTACCTTTGAGGAGAGATTGCTACCATCAGTGATGCAAACTGAACTCCATTAAGTCCCACAAGAATTAGTCCCAATCAAATAGACTTTTTTTATACTCTAAAAGAAGAGCATCTGTGTGTCTCTCCACTCTTGGCATCTAGAAAATGGTTCTGTTTATCCTGTCAAACACTTTCCTGGCACACACAGAAGGGGCAATGAAAGTAAAACACACAAAACCAATGGGGTAATTGCATATTATGTGCAATAATATTGGAGCAGCTGCAACCAAATTCCCAATGAGTCTTTCCCTCTCAATTCATACCTTCAGCACCTTTAAGAGAAACTCTAACTCAGAGCTGCACATTTACTGATGTTCCATGCTTACATTGTCCTTGTAATATTCCCCTGTAGAAATGACTGGCAGCCTCACCAAGAGTGGGATTTCCCACTTTTTATGCTTGCGTAATTTATTTTTCAGGCCTGTTTTTCCTGGTTCCACTGGCTGCTGACACAGACAACATAAACTGGGCCCACCCAATTGGTATGGATCCCCCAAAAGACAGGAACACCTGACCTACAAAGACAGGCTGGAAGAGCTGGGATTGTAATTTTTGCTAAGGCAGTAATATAATGCCAGAGAGACAGTTGTTTAAATAAGTACCTAAAATACCACTGAATGAAAAATCTGGTATCGAATTTAATTCTCATAATTCACTACCAATTCAGACCTAGAGTATAATCTATGATAGGTTGGCTTTGGGAGGGTTCTGAAAACTCATTTTTCACCCAGATCACATCAGTATTCCAGAGGAAATAATGCCATAAAAAGGAATGCCAAGCAGTGCTATCAGACAGCCTTGATGCAATTTGGAGCAAGCATGGTTGGAAGTCCTTGGGTACCAAAGCCAGCATATTGTAAAACTACATCAGGGAATTTACAGCGTGTATTACAAGTCAGACCACTTAATGAGGGGGAAACACTCAGGACTTCACCTTCTACTCCACCAAAGCTTTTGCATGTACTCTGTGCACCACAGACTGTGAAGAACGAAGCAATGAACTTCTTACCTTGCATGGTTGCTTTTGTGGGTTCTGAAAACAGAGGAATGAGCAGGAGGTAGATGAGGTAGACAAAAGAGAGCCCATTGTAACGGAAAGCACAGGCTGCAATGAGAGAAAAGAAAAACAACATTTTGTTTAATTGGCCTGATAAAATCAAATTCAATGGCACAAAGTATTTCCCACTTGAGTTTACAATTGACCTTGTCAACTTTTGACCACTTATTTAAACAATTTTTTCACAGGTTTTCAAGTTTATGCTTAAAATAAATCTTAGAATCAAAGATTAGGTCAGGTTGGAAGGAACCAAAGTGGGTGATCTGGCCCAGCCTCCCTGCTGGAGCAGGGTCATCCCAGAACACACAGCACAGGATTGCATCAAGATGGTTCTTGGGTATCCCCAGTGATGGAGACTTGTATCAATGAAGTTTTATCAGCTATATCCAAAACAACTTGGTTTTGGAATACATATACATCTTTAGCCCTGCCAGAAACATGTATTTCAAAAGAAATTAATTTTCACCAGACACAACTTCCTGAAAACAACTGTGTATTGTGGAATATCATGGAATAGTATCATGGAAACAGTAATGGGAATGAGTTAACAAGTTATGCATTAATTGGTCCTTATCATCATCACATCTGTCCACTTTAATTAGAAAACAAAACTGCAAATGCTCTCTATTGGCAAATCCATACAATAGCTACAACTTTTGTTTCCCAAACTAGCCAATGTTTTGAATAACTGATTTGATGTTCTTAATAGTCTTGATAGAAAACTCTAGGTATACACTCCATATCTGCAGGTTGGCCAAGAAGCATGTGAAATGCATGAGTGCCTAGCAAGCAGGAAGAATAAGAAGCACCTATTCTCTATTTCTGAACTGATATGATTCCACCATCAGCCTTAAAAAAAATCTGTCAAGGACTACAAAATCCACCAAAGCTTGATAGAGGGGTTTTCTGAGTGAAATCCAGAATCTCTAAGAGCAGCTTCTCAGTTTCCTGTAAGAATTGCTCTTGTCACTTACTAAACTTTCCTTATAGCCACAGCCTTTAAAGACCAACTGAAGACTTACACCTACATTTGTAACTATAAAAACCTGCAAGACAGAGTAAATAGGACCTATCCCATAGGGAATTCCGCAAGCAATTATCAGAGCTCTAAAGTCAATGTACTTGAGAAGAGAGAGGCTATTATGCATCTACTCTCAGGGTCCTCTGCAGAGGAGCACAGAATGTACAATGGCCATTAGTGGCCTTCTTGGAAAGAATGGCAAAGAGGACACTCCTGATATCAGGACAAATCCATAAATCAACTTTTTGGTTTTTTGGGTTTTTTTCAAGTTTAATTTCAGGGTGGGAACAAGTTCTGTGGCATTCATAGGAAGAGGTACAATAGTGGTTTAAGGCCTTTTATGGCATGAAGGCTTTTCCATTTCAATGGGAAGGACCAATGTGCTCAGTCATTCTGGCAGCAGAATAATAACATTAGCAGGTAACACTATTATCCAGTTAATTTTGGGATTGTGTCAACCAGATTTTAATCATGTTAAACAGCCTACTTATTTTCAGTGCAATATTATACTCATTTTCTTCTTTCTTCAGGACCGAGCTTGCTGCACTTCTTGTAGAGCACCTAGCAGTCAGTTTCCCAGTACAAATACAGAAAACAGCAACTGTGTGCTTTAAATGTCTTCCTTCATTAGCTGGAAGTCACTGAATGTCTTGCTAACAAGTCTGTGTCAAATATTTAGAACCTCTATTTATATCAAAGCCTCCTCCAGCAAACTCAGCTAGACATTGCCAGGAAAATTTGTATTTATTTAAGCAGTTGCAAGAGCTCTAGCATTATGTTTCTCAGAATTATGAATTAAACTCCCCAAAACCTAGCTGCAATGTTTTTACTATTCCCTACTGCAACTATTCCGATATTTTTATTTTGTGTTTATCTCCACTCATCTAGTGTATGTGTCTGGACAGATGAGTGCCTTATCAAGCTAAGGTGCAAGAGTAAATGACTGAATATAATTTTATCAAGACAAAAGATTTGGAAACAGCAGCTGCACTACTTTCACATGTTGGCACTGCACTACATTATTATTTTGTCAAACATACATATTCCTCAGTTCTGACACTCAAAACTATCTAGAGGAATAGTTTCAGAGCATAAAATCAGCTTTAGTTTGTCACTGATGCAACAACAAAGGACCCAAAAAAGCAAATGAACCCATCCTGTACAGTCTCTCTGGTATTCGCAGAGGTCTCGTTCTGCAAAAGGAGTTGTACACAGATGTCCAAAACGATGGAAAATCCCATTTAAGATCAATGGAATTCCATCAACAGAAAAAGCACCTATAAAGATTAATTTCTTGGCAAACCAGATGAGATAGAAATTTCTGGGTATTTTAGATACACTGGTCAGTTTGAAGTATCAAAATTAATGTAATTTTAGAATTTTAGGCTTGTTACTGCTTCTCAAAATTGTCTAATCGATTTGCAAAATTAATTTCAGATGACTTCTTGAACTATATTTACCTCAAAATTTACTGCTTTCTATTCCTAGAGCTGTGTTCTCAAAAGCTTTTTTTTCCTCTATTGCTACATAAACAGGACTGTTAACAGAGATTACCTTTCCATTCAAACCTTCCCTTTCAAAGGATGGGTTTGTCTACACCAAACACTGAACAAAAAGGCTTAAATTGGAAATTAGTCCATATGTGCAAAGTCCATACACATTTCCTGCTCTTCAGGCTTCCCTTTAAACCATGCTTCACCATGTTTTCTAACAGTCTCTATTGACAAAATTTCAGAAATGTGATTTTCAACTGTGAAGTTCTGCTGTTGTTCACAGCCCAATAATAGCAATAATACACAATTGCGAAAAGACATAAAAAGCAGAGCCATTAATAAAAAGAATTAGTAGCAAATTAGGTTTTATTTTGTATCACCTAAAGTACTTTAAAGCACCGTTCCTTAGGAAGAGAAGAGCACTTGATAAAATATAAGACTGACTTCTCCATTCATAAGTGACTACTTAAAATATTTCAGTCTTAATGTATAGAACATAAAAGGTGGTGTACAAACCTTTAAAGATTTTAATCATCTTTCACAGCAGAGGACAAGTTGATTTATAGCTAAAATATTTAATTCATTTTTAAGAATGTATGTACCGTGTGTGCCATACAAAATTTAAAAGGAATCTCAAAAAAAGCCAAAAAACCAGAAAATCATATATCACATGTATCACATGATAACCTTGTCCTTCTAGAATTTATTTTTCATTGTTTTATGTTAGCCAGACTAGGCCTTTGAAGAAATTTAATCCTGCTTCACAGACACATCAGCTTTCTACATGTAGAATTCTAACAGCTGTTACATATTATTATTTCATATTTATACCAACAGTTTTCTTTCCTCCATTTAGAGATATTAATTTGTATAGAATTGGTGTTTTACCTGTTATATGAAAAAATACTGGAGAGGAAAGTGAGGGGCAATAAAGAAATTCACAATAAACATGAACTTGGAAAGAAGAGGAAAAAACCAGCCTCATAAATGATGTGTTTAGTTTTAGTCCACAAAAATTTTAAGAGTACTTAATTCAGAAGTGGAAACTACGTGTTTAGAAAAACTGGCTTCAAGAGTGGAGGACTAGTACCAAAGGGCTACTGACTCCTCATTTGAAAACTAGAATTTTGTCAAAAGCCACAACAGCAGAAAACAAGACAGAAGGTGAAGACAAAATTAGCCACCCACTCACTATTTCTGAATTTACTTTAGTAAAAAAAAAGCACTGTCATTATTGTTAACAGAATAATGTATTGCTTGTTATACCCTTTTCTGTTCAAGAAATATGTAAAAATATCTCTTCCACATATTTCACATATTTTTACTGTAGGTTTGAGAATATTATGTATCCTTCTTAGTGTTATCCTATCCAGACTCTTGTGTGCTTTAGCATGAGAAGAAATTAATTCTGCCAACCACACTGAAGTAATGTGTCTTCTACTTCAACAGGATATTGCATGGTGTTTGCATCCTGTTTTAACAACTTTACAGCTGCAAGATTATTAAGAAAGCTATGCAATGATATTCTTTAAAAATGGTACATTTAGACTAAAATTTGGCCTAACTTTCATGCTTATTTTTCCAGTAACACAAAAAAAATATATATTCAGTGAAAATATTAATTGGAAAAAGTGCTGCTGAAAAAAATGTCTAACCCTGAGCAGGCAAGGGTAGTTGGCTAAAAGACAGAGGTGATGCTGTTCACTCATTCTTATACCCAGCTGATCTGAAATAAGAGACCAAAACACAGAAGGGAAAAGGAATCAGCAGCTGAATGACCTTTGAGACTTCTCAGTCACCAGGAGGCCAAGTGTCCAACTCGCAAAGCTAGGACAACTCAGCATCAGAATCCTGCCTGTAATGCTGTAATTATTCTTAGCTACCCCATGGTTAATACCTATTATATTCACATTGTTCTGAAAAGATCCTCGATCACCACGCAATTCAGATGACTAAAACAGGCTACAGAACACAGCCTTTGCTACTAGGTGTAACGTGAATGAGACACTGGCACACGCCCCAGATGAAAAGATTCTGGGGCAAAAGCTCAGCCTAAGTCAAATGCTGAAGCAAATCTATCTCCCCCTCCAAACCAAGGTGTTCTAAATTACAATCCATGGATGTGTCATGAGTGGCCAACTCGTCCAGGAAGAGATACAGTTAAGATCCCTCTTACCAACAAGGCACTGTCCTAAGGTCACAATTATTCAGGCCTTTCCACTCATGCTGCTCTCCAGTGAGACATTTACCAGCTGGTTCCCACATTCTCTGGAATACTCTAAACTGGTGAATTTTGGGGGGCTTTTTGTTGGTTGGTTAGGTTTTTTTACCCCAATCACCTTACTAGACATCGGGAACTGCCCTACCAAGACAAGTAGGTCCAGCACTAGGCCATATGGACTTGGCCTTCTGCCAGAGACTGAAATGTTACAATTTATGGCTTAAACATCTTCATTGCCTATTATAGCAAAACTGCACAAAAGCTGCAGGGAAAACCACCAAAAACCTGAATGGAGCCCTGCACTGTTCCTTGATGGACTACATGAACAACACAAGAGCTTGGTAAAGTAAATGTTAAAAGAGGTAAGGTGATTTAAATTCTATAGAATAAGAACTGCTGGAAATAAATTAATGCATGCAGCATTCTTTAACCAGACCTCACCCACGTGCATAGTAGCAATACAATAAACTAGCAGCAAACTGCCCTCCAGTATTTCCTCATAGTTCCTGATGCCTCTGCCCCCAGAGGGAGGGATGTCCTTGAGAAAAACACCCATCTTATCTCACATTGAGACAAAGACCCACAAGGCTGTACACAGCTTGCTCTGCTGTCTATGAGCACTGCTTTACAAACTAATGTAGTAAAAAGTGAACTCATTCAGTGTTGGCAGGACAAAATGACCCAGTATTAATTACCTGCAGAGCTGAATCTCCCAGAAAGATGATCAACCAGTTGCTCTCATCTCCACTATAATTTTATGAGCCAATGGCTGCTAAGGTACAAAGTGGGAGGCAACCTCACATCCTCTTTTCAACTCAGAGTCACAAGTGAAAATCTTATTTCTGAGGATTTCTCACTTTTACACGACATAACCATTACTAACCAAATGCAGTAGAAAAAGACTCAGTCTTTTTACTTAGAAGACTAAGTAAAAAGATTAAGAAGACTAAAAATTAAGTTCACTTGATCAGAAATATGCATTACCACTTCTGAAAAAGAAAGCTGCACTTTTGAAAATTGGGTTTTTTTCAACTCTTCTAACACTTCATATTTCAAATTTGTTTCAGAAATACAAAATTTGTTTCAGAACTTTTTCCTCCGAGATTTTTACAATTAAAAAAAACACACATTGCAAAATTAGTTTATGCCGCAAACAACCTATTTTAAAGAATAAAACTATGATAGTGACCAAAAATGCTCCTCTTCAAAAACTACACCTTCTCGTAATGACATATATCTGATAGGCATACTGCCCAGGGAACTTTAGCTCACAGATATTTACTTTATTTTACTTATTGAAATTCAGAAGAATGGATTAACTCCTGACATAGTTTTGGTCTCACTTCTGAGTAATTGCACTTAAAATAACATTTGTGACAGATGAGATTGGAATGATACACTGCTGTGCAAGACAGTTAAGTGAAGTGCATGTAATCTTACCATCCCTTCAGAGCAAAATAATGGTCATAGCCTCTGGTGTGCAGTGCAGAACTGTGTCTGCTCAGGACAAGTTCCCTCCTGCATCAGCCCTTCCTCCCTCCACATCCAACAGCTCTGCTGATAAGGCCGAGCTAACACACACCACTCCCCACCCTGCTCCTGAGCCAGCATCTCAACACTGTGTTGAGGCTGCTCTGTGCGCCACACCCAGAGAGAAAAATTTTCTTCTTTGGGAAAAAAAAACTAAACAAAAAAACCACCAAAGGCATGAACACTTTGATGAACAGATGAATAGAATGCTTTCAGTTCATGTCAGCACTTCTAAAACCACATTTTTTCACCTGTCAATATTTATCAGGAGATATAACTGCTGGATAGTGAACAGTTTTGTAATGGCTTGGGAATTTTTTTTCTCCTTTGCTTTTTCTTGCCTTTCCTCTACTTCTCCAAGCAGCAGTTTTAGTAAGCTCTCTCTCCATCACAAACCATCTGGAACAGATTTTAACTTTGTGGCAAATATTCCACGGGAATCAATCAAAAGGAGGAGAAGACAAAACACCTTGTTCACCACTTTCTTTCAGCACTTAGGAACAGGAGCTGTGTTTCCCAGCTGTATTTGACAGCAAGAAAATGAACAAAGGATCTTAAGTATAATCATACCACAATCATCATCTTACTTAGAATAATGTGTTTTAAAGCTGTATCCACTTTCACAAGCAAATCCATGTCCATACACTTTACTGCCATGACTAAGTATACAAATATTTCCGAATTAAAAAACATGATGGACACCATCATCAGTTATTTTTCCGATTCAAAAGATCCACTTCACATTGTAACTCGTTTCCATTTCAGTGCCAACTGAAACTAAATTCATTTATTTGTATGGGAAGTGGAAAGAGATGTCTTCTTATTCCTCCACTGAGGTGGCTGCCTGCAGAAGGGATGCTGTCTGCATTCTCACCTTTGCTTCACCAACAGCTCTTTATCTCCAGGCTCCTCTCTCTAGGAAAGTAACTGGGAGCTAAAGAAATAACTCTGCTCCTCACTCATTTTCATGGGATGAGAAAAGCATGTTCCTGTTTCCCCGGACATCTGGAGACAGTAGTCTGGTTCTGCTGTTACAGTTGCATAACCCTGTCAAGACTCAGACTAAAAATAACAGCAAACTCAGAACACAGATGACAATCAAATGTCACACACAGAGCTACTGCTAAACATAACATCAACCAGGGACAGATGTGCAGAGAGCTGGGTAACAGAGAGACAGACCTCCATGAGCAGAAAGGGACTGAGACCTTCGTTTACAGCTGCTAAGAAGCTGCAGACACCCAGAACAGCTATCCAGTCAGATGCTTCCAGCAACTGCAAGTGTGAATTTCAGCATGTATTACCATTCCTCCACCACCATTCCCACTCATAGTCTTTTAAAACACATAAATCACCATAAGCCAATTGACATAAGGTGCAGAAAGAACCAAATAATTTTTTTCACCATCTGTTGCTTACTGACATCAGTCCTAAAAAACCCTGAGTCAAATGAAGGACGTGTTAAAAAACTAACTCAGATAAACATTTCTGAGGAACATAAATATGATTAAACATCAGAGAGGTGTTAACACTGAAAAATATGAGTGTCATTAGTGAAGTTACAAATATGAATGCAGAGTTTGAAACTCTGCCATTATTTATTCCAGCAGAGGAAAGGATAGATAAACTTCCTTTCTTGGTCCATCACTGAATAAAAAGGACCCAGAGGATTGCAATTGCAAGCTATAAATCTGAATGGATGAAGGAGCATTTCAGACAGTGCTACAAAGCTAGTGTTTACCAAAGGAAACAGAATTTTTAAAAATAGGTAACTCCAGGATATCATCAAGTGCATAAAGGAGGTACAAGCTTCTCATTCTTGCAATGATGTTGCAAACTATTCTAAACTGATGTTGCTTGTAGAAATAATAAATCCCTTTTTGTTTGAAGAACTGTGCATTTCTCCCTCTCCTTACAAATACATGAGATAACTTTCTCTCATTGCAAAGAAGTTTTGAGCTACTACAAGAACCTACTTAGGAATGCCATGCATTTTCTTGCAAACTATTTCTCATAACTCAGAACCAGGAAAGGAACCTGAAGAACTGAAAGAGTCACAGAACTCATGGACACATTAGGAGGCGGTTTGTAATCCACAAATCTAATCTGATCTTTAAGATTTCCTTTTCTGCAGAAGCAATACTTAAACCCTATGACATTTCACATGCACAGGACCACAGTCTCTGTAAGAGAGTTCTGCTGGGACAGATGCATTTTACTGTGGGTTTCAATTGCAACACTTATCTAACATTGAATTAAAAACACCATTCAGAAATCCTACTCTTGGAACAGAACCATGGTCTTGCCCAATTTTCACACAGCAAAGTAATAGTTATTATAATTACTCCACATAGCAATTCAAGGAAAAAGAAGTCTTAATTGTGAATTTATTTCAAGTAGTAATGTCAATTTCCCAGAAAGTGCAGGGCACATCTGCATCTGTTTCTTCACACGTCATTCAAGAAACTGCCTACATTCATGGAGTTGTCATCTGTGGCACTCTCTTCAGGTTGCCAAATCTCTTGTACTTATGGGAAGCCTTCTTCCATGTATTGATTTTCTTTTGTACAGCATCTGTAGCAATGTTTTCTTCCTCTGGATATGTTTTGAAGAAACTCCCCCAGACTTTTGATAAGCTCTCAGCCAAATTTTAAGAGCAAGACTGGAAATTGAAAATGATTTAATACCCCTTTCATGTTTATAAAACAAACCATTGTGTCCTTGTCCAAGAATATTTGAATGTGGGAAGTTAAGAAGAAGTTTAACTTGAAGAAAACTTCCCACGCAGTTAGTAATTCTAATCTGTTTATATCTAGGCTCAATATAAAGTCTAACTACGTATTTCTTTGGAGTCAAGCCACTGTCCTGAAGACACCAAATAGTATCATGCAGCATCCCACCAGAATAAAAAATAAAACAGTCATCCCAACAAGGAAATCAGGATCCTGGGCTCACACTACAGAACTTCTAGAGCTCTCAACTTAACCAATTGCAAAATAAAGGATTTTTTGTTGCAAGGGAAGACAGCAAACAAAAACTTGTCATCATGAGGCCTGTTCTGAACACAAGGAGATGGGTGCAGTAAATTTAAGGGTCTCAATATAAATCTTCATTCAAAAAACACAATACTGTACATATTTCATTTAAGGAAAACCAAAATAAAACAAAAAAAAAATCAAACCAAAAACACAGCATGTTTTTAATTGAGCAAGATCTCAAATTTGGAGAAATGAGTCCACTGAGAATCACAGAAGATCTGTTCTTGACAAAGAGCCAAAGTATACATCCTGGAGGATTAAAACTAAGTGAAGAGCACATTAAATTTGATTTAAACATATCTCAAAAATATAAGAAATATATAAACACCAAGCTGTCTTTCAAGTTAAGAAAAAAAAGTTGTTTTTCTTTATCATCTCTGCAGGTCAGCCAATGATCCTTACAGACAAGAGTTCTACATACAGTGAAGATAACAGCAGTAAAGACTTACATAATCCTTGTGACTTTATTTATGAGCATTTCCATTAGTAGAAATTTTTATCTGGTTAACAAAGTATTTCTGTCCATAAATTGACCAAAAAATTTATACCATCTGAGAACACAAACATAGATTTCAAAGTGGTCTTTATGAGCAAACTGACCAAATTAGTCTTGGATGAAGTTTATAGCTCCAGAAAAGTGCCAGAATAAGTAGAATACTGGGGTTTGTTCAAACACAAGGATTCTCTTCATTAACAGTTAGACCAATGTACAAGAGCCAGTCAGGAGTGTGTCTCAGGAGTATTTTTGTTTGTCATGCTTGAAAAATAACTAACTTCATCCCTTCCTACATGGTCTTAAGTGATGGAAGTGAGAAGACAAAGCTGCAGAAAGAAAACAGCACCTACTAAAAAGCTTGAGTGATACCTAACTCAGTAACGATGTTCTGTTAACATGTTATTGGAAAGTTCATTTACTACAGAAGGAGGAGAAAGTTTACCTAAAAGTAGGAGTAATAACAATAATAATTACAAAAAGGATTTATTGAAATAAATAAGTTGTAGTTTGGTTTGTTGTTTTGGTTTTTTTAACCCAAGAAAATTGAAAACATTTTCTCAGTTTGAAATCAGAGGAGAATAATGTTGGAAATGTTAATTTTTTCCTGCTTTATCCATCCATATAAGATAACCTTCTCTCTCATAATTAGCTATCCACTTCTAAAGTAGTTCAATGTGGTATTATAGTTAGTTTTGAATATTCAATGCTCCCACATAATTTTCTTGCTTTTCATTACTAAACAATTTTGAGAACTAATTTTTTTAATCTAAAACTTCCAAGTTATTTAATTATAGCTATCAGAAAATGCACCCTTTATAAATAAATAAACAATCATCAAGACTGCCTTCTCAGCTCTTTGATCAGAATAAATGCATATTAGCAGCAAAATTCCCACCATCATCATAATTGGTAGCATAAATAAACTAGGACCCTGTTACCAAGATAGGGTAAAGCAAGCTGGAGTTAAGTGTGATCACATAACAAGAAACAGATCGTGAGCATGATCAGAAAACATTTATCCTTTGCTTAGGGCATCACGGTCTACTTGTAAAAACATCAATCCTCAACAGATAATGGAGTGTGGCTTCAGTGTCCCCAGACTACCAAAGAACATTACAGAGCAGACGACTTCAGTGCACAAGAATACTCAGAGCAGAAAAAAGGAAGCATCCTTACCAAGTTTATACAGGTAAGAAACCAATCCAGAGGAAAAATACTTTACTTTATCACATTTACATGACAGCCATGTAGCAATATGACCCCAAATTCCCAAACCTAAACCTGCAGTTCCAAGAATACAACCATCCCACAAAAATTTATTATTGTCATTTATTATTGTCTCTCTTCCTAAGGGTGCTACATGTGCATATAACAAGACTTTACTCTGGAATCAGTATTTTTTTATTCATGAGAAACAAAAACCCAAAATTAACCCCCTAATCATATTCACATTGTTTTTCTGGTAGATTTCCCCATAATATGTGTGTCACTCTCTGTTTGAAAACATCAAAGACCGAGTCACAAGCTCTAACTCCATTTGTCACAATATGCTGTGCTGCACTGCAGCACTTGAACACCTTTGAGGAAAAAATGAACATGTGCCAAATACAATCACATCTTCTGAGAAACTGGAGGTAGTAAAGGGACAAGGATGCAGCTCCAACACAGGAGGCCAAAACTGTTTCCATCCTTCAAGATGACAGTCTTAATGCTCCTTACCTGCCTCCAAATGCATTCATTAGCTGCCTTATCTGGGATCTTAAAGGGGAACAGCCCTGTAGCCATAGATCTCTTCATTCAAATGGAAAAAAATTGTCATAATATATTTACAGGAAATCATAAATCTAATATCAGAGCCTCAGAATTTTCAACCACATCTTGTATGAAACCTATGTTTAGTTCTGCATTATGATTAAACACATCAACGTTTGGCACGCAAAAAAAAAAGAAGTGCAACATTATACCCATTTGAAAATGTGGCACATTTGCTTTCCTGTAGGTCTTGTGTTTTAAGCCAACAGGCTGGTTTAAATCTGAACTGCTGGTATCACTAAAATTGTATATTAACCTTTAAGAAAACATCAATAGATACAGTAAAGTCATACTTAACTCTAAACCAGTGGGTGGCTTTGCTCTTCTTCTTCTTCTAAACAGTCATTGAAGCCTTTCCCTTATTTTACTCTCTTCCCTCAAATTCACAGCAATCCAATAAAAAACCAGTTCAAATTTAAAGAACAAAATTTCAACAAACATTATACAATAATTCAAAACAATCTAATCATTGCCTTCAGTGGTTAATAATACAGAGTCTGATGCTTAGTTTACCTGAACTACAAAGAAAGGAAACCCAGGGACCTCATCCAAATCAGCACAGTAATACCCTGATCCTGCACTCCTTACACAAGCATTTTTGTCCTCTTTCCCAGGACTGTTCCAGGAAGGGCAGATGAATTCACAAACTTCACCAGTATCCACAGTCTAGTAGCTGCACTTGCTTGTGCCTTAGACAAAATACACTTCTTGCTCATAAACCACTGTAACCTGATCAACCACAGTGACTCAAATCCATCATACCAAACTCCTGAAAACAGGAACAACCAGCTAGAAACCTGTCCTTTAAAAATATTTTTGCACTCTGCTAAGTGACCCTTAACCAACAATACCAGATGAAAAAATAGCGACCATCTCAAAACATCCAAGAATACTGTTTTGTTTGCAGGTGTAATTCTTAAAAGCAAAGAGATTTTTAGTTTAAATCCATTTATTGGCACAGCAAGACAACAGTGTGCATGCCATGGTCTCACTCTCTCAATCAGCAGACAAGACACTGGTAAATTGGTCTCTTTCAGCCAAAAGTGCAAGAAATAAAAAAAGCAGTTCCAGAGGGGGCCAAATACTGAATGGACTCATCTGAAAATGGGAACTGTAGTCCAACATATCCCAAAGAAGAAGAAGAAATGTTATTTTTGTGTCTGGAGACAATTTGAGTCAAGCTTGATAGGAATATTTCTAACCTCTGAAGTGCTTTGTGAACTTCACCCTGCACTGTACAGCCCAACAAGGCTGCTTTTGTGGATGATGACCAGAGCACAGACAGCAAAGCAACCAATGTGCTTGTCCATAAAGAGTTACAATTTTAACTCCAAATTTAGAAAACACACAAAACATATTTGTGATCAGGCATGAGACAGGCTACTAATTCAATTTCTACATTTTATTAATTTAGCTCATCTGTCCTGCCAAAAATGCAATCACCTTCCAGCAGATGAATGTCAACCAGGTAAGCCAAAAGCCATTTATCAACTTTTAGCTGAGAAATATTTGAAGAGTTAAAAAAAAAAAGGCAAGTATTAAAATGCAGATTGGAACAAGCATGAATGGTTTGATTATTACATGGAGTCCTGGAGTGGAAAGAGGGGAGCACATCCTGTTTCGAGGTTAGGAAAAGTTGGCAATCTGAATCTGACCCCCACCCTTTTTTGTGAGATCTCTGCATAATAAATTCAGCGTTTCAGAAGAAAGCTTCCATTCTCGTCCAGAAATCCTGTGCAAAGGAGTAAAGAAAAGTGGGTCCTCCACTCAATTTTTTTTTCAGTCATCTACAGAATTTCCAAAAATAATACTTGCCCAGATGTTGAATCAGACTTTTAGTTTATTTGCAGGCAGCAGAATCAGTAGATTTGAAATTAGCTTCAGATGCTGTGAGTGAGGAAATATCACTTCCCTCCAAATCCAACATCTACAAGTTTTATGCATTTTTATGCTTATTTTAAAAAAAGAAGATTTATAGGCCAAAAATTAATATATTAGCTCTAAATCAATGCCTCTTTCAAGATCAGAACTTCAGGATGCAAAGAAATCCTTAATCATGGTCAAACCTGGGCACTAATTGTACCCAAACATTCCACCTCAGCCACCTGTGCTCCTTATTTTACTGAAAAAAAACCCTACAAGCAACATTATACAAGCTACACCTGGTAATAAAAATGGCAGACCATCTCAGATACAATAATTAAAAATATATCTGCAGTTTTAACTCAGTTTTTTCTTAAGTCAGTATCAGGTCTTATTCTTGACCCTTCCAATCGTGTCTTTTTCATTTGATTAATAAATTTAACCTCAAAACAGGCCAAAAAGTTGGAGCCTGTATCTCTAATGCTTGATCACTGTATTCAAACTTGGATGAGGTGGGAGGGGAACACCAAAATTCCCCTCAAACAATAACAAGCCTGTCCACCAGGTAGGTATGCCATGTTCCTGCAACATAGGAAAGGTTTGCCTTAGGAAACTATACTTCATGGCTCCAACATCTGCTATTTCTTCTTAGTCAAAGCACATCCAAAGCATGCAATAATACATTGCAGCATATTCTCAAATATCTGGATGCTTCTATTAGAACAGTTTATGTCTGGGAAATGAGGATTTAAAATAAACATGGAGCCAAATCCTAAAGCCTTTAACCTGGGCAAGTTTCCATTCCCCAAACTACAGCAAAAAGTCAAGTTGTTCTCTTTTTGTTAGGTTTATACAGATTTAAATGGATTTAACCACATTTCTTGAATTCAGGTCTATTAATCTGAAATTTAAGACAATCTTCTAGTGAAAATGGAGAAAGAACAAAACTCTAGCCTAGGATTATTTCAATATGAAGCATCAGGTCTGCTAAGATTACAGCACCAGAACCAGGAAAACAATACATTTAAGTAGCACTACAATCCTGCCATTATTCCAATGGTCTTGAACTAACCTCTTTGTCCCTACTATTAATCCTCTTAAAAACAAAAAAAGGACAAAGATAATTCTCTGGAATACCAAGAAAGACAAGATATTTTTTAAAAATGTAAAAAGTATTGGTATTAACATGTTTCATATGATCCATTTATCTATAAACCCTGAAAACAGTACATGTTAAAATCCTGGGCACCAGAAAGCAGCAACTTTTCTGGTTCCATTTGTACTCTTTTGGATACAGAAGATAAGTGGACATTTATCCATGCCCAAGGAGGATTCTTCCCTCAGGCATGGGGACATGAAACACCTCACCAGAAACACCATCATGCAAACTCAGCTAGGCAGGAGAAGGTAATTTTACAGTCTGTGTCCATGTAGCTGAAGGAATAATCAAGAAAACCAGAGATTGTACTACTGAGCTCTTCCATGGTGTTTTGAAGATGCATATGACTATTTTTCAAAGAACCTAAAGCAAAAATTTTGGTTGGTTTTTTTTTGGGTTTTTTTTTGGTTTTTTTTTTTTTTGACGGAGGAAAATGATGTACAGATGCAGAGGACCAAGGTTATAATAAGCAGAAATCAATTCTGAATGCTGCACTTTAGCTATTCCTGGAACCTTCTTTTTTTATTTTTTTTCCCCACCATTTGTTCCTGAAACACAAGCAGCAGTAGCACCAAAAAAGCAAAACCCAAAGAATATCCTTCTAATAAAAATACATGTTTTTGTAAAAGTGATAGATGTACATATGCATACACACACCCCAGACTAAACCAGCCACCCCCTTTGTCATGGTTTAACCTAAGCTAAGCACCACACAGATGCTCAGTCCCCACCCCTCCACTCCACCCTGGTGAGATAGGGAGAAGAATTGGAAGAAAAGGTAAAAACTGGGGATTGAGTCCAGAAACATTTATTAACTGAAATAAAGTAAAATAGAGTAGTAATAATAAAATTTATATGTAAAACACAGTAGAAGCACTAATAATATTAGGAAAAGAGAGAGAGAAAACCCAAGAAGCACAATGTAGCTGCTCACCACCCACTGAGCAATACCCATCCCAACCCCAAACAGTGACTATAGCATGGAATATCCCTCTGGCTGCTCCAGCACACCTGTCCTGCCCACATTCCCCACCAGCCTCTTTGTTCGCCTGGTCACTGGCAGAGCACGAGACACTGAAAATACCTGGGCTTAGAGTAAGCATTACAACTAAAACAGCAGTGTGTTATCAACATTGCTCTCACACTAAATCCAAAACACAGCACTGCGCCAGGTATTAAGAAGAAAACCAACTCTGTCCCAGCTGGAAGCAGGACACCTAGCATATCTAATCCCCACAGTACAGAGATATTAGTTATCTTGGTATCTGGAAATCAAAAGTTGTCACTTAGCATGTTACAAGTGAAGTTTATTCTTCCAACCCTACCTTGTGATAGCAAGCATGCTGGTCTCCTTCCCACACCTTGCCAAAATTCTTATCTTTGCAACACAATTACCATTAACACTAAAAGTTTTGGGTGGCAAAAAGTCATCTCCAGTGCTAGTCATCTCACTCCACTTTATTCTTACACAAGCTACTGTAGTTCCAAGGCAATCACAGTTACTATTCCTCTCAGTTTGTTCTCCAGAGAAACACTGAGCTCAAACCACTGCTTTTCTCTTCACAGAACTACCAAGCAAGCATCATGATCTCAGAGTACTCAACATAGATTTTACAAGCATTTCAAAATAAAAAAAAAAAAAACCTCACAAGAATTCTTCTGAAATATTTGTACTCTTTATCCATCAGTACTACATAATACAAACTTGCGACATGGAGTGTGTAATCTATTTCCATCACATTATTTACATTTAAATCATGTTTTATGCACGCTGGCATTCAGTTAAAGAGACTCCAACAGCCCTGTGTATATATCTCTTGTGCCAATGAGTCTGGATATAGCCACTAAATTTTGGATTGCAAAAATAGTAACAAAACACTGGAGGTAGTTCACAGAGCATATTATGGGGGAAAGAAGTTAATTGTCTCTGTCAAGATGAAGAGAGATTAATTGTTTCACTAAGTCAAAATGGAAGATTCTATAAAAAGACACCTGAAGGGCAGAGCACACCATGCAGGAAGAAGTAGTGCATTACATACTGGATTGCTGAGTGAACTGACCTCATGTAAATTGAAAAAAACAGGGGGTTTTTCTCTTCATCAGTAAGCCCACACCCAAAACCAATACAAGGTATGCTACTGATGGACTTAGCACTGTTCAGGAACATAGGAATCACATTTGAGCAGATTACTAGATATTCTGTGGCACTGTGTGAGTTCCCATTTTGTATAAAATCCCTCAGGAATGTGAAGAAGAAGCTTTAATATCAAGCAAAATCAATATATATATATATATATATATATATATATAAAGCTTCACCACTGCATCAAGCTTTGGAGCAGAGCTTAGGCACCAGGTTTACCCATAGCACCCAAATTAATGTTGACTAATGAGGAGTGAGAAACTAAAGCTGAGTAAAGAACCCAGAGGTCCCTTACCCAGAGCAGTCTGCAAAGCACAGATAATGAACTCACATTAGTGGTGACTTGTTAAGTGAAAAGCAGGTTTATTTTCCAGTTCAGGCCCCTGAACACCATTAGAAGCATGAAGAAGTGAATGTCACCTCAGAGAAGTTGTATCTTTTTTAACTAATTGACATCTCCCCTAAAAGAAGAAACTTGGGTTGGAAGATTTCCCAACTAGCTCATTTGAGGAGAGCTTTCTATTTACTAGGGTGATCTTACAGGTCTTTCACTTCTGATTGTGTGTTTAATTAAAAAAGCAAATCCATAGCAAGCTACCCTAATTCATAGTGAGACAAATGTAAATTGTCACACAATGACAGATAGTTTAATCCCTGCAGGGTGTGAAAACTCAGTGGCAGAATACCAAATAGCATGAAGTCATAGATATTAAGCAATCAGCTCTTATTTCTTCTAGTTCAGTCTAAACTGAAAATAAAATAAAGAGGAAGGAAAGAAAAGTTCACACAAAAAAAAATCTAACTCCATCCAAAATACTTAAAATTATTTTCAAAACAAGGAATGGCTATTATTGCTTTATAATCTAGTGATACTCTCCTAAAGAAAAACATCACCTCCTCACTTTGGCTTGCATGAAAAGAGCAATCCTGCCTCCTGACAGGCTGCACATTTGAACTACCCTTGAAAATATGTATTTAGAAAAAAGTTTATTATTTATTTGGAATTCTAGGTCAGAATTCAAATTAAATCTCCAAAGCAAGCATAAGAACATTGAAACTTCTGAAATACTGGATTTCTGTTAAAGCAATTAAAAAGATACAGCAACTCACAAGTTCTAATGCCTAAACATCCCTGTGCACAGAGACACAGCTCGCAGACAGCTTTTGTTTGGGCTCATCTGTAATTTGTATGATTAGTGCAGTGAATGTGTGCATCAATACCCATCTGGGATTTGTTTTACTGGGTAAAAACATGCTGCTCACAGAAACCCTAACAAGAGTTTGTCTTTAGATCAATATCTGGATCCATCTGTGGGCATTAACATAAATAAGAATCTGTATCTACTTATTAGAATTTAATATCAAATTCTGTCTTTGGCAGAAGTGGCATCAAAATGATGCCATATGAATCCATGATTCATATTGCTCTAGACCTTTTTTAATGAAAATACAAGACCTAAGTACACTGTCAGATGCATGCCTCCATATTAGTTTTCTTTACTATTATTTTTCTTTTACAGTTTTCTGCATTTTCTACTACTTCTTATCCCTGTGAAGTTTTTCTTCATTAATTCTTTTAAAACCAGTGATTGCAGGTCTTCAGCCACTTTCACCTGCAAAATCTAGTGGAGGCACCCTCTATGAATTTGACAATTTCTCTTACAGGCAACTTTTCAGCTTTCCATTCTGATTCATCAGCATCCTCTACTATCACAGCTCTCTGGTCTTCCCATACATCCACGTAAATCCAAATCACAGATATGATAACTGAATTCAAGTTTTGGCTGATATTTCATAGAAACAAAACCAAAACCAACTAAACAAAAAAAAAAGAGAAAAAAACCCCAAAAGTAAAACCACCCACCCTCAAATGCACCATGATTTCAGCTACTTCATGCACAAATATTCTCACCTTTTGCTTGTAACCACCTCCACTACTCTTTTTCCTCACAAAAGTTTAGTAATGATGAACCTGTGGCTTCATTAGCTCACAGAGCTCCTGAGTAATTTAAGGGCAGCTCCAGGGCGGGAGCTA
Source organism: Zonotrichia albicollis (assembly GCF_047830755.1). Classification (NCBI taxonomy): domain Eukaryota; kingdom Metazoa; phylum Chordata; class Aves; order Passeriformes; family Passerellidae; genus Zonotrichia; species Zonotrichia albicollis. The sequence goes on along the minus strand of NC_133819.1, from coordinate 102,594,273 downwards.
CACAACAAAACCAAGAGGAAAAAATAATGAACCTGCAGCAGCTCAGTGACCTTGGGACACGGGCACACAGTGCCACCCTGGTTGCTTCCTGTCACTGGGAAGCCACTGACACCTTCCATGAGCTCACTAGTGCAGGCTGGCTCTTTTCCAATAACTGTTCAAAAATGGGCTTTATTGGCTTTCAGCTAAATGAAAATTCCAGTAACAAGTCACATGTCAACTGCCTTATGACAAGAAAACAATAAATTATAAAATGTTGTACAGGGAGAAAACATTTAATCACTCTCTAAACAAAAGCAAGAAGTTTTTACATGTATTTTTAACAGAAAAATACAAGGGGGCTTTGTTCACATCTTGGAAGTTGACAACAATACAACTCAAGCCCTCAAATGAAATAATTCTAATCTCCATCATTCTAACACTCAAAACAAATACATCCAACATACCAATAAATTATGACTAATTTCCTTCATTTATACAAATTGTAATCATTGATATGCAAACAAAACTTGAAATTTATTCTAGACAGCATACTCCTTCACAGCAGAATCATTAAATCATTCACTGTCTTTACATATGGTTAAAAAAAAGCAAAGATTCATTCTTAACAGGTTCATAGATATCCTGTTACTGTATTAATTAATTTAAAAGTTGTTCTGAAATGAGACTCTTGTTCTGGAACTAAAAAAAGAAAAAAAAAAAAAAAAGGAAAAGCAGTAGTCTTTTTTCTTTCTTTGTCAATTGCAACATGGCTAAAAGAAAAACTTGTACAGACTTACTGCCCAGAATAATATTGTGAAAATCATGATTAGCATATGACAAAAATGAAATATTACCCATTATGTGTTTATTTATGAGATTTCCAATTTGCTTCACAAGGAGCTTAAAAGGATGACCATAAGCAAGACAGGAAATACCAAGAATGTTGACCATCATCCACAAGCATGCTAATGTGAAACAGAATTTGTAAGAATACCGAAAACTGTACAAATTAATCTAATTGAACTCTGTAGCACCAAAGTTTGGCTGTATTTGGAAGTGAAAGCAAGTTAATACTCTGAGAAAGAATATAAAGATCTCAGACCTATTTCCACATCACATCCATCTCAATATCACATATCTCCTTATCACATCCACCTCCACAGGAAACTTTCCAGGACTATCCTGTCTCCTGAAAAACACTAGCACACAGGTGATGTGATAAGATATTGTGATAATAACACATATCTTGACTGGCAGAACTTAAGAAAACCTTCTTAACATTGATATCATCACTTAACATTGATGATAAATTACTTGCCTTTATCTCAAAAATCTCTCACACATGCAAAGTAATTTATTTCATACAATGATCAGTACAGCTGAGACAAAGTATTAGAAGCTATTTTTGAGACAGAATTGCAGTGAAACAGACAACTGTTTCTATCACACCTTGCCAAACAAGCTAGGTATCTGAAAGATATTAGGAGACAGGAGTCTAACAAAGTTTTTCTTCCTACTTGCCCAACTATTCTTCAATTACTGACCTCACTGATTTCCCCTGCAAGAAAGTCCAAAGTTTTTAGCTGCTAGAAGGTGACAAAATGTCTAGCAAAATTTTAAACAAATAATATTAGAAAAAAAAAGAAAAAATTACTTATTGTCTTTGCTAACTAGTATGAATAGGCCATCCAGAAAAACTCCAGCTTTCACATAGTACAAGTACCTGTAATTTTTTGGACTTACACTGAACCTCTTCATGAATCATCAATGCACTTTATCACCAAACCCACTGACATCAGTGGGACCTTACCTAATTATTATGTGCCAGAGAGACATTTTTCTTGTCCTTCAACCAGAGCTCAGAGAACAATGAAAAATTAAATCTTCACCACAGTGTGTAGGGGTGAAATGTGAAATAGCCAAGCATCCATGTGTTCTTCTCTGACAAAAGGAAATTTGAGGGTATTCAAATGCTCATTAAAAACATCTGTCTCAATGCTATATCCATCTGCAAATATTTATATTGTAGTTTTAGACGTTTGTGCTTGCATGCAGAAGGTCTGAAAACAGGCTGAAACACTGACAAGTAATACATGAGCCAAAAAGATTTAGGGGATGTATTTCACTCAAAACTGTATCACAAAATACTTCTCACATGAGTTAAGAATAGCCTCTGTTAACCTGGATGACCTTACTGCAGTATTTTACAAAGATACACTTCTGAACTGTACAAGAGTCCAAGCACTGCCTTCTCACTTGGCACACTTAATGTAAAACCTAAACCAATCCCACTCTTCAAACAACGTCCTCTTCCCTCCTCCCTCCTGCTCTCCCCTTCCCAGACACAAATCTTCTCTAGTGCAGCTGTGCTGGCATCCAGCTCCTCCAGGCACTCAGGAAAGAAACAAGCTGGGAGGCCATGGGAAGGACAGATGGCTGCAGCTCTGGTAAGCAGTAAAGCCATTATCTCTAGGAAAGTCACACTAGATCCATCACCTCTCGTCTCACTTGGAAGAGCTAGGACTGCTCTCCCTGCCACTTGCATCTCCTTCCCTTGCGAAGGAGGAGGTGTGTGCAGAAAGGTTAAATGGTAACTGGGAGAAAAACACCTTTAAGAAAAGACCATAATGATTACCTTCTGTGTATAAACCTTTTTGAACCCAAGTCTCTGAAACTAAAATTAAATACAAGGTGTAGAAGAGCTTGTAGCCTTTATGGAGCTCAGGAAACTCCCAAATTTCCTGAAAATGGTAACATCCCATGGATACAAGCAGATGGAAAGATATAAGGTAAAAAGGCCTGCCAACATTCTTTATGCTCAGTAGTAGTGTTAAGAACACTGTCTCCAGTAGAAAAGATTTTATTTTTTTCCTACAGTATTTTGGAATTACACACGCATCCATGGCCTGAGAATCAACAAATAGCCACAGCTAAGACTGCTTTAAAATTTCAGAGAGCTAGAAAAGACAACAATAAATGTGCTCAAAAAAAATCTATGGAGTCTACCTTTAAATTTATATAACAGAAAGCTTGCAAGCTTTCCTGAAATTGAGTTTTGCTTGCACTGCCCCACCTCACCATCTTCTCCCTGCCTTCCCTGGATGCCAGAGCTACTTATGCTCTTCTTTTGCACCCACCAAGAAAACCTGCTAATTCTATCCAGTAAGGCAGAAGAAGTGGAGCATATCCCTGTGGCCCTTACTGAGACACAAGGAAAGGGGAAAAAAAAAATCTGAATTTCCATAACAGGATCCATAACAAGCATTAGTTTAATTCAGCTCTCCAACCCCAAAATCTAAGCTACTTAACCAGCACCAACACTTAAGTGGGTGCACATGCTGCTAATGGCCTTCATCATCAGTATCTGCACAGCTCATTTGTGGCTTCCAATGTTTCAAATACCACATTCAGAGTTAGAAGTTTGCCATCAAAAGGATTCAAATATTACTTTGCGTTAGCATTTTTTAATGAATATTTAAATAAACCCTGAGAAACCAGATCTGAAAATGTAATATAACAGAAATCTAGAACTTTAATGAAAACAAGCCATTATTACTAATAAATTATACTCTGAGTTATGTCAGATGGCTGAAAGACAAACATCTAGAGACAAGGATTAATTGTATTTTTCTTAATCTGTAACTTGAGTTAAAAATAAAAGGCTCACCATTATGACTTAAAATCTTCAGCTGCACTAATACAGCCACATATTAAAATGACTATGATGCAAAACAGATTTTGAAAAGGATCTTAAAAGAATCAGAACTACATTTCAAATCTCATTTGATTTCCCATGCTGACTCTTCAAAAGGTTTGCAAATGCCAATATATAAGTCTTTCTCTGTCCAAAATCTACCTTTTTAATATTAGTCATTAACAAAATTCATTGTGGTGCTTTGCTTCAGTGGATATTTTTAAAAAGGTATTTAATAGTTTTTACATAAAATACTGTAACAGATATTCACCATCATCCACCTCCAGGACAGCTGTTTTTTAAAATTAATGTTATTTCAATTTCAATGTCTCTTTCTAGTGAATAGGAATATATTCTGATTAATTCTACAGATCTGCATAAAGTGGAAGGACTTGTAAAATCTCTATAGTATTATATTTGTGTCTCAAATTAAGAGAAGCTCTAAGTATATCATCCATAGAATGTTTGACAATTATGACATCAGTAATTACGGATATACACAGGAGACTTACTGGTAGACAATGTAATAAATAAAAAGTAATGCAAAAATAATAAACCATCGACCTTCCTAAACATCATCAATATGTAACTTCAACTACTAAAAGTCCTGGTTTAGATTTGGGCACTTCTGTAAATATGGCATAGACAACTTCTGTTCAGAAACGCCAAGGATAGTTTCCCTCAGTTTTCTAAATGCCATGACACAAAAAAACACTGTAACATGGATTTATTCCAACCGATACTTAAGATTAAAGATGAAAGCACCTTATTTACACCTGTTCACAAAACTGTGTTTATAGTTTAATATTACATATTATCTGCATTCTAAGTATTGTAAATGCTTTGCCCCTCTGTTCCCTAGTTAAACAGGGGATACCTGACTTCTAGACTTATGTTTTATCTGAAACTGCTTTTCGTGTTCTTTTTGATAGCTTAAGCCTGGAATAAATTCAGTTAGATAAAATAATTGCAATTTTAGTCAATATTTCATGACCTTACCTACCTCACTTTAAGCAGTAATCTGCCCAAATACACAGAATAATGAATCATTCATAACTAACTGCAATATGAAAGAGTAGAAGATCCTCCTTTAGAAGAAATTAAACCTGATCCTCTAATTGACTTGCACTGAAAAGATTTAATGTCAAATGAAAGTTGTACAAAAGAATTAATTTGGGCATTCAGTAAAGACATAAATGGAGGAGGGGAAAGGATGTGAACAATTTCACTTTTCAAAGTTCACCTGTGAGCTTAGACCTTATGGATAGACCATAAAGCTTCTTCTGACTGCCCTGTACTGATGGCAGGGACCTAGGAATTACTGCAGGTACCAGGCAAGGGCATCCCCCTTGCTTCAACATCCTCTTCCTTTCTCAAGATGGGATGATGAGCCACTTTGGGAAGAAGAAGCCTGTGAACTGCAACAGCCTTTGCTATCAAATTATCACTGCCTATTAGGAATGTGTTATTGATATACTGTAAAACAGCTGAAGCCCAGGCTATTTTCTTGTTCTGTAATGCAGCAAACACATCATTTCAGCCCCAACAAGTGGAGCCTGCTTGTAATTAAACTAACATCTGTTGATACTTAATCCACTTACTCAACTTCTAATACATGCAAGATTTTTACATTAATCTCTTATCCATAAGGATGTTCTTTGACCTGTGCTTTGGCACTAGGAAAGTCAATGTTGACTAATCTTGACTATAACCTTAGACCCCTGTGCTTTGGAAATTAATTTTGGCCCTGGGATTCTCATTTTCCGGTTTCACAAATGATGCAAAATTAGAAGTTTACCTTACTTATAAAGATTTGTTTGTTGTTTCTAACAGAAATATTGCATGCTTCATTTAGTCTTCACATGCCACATTTCCTGACTTAGAGGGCTCATAAAAAGCAGGGAAATTCAAATTTGTAATGAATTATATATTGGGTTGGTACTCCGTTGCACATTTGCACATTTTCACAAACAGGGCAGTTGGAAGGAGATAAGAAATGTTCTGTGCGGATATTCACAAATTTTATTTTGATTTCTGATAATAGGAGTTCTCTCCTTAGCATCTTTCTACAATACAAGTTTGCCAGAGGATCTTTGCTGGTATGTTTAAAGGCTAAAATTCTTTCTATTTTGGATTTTTGGGGCCTTTTTGGTAGGATGGTTAGAAGCTAGGTAAAATGTGAAAAGACAATCACAACAATTAGTGCAATCAGCCTGTGATGCACAAATCCTTTTAGAGAACAGAATCCACCACAAAAAGAATTGTCGAAGTACTAACACAGGATCAATAAAAATTTTTGTAAAATAAGCAAAAGATTCTGAAAAACTAGGACAGTAGCAAAACCCAGAGCTCAAAGGACATTATCCTCAGTATGCTCAACCTCTTCCTGAATTGCAATAAATAGAACATAACAGCCAACTGCTATCACTAATAGGATTATATACATTAGCAACCATGAAAAAGGTATTTTGCGAATGAAGGATGGCTAAAAAAAAAAAAGCATTATTCAATTAAGTTGGAATACCTTTACATGCCCCACTTTTACACGTTAAAGAAAAGTGTAAATTTCATTGCTTTTCCTTTTAATTGCCTTCATTGCATCATGCAGTATAAGGATTACATCACAGGCCCAAAGGGAACTATGTAAGCAGGTGGGAAGTAGTTTGGAAAAGTCACTAGATTACCTGCACCTGCAAATTATGCTCTGAAAAGAAACAGATGGCAATTCAGCTTTGCACTGCTGCCTTCTCCACACCCACCCCCAAGTGCTCTGGTAATGTATCCACTGAATGTTCATCCTGAGTCTCTAAATAGACAGCAGAAAATAATGGGAAATTTTCTCTAAGACTGGAAAATATGTTTAAGTGTTCATGAACATCAAGTTTACGTGGTCTTAAAATAAGCACAGCAAAAAAAAAGGTTTTAAATTATTAAGAATCATTAGTCTTGATGCAAATATCCGTGGAAAATTGGGCCCAAACTAACATAAATTTTGGTTTAGTGATGCACTAGTTAAGAATGTCTGCATTCAGGAGCCTTCAATTAAAGGAAGAGGACTTCAGAAAGCCTTATTTAGTGACAGTTCTGCTCAGTAAATGTGATAGAACAGACCAACCCTTGTTTAAGAATGTAAAGTCTTGAAAAAATAAATCTGATGTTTTAACCTTTTCTTTCAAATGCATCTTCAATCTCTTCTCTTCTGCTTTCTTTCTTCTGTGAAAGAAGTATTTAAAAATTATATTAATGTCATAAGGACTCACTTTCCGCATAGGTACCTAATCTCAGATAAACTGGACTGAAAGAACACTGAAAATATGGATGGAGGAAAAAAAAAAACAACTTTCTATTTCTTCACTGTGCACGAAAGAAAACAAGTAAAAGAAAAATATCATCAATACTGTAAATTCTTACGAAGAAAATATTTTAGAATCATTAGCTTCATTTATTATTATCTCTTCTACTTTAATGCTTCTCATCACAGTAAAATGGATGGAGCCTTCCTCCCTCCAATGAGATTCCTTTGCATTATCTATATGCATAGAGGGGAACTCAGAAAGCTACTGGGCTTTTCAAGTCAATTTCTGGTTTTGCTCCTGAGTGATAATCAATAAACTGAAGCTAATGCAAAACAGAATCAAGGTTTGGTGGTCAGCTGTTACCTCTGGCTGTCGAGGTCTGGGCACGCCATGAAAAGGCACCATGCCCACCCAAGCAGATTGAAGGGCAGAGCAAATATTTTCACTTGTTCTCTCCAGCAACCCTTGTGGTTGACTTTGAAGCAATTAGACAACATCCACAGAGAAATACATAAGAATATAGGACCCCCTCAGTCCTTTATTGCAGCAGGGAAACCCCAACTGCTCTGTACAAAGAGAAATAATTAGTCTGGATGATGACTTTTTCTCATCCATTTCTTTAATTGTTAATGTGGCTAGAAAGGTTTTCTTTTCAGGTGGTTTTCTAATGTAATTCATTCATGCCATCTGTCAGCACCTTCTATTACTTTTAAATGGCAGGGCAAGCTCTCAGCACATCAAGGTGCACAATGTTGGTGTCACCTTTGTTTTGGTTACCCCTGGAGGAGATGGGAGCATGCCAGCCACACAATTCAGCAGCTTAGCAGTGACAGCGGGTAAATAGCTTGCAATTATGTAATGCACACCTGACAGCCCTACTTGGTGGTGCTTTGCTAGTTTTTAGCCATTCTGCAGCAATATATTTCACTGGTGTTTTTACTGGCAGCATGATAATTTAAGTCTAGTAAAAAGCTCCTCTGGCAAAAAAAAAAAAAAAAAGTGGACACGAGGTTGAATTAACTGAACCATTAACTACGTAAACGTTAAGGAAAAAAATCTTCATTGGGCACTAAAGACAAAAAAAAAAAGGCACAATAAAATAATGTATGTGGGGTCTGGGGGGAAATGTAAGAACATGTTTAACCTGTTTAAACCAAAAGTCTATCCTTGATCCTGGGAGGATTCATGAATAAAGTTCATTTAGTAGGTAACAGCTTCTGATCAGCTCATCAGTCAGTAAAGGTAGCCTAAGAAGAGAAGTGCAAATACACAGAGTAAAGAAAGAATTGTGATCCTTTTGTGGTTTATATTAAAAAAAAAAATCTTACAAGAAGCTTCTAATGCAAGAAAAACAGACACAGAAAGGTATAAAAACTTCGGTTTACCAAAGCCAGACCCGTATAATAAGGTTCTTAACCAGTCTAGACAATTGTAGTAAGTATTTGCTTCTATTTCAGCTTTACTAAAGTAACTTATGTTTTACATGGGAAACAAATTTTTAAAAGGCTTAAAATTATAAAATGAAAGTGGCTACAGAAGTGATGTGAGTCATGCTGGAAATACTTTCCAGCTGCAGAAAGATCACCAGCAGAGTTCCACAAGGACAGGTCTTGGCATGGGCACTACTGTTCTTTACAGTTGACTTGGCAATTAAAACACAAGTGATAATGAAGCTTGCTAATAACACAGATCAGGGAGCTGCACTTAATATGAGGGAAAATCAGTCTCCCAGAACTGCACGACGCTGAGGACTGAAAGAACAGAAATTTTATTACAATTAGTAACACCAAAAATGATTCAGTCCAACAAAACAAGCTGCTGTGTAAACATGGTTGAGTGACTATAAACAACAGTGTTTGCTCTGTTAGCAGATCAAATAAAACCAGTATGACATTGCTACACTGGAAGAGAGTGTGTAATAAAAGACAACTGGCACAGGAATTATATCAATCACTGGTAAAACCACATCTAGACAGGAGTGGACCTGTCAATTCAATTACCCTCCTTCAATCCAAAGTAAGGCAGATAATTGCTAGAAGACCTAGACTTCAAATTGTTTATTCAAACACAAGACAGAGAAAATACCAGGTGTTCGTAAACATGTAGGAGGCAGGAGAGTAAAGCCTAGAGTGAATAGAGAACAAAAGCTACTTATGCTAAAGAAATGGGGGTTTTTGCACTGTAATAAAAAGGAACATGTTTGCTACGAAGGAATTTTCATTGGGATTTAACAGGGTTTTACCCTTGAGTGATGCAAGGCCTGCAAAAAATATTCTCAAGGAAGGCAAGAGAAAGGCAAACAAAAGTTTGATTTCTAAGTGGAGTTTGGTGTGTTTGGGTGGAGACCATATACTGCCTCAGCATGCAAGCAGAACAAATTCATGAGTCAGAGGGTCTCGAAAGAAACCAACTGATCTAATTTATTCAGACATACCTGAGAGTGGACAAAGGTGGGCTGTCACTAGCTACATGTTAAGTGCAGTGCTGATGTGTAAGCTCACATATAACAGATGACAGACTTTAGGGAACACATGAGGGGATAGCTCAATAGGAGAATAGGAGTTTTTTATTTCCTTTTTTTTCTTTTTATTTTTTGGCAATAAGATGGACTGATGTTTTACCACAGAAAAAGTCTCTCTCTAAGTGTAGCAGGTTATGATGGCTCTGTTTATAGTACCTTTGTTTGCAGTAGTTCCTGGCACTTCATGCATTTTTCATAGCTGTTTCTTGTTAATACAGGCTGTATTCCTTGGAGTGCCAACAAAAAGGGCACTCAGTTGTTACCAGCCTTCTGTCACTATTTTACTGACAAAACAAGTAGCAAGAACAGCAGCTTCTGACAGTCCTACAGGACTGAAACTTATTCATGGTGAAAGAAACATGACAACTTAACTGCACCACAAAAGAACAGATGCAAATTTTCAGACTAGTCATTGAGTTGCTGATAACCACAAAGCTCTGCAAAACCAGATTTCCTTACTTGTGCACACAAAAACACTAACAGTTCTGTGCATTTCCTTTAATACATATTAACCCTGTTTTCAAGAGCAAAACCAGATATAATACACAAGCAAATGCTGATACCACCTCCATACATGTTTATTATTTTGCATGTAAAAACCTGGTATTTTCAGAAGCAAGAATCCCAAAAATGGATACAGCAGTACAGGAGGCACCCTGACCCTGTAGACAGTTTATTATGAGGAAGTCTTAGCAAGCAGATCTGAGGGTGCATTACGCCCTTTACATAAATCCTTCCCTATCAAAGCTTTGTTCCTTCTTCCTGCCAAATCAATAAATGGTCTCTGCTCCACTTAGCGACTGCTCTCGTGCACTCACTTTCATGTTCTCTCTCTCAACTTCACTATAAATGTCCCTTTTTCCTCCACATACATCTGGCCCCAGACTATACACTTTCCATGTCATCACAGCAGGGCAAAATGCTTCCCTCCTTTCACAGGCTGCAGCCTTCTACAGCAGAAAAAGGGTAACAGCCAGCAAGTCTATAGTCAGCTACCCAGGACCAACTCAGATTGCATCAGATACATGATTCAGTACTTTCTAAAGTTAGGGGGAATTTTTTCACTGCTGACCTATGTTTGGTTTATATGTAAATTCAATTTAAGGTTTTGCATATACCAAATCAAAGCAACATGTTTACAAAAAGTTGTTTTAACCAGCCCACGCTAGCACTCAAAATTCGTAGATGAGTACAGCTACAAAGAAGAAAAGATAAGGAAAAAAACCACAACAATTTCTAGCAAAGAGTCAGCTTCCCAGTGGGGACAAGGCTAAAGAGTCCCAAGAGTATTGCAGCCATAGCTGCAGTAGTTTATCTCATTCCAGTATTTCACAGTTGTCCAGATAAACATGTTCCATTTTTCACAAACAGAGCAAATGTGTTTAAAAATTCTGCAGGTTTTCTCCTTTCCTAAGATCACTAAAACAAATCCATCTTTAAGTTTTGCCTTAATGTTCATATTAAAATAAAAAAAAAAAACAAACTAGAAATAATAAGGCGAGGTTAAGTTGCAATTTTGAAATATTAATAAAGAATCTTTATAATACAGTATACAAACTAAGTGAAACAGAAGGCCTCAGAATCAAGCAAGTGTTCTTGCTCTGAACAAGCAAAAAGTAAATGTCAATATATTAGTTTCCAAATTAAAAAAAATAAATTTAAAGAAATTAACTTTCAGGCATATACAGCTTTTTATTAAGTATAAATTAATACAGTAATATAATACAAAACACAAAACAGACACACTTGTGTGAATCCTTTAGATTGGTGTATGACAACACTGCGTAAATTTTTTAACATGTCTTGAAAGAAGGAACTTAAAGACCTAATTGCTGCACTCACACAAGGTCACAACCCAGTGAGACGTAAAATTACTAAAATAATATTCCCAAGAAAAATCAAATTTCCTGAAAAAAACAAGAATGCAGTTAATTTACAAGAAGTATCTCTATGCAGCTATGACATTGTTTGTCCTTTTAAAGGTGTTAAAAAGCATAAGAAAGAGCATATTTCTCCAAAAGTAAAAAAAAAAATAAATTCAGAAACACAAGGCACAATTGAGCAGACTCTTCCTGGGTAAATGAACAACCAAACACCATTACTGGCTGACTGGGGCTGCCTGACTATGGTTTTAATGAATCAGAGCCGCTGACTCATAAAAGGAGAATGTATTTTACTCTGGCTGAGTGCCTAATTCAGAGCTCACTTTATCCTTGGGCTCACTGTGTAACACAGTTAAGATGGAAGGTCAGGACGCAAGCACTGCCCTAAGAGGCAAACCATGATAACTCAACAGCAGCCATGCACAAGCAGTGACAGAGGAAGTGGGAGCTGGTGGAGCCAGGATCCCTTTGCTGAGAGTGTGGCAGGGGTTGTAGTGCCCCTGATATCCAGCACAGCCCAGGACTGGCAGGAAGGCAGCTTCTCTCTGCTGCACAGCAGCATCCCCAAGGAGCCCAGGGCTGCAGAGCCAGGGGAAGCTCTCTGCTCCAGGACAGCAAACTCCCATCTCTGCTGGGCTGATACCCATGTACATCATCTCCAGAAGTCCTCAGCCTCGGGCACAGAGTCCCTGTGTCAGCTGAGGAACCACCTTTCTTGCTGGTGACAGCCCCAGAGCCACCCCACTCCATTCAATGATGGGTCCATGTCCCACGGACCACAGGCAGCCCAACGTGGGAAGCACAAGCTGGTCTGAGTCAGGCAGCTGCTCTACTTTGCTTTTTGAAGTCAGCCCTCCCAGAGCAACTCACACCACTCGTTTGGTCAAATTTCAAGACGCCAGTCCTAGACTGTCAGAGCCATTTCTTCGCTGTCTACCATTCACCATGAAGACAATCCCATGCCAAGGGAAGGGTGAGGAAGAAGGATGGCAGCAGAAGTGCAGACAACTGAGCATCTCAGAGACCTCTGTGAAGCACAGAGCCCAAAGAAGAACACACAATGGAGAGAAAAGCAAGGATGAGCAATAACTTCTAGGGGGAAACAAAAAATACACTAGCATAATATTTTCTTTGGGTGGGGATTTTTGGGGTTTTTTTTGTTTGTTTTTTTGGTTTTTTTGTGGGTTTTTTTTTTTTTTAATGCAAGACAGAATCAGTTGATTCCTAAAGTAGGCGAGTCTGTACCTTGGCTGAATTGCAGCAGGTAGTATTTACAACAGACCCTTCCAAAACTTCGCTCATCTCTGGGAAAAGCACATCAAATCACACTAAAGGCAGATATTCACAAAACTAGATCACTATCTCCACAGTAACACCCTTCACCCCTTGAAATCCCAAGCCCAAAATAACAAATTCCATTCTGGAATGCATATTTTTCACCACTCCCTCTTTTCAGCACTACCTCATATTTGTCACTTTTGATGTCTCTTCTTGTGTGCCTAGTCACCTTCCCAAAGGTACTCTGAAAGATTGACAAAATAATCTTTGTCTCTCCTCTAAATTTCCGCTTCTATTTTCACTGCCTGTTAGATGTAATATTTAATTCTCTGTTTCTATATCCCTTAATTCAGTTATTTACAGAAGTCCTGTCACCTCCTTCCCTGTAATTTCTAGAAGTCACACATTCTTGCTGGCCACCACAGCTAAGATATTTTCTACTGACAGAGTTATTTGATGTTTTTATTATGACTCTGCCAGCTGGCCTAGTTGGCTATCTTCTTCAGCTTCCTATCCTGCTTCCAAACATCATTAATCTCTTTGAACTCATCTACTCATTTCCCTATGTCTCAAATGAGACAGTGATTTCTTTGCCCTTTTCTATGGAAACCTCCTACCCCATCTCCACTCTGCTATCATCTCCCTTATTCTCTGTGCTCTCAGCCCTCATACTCCATTTGCCTGCTCTCCTGGTCTTTGCTTAACTGCCCTTATCTACCTGCCTCCAAATACTTCATAAACTGGGGCTTAACATGACCTGAAACACCAAATTCCCCTACAATTACATTATTATATCATTATCTACCCCATTAATTGTTCTTACCTGTGACATTTAGCAGGCCAATAAATTACACTCAATTTGCATTTCTTCAATTGTAATTCAGTTTGCTTCCAATAAAGGCGACTGTTCTTCTGGAGTCGCACCAATGCAACCCCTATAAACCATGACTTGCTTTTCCAGAAAAATGACAAGCTCAGAAGCAGATCAGCTCCCACATGAGGACATGTGGTTTCTAAAAAGGAAAGTGTATTGGTTTGCATAGCCTGGTTTTGGTAGCAGATGGGCTACAGGTTGCTCCTGTGAAAAGTTGCTAGAAGCTTCCACCATGTCCAGCAGAGCCAATCCCTGGTGGCTCCAAAGACAGATGTGCTGCTGGCCAAGGCTAGGCCAATTATAAATAGTGCTAACACCTCTATGATAACAGACTTAAAAAGAAAGAAAGAAAGAAAAAAGTTGTCATGTTATTGTAACTGTGGCCAGAGAAGAGCAGAGTGAGAACAACTCTGCAGGTACCAAGGTCAGTGAAGGAGGACAGAGAGGGGCTGCTCCAGACCCCAGAGCTGAGATTCCCCTGCAGCATGTGGTGATAATCACAGTGAAGCAGCTCTGCTCCTGCAGCCCATTGATATCCACAGGGATGCAGAGATCCACCAGCAGCCCATGGAGACCCACAGGGATGCAGAGATCCACCCACAGCCCATGGAGGAGCTGCACCCATGGATGGATGCTGGGGAAGAAGCTGTGACCCTGTGGCAGAGCTGTGGAGAGAGCAGCCCTGCTGCCAGGCTGGAGCAGCCTGTCCTTGGAGGACTGCACCCCATGGAAGTGTGACCCACACTGCAGCAGTGTGAGGGGTCTGGTGCCCATGGGAGGGTCTCACATTGCAGCAGTTCACAGAGAGCTGTTGCTCATGAGATAGAGCCAGCCCAGGGAAGTTCATGGAGAACTGTCTCCCCTGGGAAGGATTCCATGGTGCAGCAGAGGACTGACTCCTCTCCCTGAGCGGCAGAAGAAGCCACGGGTGATAAAATGACCATAACCCCTATTCCCCACCTCCCTGAACCAGTGGTGGCAGGATGTAGAAGAAAGCAGGGATGAGCAGAAGGTGTTTTTAGGGGTTTATTTTACTTCTTTTTGCCCTGTTCTGATTTTGTTAATAATAAATTCATTTCATATCCCTAAGTTGAGTCTGTTTTGCCCTTGATGGTATTTGATGAGTGATCTCTCCCAGTCCTTATCTTAACCCATGAACCCTCTGTTAATAATTTTCTCTCCTCTGTCCAGCTGTGGAGGGGAGTGAGAGAGCAGCTTTTTGTGGCTGTCTGGCATCAAGCCAGCGTCAACCCACTACAGTCATCTTTGCTGGAAAATATGGACAGTATTTTACTGTGGGCGAGGGAAATCTGTTTATCTCTTGCTAGAAGAGTTTAAATTCACCTACCAGCTACTTCATATATACTTTCAAATGCCTCCTTTGTGTGTTCACATACCCTCCTAGTTATATAAAAAAGAATTCCGTTCCCACCACTATGGCTGAATTTTTAATATTCTGCTGTCTCAGTCTTGTTCCAGGGACAGGATTGTCATACTTTTTCATCTGGAAGCATAATTCAGGGTAAAACTCCTCCATCTACCAATTCTGGTGCAATCATTAATTTACACTTCTGCTGTAGATTTGTAGTATTTACCACAAAAACAAATCAGATCACTTCATGCAGTAAAACTAAATACACCTACATTCATATTTTTGTCAGCTGATTTACTTCACCACACTTTAAGGTATTCAGTAACGCCATGACGACAACATAATCAGCAAGATAATCCATTACTACTGCACAGAAGATAAAACCAGATTTCCCTCTGCAAAATGTTGTGCTTTGTAAAAGAACCATCATTCCAGCCTACAAACTAGGCAGTTTAACTGGTGATGTCTGCACAGGCACTGTTTAAACCAACAAACAAAGAAACCAAAAACCTTTCTGAAATCTTTTAACAGACAAAGTCATACACAAGTTGCTAAAAGAGAGATCTTCAGAAAGAAACACACATGAAGCCACACGTATGTTTTTCAGCAAACACTGGAAGTCTGGGCAGATACTATGCCTGATGGCACTGAACACTGGCAAAAGATTTGCTGCTACATTGTCTTTGACCCACAACCCAGCAGATGTTTTCAGCACTGCTGGTTGTGTTCTGAACCATGCAAACCATTTGCACAGCTTTCTCCATTTGACCATGGTAAATTTAACTCACTCACTGAACGTTTTTATTCTCTTTATGATTTTTACTAGCTTGTTTCATCTCATAGCTCTTTCACAGGATCTTTGGATCTTCTAGCACATCCTTTCACAGAGACCTTTTGAACACCAAACGCTTCCATTTCTACTCCCTAGGAAGCCAGCAAAAACTGTGATCATGGTGTTCAGTCTTGTCCATGTGTCTTACACAGGTACCTAATGAAATCAAACTGTTTCCATTGTACCGTGATTCATATTCACACCTAATTCATATAGTTAAGTTGTTTTCAGATTATTTTTCTTTTGGTCATAAGCCCAATTTCAGATTTCAGTTAACAAAACCTCATTGTATATCTAAGAAATGTATGTGGGGCTAAGTCTGTTTTTTCCCCCTGCTTGTTAAATACTGGGAAAAAAACCTGATTTCTCTTACAGGATCTTCATCTAAATTATTGGGATATAATTGTTTAATATTACTACTTTCAGCAATTCTGACTCAAAGAAAACATCCTATCACATCTTTGCTATAATTATTTTTAAATATAAGATATTTCAGGTAGCTCTACCCATTCTATATTTGACTAACATTATTTCCAAAATAAGAAGACAGATGATTACTGTGGGATGCTGACCACTCAAAATTCACAAGAAATCAATGCAAGGTACAAAGATTCAAATACTACAAGGTCATTTGTGTCAGAAATAGTGAGGCCAGCAATTGTCCCCCTGTACTGGGCACTGGTGAGGTCACACCTTGAATCCTATATTCAGTTTTGGGCCCCTCACTACAAGAAGGACATTGAGGCACTGGAGCATGTCCAGAGAAGGATAATGGAGCTGGTGAAGGGTTTGGAGCACAAGTCTTACAAGTTGCAGCTGAGGGAGCTGGGGTTGTTCAGCCTGGAGAAAAGAACACCGAGGAGACCTTGCTGCTCTCTACATCTACCTCAAAGGACATTGTAGCAAAATGGGCCTCAGTCTCCTTTCCCAGGTAACAAGTGACAGGATAATAGCAAATGGTTGCAAGTCACACAAGGGGAAGTTTAGCTTGGCTAAACTTCTGAAATTTCACTGAAATTTCTTCAGTGAAAAGAAGTTTTCACTGAAGTGAAAAAGGTAAAATCACCATCCCTGGGGGTATTTAAAGGCATGTAGATGTGGTGCTCAGGAACATGGTTTAGTGGTGGCAGTGCCCGGTCAACAGCTGGGTTTATAATTGTCTATTCCTACCTAATTCATTCTATTCTATTCTATATTGCCTCTACCTTATTAGTTATGACCTCTTAGAAGCAATCTAAATATATAATGAGCTTTATTATACCATAAGATAAAACTGACAGGAAGCCAGGCTGAGCTGCCATGAAGTACACAATCTTTGCATAGCTTCCTTTTGCAGGAAAAGTGCAAAGGACAATATTAAATGAGGAGGCAATTTGTTTGTGGTTTTTTCCTCAGAACACTCAACATCCATAAGGGACGTGAATCTGGTTTTCAGACAGCAACAACTAAAAAAAAGAAAGAAAAAAAAAGAAGCAAAAACCACTAGCAGCAAAGGCTACTTTGACAGTCTAAGGAATCTTTTTTCTGTGTTCAGGAGAATAGACAATTATGTTACTGCTTGTAGAAGGAGCCTTTGAAAAGCAATGTTTTCTGCCAGGATTTTGATAAAAACCACCATGAAACAAGTAACTTTAACGTGCTAACAACAGTTCTGTGAATAACAGCAATAGTATCTTCACCTACAGTTTTGATTAACCACTTCAGGAAAGACATTTTTCTTCCTTGGTGCCCAAACTTCCTTAATGTCTCCTTCTCCACTGCTTGAAAACACCCACGACATCATTAATTTATTGACATCATTTGTGCTCTTACACTAACCAGATGGCTTCTGCTGACTTTGAGATTGAATCTCAGATTATTTCTTATTTTAACTGTAAGGAACAATCTAATCAGATACAAACATATCTCAGCATTGAAGAGAATGACAAGCTGATTATTAGTTATCTGAAGCTCCAACAGCAGTTTCTTTCTAATTTGGTGTTACATTTTCCCCTGATTTACTCTGCTTTGTGAAGATGATGTATTATATGTTACCTAATTAATGGAATTCAGACACTGGCATTTTCAAATAACCTTCTGGCACTGGCCGCATTGTTTTGGACAACTTCCTTGGGAATCATTATGATGTTTGAAAAGAAAAAAATTTAAAAACATATATCTGCATCATGCCTGAAAGAATCAGCTGACCTGAAATATGAGGTTTTAAATCAAATAAGCAACAAATCATAGCTGTCAACATCAACATGACAAAAAATACAACTGTATCAATTCTTCTAAAAAATGCTACAAATTCATTTATTACAAGCCTGCTTAATATTCACTACCTGAAGGTAAAAATAAATAGTGTATGTTTACCTTGACTTACTTTGCTACCTTTTATAGTAATATGAATTTTAAAAATGCTATTGTTTAGCATGCTCATCCTCCCCCCCACCACTGTAATGTTTGATTCACTCCTTATGCACAGACATGGGATGCAAACAGGAAACTTCCAGAATCTGATTTGCAAAAAAGATGGTACCTCCAAGCAAGCATAATTCAGTAAATTACATGGAATCTGACAATTCTGAGTCAGGCCCATCTTCCCTAGTTTTATTTCATTTCTCACATACCAGGAGAGATACACCTACTCCTTACTAGAATAATGTGAACATTTTGGTTACACAATTTTTATGCAACTCTAAAGCTAAAATTACCAGTATCTTTAAAACATTTTTAAAATACATACTATTTTGATATTTCCCTGCATATACAAATTTACTTTTTCAATGTCTTATATTTAGAAAATAAGATAACCTCCCAATAAAAGACC
Source organism: Zonotrichia albicollis (assembly GCF_047830755.1). Classification (NCBI taxonomy): domain Eukaryota; kingdom Metazoa; phylum Chordata; class Aves; order Passeriformes; family Passerellidae; genus Zonotrichia; species Zonotrichia albicollis. Next base: position 102,575,729 of record NC_133819.1, on the reverse strand, counting down.
GGTTTGAGCAACAGATGACATGCAAAATGCAATTTTGATAGAAGACTGAAAAGCTACAGGAAGACTTGAGTATATTTCCCACAAATACAATAGCATAAAGAGCCCTCAGAAAAGTCATCTGGGCAGCTACAACTATACCAATATTGTTTTCCATGTTTTAATCACCTGGAACCCAAGGGCACCCCTGTGCAGAACAAGAGAAGAAAACAGTAGCTGCATGTAACTTTTGGAATCAATAACTTGTCTTTTATCAAATGCTACATGCCACAAACAGTTCAACTTTTCATATACTTAAACTGTAACTCCTCCCATGCTTCCTGCAGAATGAAAGAGTCTAGGGAAGGGAATTTCCAATACACAGTGGGTTGACCCTCTAAAAGCAGCACAGTTAACTGAACACTACAGTCTAAAAAAGAAATAATAAATCTTTCAGTTTTCAAGGGAAAAAATGGAGACAATTCTGCTGGATTTATAGAACCCAGCACAACAGATTCTTTGAATGATCAGCACAAAGTGTTTCATATGGCCAAAACACAAGCCAGTTTTTCAAATACTTGTTTCAAAATTGCAACCCCACAGTAAAATAACTACTGCTAAAAGTAATTTGTCAGTTCTACATGAGATGGAGGTCATGTAGGAGAAAAGAATGCAATAAAGAAACATGCAGAGCTGATTTTTTCCTGTGGTTATAAAACAAATTAGCTGTCAAAGTTATGCAGAATAACAAGAAATACTGACTAATTAAAAATATTCAAGTATGTGAACATGATTGCTGGGAAAATAATGCCAATAATTTACTGGCTAGTTAGCTCCTCAGAACCGCCAGCTTTGGACAGTTCTTGAAGTTGGGAATAAACTTTGTAGGTCTTGTACTAATTCATCATTCCATTCATTGCAAGTCAGTGACTGATGCTGGTGCCAATGTTAGGGAATAACATTCATTAATAATCAGCACATTCAGATGAGAAACACAAGTTCGACTTTTCTGAGCTTTTGGGTGCATTTTGTATGCACTCAAACACAGCCCTACAGATACAGGCTGTAATTAATCTATTTTAAAACCAAGAATGGAAATCTGCACTTTCATGAGATTTGAGGTACCAGTGAGTTTACACAGACTGAAGAAACAACTCCTCCCAGGAGGACTTCCAAGATCTGCTGCTACACAGTTTAGGACCAAAACTCAAAAGCCGTAACTAGAACATCTTGAAGAACATACTTTCATGTGAGGAGACAGAGTTCAGGATTTATTACAAAGACTTAATGCTTAGGTTCTTAAATGAAAAATTAGGAAGAAAAATTCCTACAAGTTCTGCCTGGGTAACAATGATGACTGTTCAGATATATTATCCAAACACCAATTTATTTTTACTTGTGAACCTTTAATCACAGTTTGAAAGTTCAGGGTTGTGTTTTGGGGTGGCTTTTTTGGTTTTTCTCTTTTAAGGAACAATAAAAATGGTAAATGTCTACTTTCTGTTTGTTACACTCAAACAAGGTTAAAAAGTTCCCAATCCAGTGTCCCTTGGAACATTCAACATAAGCCCCTGGGCTGTATCAAGTCCAGCACAGGCAAGGGAAGGGATTACTTCCTTTCTTCAGCTATCATTAAACCACATGCAATTTTGGCCCCTCTCAGGAAATGAGATATGTTGATAAATTTCAAAAAATCCAGGGGAGGATCCCAAAGACAGTAGAGGCTGAGGGACCCAGGCTCATTCAGCTCCAAGACAAGGCAGTTTTTTGGTCACTTCACAGCAGCCTCCTGACCTAAGGGGAGGTTATAGAAAAGACAGCGCCAGGCTCTTTATAAAGTTGCCTACTGAGATACAATGGCTAAAAATGGAGGTTGGAGTGTTATAAGAAATGAAGGAATCTCAACTCCTTCAAAAGAAGGCATGAGAAACCCAAACCAAACAATTATGGAATTACTCCCCCTGCAGAAGAACATTATTCTTTCTCCACAAAACAGAGGCTTAATCTAGTGACTTGGCTAGCTCATTCTTCATGCTGCTGTCCTTTTTTAAACAACTACTATATTCTCATTTCTGAGTATTTCAAGGACAACTAACATGCATTAATTATGCAGGCAGGATACTCTGGTAATGGGACATCCTTGTTCCTTCCAGTTTGCAATATTGTGGAGCACTGGAACAATCTTACTGCTATTCCATTCCAAGAGCAACAGGAAACAGCAAACTCCACAGGGGGAAGAAGCAAACGGAACTCCCCCAAATACAGTAACAGTAAATACAGGCAGGAAATAACCTGATACTCTTGTTCTGCAATTCTAGCAACTCCAACGGCTTCATCCTCTGGGGCCCATTAATGACCACTTGGACCTTCTGCCATTTCCTTACTGCTGCCAGTATGGCTCACCCAGCAGCCAAGTTGTAGGAAACAAGATTTTTGGTATTGCCTCTTTTCTCTGTTTTAATGTGAACTTCCATAAAGGGAGGGGTGAACTTAAATTATTAGGTCAGCCCTGATTTCTACCCTCCAAACAGCACAGTGGGATTGTCTTGTAGCCTTCAGTCTATCTGCATGCTATGATAAAAACGTAGGCATCAGGAGAGGCTTATTGAAGCTCCCAAATTTGATAGTGGCTTATTTCACATGAAGTTATTGTATCTCTAAACAATTCATGCCTAAAATCACTGTGGTACGATAAACTGCAAGGATCTTTTTCTAAACACACATATAATGAGTATGCTTACTTATGCTTTCAGCAAATTAGAAAGAAAAATATTTGTCAAGATCTTCAAGCAACTGTGAAGCTTTACATGCAGATGGCAAAAAAAAGCTGCAAGAAACAGGCCATGTTTATGTACACCAACAGCATCATGGTGGAGTTCATTCACTCAGTTCAATAAAAACAAATGGCTAACAAGTAAAACTCTACACATGACAACAGAGTCTATATACAGGTTAATAAGAATAAGTGCAATGAAAACCATGAACTATAGAGATTCCAGATGAAACATATTTTCACAGATAGACACGGTGCCACACTGGTTTGTAGGGGTGTGTTGCCCAATTATACTCTGAAATGACAGAACAAAGTCATAAACTTGATTATCTTTACCGGGTGCTTTAGGAACATAGAAAAGAAACTTTGTTTAAAGCAAATTTTTAAAAAGCTGGTTATTGATTTCCTTTCAATTTTGAGAAACTAAGCTATGGAAGTGGTGGGCTTTGTTTACTTAGCACTATACTGCAAATACATATGCCCTACATTTAGCTAACAAACAAGATCATTTGGGTCATACTTCACAGATCTTTATTTTCCAAATTACAGTTATTTGACATGGTAAATGTCTAGACAAGAAAGAAGGAAGAGGAGGATGAAGGAGAACAATCGAGATGACTATACACAGCATTTATAGCTGATGATACAGTTATCACAACAGAATTTCTTTGGCCAACAACACTACAACCTGAAGAAAACAATTTTATTATTCCACATTCGGAAAAGACACAAATATTTCTCTATGACTTTCTATAGAGAAATATACAATTACTGCCCTCAAAGAAAATGCTGATGGTGTCAATGACTCATGCAAAACCAAAGAAAACAATTACAATTCTGTGCTTGCAACTGGAAGAGCCTTTCAAAATACATGCACCAGAAAGTCTTGTCTTTGACAAAGTTTAGAATGGTTAAAACATGTAGTTTTTAACTTGTAGTTATGTAGAAGTGTATTTAAGTATGTAACTGTCAAAAGAACACAGTGTTATTAAGGAATGTAACAGGGCAGGTTTTTTTAATTCTAAGCATGGAGTGAAGGAGCAACGAATTGAAACATGTTTTTGAATACTGTTTTGACAGTATTTGACAATATTGTCACAGATGGCAACATGATGTAATATTTATTTACGGTTGTAAAAGTTTTCTAAACACATCAGGATTTGGAGGACAAGTTTCCCTCACTTTCCTTTGGCTCATGAAATAATCTATTCTCAGTGACAAGGAAACTGATTCTGAAAGGTGTTGTCAAAAGCCACAAATATAACTAGGGAAGAAAAGCACAACAAGAACAAATGCAGCCTCTATGCAATCATTTTGCATGTTCCAGACATTTCCTAATATATGAGAATGTAATAAAATGAAATTCAGAGTGTCACTGTACTTGTTTGCTAGATTTCCTTGACAAGCAAATCAACATCATCAGAGGTGCCTAATCTGTAACCAACATCACCTTTCACAGCTGGAGATTTACCAATTTGGATAAAGGCCTATTATCAAACTGCAAAAGTGGGGGTTTACACTGGCTACCCAGCATGTTTCACTGATCGTTCCTTTCTGAGCCTTTGCAACATACATCTGCAAATAAAAAAAGCTAAACTAAAAATAATGTAGACACACAACCTGGAATACATAACTGCTAGCAGAAGGAGTTTAGTGTTCCTCAAATCACCTAGGAGCTAATTTCTTTAACGGCACATTTTTATTAAAAAAAATCAACATATTGTTTATTGAGTGGCATTAGCACAACTAGGAGACAGCACTTGTTCTTGTTTAGCATCTCTACTCACACAGTGTTTGGCATGCTGCAGCACAACAGGAATCCAGAACACACCACCTTAACTGTTCAGGAAATCTTTTCCAGTCATCTATGCAACTTCTGATCAAGGGACAGAACTGATCCCCACTTGAATACCCCTTGGTACTTCAGTTTTAACGTTTGGTTCTGTCAAGCTAAATTAACTAATTAGTGCCTTGGAAACAGTAGACAGAGTCTGCAATGCCTGGAGGCTTTAGAATATTTTGCCCAAAAGGGAGTGATTAGTGTATCACTCACAAACACACTGTCACTTTAAGTTTTACTTTTATAAAACACCTTTCAAACTAAAGACTGCCTGAATGAATTCAGAGAAGAGCTACACTGTGCTGTCTATACAAGCTGTAAAGTTATCCTGTCCAGAAACTCCTTTTTTATGGAGAAGACAGAATTACATAATCCTCATCCCTTTCTCTTCAGAACTGGACAATTGATAGGAAACTCAGAGTTGTTAATTTCTACAGTTAATCTTAACGGTTGATTTTATGCTTGAAAATGTTATTCTAAAGTGTTAGAGTAAATAGAACACTACACTGTTGTTGATTTAAGTGATTATACATACTTTCTCCCATCCAAAGGATTATTTACTAAGGCAACAAACTCAAAATTAATTTTAAAGTACTTCTTTTTATTCATGGTGGAATTCACCCATGGAATTCATTGCCACAGGATATTATCAAAGCTAACACTGCAGCTCAGAATTAATGATATAAAAGAAATTAAAACACATAATAGCAACCTTAATGTGACATTCAGGTTTTACAACTGCCTACTCAGTCTAGGAAATAGACAGGTAAGACCCTCAGGAAAAGAGAAATGCATTAATACAACCACATCCTGAACATAATGCATCAAAGGATATACTTCTAACAAACACATCAAAACAGCTGATTTATCTGACAAAACAACTCCCAGTATACCAGTTTCTCTCACTCTCTAAAAGAATGAGAAGGCTCCCTCACTCATTCTGAAAATTCCTTATCCACACACTACCAGCTTCTGACCTGCTTCAGACACCTGTCAAAATGACAGAATGAAGATCTGTGATCACCACTAAAGTAATGCTACAGAAAACTTTTACCCTAAAAAACAAATCTGGACTGATTTAGTTACAAATATTGATCAATCCACTGCAGTACAGGGAAAAAAATTATACAGCCTCTTACTAGCAAATCATACTTAGAGTATCTTTCGAACTACCCGAAGATATTGGAAAGGCTAAAACAATCTGCTGACTACACAGACTTTTTCACTAATTAGAACTTGCTAATTTCATTCTTCACAATGGAAACTAAACAGTCTGTTTTTCAGAGTGCTACAGTCTAACACATGAAAGTAGTTACTGTTGTTCCTCAAACCAAACATTATCCTCAAAAAAAGACACCACAGCTTCACAATTCTTATAATTTCAAAGTGAAAAGACTGTAGAGAAGAAAACGTGGACTGGAAACACTCAGCTTTACACACTTGTAGAAAAGATATTATTGTTCTGAAGGAGGACATAATTTGGCGTCCCTTTCAGATACAATCCTTTACATGATACTTCCTTCCAAGAGTTCTTTTAGCAACACCAGCCACTCTGAAGTTGTTCAGCTTGTGCCAGCATTTGCAACTCTGCTACTTCAACAAAAATGTTGGTAAAGATGTAACGTGAAATTATTTTTGTGTTTAAGTGGTTAAAATGGTTGAACTCTGTCCCCTTGCCTACTGTATATCAGTTGCTGTTCCCTGCAGTTTTGGACTTTAGCAAATACCTGAAATGAAAAAGAACCATAGCTACACACATACTGGTGCAATAATAGTATCATTCTCTTCCCTGATCTCCATCAGAAACATCCACCAAAAAATGAGTTATCACCAAATACACACAGGTCTGTCATTTCATGTTTTGAATTGACTGCTCTGATTAAAAAGAAGAAAAAAAAAAAAGAAAAAAGAACCAAAAACCAAAATACAGCTCAGTGTTGTACCTGCTATTTAGAAGACCGGGAATTTCATGCATGACATGATTTCCATGAACTCCAGCGCAACAAATAAAGGATTCAGATGCTTTCCAGTTCTGACAGTCACCAGGCAAACTGTCCACTTTATTCAAGTGACTCTCACCAGGCAGCTGTCGGCCACTGATTTCCATTTCCATGTTCAACACTAACTCTGGAACAAGCTACCCACCAGGTCAGCCCTACCCCTTGCACACTTACAGGTTCTGGTTTTCACTCATCTTAGTAATTAAGTGGATTCAGATCACTTAACAGAATGGTTAGGATAAGTAAGTAGAGAAGGTAAGAACCTATGGAGACAAGTTTTATTCCTATTTTATGGTGGGATTCATCTTTAAGTGATATTTCAGCCTGAGTTTTAGGGAAGAAGCAAAGGCAGTCAACCCAAGATGGCTGTTACACAAGAGAGAGGGAGCACTGCACTTGCAGCAGACTCCTGCTTCCCCACTCTCCCAAAAACTCTTTTCTCTGCATTTTAATTGACCCTAGGTGGAAGCCACAGATATTGCAATGTCATTTTGTGCACAAGAACATCTAACCTTATGCCTACAAGCCTGGAAAATGTTGTTCTTGCAAGGTCGTGGATACTTTGCTCCCGCTTGTCACCTTTCACCTGCTCCCATTGAATGAGGCAAAACTTCCTGTAATCAAAGCAGCCAGGTAAAATAAATAATTTTCATGACAAAGGAAAGCTTCCATTTTAGCTGGTTTAGAATCTCTTGTGCAAACATGCATGAATCCAAGTTAACTTTTTTTTCAGAATGCTACCCACTAATGGTTCCTAGACTTTCTGTTGCTGTGACTAATACTTTTATGAGTGTTCTGGGACAACACAGAGTTTTAGAACGTAATGGGAAATCTGTGTGAATTTTTATCATGCTGGTCCCTAGCATTCTCTTGGTTCATCATAATAAATATTCCCCGAAGCCACCATTATGACAAAAAAAACCCACCAGTCTGATCTCTGCCTTCTTTTCAGTAATTAACCAATTTTAAAACATAATAAGCATGACTTTCCCCATCTACAGGAAGTTTATTTCAATTTTAAAAATATATCAAAGTTTTTTGATACGTATGTTTACACTGTCACATGCAATGCCTCTACACAAACCGCCCTCTAGTCTGAACAATGTTGCACCACAACTTGCTATGTCATCACCATGACATCACCTGCAGAGACAGGCACATAAAAAACATTCTGTCACCTGAAAACTGCAACAAAATAGTGTATTCTATGATCATTTCTTGAACAGCCACCTCTAGTGAAATCAACGAAAAGCACAAAATAAATAATAATCCAAGCACAGCATGGTTCACTGCCTCCACAGGCTTGCCTCAGTATTACAGCTGCCCAATTTATTCTCTCTGTAGCAAATGTGAGTAGCAGTAATTCAGAGCAGAAAAACTCATAGGGAGGTATCAGATTCTGAAATACACTTCAAACATGCAATTTAAGAAGCATTTTAATACCTGGTAATGTAGTAATTCAGGTATTTCCCCCTCAAAATTTTCATCAATATTTGTTAATTTGGGGATAAAATATCACCCAAGCATCATGGAATCTACCTTTTCTTTCCAAGGCAGAACACAGACCTCACTCCCACTGAGACACTTCCAGCAGGTGAATATATGTACTTTTGTAAATACTGTAATGATTTCAGAAATGTTCTTTGTAACATATTGTTCATATCTTGAAGAGATGCTAATTCTGATTCATTCAGTATCATTTTCATGCATACTGGTTGCTGAAAGGAGAAATAAAAGAAATAAAATGAAGAAAAAGAATTACTGCTATTTACCAGGAGTTTAAGTACTCGGCTAAAAGACTGTTGTGAAAATTTCCAAATAATATCTGAACTCTGTCACCAAAAAAATTCTGAAGTATTTTATTTTTATCTGCCATTGCTTTCAAAACACTGATACCTGCACTCAACCCCTCAGAAAACTCTAAACTTTCTAGAAGCTTCTACAACTCTGAGTTCATCTGGGTCAAAATTCAAGAGTTCAGAAAGCAAGTGTAACTTCTGGGAAGCACTTGGCCCAACAACTACCTCACTGAAGCCCATTTGCTGATAACACACAATCCAACAGCATCAGTCAAAACTCAGAGAAAGCCATCCTCTGCAAAAATGTCCTAAGCATTTTTTCCCCAGCATCCTATTTGAAAACAACCATATTTGGCTTAAGAGAAAACTAATGAATTGTGTGTGAACAAAAACAATTAGAAGCAGTATAATTGAAAACTGTTATTAAGTAAGCCAGCTTTGTGGTTCAAGTCTCTATAAACCAAAGAAAACAATTACCAAAAGATTGCTCTGATGCCTTACTTCAACACAAAAAATCACTTCTTGCATTTTTCAAGTACATATGAGTAACAAAAGAAGACAGATTCACACCAAGGCTCAAGCTTTAAAAGACAAAATACACAAAGCCCACTTTCCAGCACCAGTGCCAAAAGCTCCCTCTCCTCTATTTTGTTACTTGTTTTTTCAGCATTGTAACTACTACAGTAGAGAAAAAAATATCACATTGTAGTAATCACACTGAAAAAAAAATCCAATAAAGTTCCAATAAGACTCTCTCAGTCTTACTACCAAACACACTATTTGCAATAAGTTTCACATTACTGTAAGTTACTATCCAAACTCTAGGATCACATTGGACTGAACATAAGATTTTTATCATGAAAATAACATGACAGGATCAACCTTGAAGTCATAAGCTCACAATAAGCTTTTCAATCTCCAAAGCCCTTTATTTTGTGTGTGTTAAGTTTCCTGTCTTTATCAGACACTCAAGACCCATCATTCTCGAGCTTTTAATGGAGGCTTACCTGCACAAGATTAGACTTCAGTGCTACAGATCTGATCTTAAAAATTCTTACAAGCAATTGTGGTTTTTCCTCAGATATGTGGTACTGATCAGTGCCTGGAAAGTATTTCATCCCAGCAAACTGATATTTTTTCATAAATGCAAACTAGCATTAGTATTTATTTTAAAAGTATGTAAACTTAAGGTATTTAAGGTATTAAGACTTAAAGTATTAACCATTTTAACAGTATTTAAAGAATCCATTTTCAGCTTAGCAGATGTGTTATTTTTAATGAGTTTGCCACAGCTGCCACTGCCCTCCACATACCTGGTAAGGGCTCTCCAACCTCATTACTTTCTAGAAACAAAAAACCAAATTATACCATGATAAGAAACTGTAGTAACTGAGCATTTTAAAATCACACACAATGGATTCTGAACCAAAAGAACCACTCTGCATTTCCACCCTTTTGGCAGTGCCAGACACATTCACTGCCCAGACAGGGGCAGGAGACACAAGAGCATCAGTCTCTCAGTGAGTCCTTGCAGCAGCTTTTCAGCTGCGGATGCAACCTCACCGTAAGTCACACAAAAACCATCACCCTAAAAAGCCTTTTCCAGAAGCCCATGAAACACTTCCTTGATGCTTTGGAAAGGAAGAGAGCACTGGCTCAGGGATAACTCGGGTGCAGACACAGGGTAAGTGCAAGAGTGAAGACAGCTGAGCTGTGATTTTCCTCCTAGTGAGAGCTCTGCTAAGAGTTTGTAAAGGGGGAAAAAATAACACCTACAGACACAGTAAACTAAGGTAAGAGAAAAGCTGTCCACTTACTAATTCCTCTCTCAAATCCAACTGAACAAGATCGCTAGGTCCAAATCCAAAAGTTCCACAGTGGGAGTTCTTTTTCATACTGAGAATGGGAAGTGCCTCTTTCAGGTTTTATCTTTCGATTAGTAAAATTGATGAGCATAAGCAATTCATGACAACATCAGTTCTCATCTGTGGAAGAATTACGGCAATGCGAAAGTACTTCTGCATTACTAAATATCGGGAATATGGACAGCAAATCCACTTTATCTGAACTTGTTTTGATACAGAAGGAGTCTGAGCATTTGACAGAATAATGCCCCTCCTATTTTAATAGCACAGCAACCTATTATATAATGAGAATAATACTAAAAAAATTCACCTAATTCATTTCTTTGCCCCACAGGTCTTTCCAGTAAATTCATCCTCACACTTCAAAGATCCTCCATAAATTTAAAGAAAGCACGGGGTCTGGCTGATTCCAAAAAGGGAGTTAGCTCTATGACTAACACTGGCCTTGAAAGACCTGCCTGACACCTGCAGCCCTTGGCTTTGAGGGCACCCCACCAACTGCCCCATGCATTACCACCCATTTCCTCCACACAGGCCACCACGGCACAGACACTTGGTTGCACAGGGAGAGCCTTAAATCCCCTCATCTGCTGCCATGGATCAGCAGAACTGTGCCCTTCCCAGCACCAGTGCTGGCCATCCAAGCCTAGGGCTACACCTGCGGGGAGGCCGCGGGCTCTAGAAGGAGCAGAGAGCGGGTGCTGGTCTGGAAAGCTGCCTCCCTCTCATCCCTCATACAGCCGTGCTAACAGCACCCACCACGCACACGGCCTCAGGCAAAGCGGCGGGGGAAAAGCGCATTTGCACCGCCAGGCCGGAGGGCTGCACACGGCGAGGCACCAGGGAGCGCCCTGGGTCCCGCATGCCTCCAGCGGGGCTGAGGTGGGACCCGCGTCCTCCTTCCCGGAGGAGAAGTGGGAGGCAGGAGAGGGCACCTGGAACAGAGCGTCGGGCAGCTCCCGGGCAGGGTGGAGGGAGAGATGCGGAAATAGAGAGGGGCTGGCCGGGCCACCCCGGGGTTAGTCAAGGGCAAAGCCGCGGGAAGGACGCGTGTTTCGGGGGCCGCTGGGCAGCGCGGTCCTGCAAGGACGGCGAGGCCGCACCGAGGGTGGGAGTCGCTCCCGGCAGCCCCGGTTCGGCGCCCGCTCCGTGCGGCCGGGAAGGGGCCAGCGGCGGCCCGGGAGCGGCCAGGGAGCCCCGCAAGGTACGGCCGGCACCGCTCCGCCGCCCGCGGAGGATGCGCCGCGCCGGGCTGACCATGGACGGGTTTCTCTCCGCGCCGAGCATTCCCGGGCCCCCTTCCCCATCTCCCGCCCCACAGCCCCCGGCGCCCCGGCGGGCACCAGCCCCCGCCGAGCTGCCCTCCGCAACCGCGGCTTTCGAGGCCACCCCGCGGTCCTGCGATCTAACGGGCATCGGGACTTCCGTAGAGTTTTTTCAAATTGTGCGGAGAGCACGGATTAATATTAACATATTCACCCATGGCTGGACACCGCAGATCTCCATCCAAAAATAATTAGTTTTTTGGATGGCCGCCTGCTAAGTAACGCGCTTTAATAGACTGAAATTTCTCTCTCTCAAAGTAAGGAAAATCTACCTCCTGAAAACCTCCGTAAATTTGAGAACTGCTCCTTCTGAAAGACGCTCACTCTTCCCTTTACAAAGTACCCCCGAAACCCTAATACTGCCTGCAGGGCAAATCCTGAATCCTCCTCTCTCCCACGGCTTGCCCGAGGATGCGGGACGAGGCGGGACTCGGAAAGCAGCGGCAGCTGCTCCGAGCGAAAAGCCGCGGAGCCCCGCACGCCGGTGCCCTGGCCGGGAGCGCCCCACCACACGTGGGAGCCCCGCACCTCCGGGCGGACACCAAGGGCGACAAAAATTAATAACAACGGCAAACATATAAGAAATTAGGGGAGAGTTACGAAGTTTAAAGTTTCTTGGAGAAACAGCGGAACGGGGAAGATGCCACGAGGAAGGAGAGCGGAGCATCCCCCAAGCCGCCGGCCCCGGCCGGCAGCGACGGCGCTCCCACGGCCCCGGGACGCGCACCCGCCCGGGGACCCACGGAAGGAGGGAGGGACGGAGGGACGTACCGGCAGTCAGGCACACGGGCAGGAGCAGCCGGAAGGTGAGCCCGCACACCACCTCGCTGGCCATCGCGGCGGGCGGGGGTCGCGGCCGGCCGGCCGGAGAGCCGTCCCTGTCTGCGCGCCACCGCCGCTCCTAGGGCCGCCCGTGAGCGGAGCCGCCGCGGCGGCGGAGCATCGCCCGTCCCTCCTCGCCTCAGCCGCGCCGCCTCACGCCTCCCGCCGCATCCCGGCGGCAGCCCATGCAAGCAGCGCCGCGCCGCACCCCCAGCCCGGAGCACGCACACACACGCCCGCCCCTCGGGGCTCCCCCCAGCGCCCTCCCCCGCTCGCCCGACGGTGCGGGCTCAGCGGCGGCACCGGGAGCGCCCCGCGCCGCGCCAGGGAATTGCCCGCGGTGCGCCCGCCCCGCCCCGCTCCGCTCCGCGCCTCCTCCGCCTCCGCCCCTGCCTGCGCGCCCCTCGGCCGGCACCGTCCTGCCAGCGCGCCGGCTCCCGCTCTGCGCTCAAAACTTCGCCGGCTTTCCCTAACGCTTCTTGCCGTGTCGGTTTCGGAGAGGGGTGCTAACAATTTTTTCTTTCTTCACTTTTTTTTTCGTTTGAATTTTTGTTGTTAACAGGGTTTTTTCTTGACTGGGGAGCGGTTTTCTCTAATCTGTTCACTTTCCGGCCCTCCTCCTTTTCCCCCCCTTCCCCCTCCCCTTTCAGCAGCACATTTAGGTCCACAAGAAAATTGTCGCCTGGAAAAAAAATAGATCTCCGGTGGCTGGAATGTATTTGACTTTTCTGGAAAGCTTTTTACCCTTTAAAATACGGTGCTGGTTAGAAAATGCTGTGGGTTTAAAGGGACGGCGTCAAGGCCCAGCTGGTGTGTCCCTGTGCGTGTGCTGAATGAACCTCACAGGCGGGGTTGGAATAGTGATGCTGTAAAATATAAAGTTATTAATGTTGTTATCAATACAGGTAAAAAATATGTTTCACTTTTGGCAATGTATTGCAATGCCTCACACTTAAATGAGGGAAGTTTAGATTGAACAGCCTCTTCCTGGGGGCAGTGCTTTAGGCAACTTCACTCTGGGGTCAGAGAATGCTGGAGCAGTGACCCTGTGGTCCTTGACATAACTTCTCAGCCCTTCCTCCTGGTGAAGGACCTCATCCAGTCTCGCTTCAAATGTAAAGAGTCCTAGATTTTGCTCTTGAAGTCCTGTTTGAATGTTTGTTTTGGGATTTTTTTTTCCTCTTATAATTACTTAAGCATATTTTGCTTTCCTGTGCTTTCTAAAAGAAAGTATTTTCATATCCATCTTGCAGAGAAAAATAATTGCAAACGTGAACATGACTCACAGGAAAATACAAGGGGTCTTTTAAAGAAAAAAATTAAAACTATGCATTTGGGGGGTTCAGATGACTATTGTTGAGCCATGTAGACATCTGACTTTTGTTTTATGAATAATGGCAATTATTCAGATATACAAATATTATGTAATGTGTTAACAGAATCTGATACAAGTACATTTGAGAAGTGAAGAACTCTAGACTTACATATATGAAAATGCTCAGGAAAAGCAGCTACAGAGAGTAATTCCATGTGCCTAATGAATCTGATAAAAGGAACCCTATCACCAGAGCCTAAGCCTCCTCTGAGGAGGTACAGTCAGCTCACAGGCAGTGTGTGGAGTAAAATGCAACCTCTATCCGACTTTACAGTGATTGTAAGGAAGCCCCATCCTAGCAGGATGAATGTGACACCTCGGTGTCAGGGCACAGCCTGTGGAGGTTGCTTCCTCCCTCCCCACATTCATGCCCAGCATGGCTCACCCACACATCTGGAGCACAAACCGAGCCTGGATATGTGATTCTCAATCTCCTGGCACAGGTTTCTGTGCACATCAATCTTTGTGAATACACCTAGTGATGGTGTCTGCAGGTGGCAGAACACTAGGATCAGCAAGTACTTAGTCTGCTAAAGTGTCTGATCAGCTTGTGGTAAAGTCAATCCCAACATTGTTTTAAGACCACAGGATCCATCTCAAAAATTTTAAGTTTCCAAGGAAGCTCCTCTCCTTGCCTTAGAGGCTACAAAGCAGCAGTTAATAATAGTCTGTGTGTAGGATACATGCACAGCTGAAACATTCTGTGCACTTTGGCAACACATTTTCAGATATTGATTGGGTTTGGGGGTTTTTGTTTTGTTTTGTTGGTTTTGTTTTGATTTTGAGTTTTTCAAATTAACTAAAGCCAGGATAAAGTATTTATTATCTTTAGAGTAGAGTTACCAAATTCATTACTTCAGAAAGCATTGGTTTTATGCTAGTGTTTGGGAATTAATTAGCTACTTTTCAATACTTTCCACTGTATGAAAAGAGGAGTTTAAATAAATGCATTGTGTGGCTCCTTACATATTACCAGACTGTTCATCTACTGCAAAATCTACGCAGCCGCAGTGCCACCTTTTGGCTAAAACGTCTTTTGTGTAAGAAACATCAACTCTTTCCTGCAACGTGTTTGTGTACACGGAATTTTGAGAGAACAACGAAACATCCATTGTCCAACTACACACCTGTGGAGTGGTAAAAAGTATAAAGAAATACATGAAGTCTTACCAAGAATTGTGTACACCTTCTGTAGCTCAGCTGTTGACAGAAACAATAAATGCCTTAACTTGAAAATTGGAGAGGCACTTTAGCCAGCATGAAGCAATAAAGCACAGGACTGACTTAAATATAGAAAGAGAAACTGAATTAATGGACAAAGTATCTGTTGATTAAGTGTACCTAATAGAGAATAATTATTAGAAATCGGCCAGGACTTATTTAGTTAATGCCAGTTTTTTAAACTGATGCAAAAGCAATTTGAATATAAAGCAAGAGGTTTGCTTCTTCCCTAAAGACATACAATTTACTGAAATCACACTGTGAGCCACAGAGTCTTCCTCTTTCCCTCTGCAAACGACAGGAAATTGCAAATCTGAGTCCTTCAGCATCCAGTAAATGTGCTAGCAGTGGATGTAGCTATCCCATCACCTATCAGCATTTCTTTCCCTTGCTTTCAGCAACCAGAATCTCAGTCCCCCAGATGTGTAACACCCACCTTAGTTGAAAACATTTAGCACTGGAGAGATTGATGAAGTCTTAATAAAGAATGGGAAGAAGATCTTACTTTTATAAAATAACAAACCTCAGCCATGAAAATATTTGCTCTACCTCATCTTGTCACCTTTTCTGTAGTGATAACTTGGGGGGTTTTTTGAAAAATGTTGTTCCCGCTCCATCCAGTAGGCAAAATCAGTGGCAGTGAATTGAGTCAGAAGCCAAGAGAGCTACTGGGAGGGAAAAAGTCCAGAATGTATTGTGTCACCAATTCCACTGAAGCTGACTGTATTGAGCGGACTGTCCAAAACACTGCTGTTCAGAAAAACAGCTTCAAATTGCCTGAGCTGTTGTGTTTGTTTGGCTGTTTGAATGATTAACTCATGCCTTTGTTCTAACAGTCAGAGACTCTGAATAATATAACAAGGGCTTGGCTATGGATACATGTGTATATATATATATTACATTATCACAATCCATACAGTTGGCTTGCTCCATAAATGAGTGCTAAACTAGCTGAAGAAATAAAACTCCTCTATATAAAAAGGCAGCAAGGCATTAAGTTCCACTGAGAGGCAGGAGAAATTACTGAAGCCTCTTCAGGGCAGTCACTGCTGTACAGTGCTGGTTTATATTTGTTATTCTTACAATATGAGAGTCCTGCTTTGGGGACCTGTGGGGAAGGAAATGGCTTTAACATTTGCCGTGATGATTAACTAGTGTGTTATGTCTCTTGATCCATGCTCCCTAAGAATACATGAAAACATCCTGCTCCTCGTACCTATTCTCCTCCTGCTCAGTCCTGTCAGCAGCTGGGGGAACAGCCTGCAGTGGCTCACCAGGAGTCAAACAATTCAGTTTTTAAGCTTAGTTCACATTCACCTCTGACTGACACTATTATTGTTCTCTTTTAGCATGAAGTTCAGTTAAACTTCAAAATAATATTCAAGTTCAGTTCTGGTTCAAGAAAAGTTAAAAAAAAGAAGAGTTCAAGCTGAGTTTTGGTTCAGAGTGAGTTTAACTGCCCAGTACCAGCAGAAGTCAGTAACTATTTTATCTTCCTAAATTATGAGCTTGTCTTGCTTTACAATAAGGAAATTCATTCCACTCAAATGTATGCTGAGTAGGCATCCTTAGAAATATTCAGCTGCCCCAGCAGAGCAGGAAAGTTTCTTAGGAGCATCCAAATTTCCTCCATGGTTGATTTATCTTCCATTCATTAATCCACAATTTCACCACTCATTTCAGATGAAATAGAACTGGGCACAGGGTGTGTGCAGAAGCTCTCTAAAATCAAATGCATTACCAAAGGCCTGATTTTTTTGCCTCCTAGCCTGTCTTAGTGTTCACAACTCATGTCACAGAGTCTGTCTAGAACTTTCCTCTTGCTCAGTAAATACTTACTTATAGAAACTCTTGTTGATTGCTGGTCTTGTTTTGATGGGTTTTACAATGTGATCAATTAGGAAGTATCAAGATGTTATCATCTTTACCTGAGAATAATGTAAAACTCAACAAGAGAGAACTGTCATGTACTCAAGCAGTTCTAGTTTCATCGTGTTTTGTATGACATCAAACCTGGCAGAATCCAAACGATGTCTCAAAGCATCATTTACTGTCTATGCAATTATAAAGGAAATCTGTTCTTGACTACTGAACACTCCAGAAGTGAATCATTAGGAGCAACATTCATTATGACTGTTAAGGGAAATGGCATTGTCTAGCGGTCAGTGCAGAGGACTAACAAAACAGAGCCGCTCACTGAATGGATGGAAACCAAAACCATCCCCAAGCTCCTCCTGCATTATTTTGTGGCTGCATCAATAACATGGGAAAGCTCTTCCATATCCATTAACAGGAGAGGCTGGTCAAGGTGGAAGCTTGTGAGATCTTCACATAGAGCTGTGACATGACATACCTGTGAATTAACTCATATCAGGAGTTTAGCAATTATACATGAATTTTAGCAATTATACATGAATTTTAGCAATTATACATGAATTGTATTTGCTCCTTCCAAATCAAGTAATCACCAGCAGGTGAGACACTGCTTTGTTTGCTTGCAAGTTTCTTTTCTTGGTAGAATAAGAAGCATAGGATAGCTTCAACAGTTCAGGATTATTAGTAATTTTAATATTTTTCTGATTAGATGATCAGATTTCTGTGATCGCTGAGACATATTATGCCAGGGATTTTTAAGCACCACACCTCAGTAGTGATCAAATAAAAAAAAGAAAAATAATTCTAATTCAGCATACATAGGTTACCTACCTGCATGTAATCATATTATACATTGGAAGACTTTTTCAAAAGACTGTGCAAAGTCTGAAAGGCTTGTTCAATAAACAATGAACCATGAATTTTCCCCTGCGTGTTCAGAGCCCAAGCATGAGCAGACTGTCAAATAACAAACAGGCATGTCACATAATTAAAACTGTCTAGTAAAAGGGCAGAGCTTGTCAAGAGTATTTTTCAGTCTGAAAAAAACCACAAGTAATAAATTTCCTACTCATCACTGAAAAAGAATTAACCACTAAGATTATCTGTTTAATACTTTTACATTTCAGGCATATTTTAAAGAAATTTTTAGACAAGATGGAACAATGCCATGAAATACAATTATTCCTGGTCATGCTCTGTATCAAGATCATTGGTTTGACTATGGATAATTACAACATGACCATAAAGTGCGTGATGAAATTAAGTGGTTCCAAGACACTCCTGCTCAGATTGCTGTAAACACAAAGCTGTGCAACAGATCCGAGCTAGCTGGAATTAAACCATGAAACATTCATCTGGACTCCTTTGGAAATGGCTGTCAGCGATGCTTTGCTGTGGTGGGGATATCATTAGTAGCTGGCAGAGAGCTGGGCCTTTGCATCACAGAAGCACCGTCACAATTTACACTTCTGCTGGCGGCATCAGTGTAGAGCAAAGAGAAATGAGGCTCAGCAGATCCCAAAGCAGGCTGGACCAAAACCAGAATTCTCTGTGGAGCAGTATAACAGTAAAATAATAGATTTATTACCCAAGTGTAAGAGCAGACATCACTTCACACACCTGTGTTTCAGCCAGAACTCCTTCCTCCAGCTGAGCCTACGCAATCAAGGAAACCACTAACTCCTGCAAGTCCTGAGCTCAGATCCAGTTTAGGCTGACTGTGACTGAAATGCATCATTCTGAAAGCTGGGCAGTGGGCAGGCATGCCCTAAAAACACTCTTCTTCGTTCACGTGGGATTCGTGGGCAAGGAGCACTCCCTTCTAGTGAGACAATGAAATGCTTTCAGTCCAATGTCTCTTTTCAGTTTCCCCACATCTGCCACCTCATCCCTCCCTGCCTTTCTGCAGAGCCTACTATTGCAACATCTGCTCTTCTGCAAGGGCTGGAGAAGCTCAACCTGTCCTTTTGCTTCCCTTTAAACAGACACTGAAAAAATCCTTATAAAATCTGTGTGTGTTGTTACCACACCTTAGGCAGCCTCAGGCAGATCTGCACTGTAAGGAAGCAAATGGGAATTTCAGGTTGGAAAGGGAAGTGGCTCCAGCAGGGCTCTGCTAAGAGAGCTGCTGGCATGCCTTAGCTCAGTCACCTGATGGGAGAGCAGACACACAGTCCTTCACCTCTCCCCTTTTCTCATTTTTCCTGTCTCTCCAGGATAAACTCATTGAGAGAAGCTCTTAGCAACTAAAGGACAAACTTGGCTTGGAGGATATGGACAAAATGAGGAACAGAAGGGAAGGAAATGATTTTATGTTCACACACACGTGTGTTTCATCCCTGTCTTGGGTAGGAAACAGGGAATCGAGAAGTAGAAGAGGAAGTCAGCTGATGAATGGCTCCGGGCAAAAGAGAATTACCTGGCAGGGTTGCTCCATACAGCAGTGTGCATTTAAAATAATTTTGAAAACTAACTGGTTTGGACAGAGACACCTATCCCCAGAGCAACCAACAATGGGAAACCAAGCAACAATAATTTTCCATTCCAATGACCAGTGCTATAATTAGATAATAATGCTAGAAATTTAGTCCACTTTGAGGTGAAACAGGAAAGTCATGCACACTGCCTGACAGCTAAAAAAAATTAAAAATCCCTGTTAATTCATTTACAGGGACTGTTTCTGCGGTCAGACAGATATTTCTTTAGTAGTGAAAATTCAGCAGCTCCAAATAATTACTGCTGAACTAAAAAGAGAGCTTCATGCTGAAATCTCAAACATCATGTGACACCAAGGATCAGACACCCTACACATATCGTTGGTGACCTGGACAACAGGCATGGACTGTAAACTCTCCTCTAAGCCAAAGGAGTCAAAGCTGGCAAAGGACAGGCACATTGACCAGTGTGAGAAAACCTGGAATACCACTGCTTGTAACACTTCTGTTTCATGACACAAGAGGAGACAAGTTTGACTTAGAAAAACACTGCCTTCATTCTTAAGAGGAAGAACACCACTGGAAAAAGCATACAAAAGTTAAAGAGCACATGACTGGAGTTACAGGATGGAATCCTAATTAATACCTTTGTTAAAAAAACCCTCAATTTTAATTCTTCATTCAGATACCAGTTTGATTCAGCATTGCATTACAGACCAAAAAATATTAATTAAAAACCCTCCAAATAATCTAAATATAATTTTCTCTCTAAGATGAGAGGGAACCACTTCAAGTTATGCCAGGGGAGGTTTGGATTGCATATTAGGACAAATTTCTTCACTGAAAGGGTTTTCAAGCACTGGAACAAGCTACCCAGGGAAGTGATTGAGTCACCATCCCTCGAGGTATTTCAGTAATGTGTAGATGTGGCACTTAAGGACTTGGCAGTGCTGGGTTAGTCATTGGACTCAATGATTCAAAGATCTTTTCCAACTTAAATGATTCTGTGATTCTGTGATTGTGCATTTTCCTATCGTCTGGGGTACACACTGAGATTTGAACAAGAAATCAATGCAGGCATGTGAACATGGAAAATATTTCAGATCCCATATAAGCATTGCCAAATCTGTTTCATTAAATAAATTAAATTTTAAAAAACCAACCAAACAGAAAAAAAAACCTAAAACCAAAAACACCAGACAGAATTATAGATGCAGATCTACATTTTGGTAGATAGTGAGGTTCCTTTCACTGCTTCTGAGTCTTTTAGATTGTTATCCAGAGATATAACATTTTCCATTTACATTATAGAGAGAGTATAAAAAAAAGTTTTGGAATTCATTCTGGGAATAGATCCTTTCAGCTACTTATTGAGTTAGACCTACCCTGGTAGTTCCATTATGTTTTCCCATTAATTTTGTATTTTTCTTTTTTAATTGTATTTCTGCACTTATAATTACTAAAATCCATATGAAAATAAGACAATAATAACTGAACACAGTGTTGAATCTACCCAGAAAAAAAAAAAAAAAAGGAAAGGCATGTTTTAATATGGCAAGTGGATTAAATTTCTGAGTAGGTTTATAATTCACAACAGGGTCAAGTCAATCTCCAAAGAAGCACAAGGAGCTCCACAGGATCAGATTCAACTGCTGATGTGCAGCCATCTGACATTGTGGGGTTCATAAACCAATTTCTTGGTTTTGCTTTTTTTTTTTTCATTCTACAGAGAGGTGTCCTGGGATTCAGGTAATTCGTGTGTGACAGATCCATGAGGCATCCACCTGTGCAAGTGGCACTAAACAGGCAAAGCAAGCACAAGTTGTTGCATCTGTTCTACTCCTGCAAGGCTCGAGTGGGGGGCTCCTAGCCCTCAAGCACACACATAGTACCAGTAGGAAGGTCAAAGGATCTGCACCACTACACTTTCTCAAGTGATTCTGCTGCTGCACAGACTTCTGCTCTCATGGTGACTTGTTTGATAGCTGAAGTGGGCACATGTAAAGTGGGCACATTAGGTCTGTGATATGTTTTACATGCATGCGTATTTTCACCACTCAGCTTGGGAGCCCAGTCTTGCAATAAAGTTGAGAGCTGCAGGCACATTTAGAGGGCAATCCAGAGCTCCTGTTTTGAGAGTGCTGGATTTTTTTCTGAAGGTACTCATCTCTCCCTCCAGTAACTCCTTAGCAAGACTAGAGTGTTGGTAGTGGGTCCATTCCTGGTTTACCTGCCTGTTACAAGCCCTTATGGGCAGTAGAGACAGAAAGGCAGCAGGATGCCAGAGCTGCCTTGCTGCTGTGCACAGTGGCATTCTTTACCCTGAGGTCATGAGTCTACAGCCCAAGATACCTGAGAAAACAAACCTTTTGCATCTTTACTTCTCCTTGGTCAACTCAGCTCAGCAGGAAAGAGAAATAGCAGGGTATGGGATTGGCCGGATGGACACGGGAAGAGAGATATGGTCAATGGCTCTATGCCCAGTTGCCCAGTGTAGGTAGGTGACAAGTGGTGTCTCTCAGGGCTCTGTCCTGGGACAGGTGCTCTTCAATATCTTCCTTGACACAGACAGTGGGATCAAGTGCACCCTCAGCAGGTTTGCAGATGGCACCAAGCAAAGTGGTGCAGTTGGCACAACAGAAGGACAGGATGACATCCAGGGGGACCAAGCTTGTGAAACGGGCCCACAAGAATCTCATAAAGTTGAACAAGTCCAAGTGCAAGGTCCTGCATCAGGGAAATCCCAGACATGATCACAGACTGGGAGAGGAACTCATTGAGAGCAGCCCTGACAAGAAGGACTTGGGGATTCTTGTGGATGGAAAGCTGGACATCACCCAGTGATGTGCACTCACAGCCCAGAGCATACTCCTGGGCTGCTTCAAAAGCAGCATGGGCAGAGGGTTGAGGGAGATGATTCTGCCTGTACTCCCCTCTGGTGAGACTCCAACTCAACTGCTGTGTCCAGCTCTAGGGTCTCCAGCACATGAATGGCATGGATTTGTTACAGATTTGGGGAGGGACATGAAGAGGACCAGAGGGATGGAGCACCCCTCCTATGCAGACCAGCTGGAAGAACTGGAGTTGTTCAGCCTGGAGAAGAAAAGGCTCTGGAAGAACTTCATTATGACCTTCCAGTACCTAAAGGGGGCTTGTCAAAAAGGAGGGAGAGGGATTTTTTAGACAGGCAAATAGGTGATAGGACAAGGGACAACGGCTTTAAATTAAAGGAGGGTAGGTTTAAATTAGATTAATGCTTTACTCAGAGGGTGATTGGCAGTGGAACAGGTTGCTCAGAGAAGTTGTGGATGTCTCATTCCTGGAAGTGTTCAAGGCCAGGTTGGATACAGCCCTGAGAAACCTGATCTAGCGAGTGCTATTCCCTGTTGTAGGGGAGACTGGGACTAGACCATCTTTAAGGACCCTTGCAATCCAGGCCATTCTGATTGTATGATAAAAATTAAACATTAGAGGGCAATAGGTTTTGATCAGCCCACAGCTGCTACAAACACAGTTTAGTTTGAACATTTAAGGGAATTCTTGAATCTTGAGCAAGCTGGCTTATAATGAAAAATCAAGTGGCATAACATTATCCAAGTGTGTATTTCACCTTGGCAACCATGAAGTTGACTATATTTCTTTGCAAAATTTTGCAGGGACTTTTTTAAAATTACATCCTACTATTGAACCTCATCATGTGACTTGCATTCTTCTCACTTCTTCTGCATGTTCAGGAAAATCCTGAACAATTATGAAAAGCACAGTGACATTTTAAATACCAGTTGCATCATTGTGTCTTTTCTGTACAAGTTTCCTCCAGAAGAGTGGCAAAAGCAATATAAAAAATAAAAGTCCCGTTTACCATAAAACAAGGACTAGAAAGACAAAAGAGAAAAGTCAGGGGGAAAAAAGATATTTTTAGTATGTATTTTAAAAATTAAATTTTTCTACTGTCATTATATGATGTATTTTATTTTGATACAGAGAAACATAGTTGAGCATAATGCTGAACTTTATATTTTATCACCTTATCCAAGGTGATAAAAACATTTTGGCTTTGTAGTTAAGAGATACAAAAGAGTAACCTAGACTACCACTGTCACAATCCCCCCTTGGATATCAAAGCACAGGTAACCAGGTATGATAACTAAGACAAGACTGGATGTACAGTGAAATACCTGACTCAAACACTCTGAGCATAGATCAAGAATGAGGTGCTTCAAATGTCATGGAAGTTGGAGGCAGAGCTGAGCTTTTTCATTCCAGGGACATGACAGGGTGATCTCCTTTTTGCCCTCCCCTTGATTCCTCTGGTCCCTTATGTTTACAACAATACCAGGGAAAGAAAAAATCTTTCCTCTTCTGCCACATCTCCTATCTATTTGTAAAATTCCCATCATGTAATAAATAATAATAACAATTTCGCTGTGGTTGTCTTCCAGGCTGTATTTATCTCACTATTTCCCAAACCCATATTAAAGTGACCTCTGCTTATTTGCAAACAGAGCTCAGAACCAAAACCAATGGAGGAGGATAGGAACTCTTTGCCTGGGATCAAATATTTTATTAAACATGATGCATGTCTCTTTGCAGATGAAAATAGACTAGATAAGAGGAATGACCTTCAGTTTCTCATTAGAGAAATGTTTTCCCTTATTCTCTCCTGTCTTTGCTTTGTTTTGAATATTCTTTCTTGAAAGAAAAGCTTGTACAAAGACAGCAATAAAGTGGTTTTTACAGTTATTAAACCACTATTGTGGTGGAAACAACAGTTCTCTTACTCAAAAATATATGTGTGAAGTAGTCTAAAAACAGAAAGTCCCCATGAACCATGATTGTTTTATACTTTCCCTGCTTACAGGCTGGAGTATTTGGTAAAACATAAGTTTTTAAGTTAATTCAGAGCTTTTAGGTGCCAGCATTGACCGTTAACTGAGTATAAGAAAGGCACAAGCAGCATCCTCAAGGCTCAGAACCAATTTTTAGAAGCAAATCATTGTCTAATGAACAAAGGGGCCGAAATAGTTATATTCCTTGTGAATGTCTGTGTGAAATATGTGTCACCTTGGAGAAATCTCATAGCTAGGAGGGATACACACCATCCATGACCTCTGCAGTCACGCAGCCTATTCAAAAGGAGAGGACAGAGTTTACACCAGTTTTCGTCCTTCTCCCCTTCCTAATTGTCTCCTGCGCCCAGTCACAGATCTCCAACCCAAAATGCAGGCACCAGCCATTAAGACAGGCAGGTAGCACGTTTGAAGGGGCAGTGTCTTTATAACAAAGTTCAAATCCTAAGGAAAGAGTTCAATACAGCTGTGTCTCTCCTGGATGAGTCGCAGGAATAAGGCTAAAAAGCTGCTAATTCGGTGTGCTGACTTTGTCTGGGTTAATTTTCTTCATAATAGCTGGTATGAGGCCATGTTTTGGATTTGTGAGGAAAACAGTGCCGGTCATTCAGGGATGTTTTAGTTATTGCTGAGCAGTGCTTACAGAGTCAAAGTCTTTACTACCTCACACACCACCCCACCAGTGAGAAGGCTGAGGTTGTGAGAGAAGCTGGGAGAGGACACAGCCAGGACAACTGACCCCAACAGGCCACAGGGACATTCCACACCATATGGCATCATGCTCAGTATATAGAGCTGAGGGAAGAAGAAGGAAGAGGTGTTTGTCCCCCCAAGTTACCATCAAGAGTGATGGAACCCTGCTGTCCTGGAGATGGCTGAACACCTGCCTGCCCATAGTGCTGAATAAATTCCTTGTTTTCCTTTGCTTGTGTGCACAGCTTTTGCTTTACCTTTAAACTGTCTTTATCCCAAAGCATGGGTTTTCTTACTTTTACCCTTCCAATTCTCTCATGCATCCCACCAAGGGAGAATAAGTGAGCATCAGGATGGTACTTCATTGCCAGCTGGGGTTAAACCATGGCACATAATCAACAGTCACACTGTAAAGGCCATGCTCAGACCAGAGCTGTTGGATCCAGTGTTACAGGAAGAGTTACATTTATATTCTTGTCTTGATGCACTTGTATTCCATCTAGAGACCATCTAGTCAAGATCACAAGACAGAAATGGTTTAGCCTTGACATCATTGGCAATTCTAAAATTGAAAAGGGTTTGTTGTTTTTCTCTCTCCCTTAGAGAATTATGCTCAATATTTTCAAGGAACTGTCATTTCCTGTAAAATAATGTTTATGGTGGCAGGCTCTCAGTCTTTCTGGTAATTTATTTTCAGAACATTATTATTTATTGTAGCTGTTCTTTGTTCTCTGGGCTTTTTTCTGGCTTTCAGCAGGACTGCCCCATGCCTTTGCAAACTGTGGAGATTTTACAGTGTAGTGGCTCAGAGTCATTTCAATCTATTTGAATGAATGCTAAAAATGCCATCAAACTTCAGTGCCCACCTAAAGAAGATTGTAAAATGAACATCAAAGGAAGGGGATGCCCATGTCTGCATTTTCTCCTTCAAAAGCACTGGGCAACTCTGTGCAACAGCCATATTTGTTTAAATCAACATGATGTGGGAAATCATGCTGTCTTTCAGTTTGCTGCTTTTCTTTAGATCTGCCAATAGCCACCCCGCATCCTGATCACCATTAGGTTCATATGGATGGGTGGTGTTCAACCACATGCATTTACCATGAAAAGTAATATAAGGAGGAGGCTGAAGACCTTGGCATGACATAGTAGATTTCTATTACTAGGTCATTCCTAGTTATTACAAGTCGTTACTAGAGTTCCGCCTCTACCTCAAATCTTCTGGATAAATCTCTGTCCAGTTGTAAACAGAAGGCAGTCACACATTATCAGAATTTAGATCTAGACCTAACTTTTCTTGAAGGAACTTATCTCAGTATGCTGCACAGTTAATCCTCAAAAGAAATCAATCACAAATGTGCTTCTGACACTAGGAATGCTGCCTCAGCATTTTCAAATCTTCTAGGCTGCAAAAGCAAAATTATTTGTCCCACTCACAGTCCTTGTGAGCAACATACTTTCCATTGGCTGCAGAACACAGTAAGAATTGCTTAGTGGCAAAACGTGCAATTGGCAATGCAGTTTGTGGTCACTAAATGGAAATCCCATGACAACAATGACTTCAGGGAACAGGTTATGGCTCAAAAACATGAAAAGAAAGGAATGAAAGGCTCAAGTTCAGTGCCTTTCCCAGGAGACAAAATGTCTACTGAAAGCATACTGTGACTGGTGACCTACTGGGGCTGAAACCCAAAGTGCATTGGGTCATGAGAGGTGCTGACAGCCTCTCCCCAGAATGTGGAGTTAGAAGGAATATAGGCATAATATTCTGCTAGGTTTTTACTAGGAAATGTGGAGACAGCAGGCAGTGTTCTCCCACTTCCCCTCTGCTCTCTCTCACAGACACTTCCTTTGTCTGTACCAGCTGGGTTATTAACAGAATATTGTTTTTCATTCCGCTTCTCCTCCCTTTGGGCTTTCTATACTTCTGGTCACAGAGAAGAAGGTAAATAAACCTTTTTAATTACGTGGTCTGTCAGAATTTTTCCACACTCACCCAATCTATTAATTTTTTTGTACTTCAGATTTGTTTTTAACCCCCTTCCCTTACACTTAGCTTTTTCAGTTTGTATCTGAATGTACCAATAGAAAAAAGTACAACCCTTTCCCTGCAGAAACCCAAAAACAGTTGTTGCAAGACTCATTTTATGACAACATCAGTTTTTCCCTTTGTGTAGAAAAACTAATGCTTCTATAGACCTGAGAAATGGTCCAAAGGGAAAGATACTTACCACTACCTTCTAGCTGTGCAAAATAATGCAGTTTTCACATCAGAGAACCAAATGGACTTTGGTTTCTTGTCAGAAGACTTTCACAGATATATAAGAATATATTTCTTACTTTCCAAGTGAACTTCAAATGTAACTACATTTAAAGAGTTGGTACTCCACAGACCAAACTCTGACAACGGGGAAAATACAATTGGGCATATTAGCTTCCAGACTAGCATTACTTTGGCTTTTTGAGCTAAGTTGAATTGATGCTGAAACTTGTGCTCCTGTAGGAAAACAACTATTCTAGCCTTGAGGCATCTTAAACACAGGGCATGGAGTCAACTGACATAAAGGGTACAAAGATAATTTTTGTGCTAAATAAGAAAAGGATTTCTTATTTGTAAGCATGGTGGTTCTGATATAAGAAAGATCAAATAGTAGCTCCTTTCTAAATCTACATGCAAGCATATTTTCATTCATATAAACACCTTCCTCTGCTTATCACTCCCTGAAACTAATTGCCCCTATTCTGCCAGACACTCATCCCTAGCACTTCCACCCTTACCCATGGAGACCCAGGACTCTGGATTCCCTCTTCAGGCATATACAAAGAAAATCCTGGGCTACTGCACTTGAAAATACACTATTCTGAACCCTTTCCCATGAAAACAGAGCAAGTAGCAAAGTCAATTGCCAAATGGAGGTAGCCAGCAGTTTACTGTCATCAACTCACACAGACAACCTGGATACTGAGAGAAGAATGTTTTGTGCTAACAAAGTCTTGAACAATGAGAAATGTAACAAACTTTTCAGCAAGAATAGCTTTTTTCCTTTCAAAAAGAATTTGCAACCTTCTTTTAAAACTCTAAGAATATTTGTATTCTATTGAAATATCTATTTCTCCTGTATGTATACACACATATAGTAATATAGTAATAGTCTGAGAAAGTGATAACCTCTCCAGAGATTTTTGAATTCACCTTATGAAATGAGAGCTCACTGCTGCCAGCAGTGAACAGGCCAACTGTATTATGACTGCATTCAAATTCACACTATTTCATGGTCGCTTCCTCCCTCCCTCCCACTCTTTCTCCAGAAGAGGTAGTTCAGGTACAGAGCCAAGGACACTTCCCTGCTCCAGGAGCTTACCTTCAAAGTCCCACTCTTAGACAGATCCTGCTCCTACCTTCCTTCCTGTATCCAAACAAATACTGCTGTTGGCTAAAAGCAGGAAGAAATGGAGTTTGAAAGTGCCACCCTCTACAGTCTCCCCTTCCTCTACGTGCCTGCCCCTGCTCCCCAAAACCTCTGAGAGGGAAGACAGAAGCAGGTCTAGGGACTGCAATGTTTTTTACTAACAACTTGTGAGACTGCTTTGAGACTGCCCTGCCCAGAGATGCCTGGAGGAGTTGTCTCACCATGAGCTTGAATCCTGTTTCTGCCTGTTGTTGTGAGCAAGTGGTTTCTACATGACCCTCGTGCTGTCCCACTCCAGGCTGGAGCTAAGCCTGGTCCCAGCTCTGTGGGGGTATGGGTGTCTCCTCTCAGCCTGAGCCTCAGCCCTGCTGCACCTTTCAAAGCCCTTGCAGAAAAGAGCTGAGACAGACAATCACAGTCTGTTTCCCCTGGTGTTCAAAAGCCTGCATTGGACAAGGAAAAAAATTGGTGAGATCAGGACACTTTATTCATAGTTAGACACAGATTTAACAAATGTACAGCAGAAATGTTTTCCCTGACATGATGTAGAGGCCTTTATTGTACTGCTGCTTGTGTTACCACCCTTAATCACAATCTCTTCTGTGCTCCCATAGGACTTGGTTAAGTGGTGGGAGGGGACCAGACAGGAGTGATGGGGAGCCTGAGCACTCAGGGCATCCTTTACCAGAAGAGCTGTTATACAGCAGCTATGGGCTCACCTGCAAGGGGGCTTTCTGGAATGGACAGTAACAGAGCAGAAACCAACACAGATGTGGCAGCAAGAAGCAGGGCCACGGTTGCCAGCGAAACATAACTAATTCCCAGATATTGCCTCAAATATCACATGGATAACTGCAGTCATCCCGGTTCAGAGACAAGCCTCAAACCTCTCACAGAGTGGCACATAAGAAATCTTTTCCAGATGAAAACTGTGCCCTTCTTCTTTAAGCTTCCATGACTTCTCCAGGCATTAGATATTTTCCATAACCATCATGGGCACTGTTGTCATTGAGAAAATTATCAACTACATTATTCTTGTGCCTATTGGAGCAGACTGTAGAGTACTCACTGAATTTTTGGCTTGAGACCCCGTCTTTTGGTGGAGGAGGAGATCGGCATTGAATAAAAATATCTTGGAAATGAACTGGCTAGAAAAGGAGAACGTTGTGGGAGGCAGGGAGCAGCTCATGCTCAGTGCTTGCTTCTCCCCCGCTGCTGAGGGCTTTGAATGCACAGTCTGCCTGCTCAGGAATGAAATGCCTTCTCTGTCAGGCAGTCTGAGGGACATCCAACTCAGAGTCTGGCATTTCCAGGGTAAGAAGGCTGCAAGAGACCTTCTGCTACTTGAGTCCAATTTTAGAACAGAGGCACTGCTCCCCGTCAGCATCACCAGGATGCCTTTGGATTGTCAATAGGCAGGGTGATAAAACAGACTAACGCCTTGCTGCACTGACACACATGAATTTCCATGGTCAGAAAAAGATCATAACTTGAGGAATATTAAATATCAACTCATTTGTGCTGAACCATCACCTGAAAGCTGATTTTAAAAGTAAATCAGGCATACTGGGGACTTAGCTGTCATAAGCTGCATTAGCATGTAAAAAACTTCTACCCACAAAGCAACTTGGAGACTGTTGCTGTTCCTTTTTGCAATTATTTTATATCCTCAAGTGAACAATAAAACCCAAATAACAGTAAATTTTTAGGGGAAAAAAAAGGAAAGGAAGCTGGCCTCATGTCTTATTTTAACTGGATCTTTCCAGAGGAAATGCTATAAATTGCACATGTTACTATATAAGCATCCTATCAGTGCCCACTGAAACATGTGGCCTAAAGAGATAAATGGGTTTATTGCATGCACTACTTTTCTGTGAGTATATGTATATGCTCTTAATTTATTTTCTTCATTATTACCAAATACAATAGTGTTAGACCCTCAGGCATTACGGTGAAAGCCAGAAATGAGAATGGTGAGAGGAGGAAGAAATCCTAAAGTACCAAACTGAATGAGTGTAAGCTGCCAGGCAATACCATTGACTGGCAGCTCCCCAAAAAAATGCTAGCTCTTTGCAGTGGTGAGATTTAACATGAAAGATGTTCTTGCACCTTAGAGATGCTGGATTGAGGAAGAAGCTGGAGTGTCTGACTGGCCTGTCAAGACTGGTGTCTAAAAAGGAGATAAAACAGAAAGAAATAGAAAGAGACAAAAAAAAGGACATTAATCTCTCCTTGGGGCTGTTCTGTGCAGTTTTTAGCCAGCACTGAATAAATCTCATAAACAGATCTGGGAACTCCAGTGCTGGGTTCTCAGCAGTACCTCTAGGCAAAGATTCAGCAGATGCTTACCTTGGGGAATCTGTCTTCTTAATGTGCATGGAAACACCCAGGGTACATCCATCCAGGGATCCTACAGCACTACATGACTCTGTGCAAATAGTTGCTAAGTTGGGAAATCTGCCTTCACAAAGCTGCACAGGGGTATAACAAAATAACACTTAAGGTCTGCATGATGCAGTTGCTGTAACAATTTGTGATCATATTTGGCTGTTCTCATGTCTTATCTTAAAAATTAGAAACTTTCCTGGATCTACTCTCAGGGTGCAGACAGCCTGATGTGATTGTGTCTAAGAGCTGCATGCTGGGGAAAATATGCACTCTTTGAACACATTGTAACAGCCCCCAGTTATCCCAGTTATCAGAGTGAATCAATATGGATTAAGCCCTGCCATACCACTCATCCAGTGCAGAAGCACACACTAACCACATCCTTGCAAGATAGCTTTGGTGCCATGTTGTTGAAGCTTATACTTAGAGCACTTTGCATCCTGAAATTCCCCAACTCCAGCTTCTCTTTTGAACTCCCAAGTTGCAACTGAAACCAACAAAAAGCTCTATTAAACATTATCCTTACCTAATTGAATATATTAGTTGCATATAGCAATTACCTTCTCCTTTTTACAGTATAGTAAAGCACTTGTGGTATAATAAAATCTACCACACAGTGCTCAACAGCCCAGTGTGTTGAGCAATTCAGTTTTTAGTGCTTCATGTAGGTTAGGAATTGATTGTAATTGCCTGGCATAAATCACACAGTCCTACTGTAGGGACCCTTATTATTTCACATACAGAGCTGGTTTTAATCCTGTATATTCATGGGGAATAACAGGGTAGCAGAACAAAAAGAAAATCACATTTCAGAAGTCTACTTCTGACGAAGAGAGATTTGTTTTGAATTCAACGAAAATTTAAGAAATGCTCTGTACATATCATGAGCACAGTAGTAAAGAAAACTTTGTACATCACCACTAAACCTCAGGCACTGCAATTGTTTCATGAGGTAAACCTTGACAAACTATGTGAGACGTACAAAGAGAACTTACAAGAGCACAGATGGAAATTTATTTTGCTTACACAACTGCTTTAACCTCTTCCTAACATATCCAGAAATAAGATCTCCATGTATTTTGCATGTATGTTTGGATTTACAATGCATGTGAGAGGGAAGCACTCTCTCATGAAGTTTGGATGCCATTTGTAGGTTTTCTGTTCCAACACAGTTGAGTCATTTGTCTTAGTAATAACTTAAGTAAAATTAAAACTAAACCAGAACATTCTGCATTTAAAAAAATAAAATAAGATTAAAAAAGAGAGATTAAAAAAACTGCTGAAAATGTCTATTTAAGAGTGAAATTGAAGTGGAAATCATCTGCACATGATTGTGAGCCATCATCTAATTAGTACATTCATGGTGATACCATTTTTTGTCTATACTGCACAATAGTTCCCAAGGACATATGAACATTACAGGAAAGAGATTTTCATCTTGTATCTTTAAATATCTAGACCACAAATTCAGGTCTAATCAATACTGATTTACCTTTTTGTGCAAATACCAGCCCTGAACATTCAGGGTCTGCAGTCCTGAAGTCCCCTTGGCATTGCAGAATTCTGATTTATCTATATCATCTCCATGAGGAAAAAGCAGAAGATGAGCACTGAGATTCCACAGAGAGGAGTTAAATGTTAGAGTTAAAAACACTATTTATGGTGATAGAAAGAGATATCTTATGTTTAGTTACAAGTATCTTATGCTTTAGTTACAAGATTTTAAATCTTCAAAGCTATACTTCAAGGCTCAAAGAGGTTTTTTATGTAGAGAGAAAAAACATCAATAATTTTTAAAAATCTGAAATAATTTGCAAAGCAAACTGAAAAAATCATTTACCTCTAATTAATCCCATTAATTACCCCTTCTGAAAATGTTTAATTATTGCTTTCAGCATTTTTGAAGACCTTTTAAATTCATTATTGGACTATCAGCTGCAGATTTATCAAATCTAGACAGGCTAGGCCATCATTCATGGAACCAATTTATACAAGCGCCAGTTAACAACCACATGCAAAACCTGGCTTTTAAAGTTCACAGTGCTGTTACAAAGGTCATGGTGATACTTAGTGAAAATTGAATCATGCAGAAGTCGATACAAAAAGACATACTGTCTTCCTTCAATAAGGAGCTTTAATGCTATGCCAGTTTACTTACCATCAAACTCTGCAAAGTCAGCAAGCTAATAAAGAATTTAGGATTTATAGGCCCTTTAATTCAGCATAGAAAAAAAATAGTTTAGAAAGTGACAGACTAATAGGCCAATTATCTGAAGAATATTTTGTTTATTTGGCAGAAATTACAAGGAGATGCATAATAAAAATACCTTCAGTAACCAATTTACTCCTACATTAAAATAAACTCATTCACGACTACTGTGCTACAGAAAGTACCATTAAAATGTTCAAAGTTCTTTCCTGATGCCAAACAAAAACTCTTAACCAAGGCAATATACAATATTAATATGGTTTTATGGTCAATTTATGTCTAGACACAAGCAATAAGAGGTGGAAGAATACTACAGAAATTACAGCTTTTATGCAGGAAACAGGAACAAAGCCCCAAAGGATTGTATCCACATTTGTCTTACTCCAGATTTAGAAAATATTATTTTTTCCGTATTAGGTATGGGTCTAAAATATTAGCTGTTTTCTTTGCATGAATGAACTCTGGAGAGGGAATAGTCTGACAGTTTTTTATTAAAAAATACTTGAATAAAATTTTGCTTTTTTTATTTAGCTGACATAACCCAACTGTATTGTGCTTCATACTGGCTAACAAATGGACTTCATGAAAATAACCACAAGTGTCCACAGACTCTGACTAATGACACAACGTCAAAGACCACAAACATCACACACTTTAGAAGTTTAAGTTCTGCTGAAAATTAAAGAAATGCAAGCCACTATGTTTCTAAAGCAATCAAAATAATGGTATCCCCATATTTTGTGATTTCACAAGCTTTGGCATGAGACACGAAAGAAAGTTTAAGCCCTGTTTTTTCATTTCGGGTTCTTTATAAAGAGCATGTCTGCATTAATAATCATAGGAAGGCATTACAGTTCCAGTATGAAATAAAATAATAAAATGCCAACGTATAGTTCCCATATAATTAGTCCTATACATTATCTCCTCTGAGCATTGACTTTACTAAAAATAAAATAGATAAGGAGGTAGTAACTGCACAGTTTCCTTACTAGGTCATGGGAAAAATGTTATTAGAGAACAATATTCTCAGGATTTTCTGAAATTACTAGTGTCTCTAAATGTCCTAATTTGGGTCATCGCTATTTAGGCATAAGGATTTTCATTGTTAGCAAATGGGTGATTCCATTTCTAAAATCAAATTTCTTCAAGATACAAGAAACTGAACTTTGGGAAATTAAGACACACATCACTTTCAAAGTTCTTGGCTGGAATTTTAGTTGGGAGAAGAAATAAAAAGCTATGAACTAATTTCTGTGGCCATTGTGTAACCTTTGGACTTCTTTAGACCTAGCTTCTTCCCTTGTTCCCTTGTGAGATGCCAGGAAACCAAGATACTTTGTTCCTACCAGATAACAATAAATTCTTATTAAAGAGTTACTTGTTTTCCTCCAGGAACTCAAATTTTGGATCAGTTGCTGAGACATGGTGGCCAGTGCTATCCTGTCCAACTGGTGTTCCTTGAACTGTCAGTCTCAAGATTTGTGTTTGCTTAAAGGGAATATAAACCAAAATAACACACGAGCATAACAAAAATGGTAACACTAAATTTGTCTGATTTTTACAGTGGAATTTTCCACTTACCAAAGAAAATTACAGCAGACAGAGAACTACACAATGTCAGAGTTTTGTTTTTTCATTTGTATTTAATGGAGAAGATTAAAGGAATCATTCATGTGGTAGATGAATCAAACTATCCTTTTATTGAAATATAATTTAGGTATAATCTACAGCAAATCAGACTGCTAAAGTGATCCCACACTAAAACAGTGGTTTGATAGCTTCCTCTCCTGCTTGTATGACTTTGCAATGAAGAAATTTTTTTTATGAGGCAACAGAGACACACTTGAACTATTCTACAAGATGCTTTGTAGGTGGGACAAATAATTTCTGGATTTTTATTTCTCACAATGGCTGCTTTCTTACTGTCCATAGATCAGAGAATCAAAAGGAACTTGTGGAGATCATCTAGTCCAATTCACAGGATCAGGACTGGATCTGATATGGATCATCACCTGTTAACGTCTTTTTATCTCAACCCATGTGTTTTCTCCCTTTGACCCTTATGATTCTCTCCCCCATCCCACCAGGGGAGAGTGAGTGAGCATCTCTGTATGGCTTAGTTGCCAGATGGAGTTGAACCAAGACAGAAATGTATGGGCCAGAATGCAGGCATAAAATGAAAGCTATTTTCTTGAGAATTCATAGAAATTCAATGGAATGAGTTGGAAAAATTCCTCAGTTTATGCAGAACCCTCCTGCTCTAATACTATCAATTGTGTATTGTGTCTTCAGTACAGCCAGTGTCTTCCTTTTCAATTAGCAAAATCTATAATTTTGGTATTCGACAAAAAATTTAGGAATGTGGTGATTCACAAATACAGGCAGAATCACCAATCAAAATTCTGACAAAATTTTCATAAGAATTAAATCTTTTAGGAGTATCACTCAGAGTGATTTTCTAGAATAAGTTTACATAGTCATTAGTGAGGGGGAATGGGAAACAAGGCCAACATAATCAGCTTCAGTGCACCAAAACTTTCAATAAACACATTCTTTGGTAAGGTACTGTGCTGTAAAGGGCTCTCTACATATCATAGAGGGAATGTAGGTACTGTTTTGTTGAATGACTGAAAAAAATGCAATTGTGAAGTAAAGGATCTAGAAAGGGGAAAGAAACAAAGAGATAAAGCAATATCTCTCACCAGTGCATTTTTACCTGCAAACACTTAATGAAAAGCCCATGGGATGCCTCACAGAAATAAACTTAAATTACAGAACTGTCCAATGAAATTAGTTCAAGTGTGTCACATAAGAGCTTTTTCAAGCACCATGGTTGCTTTTACAAAATAAGTGTGCAACAATTAAAAACCAGCAGAAACGAGGACAGGGAAAGAGAAAATGCCTTACAGTAACAGTTTTAAAGGTTTTTTTCCTTTCACTTTCAGGCAGGTAGTTCTGTTCTTGCCTGGAGATAGGTGAAAGCAGAGCTCAGCTATGCAAGTGTCTGCTGAGGGAGCACAGCCCTTGTCTCCATGGGTGCTCTGGAGGCAGGGGAGCTGCATGACTGCTGCTGAATGAGAGCAGCCCTCAGCAATGCAACTACTGCCATGGCCAGAAACCAGGCTGGCTCTTGGCAAGTTTCCCCATGCTGTTTCCCCATGCTACTCTCTCTTAAGTGCCTCATATGAAAGGGGTATTTTTTTACCAGGGAAAGACCAGCTCTGCCCATGTGCCTGATGAACTCCCAATTCCTTCACAGGGGCTGTTGACACAGCTGCCAATTAACGTCGTTTGTGATGTACACAAATGACTACAGAGACTTTCACAGGCCAAACAGCACGTGGACTTTCATTCATTACTGTCATGGGTTAAATTTAAGCTGGTGACAGAGAACAGATGTGAGGGGCCCTTTAATCTTGAGCTTTTCCATCCAGGCCTGGAAGTATTTCCAGGGATTTTTCTGAGGGCTATAGACCAGTTTATGCTGCATAAAAAAATATCATGGTCATGAAAGGTCTGTGTTTTGACAGTGTCCAAGCAAAAGCCACTCTTTCCTGAGCACCTTTGACATAACCTTCATCCAAATCCAAATCCTGAGGCATTATTCTGCCACAGAGAAGCAGAAGAAAGACTGTCAGCCATATCTCTGCACTGAGCAGCCCCTCCCCAAACGAGAGGAAGAAAATTACACAGAGACCTCAGGAGCCTTTGTTATTTTTGTTTGAGACATCAAGAGACAAA
The DNA here is from genome assembly GCF_047830755.1 of Zonotrichia albicollis. Classification (NCBI taxonomy): domain Eukaryota; kingdom Metazoa; phylum Chordata; class Aves; order Passeriformes; family Passerellidae; genus Zonotrichia; species Zonotrichia albicollis. Next base: position 102,539,132 of record NC_133819.1, on the reverse strand, counting down.
GGAAAAGGAGATGGATCCTCCATCCTACTGAAACGACATGGCAGTGGCAGGCAGGACTAGTTTCTTCCACTATTCTCACCTCAGAAGGTCCAAATCCTTCTAGGATACTACTGTCACATCCCCAGCTGACCTGTGAGCACAGAACATTTACTGCCATGCTCTGGGGGATGCACTTCCACAGCTGCAGCTGTGCTCCAAGATCAAATTCCCTCCCTCTGTGGCTCAGTTAACACTAGTATGTGTCTGAATAAAGAGGTGAATTTCTTCTTGTATCTTCCCTACCATTGTGAATCCTCACATATCCATAAAGACTTACATAGTGTAAGTTCCAGAATACTATATTTACTACATAATACTATAAACCATTTAAACTATGTTTTACACTGAGGAAAACAAGCTCACACCGACTAATTGCCCAGTTTCTTCATGTGAGGTATTCAGTAATTGCATGCACAGGGAGGTGATGATCTGTTGTTCTTTCAAAAACCTAGTAAGGATTAATGCAAACAGATCCCCTCTGTTCCAAACAGTTGGACAACAGATATCAATGCAAAACAGGAGAGACCTTGACCCACTGACTTCAGGAAGAACCAGGTGTCTTGTGCACTGTTCCAAATCTGTTTGCACTTCTGAACTCTTCAGCTGTTAACATCTCTCCACAATCATCTCACTAAACTGCTTCCATGCACATCTGTATCTGACAGGCTCAATTCTCCTGAGCACTTGAAATAACTTACAACATGCAGAGATACCATTAATAGGAATTCAGATGGTGAGGCTGATGTTTTCTTTCTTCATCAGCATCAGGCATTTTCCTGGGAAAACAACATTTTCCTGCTGTTAGGATTCTACTCACAGAAGCAGGAAAGGGAAGTAGATGAAAGCTAATAAAGCATTCAGAAAAGTAGACTGTACCTTTCTGTGGATCACTTTCCATGATCATCTCATTTATTTTCTGTTTACAAGAAAAATTCTGGAGTAAAATATCTGAAAAACAGCCACAGAAAAATCAGCTCTAATAGAGAGAAACAGCCCACAATTTAAATCCTTTTCTCTCTATTAAAGTACATTAAGGCTATTTCTGATATTTCTGGCTGTTTTGAAGGTGAAGCCACTCACATCAATTAATCTCTCCCTGATGCATTGATTTCATTTTACTTTGTCTCTTTATTGGCAAACAGGTTAAAACACATATTTACACATTAATTTCTATGATCTTTGGCTCAGGCAAAATAATCTACGTCTACAGAAAAATAAACAGCCAACAAATGTATTATAAAGCAGTTGCCAAAGGTTCAGACTCATTGCTGAATAATTTTTTCCTTTTAGTTTGGATACCAGCCCATAGCACTGAAAATTTGCACTGCAAGTATAATGAATGACCTTCATTTTATCTATTCTGTTGCAAGCACAGCAATGAAAACAAGAAAATAATGTTAGGGAAAATCAGCTTTCCATCTTACTTAAATCCATACACTGATTTTCATTGAATCACAGAAAATTTAAGTGGGGAAGGACCTCTGATCCAGCCCCCAGTCCAAATCAAGGCTATCCTCAAAGTTAGACCAGCTTTTCCAGTTCTTAGAGTCTCCAAGGATGGAAATTATGAAATCTCAGTGCAGTTTGCTTCAGTGCTTGAAGACTCTCATTATTAAAAAAAAAAAAAATCCTAATATTTATTTGGAATTTCTGTTTTGTCCATTGCCTCTTGTCCTTTTGCTGTGCACTTCCAAACAGAATATGGTCTCAACTTCCTTACAACCAGACATTAGGTAACTGAAGGCAGCAATAATATCCTCTCTTGGCCTTCCCTTTCTCAGACAGAAAAAATAGTTCTCTCAGCAGCATTTCCTACATCAAAAGCTCCAGCTCCAGCCATCCTGGTGGCCCTCTGCTGAACTCATTCCAGTGACTTAATGACTTTTTTCATCATCTATCCCTACTGTATCTTGGTACATTCCATAAACACCAACTATATAAACTATAACAACCAATAAACTAACGAGATGAATTCTAATTTCACATGTGTGGGTGAATCTGATACTAACAGCAAATGAATGACCACCAAATGGTAGCAAATTGATGTTTTGCAAAGAAAATCTCAGCTCCCTTCTTTCCTACATGTGCCAGTACACCATAGCACATCCAGTCCAGCATGTGCCTTGAGAAGACCAGACACATGCCCAGTTCTGTGGCAATGTGTCATGTAAAACGTGCTAGTGTGTAAGAAGCTCTGTTGCCTAAAGCCTAGGTAAAATTACCACTTTATTATTAAATTATAGATTTCAACAAGCAGGTGCCCCTCATTACATCATGTATCCCCAAAAATATGATGCTGTAATGAGAAAAAGTCATTCAGCAAAACTAAACCCCAGCAAGTAAGAAGCTAGAGATGGTGCTGCAGGGAGAAATACAGAGGCATTTTGATTCCACAAATGATGACCTGTGATTGCCAGGTATGTAACATTTGCCAAAACATTAAAGACCAAATTAAAAACTCATTTGAAATTGTACGTGAAACAGCTCTTCACTGATTTTGGAATGGCCTGTTAATACACCCCATCTAAATTCTGTGATTTGTATTCCTCAGATAGCACAACATATGCAGTGCTGCTAATAAAAAGCATACAGAGTTTTCTAACGTGGGCTGGCAATAGTTAAGCATTATCATTTGAACAATGGGTCAGTGCTGAGGTGACTGCAGTTCAGTTCTCTTTTGCCAGCTATGGCCTAGCAGTGACTAAAGAGAAAGCAATTCCTGTCTATTAGCAGCTTTGAGACCAGCTAGCAGAGCCAAATGGTGCAGGTAACCAATGTGGGAAATATAGTAAAGGTAAGAAGACATTTAGAAAGCTGTGACAGTAGGTTTTAGAAATAGAAAGAGTAGAGAATTTAGAGTTGTAAAGTTTGGAAGTAGGAAAGTTATAATAGTACAGTAAACAAGGACATTAAATAATAGTTTGAGTTTTTGGTTTGGCTAAGATAGACCTTAAGGCTGTAGAAAAATATACTTAGTAAGATAGTAGAAAGTTTTAAGTTTAATAATAGAGTATTGTGTAATGTAATAGAAACTATATAAGTAAACATTGTCTGAAGTAAATGTATGTGTGTTTTAGTGACTGGTTGGAATAATTATTTATAAGTTTTAGAATATATTATTAGTTAGAAAGTTTTTTAAATGTTCTGTAACAAAGAAATCTTTGGCTTTTGTTGGTAAGATGTGAGTTGTTATTTTTCAGTTGTCTCAACTATGTAATGATACTGATGTTAAAGTTTAAAGAACATTACATCACTTAATGGAATCACATGCTCCTTAAATAAACAAAAAAATACATTAAATAGTGCGAAACTTTAAATTTTACTAGTGTACTTTTGTGTAAAAAACTTATAACACTGCTTTACTAGATAAAAAAGCACATTATAGTAGAATTATGTAACACAAATTAGTTAATAAACAACTAAGAAAGTTTGTCTTTGTACTGAGAGGGGGAATTGTGGGAGACATAGTAAAGATAAGAAGACTTTCAGAAAGCTGTGAAAGCAGGCCTCAGAAACAGAAAAAGCAAAGAACTTAGAGCTGCAAATTCTGAAAGTAGAAAAGTTGCAATAGGACAGCAAACAAGGGCACGAAACAACAGTTTGAGTTTTAGGCTTGGCCAAGATAGACCTCAAGACTGCAGTAAAACATCTAGCAAGACAGTAGAATGTTTTAAGCTTAATAATAGAATATTGTGTATTGTTAATAGAAAACATGCAAGCAAGCATTGTTTGAAGCAGGTGTACATATGTTTTTAGTGATTGGCTAGAACAATTATCTATAAGCTTTAGCAATATGTTATCAGCTAGAAAGTTTTTTAAATGCTCTGTAACAAAGAAATCTTTGGCTGCCACTGGCAAGACATGAGCTGTTGCCATCTTTCAATTGTCTCAACCATGTAATGAGACTGATGCCACAATAAAGCTCAAAGAACTTATCCCAACAGTCCTGTCCTGTTTATAAGAACCTCCAACACAAACCAAGGGATAGCATACAAAAACAAAAGCATTTTTCATTTTCTCATAACTGTGGATCAAAGTTTGCCCCAAGGACTACACTAATTTTTTTCATTCACTTTTTAGGTCTGCTTTGCAATATTTTCTATTAGTGAAAGACTGAATCCATCTATGCTATTTTCATTTCTATCTAACTAGGAAAGTCATGTTGTCTTTATTAGAAATCCCAGACTCTAAAAAAAGGCTGAATTTTCATCGAAGGGCAGAAAGATATTGAAGATCTGTTTTCTTCTCTCTTTTGGACAAATTTCTCTTAAATTACTGCTGATGTTAAAAGCTCATGCTCTAAAGCCTTTGCAGAAGTGCTGTTACCTGGTACAGTGTACACAGACTCAGTGTCTTTACCACTGCTCCTGTACAGGCTGTGAGCTTGGGGTTGGAATGTCAGCCACCACTTGCAAGCACTTATTTTAATGGATAAAATGACCACAGAACTTTTCTTACATCTCTGACATGGCTCCATTACTTTTACAATTTAAAAAAGGGTAAAAAACCCAGCCCAACTGCTTCAAGCTTTTTTTTGATAAATGTCAGACTGGAAACTACACTTTGAGAATGCTGTATTTACTTCATAAATTGTAAATAGATTTCATTATAAATTGATTAGAAGGGCAAAAATTAGAGTACCATTTAAATTGCATTTTCACAAGTATTCATTAAGAAATACATGTGGTCTTGCAAACTTCATAAAAAATAATGATCTGACATGTTTTTCTTTTTTTTTCATTGGTTGAGGGTTCTCCAACAAACAGAACTATCTCCTGGAAAAGAGAAGCTCCCTTCCTCATGATTTGCCTTATTTTTAAAAAGAATCAATGTATTTAAAAGTAACAAGAGTAGAGTTTAATTCCATGGAATATGTAGAGATGGTATGACCAAGAGCACACTTGATATATCTACCTTCTCTTAATGGTGAAACTACTGAAGGAGTGATGATAGTTTCTTCAGGTGTGTTTTGTGAATATTTACCCAGAATAACACTTTTGAAGAATTTGATGCAAATTTCACAGGTCTCTGACTCAGAAAATAAATTTCATGTCTTGATTGAATGCTGGCATCTGAAACAGAACAGCAAGGCAGAAAGGTAATCTTCACTCACTTGAATCTGCCATTTATAGAGTATGCAAAAATCAAAAAGAAAACTTACAGAGACAAATTTCTTATATTTTCCAGATTTTTTTTCAAAATTGTTTTTCTTTCTAGCTCAATAAAAGAACAAATATTTACAAGCCTAGACTTCTAGAGAGAATTCTTTACATTAAAGACAAATATGTTTCTTTTTGCTGTTATAATCTAAGCCAAACAATGCTGTACTCATAAACAATTATATGATAGTCACATTTCATGAGAATTCATATCTATCTCTGCTTCAAACTTAAACCTTAAAAGAGATCTCCATTTCAAGCTACAGCTTCCTTAGTTTATCTCTGGTCTAGCTGCAATACATAGCCCATTTGCCTCATTTTACACTGAAAATTATTTTGGAAATATAGTATTTTCTGCCAAGTTAAAACCTTTTAAAAAAATTTACAGAACCCAAAGAATTGCGGTAAAAGTCCTAAATGCCAAAACTTCAAATAATAAAACAAGACAGATAAATAAGCTTTAATTACTGGAAAAAGAGAGCTTTATGCTATGCATAGAGTGCACAAAATTCTTACTGAAACTAGCAGAATTTTTTGCAGTCACATCACAAATCCTTCACATAAGATGAAAATATATACACTAATAGTCCTATGCCAAGGAAATATTCATGAAACCACATGCACTACTAGCTGTTTCACTAAGTGCTTCTATATGGTAACAATCATAAATACCAATAATTACATCAAAATAACATCAAAACAGAAAGAACTTGAAAGACCTCAACTTCCAAAATGAAGATTCAGTGCTACTTTTCCTTTACATCTTTATTTAGACATCACTATGAAGTATCTGTGACACTGCTAAGTTTCATTGGATGCCAAGTTATTAAATTTCAAATGAAAAAGCCAATAAACATTTTACAGTGGCATTAATTCAAGAGTTAAAAAATGGTTAAGTTTGGATGTGTATTCATTTTGGATCAATACTAGCATTTAAATACAGGCTAGATACAAGGTCCAATTCAATTAAATCACAGACATCTCTATCTTATTCATCAAAGTTCAGGTTTCTTCACAGCTGTTTCACTTTAGTTTATGAGGGAAATAAGGGCCTATTCCTAACTATGCAGTAGTTCTGAATCCAAAATTTCCACATGTTTGGATCCAACATTTGGGTCCTGGCCCACTTTTGCAACATGTCAGAGCAAAGCCTTAAGACATCGAGTTAAGGGGATTTTTGGATTAAAGGCAAAAAAGGCATTTTAAAATCCAATTAGCAATATTATGAATTATCTTCTCTGCACTATATATATTATTGCAGCATGTGTCCCAGGCATGACCCACTTCCTGATAAAAACATTTTTAAAAAAGGACTGGGCTACCGAAGTATCAGTGGGCATTTTGGTGATTCTGTTCTCTGTAACAGTAATATTGAGCACATACTTTAGTTATAAAATGTTTCTAATATCTCATCTAGCTCAAAAATAATGTTTTGGGGAAACTGCCAGGAATATATATCTTGGTTTTTAAATTACAGTGGTTTCAGTAATGAATCTGCTTCCTTCACACCTGGAAGTGCTCAAGGCCAGGCTGGATGGGGCATTGAGCAACTTAATCTTGCAAGTGATGTCCCTGTCCAGGACAGGAGGGTTGGAACAAGATGATCTTTAAGGTCCTTTCCAGCCCAAACCATTCTATGATTCTGTGACTCAAATCTCAGTAAGTGCTTTTGACTAATTTCTAAGAAAGACAAGTTGACAAAATGTAGAAAATTTATTTATTCATGATTTATAACATGAAACTTCCCTGCTGGTATTTACTAACGGGTTATTCAATTTGATGATTAAAGTATGACCTCATACTAAAGTGAACATGAGAATACATAGCTACAATATGACATAACACTGTGACTCAGTCCAAGCCAGCCTGCAGGACGATGCAATTGTGATGGCAGAACACCTCTGGTGAAAGTTTATTAAGACCTTCATTATGAATTTTTTTTTAAAAGACAGAGAGACATTTTATGTCAGTCTGTTTTAAAAGTCATGAAACTTTAAGCATTTATCATGAATGCTTGAGTTAGCAGTGGTGCTTCACTCAACTACTGACATTCCATGAACTAACTCTTCTCTGTCTCACTGTCAGATGTAAATGGTCTGCCAGTGTGACTGTAAAGCTGTGATCAAAAGCACAGTGAAGAGTTGTCCTTGGGCCTAAGGAGCACTGCAATCCTGCCCTCTGGAATCTAAGTGTCATTGCATTTCACTATCTGTATGGCATCTTTTCAGATCTAGTGTCTTGAGGTATGCTGGATGATGAATGTTCTCTACTGCATATTTCACTATTTTCCAACTTTTCAAGCATATATGCAAGCTTTTTCAGAAGAACTTATTACCTACTTCCTTACTCTTTCCAAAATAATGCCCTTGTGCTTTTGTGCACCCATAAAATAAAGCCTTCTTGCTAAATACTTTATTCCAAGTAAAATACACAGTTGTCTCCCAGACAGTCTTTGAAATTTTGTAAATTCAGTACAGTTTAACCAGTGATTTGAATTTCCTAATTTTTGCATATTTTACTGCAAATACAAAGATATTAAATGTAACTGCACTCTGGAGTATAAGGGGTTTTTTTATATTTTATTGTCTACATCCATACAGAGGAGCTAATATAAAAATTGGAAATGTGACATAATGGAATTAAAGTGTAGTCAAGCTAAGTGATATTTGATGTTTCTGTAAAGTGAAAAGCAAATTTAATTGAAATTAGCTCTTAACTGAGAATTACAGGTCAGCTCCAAATAGTGACTAAAAATGAAAATGAATTCTGGCACCTCAGTGTCTGCTAGCAAATGCAACATGTTATACACTCTGGCCTGGCAAAGGAAAGCAAAATCCTAGAAGTTCCTGAGTGCATCCCAAGGGTATGCATGAGTATTTTTAAGGAAAAATTAATATCCATTCCAATGGGTTCATGTAAGTGTAAGAGATCATGTCAGCATTTACAGAGTATCATAAACAACTATGTTGTCAAATAGAAAATTTCTTTATGCAAGTCTCTGCTCCATATTGGTTTGTCTCTATAGAAATAAGAATAAACTAAAAGGAAGTCAGACATATTTTGATTAATGAAACTTCCTTTTGAAATTTTGAAGCTTTCCAAAAGAAGCTTTAGTAAAACCATAACAAAATTCTCTACGTTAAGTGATGTCATCCTGATGTTTTCTGACTTTCTCAAACACCAGAATGTTCTTTGAACTGTACTGCAAGAGCTTGGAATGCTTTTCAGACAGAAGTACCACCAAAGAATTCACATGGAAAGCAATTTCTGTTTTACTTCACTGTTCTCTGCATGATTATTAGCTGAAAATAAATTTTAAAATATTTCTAATTTGTCTCAAAGGAAATGATGGAGTTTTAGGAGTACTGCTAATTTCTTTAATCATTGCCCAAGGCTAACATTAATTTAGAAGTTAACTTCTTCCAAAAAGATTATTCTTTCTTCAAAAACTATTCTTCATCAGGAGAGCTTCCAAGTATCAATGAAAAAAATATGTGTTTATTTACAGTGATCAAAACCTAGCATCATTTACTTTGGAGTAATTTTAGCAGAAGCAGCAAAAACCTTTTCCAGTATTTTTTTTTCCCCATTAAGTAAAATATGTTCTCTGTTTCATTTTACCATCTCAAAGGCCATGTTAATATAAATGCATATCCTAGAGTGAAAATAAATGGGTGGGAAAAAGTAGTAATTAATTACTCTCTGAGTAATTAATTTAAATCAGGTAGGAGAGGGTTTGTTTTCCCCTAGTAGTTAGGAAATAAACCTCATGTTGTGGCAAGTAACTAATATGCCACAGGAGCTGCAGATTTTTTAAGTGTGCAAATAAATTTTATCTAGATTAAGGTTTTGTGCAAAAAATGTTTGCCTCTGTTGTGGCTGATTGAGTCATGTGTCAAAATCATACACAATTACATTTAAGTGATCCAATGAAGGTGACATCATTTTATTGCTTCAAAAGTATAAGCATAAATGCACAAAACTTTGTGTATCTCACTTAGTTGTAGTGTTGTATTCATTAATATCAACCCACCTTGGTAACAAGATGTAGCAATGGCTGACTGAAAGAAACAATGAACACGTTATTCATAATTTTATAACATTGAGTGTGCTATCCTAAAGATATTTATATGCATAAAACTAGGGAAAAAAAGAAAAAGTTGATGAGCATTACCAAAAAAGCAGACTTGTTTTAACATTATTTGATTTTCAGAATGTGGTTTATCTATTTACATTTTTAATAAATTCACATATGTGTATTAGAATTCAGTTTATTCACTTTTTTTTTGTCTAGTAGATCCAAAGGACCAATTCTATAGGGAAAAAAGAGGCTTTCATGCAACTTTCTAGCAGTACAATATCATTCTTAGAAAATAGCAGTTCCTGCATCAAACTGTACAGTAATTTCTAATTTAATATAAGGCTCTCTTGTAGTAGAACAATCACATCTCTTATGCTATTACACTTTCAGAACAATCATGCTAAATACAACTCATAGACTGTATTGTTTATTTTGTGTTGTACTGATCTTCTGTGTAGGGAGGGGTTACAGATGCTGTTAATATCTGAGGAGTTTAATAGAGTAAGGCTGCAAGTTAGAAAGAGTGAACTTCACAAGAAACGGTAAAATTTAAAATTCCCTGAGCTCAAGGGTGACTGACTTAGCCAGCCACCAGGTGTAGGACATGCTAAATCTCTGTTTCCAGGCTTCCACACTGTAAGACTACACCTTCCTTTGGTTAGGGCAGGCTACACACCAAAGACCACACATGGGTACATTCAGGAGGGCATTTAAAATTGAAGGCCTCAATCACAACCCAAATCCTATTCTGCAGAGTTTGTTGTAGCTTCTGATTTTGCAAGAAACATTACAGACACCAACCATACTTACTAAAGTCAATAAATAAATAAAAACCCACTGTTGACTTCATAGCAGTGGTGATAGATTTATCTCAGGATTTTAATCAGACCTCAGGAAGGCAATTTTTAGCTGTGGCTTTGAGTGCTGACTATCTGAAGACAGCAGCTGAATTCCTCAGTCAAGAGGCCTCTTTGCAAGAAGTTGCCACAGCTCTTCAGGGTTTGGCATCCCAAGGAAGTGGCAGTAGCTGATGAGCAGTCCTGAGTCTGATGTCTGACCTCCAGGGAGACTCTTAATGACCAGCAGCCCCTGTGCTCAGCACAAGTCTGCTCTGCATCACCTTTAAGAGGCACATAAAACCCTATCTTTGCTTGTTATGCTTGAAGGTCAAGGGAAATAATTGTGCCCCTCCACTCTGGTGAGCCCCACTTGGGGTGCTGTGTCCTGCTCAGGGACCCCCAGAACAGGAAAGACTTGGATCTGTTGTAATGACTCCAAAGGAGGGCCACAGAAGCAGTCAGAGGGAGGGAGCATCTCTCCAGTGAAGAGGATTGAAAGTTTTGGGATTGTTCAGCCCAGAGAAGAAAAGGCTCCAGGGAGAATTTAATTGCCAATTGCCCCTTCCAGTATTTGAAGGGGGCTTATAAGAAAGATGAGGACAAATTTTGAACTGGGTCTGTTGCAACAGGACAGGGGGCAGTGGTTGTTTAAAACCATTCAGGAAGGTCAGTTCAGAGGAGATGTAAGGAACAAGTTTTTATGATTATGGTAGTGAAGCACTGGAACAGAGAAGCTGTGGGTGCCCTATCCCTGGAAGTGTTCAAGGTCAGGCTGGAGGGGGCTCTGAGAAACCTGGTCTAGTAGAAAGTGTCCTTGGCCATGGCAGAGGGGCTGGACTAGATGACCTTTAAAAGTCCCTTCCAGCTGAAAACATTCTACTATTTTATGATTCCCTGCCTACCTTTGGCAGCCTGTGTTACCCTCTGTAAGCCAGATACTCACCCATACTTAGTCTGAATCCTACTGAGCAAGGGTCACATTTGCTTCATGTTGTCTATCTCTCCCCTTCAAGAAACTGTCTTCATGCAATGCATTTTCTTTTACAATAATTTCTATGAGTTTGCGACAGAGAAAATGAGACTGCAGAAGCTTGCCTGGAATTCAGCTTGGAAGATGATGAAAGAAAGGGAAAATTCCATCTGCTTCAGTACCAAGATTACAGGCAATTTTTCCAAAAGATTTTTATTTTGTTTTGTCTCTGGATAGATGATGTTGAAATACTTCAAAAATTTAGTTATATCAAGGAACTAAAATGTTTCAGCTTAGGCCAGTTCAATTTAAAATTACACTGATGAGAGGAAACATCCAAATTATCATATTAAACCTTTATAGCTTGTGAAAATTGAATTTTTCAGTGAAATGTTTACTAGTCATATATTTCATGAGACCATTTACATTAAGACATATTTTACAGGATCCTAGGAGAATGCATCCGGGAAAAACTCCTCAAGAAAACATCTTGGGTTGGGAAAGGATAAACAATTGACAGGATCACAATAAAAACTCTTCGCAATCATAATGAAACAGTCTTTCCATTGACTTGTCATAATCAATTTTTTGTCAGCTCCCACTAAGACAGGTTGTACCTTATGCAAGGTATCTGTTCTAGGGGTGGGAAAGGCAATCAGGAGGGCAGAAGGAAAGGAAAGGGAGGAGTTCAACTGCTCCCTGTTTAGAAAGGATTAAGGCGATGTTTTTACAGACATTCAGATCGACTAGGTATTAAAAAAGGTAATTATAAATATCTTCACCCTCCTCTAGATTGTAGTGTGTCCGGTTTATCTTCTCCCGAAAGGTTTTGTGGTGGTCTCTGTCTGCTCAGGGACGCCAAGTGTCCGGTTTATCTCGGCTGTTTGAGGGGCCTGAAAGGCCCGGGGTGGCCTTGGGGCACCACGCGTGTCGAAGGACGAGAAGAGGCTTCAGTTCTTCTTTCTGGTTTTATGTTTATTAATTGTTTATCTAAAAGATGTTCTTTCAGCCCAACAGAGATCCGCTCAGCAGTCAGCCATGGGCACACTCTGTGTCCCACGGACCGCCACGTATCTTTATACCCCTAGTTACGTATACAATATTTATCATTTTTCCCCAATACCATCTATTGTTATAACTCGGTGTACTCTTAGTAATAACCAATAGAAAGGTGCCACCGTGGCCAAAGAAGATGGAGGAGAGGAGGAAGAAGGAGGAGGACAGGACACACCCCAATTCCTCCATCTTACTCCTCTAAACCCCCCTGTACATAAATCCTAAACCTTGTGTCTCACTCTCTAATTAACTAATCCCTTCACCACTCACCCGGTGAAGCCCTCATCCTTGTCGTCTCCTGTGTAGGGATAAAGTCCAGCTACCAGACACTTCTGGCAACATTCCAGGACTCCCGAGACCCCCAAAGTGGTCTCGGAGGCTCAGAATCTCAGGGCTGAGATTTTGAGATCCGACAGTAGTGAATATATTTTCACAAAAGATAGGACAAACTCCCTTTCCTACTATGTATTTGGAAAACAAACAAACAAAACCATCACAAAATAAAAAGGGGGCAAAGAAATATACTGTCACGAAGTGGAACTTTAAATTTCTTATAGCTCTTTTACTCGATATGCTACTTTCATATAGCCTTCCCCAGAGACATGAATTTTTTTCTGTAAAATAGATTGTCTTGACTTTTCATCCTCACTAGTTTTCTGTAATACAGGAAAAGAAAAGAAAACATGTTCTTATTGCAGCATTGTTAGTTTTATCCATCTGGAAAGCATAGGTTTTCCTCTGTGGCATCCCAATGACCATAAGAACGGAAACATAATGACAAAGTTAGGTGGTTTAATAAGCTCCTAAAGTCATTTAATTAAGGAAAACCTACTGAACTTTTAAGCATGTGTTAGCATGTGAGATAACATACAAAGAAAAGATCCCTGTGCTTGCATCCTGATTTAAGACCTTGAGAACTTGGCCCTATGTTCAGTGGACACAGGTTCCATGACCAGAGGAAAAGCATTCTCTGCCCTTTACAATACGAAACATGCAAGGTCGTACCTCATAATTTAGTTCACTACTGGATAAGTGAACTAGCTAAAAGCACTGAATGCTTTTAGAGTTTGACCATGGAGACTAAAAATCCATACCATGTTGGGTAAACTGAGTAAATGAGTCATCTAAGCCATTGAACACAAAATTTTTTTATAAACAAAAGATTTCAAAATATGGAAGTATTAAGAGTTCATAGAGGGCTGGAAAAATAGATCATAACAACTGAAAAATAAGAAAACAAAATTCCCCTGATAGAAAGAACACAAAATCTACAGAGGAGCTCAAGATCCCTTAGCCATTCATTTATATCAGAATTGCTGGAAGAGGTGGAGCAATATGAAATTGATTTTTTAAATCAGCCATCAATGGATATTGCATATCTACACTAGCTACATATGCAACCTGTGAAATCAATCTGTGTGAACTATTAAGATAAAGTTACTCATTTGAAGGGCAAATCTAATACTAAGTGTACAGCATTTTGATATTCCATTAAATCTGAGCATACATTATGCTTCAAAAATGAACATCTGCCTCCCAGTAATCAATTAAGAGTGTGAAAAACATTTCTAAGAATCATTGTCTTATAATAACAGAGGCAGTGTTGAAACAAAATGCATTTAAGCTGAAAAAGGGAAGAAAGGATTCGTTTGAAAGACCAGAGAAGCTGAACTTACTATAATGACAGGTATAGGATCTAACTTTTAAAACATCTACCAGTTAGACTAATTGGACATTTGCCTGTCTGGAGTCAAGGCTGGGGACTTTCAAGGGATGCAGTAATGTGAATTGCAGAATGACAACACCAGATACACGGGCAGCAGAGCTTGGGCTGCACACAAATATAGCAGGACAAACCCACCTCTTGCACTGACTTCCAAAAAGCACTTGGCTTACATGGCTGTGGAGTGTTATGGGAAAGGTTTGCCTGCTTGTCAGCTCTGCTACAAAACATTATTTATTGCACTTCCTGGATTGACTGCATCCCAGGGTCTTCATCTCCTCTTGTCTGCTGACTGTCCACAGGACTAAGCACAGTCACCAGTGCTGTGGGATTGCCCCTTCTTGGTGAGATCCCTGCATCTGGGTTGTCCTTTGCTATGAGCTCATCCTTCCCTGTGGAACAATCTGACCTTACTGCTCCCCAGCAATTAGAATTACGCCAAAAGCACTCTTAAATGAAATATCTCTCTGAAGGGTCAAACCCTAGAGAAGAAAAACCTTCTTGTGTTGCCAATTCAAGAGGAAATGAAGTTGTGCATTTAATATGCAGGCAAGAGAATGGCTGTGGCACCTCCAGATACTCCAGACTTAGTAAAAAAAATCAATTCAGACTGAAAGTGGGCAAATTAATACTGTGGAATACAGTGGCTGTACTGTATAATCTGTATAAACACTCAATGTCTCTCTCTACATTTCAGCAAAGATTTAATACAGGAGTCTGTGGTGAGCTGACATAATACTGAGATTTCATTTTATTTTTAAAATACCCCACAGATCATTTATTAATACATGAAGGATTATAAATATTTAAAACAGGTCTGTAATTGTCAAAAATCAATGCACAAAATATATTAGCTGATTTTTGCACTTACACTGTTTATTTGCTTACTCAGGAATTTAGAAAAGTCTAATTCACAATGGATTGCATCAGTAATGTTTTTCTAACATAAACATATTTTGTAAACGAAATTATCTGTTAGTAACATAAATCTAGACAGTTAGTTATACCATGACTTCTCTCTTGCCTTCAAAAACAAACCCTAATCTCACCACTGTCTAATCCTAGAATTTTTTGGCTCAGGAAAAATTTCTCATAAAAGTAAATAGCAACAGCAAATTAAATCCAGCAGAAATTTTATGTGAATAAGGACATTGTGAAACTTATAGATGAAATTTTTCTTGTCATCACACAGAGGAAAGGATAAGAAATTCCCTTCTCTCCTTCATGACTCTTTCAAAAGCTGATGCCAGAGCAAGCTATGAACAATAATCTACACAATCTGGAAAAAAAACTGTACACTTCAAAGGATGCTTGGTTTCTTTTTTCCACACATCATGACTTGTTTTACAAAACTCGGGAATCATCTTAAGTTTCCTTGTGTGTTACATACAATAATATAACTACATTCGGAGTTATGTATGTGTCTATTTTATACAGAGACCTTCTGACATTCATTAACTGTGTTCCTAGGGGATGCACACCCAGGAGAGTGTGTGAAGGGAAAGCAGAGAAACAAGAAAACCTTCCAAGCCTTCCTAAGCAACAGCCACCCAGCTAATAAATTACAGCCTGTGGAAGGGCACCTACAGCTGTATCTTTGTATACCAGCTGGTTCCCAGCAGGCATTCCCTCAGGACTCAGGCAGAACCTGGCAAAACTGGACAGGAGGATGCATGTCTGTAAGCCCCAGTGAGCCTAAAAGAAGATTTTGGCCCTACATTAAATCTTAGCAACTCAAACACAGGAAAAATTCTCCACAAGAATAACACATAAATATACTGACTGCCATGGAATGACAATGATTGAGAGCAGTTAAGATCTGAGCTATTAATTTAGTAGTGTATTTTAATTTCAAAATCCATTTCACTTGTACACCTCTGGTGGAACTGTTATGACTTAGTCATTCTTTGGAAGTAGCAGCCTTGTCCTTGTCTTTTTGTGTAAGTTATGACTCAATATGATTGTATTCAAAAACTTCAGTGTAAAATATCCACATTAAGAAAGCTAAAAAAAAATGTCCAATCCAAAAATCTTTAAAAATCTTCCCTTAACTGTTGATGTTGAGGTTATAAGGCCAATTCCAATGAAAATCTTAAAATCACTTTTTTTTTCTTTTCTTTTTTTTTTTTTTTTACAGTATTCATGCAAATCTTTTCTTATAAGGCTGCTGGCAGACAAATAAAAAAAACACCTGGGATTTGTCCTAGATGATTTCTGGATTTCACTTTCTCCAATATCTGTCACATCTGGTCTGTTTTCAGCTTTTTCTGGTTTCCCTTTGAAATAACTGCAAAGACAGTCTTCTCCATGGTGAGATTTACCCAGTCACTGCCCATCTCATGTCCCACATGTTCTGCCTTCCAGCTGTTAGCTTTGTTTCCCAGTACTAAGCTCACTTCCCTAAATCCATTCAAAATGCTGCTGTCAAAATTACCTTTCTGTTTTATGACTGTTGCCATGATGATCCCTTTGCTTCTTCATTTACCTCTCCAGACAGCAAAAGTTTTTTGTCTACCTATTTAGGGCTCTTGACTTTGGTGTTAATTGAAGTACTCTTTGTGCTGGTAATAACAAAAACCCTCTGGAACATTTTTAGCAAAACAAACACATTATAAAACATTTATTGGAGAAAAAAAATATTCTAGTCTAGATAGAAACAGTCTAGACCTTACCCACACCAGGGCAAGTCTCATGGCCTCTCCAGCTGGAGCTGTTTTCAGAAGAGAGCTTGGCTGCCTGCTCCAGGGGAACAAGGAGGGTGGCACAACAGAAAGATACTGGCAGGAGTGGGGGAGCTGCCACTGAGAGAGACCTCAAAAGGCTGGAGAAAGAGGCAAATGAGAAGTTTGCCTCATGAAGTTCAGCAAAGGCAGATGGGAAGTCCTGCACCCTGGAATAATCACTGGATGCACCAGTACAGGCTGGGAGTTACTGGCTGGAAAGCAGCTCTGCAGAAAGGACCTGGTTATCCCAGTGAACAGCAGTGGCCATGAGCCAGCAATGTTCCCTTGGAGCTAAGGAGGCCAACAGCTGCCAGGAGGCCATTGAGGTGAACCTTCCCCTTTGCTCAGCTCTGGTGAGACACAGCTGGAGTGCAGGGTCGAGTATTAGGCTCCCCAGCACATGAACACGTGGGTATTCCAGAGCAAGTCCAGCAAAGGCCACAAAGGTGATTAAGGGTTTGGAGCCTGTCATAGGAGGAGAGGCTGAAAGAGCAAGGACTCTTCTTGAAGAAGGAAAGACTCAGGGGGATTTATAAATATCCAAAACACATTGATGGAGGGAATCAAGAAGATGGAGTTTGACTCTTCTCAGTGGAGCCCAGTGACAAAACAAAAGGCAATGGGCACAGATAAAAGTACAAGAAATGCCACTTACATATGAAGATGATTGCCGTCCCCCTCTCTAGGCTGGGAGGTTGTGGAGTTTCCATCCTTGGAGATATCCAAAACCCAACTGGGCACAGCCTGGAGCAACCTGCTATAGTTGACCCTAATTTGAACCAGGGGATTGTATCAATGATCTCCAGAGGTATCTCAGCCTGAGACTCTTATTCAGTCAAGTGTCTGTTCTAAGAAATATAAATAACTTTTTTTAAGAAGAAAAAAAGTCTGAGAGACATCTGCCTCCTAAAAGCCTTGTGGAGAACATATTGTTCTGTGATATGAGAGTCCAAAGCATCTGTTTCAGGTCAGGAATACAAGACAGTGCCCTGTCTGTTCCTGGGGGAGAATGTCTTTGGAGCAAGGCATCTCGCTATCCGTGAAAATACTCCATGCTAATCCTACCTAATGAATGTTTCAACAAAAAGGATGTGTTTCTATAGAAAAATAATGACTTTTCAAAATAATCTGACTAAACAAAATATTCCAAACAGATGCATAGAAAAACACCTCATTTTGTGCTTAAGCACATTCTAATGTTGTGCCATTCATCATTATAAAGCATACAAATATTTTAAAAGCGCAGAACAAGTTGACTGCAACATAAACTTCCACACATCTATCTTGAAATATGCTTGTGCTAACAACAAAAGCTAGGGAGGGCTTTTTATCCAGGCTTCTTAACTACATGAGGCCTTTTCTTCACTAGGTCCACTTGCTACTGGTGAAATGGAAAAGACAGTGTTATGCTACTACACAGCTTCTATAAACAGACACTGTGCATCCCGCAACTGAACTTTTTTCTATGATCTTGTACTCACTTAACATAAATTGCAATCTTCCTTCTAGTTAATTTTTCTTTTTTATCATATTATTTCCTTTTTTTTCTCAAGGTTATTCCAAAAAGATGTATCTGGAATGCATTTTGACGTATTTATCCAAATGAATCAATTCATAGAATCATGGAATCATAGAATCAATAAAGTTGGGAAATGCCTTTAAGATCAGAAAGTCCAACAATAAATCTAACCAAGATTAGATCACGGTTCTAGTCCATCACTGAAATGTCCCTAAGCACCACATAAACATGTATTTTAAGTACCTCCACATATGGTGACTCCATCATTTCCCTGGGAAGCCAAGTGCTGGACAACCCCATGCATGAGGAAATTTTCCAATCTAAACCTCTCCCAGGGAAACTTGAATATTTCCTCTTGTGCTGTCATTCATTTAACAGGTAGGCTAATTCCCACCTGGCTACACCCTCCTTTCAGGTAGCTGTTGAGAGCAGTAAGGTCTCCCCTGAGCGTCCTTGTCTCCAGGCTCAATGCCCGCAGCTCCTGCAGCTGCTCCTCACAGGACATGTGCTCCAGACCCTTCACTAACTCCACTGCACTTCTCTGGACAGGATCCTGCACCTCAATGTCCTTCCTTTGTGAGGGGCCCAAAACTGAATACAGGATTCCAGTTGTGACCTCACCAGCGCTGAGTACAGAAGGATGGTTCTAGTCCTGCTGACCACACATTCTGAACCAAGCCAGGATGACATTGGCCTTCTTGGCCATCTGGGCACACTCTGGCTCTTGTTCAGCTGCTGTTGGCCAGCACTCCCAGGCCCTTTTCCACTGGAATACCTTCCAGCCACTCTGCCCCCCAGCCTCTAAGTTTGTGTGGTGTTACTGGGACCAATGTGCAGGACTCACCACTTTGTCTCATTGAACATCACACCACTGGTCTCAGCCCATAGTTCCAGCTTGTCCAGATTCCTCTGCAGAGCCTTCCTACCCTGACGAAGAAGAAGATTCCTGCCCAACCTGATGTCATCTGCAAAGTTACTGAAAGTACCCTTGATCCCCTCATCAAAGTCATCAATAAAGATATAAAACAGGGCTGGCCCCAACACTAAGCCCTGGGGAATGCCACTAGTGACAGGATGTCAGCTGGATGCAACTCCATTCACCACCCCTCTATGGACCCAGCCACCCAACCAGTTTTATTTCCATCAAGAATGCTAGTGCGCACTGTTACCTGGTGCTCACTGTCAGGAGTTGCATTTATTCTGCGCTTTCAAGAATTTCCCCCAGCACCACTACCCTGTTATATTTCAGGTCACCATGAAGGGAAAAGTGATTTTGCTTTGAAGACGCTAGCCCGGCACTATCAGGCACAAAAGCTTTATAGACCAAAAGAAATAAGTAGTTCTCTTTGAAAAAAGTAAATATTTGTTCCTGTAGGTGGATATTATTCTGACTTTTTGAGTGAAGAGTACTAACAGCATGAAAGACAGCCAGATGTGCACCAATCTTTTTATGTTCCTGCCAAAGGTTATTAGCCAATGCTGTTCCAAAGGAGTTAATCCACAAGAATTCAAACACAGATAGCAGCTGAGAGCAAGCAGCTAAAATCACTGCATTGCTTGATCCATTCATGCACATGGAAGTACTCTGCACAGTTTGAGGAGAAACTCACACATGTTTTGCTGGAGAGGTGCAGTACAGCACCACCCTCTTACTGCTGGCTTGATGACAGGTTTTTCTCAGAGCAGGCTTCCAGCCAAACTGCTGGAATGGGGCGGCTGAACTGCTGCAGCAAACCAGACAAACAACAGAAAGCAAGCTTAGCGCTAACTCCTGCTTCTTTCTTTTTCACAGGTCTGTACATACCTAGCACTCCATGGGCTTCTTTTTTATCCTTTTGCCTAAAATATTTCATTTATTTATTTTTTTAACTGACTAAGGTCTCCTAAAGTTGAACTCAGTAGAAATACTGTCAGCACATGAGATGAGAAAAGGTGGTCTCCCTTCTTGCTGGGCAGGCTGAATCCTGCCTAGGGAGGCATAAAATATTTTACTTCCTAGTAAATTTACTTTACTAAATATTTTCCATTTTTGTGAAATTTCACATCTAAACCTGACCATTCAAATTCAAGTTCTGCCTGCATCAACTTTTCTTCCCCCTGAAATATCTTGGAAATCATCATAAATTGTATATTTAAAAATGTGACAATTCTTTCAAATATATTATAAATTGATCAGCTGATTATGATGGATTAGAGGAAAAATTGCCAGAAAAGGTATTGCCAACTAGCACAACAATCAGAAACTCCACTTTTGTTGTAGTGTGTTGTTAAGTTTCTTGTGTTATTCCCCCAATTTATGTATTGTTCTCCCCTATTATGTGTAAAATGGTTTCGTTCCCCCAGTTTTTCCCGCCACTGCTACCCTGTCAGCTAAGTTGCTATAGTAACCGCTATTCATAGTTGCCGATGTGTAATTGCTCCTCCCCTAGTTTCCCTTATAAGTGAAAGTTGTTTCCTCCCTAGGTCCAGTCAATCACCCCCTTTCTCCTCCCAAGTTTCGAGAACCTTCTCCTCTCTGGAGATGGTGGTTGGCTGGGGTCCCAGGACACCTCCTTTACCTTTTGATTATTGGTCTCCATGGAGTGTCAGTTCTGTGAAGTTCATCCCCTCACCTTTCCCGATTGGTTCCGCCTGTACCCACCCCCCTCCTTTATAATCCTGTTTCACCCCCTATGAAAAAACTTTTTCCCGGTTGGTTTCCCCGCGTTTAGATCCCGCAACACCTTCAATAAACCGATGTTTAACCCCCGAGAAATAGTCAGCTCCGTTCCTCTCCAATACCAGTAGTGTAAGCCAGTCCGCAGCCAGCACAGCCCGAGGCCATCAGACGCCGAAGGGTGCTGGCCAGGAATTGCAGAGGGGCGTCGGCCTTTCACCCTCAGCTAGTTGGACTCTAAACTTCGGGCCACATATGCCCCCCTCTGCACACTTTCATTGTTAAAGTGGATCATTATAACACAAATCTATTTCAGAATGATTCAGCTCTTGTCAGAAATTTAGATTAAAAGGTGAAATTAAAAAAAAGAAGCATATAGAGAATCTCAATAAGAAATCAAACAGAAATTGTAGTTAGAAGGTATACCATTGAAATCTTTTCTGAGAAATGAATAAAACTTTTAAGGGCCTTTATTCTATTTCATACAAACACAATACTAGGCAAATCCCTGAGGTAGTGAAGTTTGCTTTTCTCTTAATTTAGTCATGATCCTTAGGAAATATTCTGCCTGCTCCTAGCAACAAATCCTTGGATGACTGACAATGCAGTAGATTGGTTATTATATCAAATCAATCAATACCCAGTGAAATGAGTAAATGAATACCCTGTGGGTATCTGCAGTCTAAGATCATAGAAAAAAAATGCTACTTTAAACTTAAATTTAGAGGCTTAAAATATTATCCATAATTCAAAAAATTTAAAAATGAGTAATTTTAAGAAAGAAGCAAAGGGGGAAAAATTCAATCTTTACAAAAGAAGAACAATCCTCTGAACACAGAGATTGAACAAGTGGGGCTTGTCCTCTGTGTGATTCAGTCAGGGAGTCAACACACCAAGTTGTCTTGGACCATGGTGAAGGTTCAAGGAAGCACTGCTACAGTCTGCCCTGCCCTCACCCTGTCTCCTCCCTTCCATTTCCCTCCATCTTGCCTGCCCCAAAATCTGGGCAGTAACACTCCAGAAGTCATGGCCAGGGATGAGACTGGGTAAATCCATGCTTTCCTCTTCAGAGGAATGCAGATCAGACTATTTTGCCCTGATAGTTTCTCAAAACTCACACTTTCTATATAAGCAAAGCAAAACTTGTCATAGAAATACTCAAAGGACAGAAATGTCAGGTGCTCATTCCTAAGTGTATCATTCCTACGTTTCATGCCCTCTTCATGCCATGTCATACATGTGCCAGCAGGGCAAGCTGTCCAGGCTGCTGTGTCACAGCAGCTCCAGTGTTTAATAAAAATAATATTTAGGTAGTGATTTTTAAGGGTACCTAGAGTATACATAACCAGCACTACACATGCAAGGGTCATTAAGGTCAGCGCATTCCTCTCACAAAAGCAGCATGACAAAATGAAAGTTGCCACATGTACATTAGTTAGCTTCAATGGAACCCCATTTCTTTCCTCTTTCACCTTATAAATCACTGCACCATACAACAAAGCTTTTCCTCTAACATGTCAGGCAGGATGAGGCCATTAGCCCCATCCCAAGCCTCAGGTGCAGACCTCACATACTTGATAACGGTCATCATGCACAGCTCAGACAGCAAATATTAGGGAATTTTGGGCACACACAAGCCTCACAGTACTTCAGCTCAATGAACTGAGCTAAAAGAGCATAGCAGCAACAACTGAGATTCAGTTTAATCAGAAGAAGGCATCCTTAATGAATTTAAACCACTATATTGACAACATTGTATTAACAAGAAGAGACAAGACAGGGTTGGGGCACCCCTGGGGTAAGGACTGGTGGCCCTGGGGGCCTAAAGTGAGGTCCTGGGCAATACTGGAGGATCCCTGGAGTCCATCCAGTGAGGGAGGCCTGATGGGAACAGCTCCATGGACTCAAGCAGCTGGTGCTGAGGAAATGATTTTCATCCTTCACTAACTCCAGGAGTGTTACTGAAAACTCTGTCGGCTCCATCCGCACAGACTGAGCCCTCCTGAGCAGGTGGAGCACACAATTTCTGCTCCCAGAGCAGGACACATTTAATAATTTACTTCACTCTAAACATAATCTGGTCCAAGTACTCTCGGAATGTTTTGCAATCCAAGCAAAGAAAATCAGGAAACTTTTCTCTGATGCAGACACCAATACTAGAGAAGGTGTACCCTGTACTCTCAGCCCTACTTATTTTTTAATCCAATTTTGTCTTGATTATTTCTATTTTTGGGATGCAAATAAACCACCCCAGACTTTCCCCACTGCCAACAAAGGTGGTTTGATTTAGTAATTTTTAAAATTAACACATTCCCCCCCATCCCTATACACAAAGTGGAAATTAAAAAAGTCTGCATGAAAATATGTGAAGAGCTACTTGTAGGAAATTCTTGGAAGGTACTGGAACCAAGGGACTTTAAAAGCCAGTCTCCATGCAAGAAATTCTGAAAGAAAAACCTGGGACTGGTTAAATCTCTTTAGAATTCAGGCATGAAATGTCTAGTATTACAGTGCTTGCTTCATACAAGTAATGACTGCTTGGAGAGACATTACAATAATTTCGTTTCCTGAAATTTTCCCCAGTCCATTTTTTAAAACACATTTTAAATAAGTTATACATTGTTTGTAGATGTCTACCTTTGAAATTTAGAAACTGAGGCAAATAAAAGTTGAGTAAATTGTTCAAGGTCCCATGGAAGTCTGTGTCAGAATTTCATTTTCAGAGGTGAATTATGCTGTGCACATTAATAACATAAAGTGTAGTGGTCCAAGTTGCCATTGAGCTTTTCCTTCTTAATAAAAGCAGGAACTTTTCCTAGGTGAGTAGGGGACACGATATAAAACTAACTGTATTCTGGAGAAACACTCAAAATATATCACATTCCTGCTGAGCCTATGATGGTTCTATTAAGCAAAATTATGGAAGATGCCCCTAAAAGAATCCACTGGCAGCATTTCTAGTAGTGCAAACATCCTGATACTAAACCTTCAGTGAAAGACAGAATTCCTCATCATTACCATGCTGGAAGAAAAAGATAGAACAACCTTAAATGGAATAAAGGAAACAACCTTATGTTGTGTTTGGGCAGATTTTAATATGTACAATTTCTATTATCCAAGCACGGATAAAGATAGTGCATATCTAATAAGTAGTTGACCAAAATCAGATGGATTAAAGAAAAAAAGTTCTGAATAAGTTTTGAAAGTATCTGTAGATAAATTCATAGCCCTTATTCATGCATTTGAAAACATCTAAAGAAATAATTGGTTCTCACAAATTCCATTCCTACATCTTATCTTTCTCTTGCCACTATTTACCACAATGGAAGTGATGTTACACAGCTCTCATTAATATTTTTCCTAAAAATATGGGAGCTGATTTGGGAATATACATATTCCTTAAACATATCTCCTCTTTTGAATAGATGCAACCTTTATTCTTTAGAGACATGGTTGCACCCTCTATTTATTTTCATCTCTGAATAAATTCCTGGTTATTCATTACCAAAGCTAACACTCTTCTGATTTCAGCCAGCTGAGGCAGAACAGTAGGCAGAGAAGACCTCAGGGTGCCCTGAGCAAAGCCTACAGGATAAAAGTACATTAAGTCTCTGCAGAGAGAGCTCTAACTACAAAACAGACATTTTTAAAATAAAAAATAAGATTATTAGGGAAAAATGCAAGGTGCTGAGGACAGTATAGTAATTCTTTGGAAAGTTTTACTTTGCAAAATGGGGCAGGTGTGGGCAAATGTTTGAGCTTTTAAGTGGTGGAGGGTTTTTTTGCAGTAAGTATTGGGTGAAATTTCTTCATGGATTTGCTTAGTACAGTGCCACATGCTCATAGTTTGGATTGATGAGGAAACCACATTGAAAGACTGCAGCAGGGGATAAAATTTCTCCAGCTGCTGTGGCAATACATTTGTCTGTGCACTGCACTCTACATAATCCTAAAGAATATTACCTGGCTCCAGAAGAAAGAAGAAAGAATATATACTTCCATAATATATTTCAAAAATAAACAAAACTAAAACCTACTAGGCCACTGCTTCTATATGAGACCAGAAGATTAAAACAGAGCATGCCATTAGGCAGGTATACAACCACAGGTGACTGAGACATAAAAGAAAGACACAATCCTGAAGTTTTTGCTCCTTAAAACCAATTTGAAAAGTCCACTCTACTGCCTTTGCTGTTGTGTCTAAAGAATTTACCAGTGTGGCAATGTAAAGCACCATGCAAAATCTTTTTGTTGAATTGGATTAATATTGTCCTCAATTAATTCCAAGTAAATCAGAGATTAACACCACCAAGCAGATGCATGCTTAAATAGCCACAAAACCATCCAAGTCAAAAGAAAATGAGAAATCAATTAATGATACAAGCCTTCAAGACTTCTGGACATCATCAGCTGGTAGCTAATGAGATGAGGAAAGAGCTTGACCTACAAGCAAGTACTGGCAGCAATATTACACTAGCCAAAATGGGATGCAAATCTGATCAAGGAAGGCCATGCACCCATCACACCTTCACACTGAATTCAAAGGTATTAGATAAGATCAGTCAGTTTTTGAATTTTTTACATGTCACACAGCAATCAGGTGGAGTCCATAGCTCACTGGTCATGGTTATAGTATCACGGCTAGGAATGTAAAGCAGGACAGATGGAATTTCCTTCATTTAGGGAATCCCAAAAGTCTGCAAGAAACATTTGACATGCTCAAAGGGTTTTTATGAATAGAACACTGTTATCTAACATGAAATTTTGCCATTTCTAGACCAGAACTCAGCTAATATAAATTAGCACAGGCTTTCCTGCAGGAAGTAAAAAATAAATATATCCTGTTAGAACTACAGGGGGAATTTCATGTAGGCAAAATCTAATTACACAAGATGGAGTACAGCCAGTGACACCAAGTAACACACTTACTCTTTTGAAATGTATAGTAGAAATTTTTTTTTAATAGTTAGGCCTTCTCTGGGCCTTCCTTTTTATTCATCTGAAATGCTCATTTGTGCAAAATCAGTTCTAATGGATATAATGAAAATTTACACAGGTCTTGTATAACTGGATTTAACAGCTAGAATCTGAAGTTTAGGTTTGGCCAGCATCAGGCCACAAAGGCACCTTTGTATAGTGTCAAAATTTTTTTGCAGAAACTGGAGACAAGTGGCAATAAAAATTAAAGTGTTGAGACTGTCTTTTAAAATACTTCACACACTTCATAAATAAAGCTCTGTATTTTTAGAATATTAATAAAACTGTGCTTCTTCTGCCCCTCCGGTTTTAAGTATCCACTGTGTCCCTTTAAAGCACTGACCCCTGAAAAAGGGAAGGAGGCAGAAAGCAAAGCCAGTAATAGAGCACATATCCTGATGAAACAAAACCAGAAAATTATTGAAATGCCCCCCACAGAACCGTTCAAAACCTATACAGCAAATTTCAAAACATCAACTTGTGACTCTGTGTGTGTGTCTAATGCCAACAAAATGGCAGTGGAAGTTATATGTGATTTCCACATTGCCCAGAGTTATAGGTGGCTCATTGAGCACTGTGCCAAATTCAGTGAATTCCTCATGTGTTCAGTGGCAAGCACTGTTGATCATGCAATGGTAGTAGTGGTGCTCTGTACCAAGAGCTGGCATTTCTAGTTCTCTATGTTTTAATTCCTTCCTCATGCCTTTGGGGTAATTCAGCTGTGAAACAACTTCATTAGCCTGGCACTCCAAGGCAGAAAGAACACCACAGTGTACAATTAGCAAGAAACCCAGGAAGAGTGAGCATAGCTGCAACCACCCCTTGTATATGCAGCCCTTTGGCTTATTGATTAAGGCTCTCAGAAAGCAAAAGCAAAGGAGATTCTCTGCAGGAGTATTTGCACTTCCCACAACAGAATCAAGAAAACAGTGAGCAAAACTGATCAGCAATAGTATTTTTTTTTCTCCAGTTTCTAGGATTTTTTTAATACTTGGAGCAGAGCAAAGTCATGTCCCAGACGTTTCACATTACATTTACATATGGCTTTCTCATCACCCATTTTTGTCTTTCACATTCCAAAACAAAAAAAAATTCTCTCTATTTGCTCATAAAATAAAATTTGTTCATATCCACATTACATGTGGAAGAGATTCCAACCAGGATGATGCCCAGTTATCTCTGCAAAGCTAAAAAGATCCCCAAATGTGAAGTGATTTTGGTATCCAGACATGACAATAAACATTTCAGAAGTCAGTCTTCATCAGCTGCATCTTGTTCTGAGATTCTTTCTTTTTTAATTGGATTTTGTAAATACATACCTTATAACTAACTGTACTAAATAATCGATATCAACAAGACAAGTCCATGAACTGAAACAATGTTATAAAATCAAATACATATTCAAGTATCAAAAAACCACTGAGTTTTTAATCATCTTCCCACTGTAGCAATCTCACTAACATACATATTTCTATTATTAAATTCAGTTAGTTAAAAAAATCCTTTTTTTACATACAAAAATACTATTCCTGAGCATATATTGTTGAGATGAGGGGCATAGTTAAGGTAATACCTTGGGAGAACTCTAGGCAAAACCAGAAAGCAAACTTTGGACCAGAACACTCCCTCTGTTCAGAGTTAGTTTGAAGCAGAGTATTTTTATTCAGGTCTCTCTGGAAATTGTTCCTGTAAGCAGAAAATCTACTCTTTGACTAGCTTCTAGCACTTCAAAGTCTGGGCTCGTGCCACAGGATGAAATAGCTATTGAATGAGAAAGGGAGCAAAAGCTTTCTGAAGCCACCTTGCCAACATGACTCAAACCAACTATGAAGGGACCATCTATAAAGCTTGAAAGTTAAAGCTCTCTTCACACAGCATTTTTTTACCTTTCTGCTAAAACGACCAGAAAGCATCATTTAGTTCTTTAGAGTTTCTGGCATCTCCAACCAGCCTGAAACCAGCAGTTTGTCTTTTGAAGGGCAATGATTTTTTTTCACATTTTTGCTTACTGTAACAGTAAAGATTTAATACAATGTGATATATGAATACTTTATATTTTTCCTGAATATTAATTGTTGTAACAGGAAAATGATTGTGCTGCACAGCCAGTGCGTGGCTAGACAGTAGAGAAAATATTTCCACAGTAAATAAACAACGTAGCAGACATGGGTATGCCTGAGTTTATTTCAGGTGATCAAGTGATTAGCTGTTGTTTGAATTCCTGAAAGGAAAGCTGCCATCATCAACTATGTTTTCTTTTAATTCTTCTGCCAAATAAATAGGTATGTACACAGGAGATTTCCTCTAGTACCATAACATCTGTATTCAGAGCATGAGACAAACAATTGGTCTGTGTTAGCTGTCAGAGGTCATTAAAGAAAAATGGGTAACAAAAGAAAAAAGAGAGCACTAGAGAAATGGGGAAAACAGACTGTGTATGTGTTTCTGTTTTAACATTTGCCAAGCAGACCTCACCTACATCTTAAACACATACATGACACAAAAAGGAAGGAAAATCCATTTAATGAGAAACACTCTGTTTAGGATACTTTTTTAATCATGTGTTTATCAAAATTTTTGTATTTGTGCTTATCTATAGAGTTTAAAGCTACTACTCATATTTTAAAAACCTTTTGCTTG
This sequence comes from Zonotrichia albicollis, assembly GCF_047830755.1. NCBI lineage: Eukaryota > Metazoa > Chordata > Aves > Passeriformes > Passerellidae > Zonotrichia > Zonotrichia albicollis. Next base: position 102,510,750 of record NC_133819.1, on the reverse strand, counting down.
TTCAAAAAATAGTCCTTTCACAATCCCATCGCTTGAAACCAGTAATTTTGCCCACATTTTCTCTGTGCCTCATGCCAGCTTCTCATCTTTCACATGGTTGGCAATTTTCAGCATTAAAATATGTGTAAATTACTACTTTTGCATGAGATATTAGCAAGTCATTATGGCTAGTTAAAAAGAAAGGGTAAATATGGAAATAGAAATATTAAAAATACTGTCTTCCCAGAGTCCCTGAATGCAAGAAGTATTCCATTTTTCAAAAAATTCAAAGTATTCCAGACACTTTATATGAAACAAACAACTATTGCTCTCAAATTCAAGAAGTTTTGAGGAAGGTATTGGTGTTAGTAGATGTTGTGTTCCATCATTATAAAAAAAAATTTAACCCTATTCTGAGGGTGGAAAAAATATTAAAATTTTTTAGTGGAAAAAAATATTAAAATTTATTACAAAAGGGAATCAGAATTCTGAGTCTCTAGATATGTATCCTGAATAATAAAAAAGTGGGGTTTTTTTTGTTGGGTAGAAAAGCATTGTTGTAATTTTTTGGAGTTTCTGAATGTCAGAGCCATATGAGGGAATTAAAAGATGAACTTGGAAATGAAATCCTAAGGGGGGTTTTAGATAGTTAGAGTTATGTGATGATGCTGGCTTTGATATTTTGATATTAATCCTGCTGTTTCTTCTCTATAGATCACAACTTTCTTAAATATTATTTACATTTGAAACTAGTCTCAAAGTCATCAAGAGCTGCAGTATCAATGAAGTCGAACCAGTGCTACCAAAGTGCCTGCTCTCTTTAGGTGGGACAGAAAAATTGCAGTGACAGAAATGCAGTGTAGCATGCAAACTACTAAAATGTGTTTACCAAATTGTTAAAAACAAGACATATACCAACTGATGTCTATCCCTCTAACATTATTTTACCAGTCTAAAGGGCTTGAACCTAACAGGAGAAGTGTCTTACATGTTTTTTTATAATGGCCATTGAATCCATAGGAACTGAAGGGAAGCTGAAATATTACAGCTGGTGTTCTGAGAGAATGAACAAGACAAATGTACCATGAAAAGGACGGATAATAAAAACACTTCTGCAGATGAAACTGACTGCTTTTGAAGAATATATAAACTCACTAAGTCAAAATCATTATTTAAATAGGGAGATCCATGTCACTTGTGGAGAACAAACCACCAATGGACCCTGTAAAGCTTCAATCCATTAAATACAGAGAAGTTTTCTCCTATAATACAAATATTATAAAAAATGTAATTTTTGGTGTCCTATTGTGCAAAGAAAGTATATCCTTAATTCTGACACCAAATCCAGTCACAGCGAGAAAGCATTTAAAACACAAGGTTCTTAAAATGTAGCTGAAACAAAAACAATGGCAGCACCATAAAAAACATCAGGAGAGTGAATAGTGATGAGTATTTTGCACAAGAAGAGAACATTCAGTGGAACAGTTGGGTGTCAAATTTTAAGCAAATGGAAGCCGCAAAGTACTTCCCAAAATAATGTAAATTTATGGTATGGAATCATTGCCACAGGACACTGTAACTGCCAGAACTATAAGGTCCATCAGGGGCTATTAACACACTAGATGCAACCACCAGTTCAGGAAGTCCCCAGACTTTAAGCACTAATATAGTGGTCCTTGTCAGTGGCAGGACACTGGGCTAGAAGAGCTGTAGGTTTGCTTGGGTATGACAAGTCTTAGTTCCCCTTGATGCAGAAACATGCCACAAACAGTTGATTTCAGGTCAAGCTAAAAATAAATAGGAAGGAGCTTAGCTCAGTGTGGCCTGGCATACACCATTTAGAAAAAGAAAACCATGTAAGGACAGAACCTTAAATGCAACTATATACACAAGGTACTTGGCCACTCAAAGTCGTGGCAGGTTAAATTGAAGGAGTTCATCATATTGGTAATTCAGAGAAACCCATTTAAGTTAATGGAATAAGATGCTGATGGAAGTCCTACAGAAGCACACAGTTAAAATCAATCCAAGTGAAAAGTGGAAGCATTTTTGGGAAGTAGGATATCAAATGACACACTGGATGGCTACACAGGTTTTGGATTAAGATCAGGAGATAATATGAAGTAACATTTTTTTTATCATAAGCATATACCATAGAAAAGCATCAGGTAAAGTCAGCACATAGTCCTTAAACATTCTTAATTATATCATAAAAGAATTTTGAATTTTGTAGTGAGCAAAATTCTCACATTCATTCAAGAGATATACCTTAAAATGTATCCCATGTCAAGGACCACTCTTCTCACCATGGTATGTTTTCTGTATAGTGGTGCAGGGCTCTGCACAGGTACACCTTCATATGATGCATCACCTTTGACAGCAGCCTGTATTACAACTGGCACATGGCATTAAAATAGATGAGTATGGGCATTTATTTGTCTGCAATATAAAAGTGGAATAAGAAATACTTATTTGGAAGACAAGACATGAAAACACAGCTCAGAGGCAGCTTTTAAGTTTATATTAGACATTACAGGTTATATTGCAGGTCTTGCAAACAATCACAAATTATTCTTTCAAGCTCAGTAATTACAGTTGCTGGTATTTCAGGAATGTCACAAATAAAAGTTACATACTAAAGACAGAACATAATTTTCTCCGAGGTATATCAGAAATCCTTTTCCTGGATTAAACTGGTACAGACAACTATTTCACTTGTGAAATATCTGGCAGGTAATTTTTGTTTAATGGCTGGTTACTAATCTAATTCAAGAGTCATTAAAGCCTGCCTGCTTCCTCACTCATCAACCTACTTATTAAGGTCAGGTCTATTTGCATAATGAACGGTTACACTGGTGAGATTCTGCTTGAGTTGCATAGGAAAGCCACACAGTTTAACTGCAGATGCTCACAATGTCATGTCCAAATCAGAGACAGCTCAAGTGTTTCAGTTAAAATTTAGATTCAGATGTTGCACTGCTTGTGAGGCTTTGTCTGGGGTGTGGGGAGATGCTGGAAATCTGCCAGTCAAGTCACTGCATTTCTAATGCCAGTTCTCATATCCAATACTCCCACAATTTGCTTTCTCTGCTTAATAGGAGTTTTATCTCACTGAACTCTGCTGAGTGGACTGAAATGTTAGAAATTTGTATCTGTTCACTTTACAGATCTCCCATCCTCCTGCCTGGATGCATTTTCAATGTTCAGTTCCTGAGTTTCCCTAAAGTAAGGGTTTCAGTTTTGACTTTTCAAGCACCTTCCAGCAGGCTTTTAGGTGTTGTACAACAAGGGTTGCCTGAGACACTTTTTATTTGTTTTTCATAACATGAGAAGATATTTTGTGGAGTTGGCTGTGCTCCAGTTACACTTCTGTTGAAACAGTTTCACAGGAACAGAAACTCTTTCCTTAGCAGCATTCCCAGCCCCACAGTAGAGCAGCTGGCAAAGCACATACTCAAATGCTGATGATTGCTAAAATGCAGCCTTATTCTGCACCAGTTTGAGTATGGATATCACCAGACATCTCCCACCTCTCTGACAGAAAAAGCAGCCAGAATTGAGCACCTTCCCCTGTAGGTCCCCTTTGGGCCTTCTCTGGGTTTTATATATATTTAGGTATTAATCTGGAGGAGATAGAGGCAGCAACATAGATTAACTTTATTTTATGGCCCACAGTCAGAGCACTCAGTTGGGAGGTGGGATAATAGTGTTGAAGTTGTATGGATTAAAGCAGCTTTTCCCACACGGGATGGAATTGCTCAGTGTTTGTGCCAGTAACTACAACATACTTTCTAGTTTATTGTGTAATGTCAAGAATATATGGTGCATCTTATTTATCCCTTTGCCAGTCTGGCTGTTAATTTCTCTTTCTTCTACTTTACAGTCTCAAAGACAATTTTTTTACATTACATTTAAAAGTGCTGCCCATGCCTGAGTTGACATCAGACAACTTTGGCCAGGCTAGTTTAGAGATGCCAGCCAGTCTATCTGCTAAGCAATGTGAAGGCAGTGCCTGGGCCTTTTGCCAGGCCTTGTTTTTCCACTGTGACTGCCCTTGAGTCCTTTTTAAAACAGGATGGAGAGGAGGTTTAGTATTGCACACTTGTTCCACATTTTAAACAAGATCAAAAGTATTAGGATTATCAGTGAATTTAAACCAAAACGGAGAGTGGAAAAACAGAGAAACTCATCAACATTGAAGCGCCATACAACCTGATCATTCTTTTAATTCTACTACTTCACAGTGTGTACTTATGAGAAACTATTCTTTTGGTGGCTTCACTCTTATCTAACAAAAAATGGCTTGGCTTTGCTGCTAGCTTTTCTGTCCATTACTTCTCCAGACGTATTCCCTCTTAGCCATAAGTACCAAGTTTTCTCCTTCAGCTTTACTGCCTCCTCCCCTGTGTTCAGATGACAGTCTTCATATTCCCATTCACAGGATTTTCACACAGCAACTAGAGATCACAGGAAGAAGATTCACAGAAAGCTGTTTCCCAGTGGGATTCTTTCATAAACAAATTCAGCATGAGCAACTCTTATTTAGTACATTTCACACAGTGTGTTGTGAACTGCTGCGTAAGAGGAGCCATATTTTATTGATTTTCTGTATTTTTATACCAGAAGCCCCAGCAGAGCTGACTGGCTCTAGAATCTAGAGCAGGGTGATCAGGTTCTAGTAATTAGTCACAGAACAAACTTTTAGCTATTTGTCAAACAGCAGCTGCAGATCTTGAGTTCTCTCTTTCCTACAGGAAGCAATAACAAAACGTCAGTCCTCTTCAAATCAGCGAACAGATAGGCAATCACGTAACTGTAGCAACCTAGGGTGACCCTATCTCTACATGATATCAGATTCAGCCTGATGTACTTATTACCCACCATTGCAGCATCTCTTATGGCATGCAGATTCACAAAGAAGTTGGTAGCACAATCTTGTCAAATGTCTTGGGCATGCAGTTAACTAAAAGGAGAAGCTCCTGTCAGGAAAATACAGAATTTTTTAGTTCTCAGCTCATATCATGCTTTTCTCTAAGAAACACATGAATTACCATCCTGAATTAGCCTAATCATCCATGGAGAGCAGCATCCCCTTTAGTAGGATGTGTTTCACTGTTAGGAACTTCAGAGAACTCTGCAACAGGACAAGTGTAACAACACGCTGTCAGCAAGGTTTTTTCCAGCCAGGAACAAAATTGTCAGCTAAGTTATAGCTGATACCTGTTTCCCTTGTGTTTAAGTGAAATAGTGCTCATCACTGATGGGCTGGTACATCTGGCCTAAGTACCTAGGTAGGGCAAGAAACCTTTAAATGCCTCAGACACATTGCCCAAATCCACCTTAAGTTCTAGGCTTTGATTTCCAAAGTATTTCACAAATCATTTTCTCGAATCTTGTTTACACAACTCAGCTATAACTTCAGCTCCACTTAACTGTGGCCTTGTTATGATATCCAAACAAATCTAATGAGAAATACAACCTCTGAACTAAAATGAATTATTGGCAGCTATATAACAAATTTTCCACAGGACAACTCCAGATTTTGTCTATCTTTAGGGAGCACTGGGAAATCTCCTTTAAATGTAAATGACTTTATTGCAAGTCACACAATTATTTTTTTTTCAATCCCAAGTTCTATGGCAATAGTTACATGGATATACCAATCTTAAGCTATTTCTTTCCTTAAAAAGACTCCAGCATGCAGGTGTACAGAGAAAGGCTTGTAAGCATGTACCATAAAGGCTCAATCTATAAGAAGATCTCTTAAAGAAATGCAAGCCAATTATTTCTTAGAAACTCATTAATTTATACCACCTTCAAAATGGTTTCTTGTGTTAGAGGAGACACAGATAAAATTGAGCTTTTCTGACAAGATTTTTTAACTACAGCCACCATTTCTGAATGTTTGGATTGCTACTACTTGGTAGATGATAATTTTTTCACCCTAGGGAGAATTACTTCCATTGCATCCTTGGCCCCTATAAGCATATAGAAGTAATTTTTAAAAATTAAAAAAAAAAGGCTTACCCCTTAGCTCCTAGATATGTATTAACACCAAGATAGTTACACTACTTCTCATCCCTGGATGAAGAACATCTCTTTCTGTTTATACCAAAGTAAAGTTACCTACTCAGTTTGTCATTCATTGCATTTATAATTGTTTGTCTGTTATACCATATTCCCCACTTCCTCTTTGAATTACACATCATGTCTTGTGATATTTAAATAACTGCTACTAAATAAAATTTCACTTTTCCTCACTCAATGAAAGGAACACATTGTACCAATTAAAGAGTTTTCTATGAAAAAATCTAATTATAAAAGCACAAGGCCTAATTCAAAGCCTATTTTAGTCCATGGAAATACTTCTATTGACTTCTTTAGCCTCAATGCCATATTCAGCAATATTTAAGATGAATAAGAGAGCTTATTTCCAGTTAACAAAAAATTCATGGGCATATTAAATGCAAATATATACTTACATTATCTCTACATGTTCCTATGAAGCGTGTAAATTGACCACTTTGCAAATACAGTGTTTTGCCAGAGCAAAAACTTCACATGAAAACTCACACATTCTTGCATATCTATACAGGATTTTTACAGATAACATATGGAATGAGGAAAGAATTTCCTCTGTGAACATCACATCATGGGGATGTGAAAGCTTCTCTGGGAAATGTTGCTATTCTTCAAGTTAAAATTCCTCATTCAATAATTTCCCATAAGTTAATGTCTGGATTTCTGGAGTGGTCAAATAGCCAGAGGCTACACTTGTTTACTAGTGGGCATTTCTGCAGCCTTGAAAACCTGTATTTATCAAGGGACCTGAGCACAGAAATTTCTTCTTTCTCTTCCCCTCAGCAGGACAGTGGAAGCAATGGGATTTGCTCCTTTTTTGCATTGCCTATTTTGTGAAAAACCCAGTGAGGAAGCCATTAGTAAATGGAGCTGGCAGAGGAAGGGCTTGCTTTGGTCAGTGAAAAGACTCCACCTAGATCCAGCCTCTGTGCCTGAGACAGCTTGCTGTGCAGAACAAAAGTCTCTGTGTGCAAATTCCCCCATCACACACTTTCCTTCTCCACTGTGTGAATTCAGCCTGGCTGGGAAATTGCCAGAGCTACCAGCTGAGTAACTCAATAGAGGAGAGTTTGTTTTGAGGAAAGGAACAGGACCTGTGGCTCCAGCCCATCTTAGTGTAGGAGCTGGAAATAAACCACAAATACTGACAAGTTTTTCCTGTTTTCTCCCTCAGTAGAAAGAATTACATTTGCAGAATACTACCATTGACAGGAATGGGATCAGAACTACATTTCCAAACTGTTTTAAATAGAGAAAATCCACTGAGTAATCACTAGAGCAACTAAAGATTTTGCAGGTGATGCCAGCTATAAAACATGAATGTATATTTTGAAAGCCAGCCAGAATAATTTTTAATGAACTTTCTCAACCCATGTGGCCTCTAGATAAAAGAGAGTCCTTGCTTTGAGCGTGTGTCCTGAATGCAGGCAGACCCTATGTCATTTTAAAAGGGAGATAAGCTTAAAACAGTAAATTTCTGCTAAATTCAATGTTATTTCAGAGCAGAACGTGGCATCTTGGGCTTATGCTGTCTCAACATGCACATTCATGCTTATTTCCCAACCCAGCTGGCTAATGCTGCCTTCCCATAACTTTATTTAAGGAAAGTTATCCTAGTGTTTTCTGGACAATGTTAACTTCCCATTATATTGCTAGATCTCCAGAAAGCAAAATCATTTCTAAAGGCATCGTAGCACATTTTCAGCAGCAAAATACTATCAGATGAATCATGACATTATTATTTGAGTATCCAGGACCCTTTGTGAAGTATGAGTGACAAAACAAACTTCCAGTGCAAATACTGGAACCTCATAATAATAGCCATTAACATTACAGGTCTTGACTGAAGTTTCTTGAAAGCATGTCCGTATGTAAAATTATATACATACTGCAATATTAATTAGATGTATTTGATTCACTGTAATTCATCGGACTACTCAAAAAACCAAACCAAACAAACAAAAATGTGAAGATTGTGAAGTCCAAGTATAATAGAAATAGTCAAAATTATATAAGACAACATTCCCTTCTTGCAAAAGATAAAATACAATTACAGGAACAGAAGTTTACACGTTGTGAGCAGCACTGTGGATATAATTATCTCATGTAGAAATTCATAGGAAGTTTGCTTCCAGTTTTGATCAAAGAGTCAGTTATAGCATATTCCCAAATTCACTGTTGTTTTCAAGCCTCTAGACATGAATTTGTTCTAATTATTCTTAAACACATATCAGTACTTTAGTCCTCAGTTTTCTGTTTGTCATTCTGTGAGTTTAACACTTCAGTCTTCATCATTGTTTCAGCATAAATATTGTATTATACTGTAAAACGATGAAAAACTCATTTTGAATTTTTATCCAAGGACATTTAGGCTAGACATGTCTGTCAGTCATTGCAGTCTAAAAGATTAATTTAACACTGATGGCTTACAATCTGTTTTCCTCCCTCCACTTTTGAGAGATTTGATATTCCATTGACTGGCTTTTAGTAACCACTATAAGCCAATTAATCTCTTTATCTCCATTACTATAAATGGGTCTTTTCTACTAGGCAAGCTTTTCTATCACATTAATATGTTCTCATTTTCTTTTGAAAGATACTCCCAACAGTCAGTTCTTAAATTGCTTAGATACAGTGAATTTTTGCAACTGAGTAATTTTGGTCTTCTTTGAGAAATCCATAGCATACAGAAATAATGTTTGTTTAACAATGCAGCTGTACATGAATTACTGCTGTTCATCGTTTTACAGTTCAGAGATCTAAACTCCTCTATCACTTTTGTCATTCCCCTGAATCTACATAATTTTTGATAAAAATCCATATTGCATCTATAAGATTCAAGTAAATGACCTTGAAATACATCACATTCATTTGTTACTATTTAAAGAAGATGAAGACCAAGTCAAAAGCTTGCATACACACCAGCAGAAAAAAACCCACTGGAAACACTGAACTATAAACCGAGACTCAAGAGTCAAACTGGGCTATGTTGTAGAGTAGCTAGTTCAGCATATGAATGGAGGCAGGCAGAAAATACTTGGTTAAAAGTAGGCCTTTCAGTTTTAAGAAACATCACTTTTGTAGCACAAATAGATAATCTTATTCAAAAAGAGCTTAACTAGCCATTAAATTTATCTCTAAAATCTGTCTGATTAATTTACTCTCTCTTAAAACCATTTTTAATGCCCATTCTCTTTATAACCTTACATTTTCTTTCAAGGTCTCTGTCTCATTTCTTATCTGAACTAAAATATGGACTTGAGCTTTGGATTTCATATAGAGCACCTTCTCTAGATGTCCTAGAGAAGCCAGACACTAGGAAAATTAATCCTCCTTGAGACTAGAAGATGCTTGTGGACTCCTGACAAGCCTAAATGCCATTGTTTTCAATAGGTAGAGGAAGTCAACAGACAGCTTTTACAATAAGAATCCCTACTGGAGTATGATCCCAATATTAGCAGGTAGATTGTGCCTGGGCTGGTCTGACCCTTGCTGCTGGGCCAAAGGCGGCAACTGTGGTGTTTCACCTCAGAGACACTTCTGGCTGGCTGGGTGTTGCAGCTGAGTGCTGAAACAAGTCCAGGCTTGTAGAACCTCAGTTTACCTTTGGTGGAAAGGCTTCAGGCTAGGGTGAAGAGGAAAGGAGACAGATTCTGCCAGAGGGTTAATATCCAGAGTTTTATTGCATGGTCACAGACACCTGAATCTTGGTAACAGCTCCAACAGAATACTAGGCACATGGTCCTGGTTCAATTTAAGCCCAGGGACAGGGGGTGGGAAGGGACAGGTGAGCACCAATCAGGTGGGAGGAGGAGGGTCTCAGGGGACGAGGGACACATAGACAGGCCAATGACCCCAGGCCTGAAGGGCATCCTTTGAACTTGACCAACCACACAAGGCCTTGCTGGAATGTTAAGGCTGATTGACAGAACTCACTCAGCAAGGGGAAGGGAGAGAGGTATTGGCACACCTGGGAAGGGACTGGGAAGTAAAACAGGAAATTGCAACACACTGCAACAAATCCCAGCTGCCATGCACAAATACATACACTGTATTATGTGTGCACCTCTCTCTTTACACAGATGAAATGTTATTCTTGGTCTTGATTCCACTTACTGCACTGGAGGTTGAAATCTGGGGGTGATGTGGGCATGGGTGTGGTGCTTTCAGAGCATTCCAGTACTTTATTATTCTTTTGGTGTACATTCAAACAGCAGTTCATTCAAATTATTTCATATTATTGCCTATTTGACAATCTGTGTGTAAGGCTTCTCAGATGCAACCAAAACCAGGCAGTGGCAAATCTGGAAAGCTTATTTTAAAGAGATTTAAAGCCAGAGCAACTCAACAGCAGAAGTTGAAATGTTAGCATTGAATCATGCAAGATCCAGAGGTCAATTCCTTTCCTTATGTTTTAAAAGATGGCTTTTTAAATGTTGATATAACTCCAAGTGTATGGTGTTACTGGCTTCTTTACATCTTAAATATTATTTGATATACCCACCAAAGCTTTTTAAAGGTCTAGAAGCCAGCTACGCAAAAAAGGAGCTCTCCAGATACTAGACTCTTAACACTGCAGTTTTTCAAGTATTGGCACACTGTTTATGACAGGCTTCTATAAACTTTTTTATTCTGATTCAGCAAAATAATCTGGCTTGCTGCAGAAGGGAAGAAGCTGCTAGATGGAATATTGCACAAAGAGTAGCAAGGTAGGAATACAGTGTCTAAGTGCATTCTTTGCAATTCTGCTAAGAAAAATGCATAATAACTAGCTGAACCAGTGAAAAAAAAGATTTAAATAAAATAGTCATCAATGTCAGATTAAGCAGCACTTGTAACAGAAGAACATTGCTATATCCACTGTCTTTTTTTTTTTCCAGGCTTCAGTCTAAACTTTGAGCTATGTTTTTTTATGTATTTTACGCTCCTCTGAATAATCTAGTAAATGCATGTGTGGACTTAGGTAAAGATGACAGTTTCCAAATCAACTCAGTATATTGCAGCAAGTTCTTATAGATACTGTAACTTAAAGTTCTTGTAGCACTTAACAGCTGTGAGCCTGTGAAGTCTGATGATGCAGGATGGTAAACAGTGATATCTGTCATGGACACATTTTATGAAAAATACTTTTGACAGGATTTTCCTCCTGATACGCTGAGAGGCCTCAGAAACGAAATGTAAACAATAATTATCGGCTGCTGTGGAATGCAACAGGTGCATCTTTGATTGGTCCATGTGAGTTGATTTTACTTGATGACCAATGACAGGCACCTGTTTCCAGGCTTTGAGCAGTCACAAGATTTTATTATCATTCCATTCTTTTCCTTGCTAGCCTTCTGATGTCTCCTTTCTCTTTCTTTAGTGTGGTTTTAATATATAATTTTCTTTTAATATAATGTATATTGTAAAATAATAAATCAGCCTTCTGAAACACGGAGTCAAGATTCTCATCTCTTCCTTTGTCCTGGGACCCCTGTGAACACCACCACAGATATCCTTCATCACAGTCTAATATTGGCGGAGTTTCATATCCAGGAAGCCAACTTCTTCATCGTCTTTTGCCACAGATGAGCCATTGACAAGTCATTTTCCATGAACGCATATCATCTCACCTCACTGCATCTACTGTCACAGGGAAGAGGAGAAGATCCCCCTAGTCCTGTCTCCTCTCCTCTCCTCTCCTCTCCTCTCCTCTCCTCTCCTCTCCTCTCCTCTCCTCTCCTCTCCTCTCCTCTCCTCTCCTCTCCTCTCCTCTCCTCTCCTCTCCTCTCCTCTCCTAGCTGCTGGGGGAGAGCATTCATCACTGATCTCCATCCAGACACTGAGCTGTTGACCATCCATCAGGTCCATATCTCTCCACTGTCCTGACATATCAGCTAGGCAAGAAATGGGTTTACATGCATGAAACACAAGCACTCACAGAAACAGGATAACACAGTATGTCAATTTCCACCGTAAATTTTCTTTCTGAGCAAACCAGAACAACTGAGGGCACTAGGGACTAATGAAAAACACATATCTCTGTCTTGTGCTCCTGGCTGAAAGTACCTTTAATTAAATGCCAGTCTGATTTCTTTCCCTCTAAAGGGGAAAGCCCTTCATTCATTTTTTGCAATTAAAGTAACTCCCATTCCAAGTCATTTTCTCAGTGGTGCATTTTTATTCTTCATAAACTCTAAAGATATCAAAAGATTTACTACACTTTTGTAATCTATACCAATCAAAACTCTTTTACAGTGTTTTCACCATCCTGGCTATTATTTCCTCCTTTATGCCACAACTTCAGCTCAGTCAACACTGCTTTCTGGGTCTCATTGGACTATAGTCACTTTGAAGTGAAATGTACATTACAAATACATAAATATGTAACTTCTGATATTGTAGCCTTATTCTTGCTTTTGTAAGGGTGTCATGGCTTCAGGCAAACCCTTTAATGAAGCTTTGCCAGGTATATTCTATCCTCAGAGACGTGAACTAGAAAGTTAGAAAGCTGTATTAAAAATACACGTGTTCTTTGTGACACTTCCACAATATGTGTGGTTGAGAGCACCATGGGAAAATGAAGCTTCCCTGAATAACAAAGTGCATGACAGCACATTCAACCAACTACTCGGACCTAGAAATAATGCTTTTTTTTTTTTTTTTTTCCAAAAGAAGAAAAGGCTGCACTATTGTTTGCTGACACATAAAAGTTCTCAGAGCAGGTTTGGTCCAGGCACAGTAAATGAAGTGGATTACAAAACAGAGACAGATCCTACCCTAATTAGTCTACTGCTATCAGTATTTTATAAACCTTCTATTATTTTGGAGAAAGAGAAGAAGTTCCCATGAGACCAAAGAGGAAAGGTTATTCATATTATTTATGATATTTAGGTTCCTACAGTCATTCAGATGTAAAATAATTCCACCTTTGGGTAAAAGGTTATTTATAATGGCAGTTTATTTAAACATATCAATTTTTGAAGGTGTTCATATGAAGATTTACTGTTGCTTACTCGATGGTGTGAATAATTCATTCTTTTCAAGACAAGCATACACTTATTTCAGAGAGGAAATGCCTCCAAAACCACATTTATTGACTTGGGGACCAGCATTCACCAAGCAACATCAGATAAGTAACTCACAGTAGGAAGTAAGAGGAGCTTTAAGAAACATGCTGAAATGAGAAAAAAAAATTAAAAAGTTTTTTGTCCTTTACTGTTTACAGCAAAACAAATGATGTTTCTTCAACAATAAAAACCCTATTTCACATTTATTAGCGCCAAAACTTAAAAAGATATTCTGGCTGCAAAATTAAGCAAATGGTGTACCAAGAACAAGTGAAAGTAAACAACTGCATCCTGCTCTTCTCAGTGACTGGAGCTCTCTGGCACAGGGGCCTGTTAAAAGGCCCAGCAGTGTACCCTGCCCTTGGAGAAATGTCACCACCTAGTTTGGGGACACAGCCAGATCCACAACACTACTTGTGGTACTTGGCTACAAGCTCTGAAAGTCAGCACAATGCTCCATTCTCAATCGCGCAAGTGGAGCCCTCTTTTGAAGGGTCAGGTCTCTCAGGAAGTATTTAAGGGGGTTGCCAGGGTACACAGGAAAAAATTAGGGAGGCCAAAGCTCAGTTCGAACCTAATTTGGCAACTTTTGTAAAGGATAATAAAGAATGTTTCTACAAATATAATAATGGCAAAAGGAAGAGTAAGACCAACCTTTGCTCTCTACTGATGCGGGGGGGAACTCAGTAACTGCAGATGAAGAGAAGACAGAAGTGCTTAAAGCCTTCTTTGCCTCAGTCCTTAGTGGGAAGATGGCTTGTCCTCAGGACAACTGTGCTCCTGGGTTGGTAGATGGTGCCAGGGAGCAGAATGCTCCCCCTGTTATCCAGGAGGTAGTCAGAGAACTGTTGAGCCGCTTGGATGTTCACAAATCTATGGGACCAGATGGGATCCATCCTAGGCTGATGAGGGAGCTGGCAGATGAGCTTGAGAAGCTTCTTTTCATCATTTACCAACAGTCCTGGCTCACTGGTGAGGTTCCAGATGACTGGAAGCTGGCCAATGTGACACCCATTCCTAAAAAAGGGTGGGAAGGAGGACCCTGGTAATTATAGACCAGTTAGCCTGACCTCCATACCCAGTAAGGTAATGGAGCAGTTTATATTGAGTGTCATCAGCCAGCACCTACAGGACAACCAGAGTATCAGATCCAGTCAGGATGGTTCTAGGAGGGGTAGGTCATGTTTGACCAACCTGATCTTCTTTTCTGACCAGGTGACCTGCCTGGTGGATGCAGGAAAGGCTGTGGATGTTGTTTATTTGGACTTCAGCAAGGCCTTTGAAACCGTCTCCCACAGCACACTCCTGGAAAAGCTGGCAGCCCACAGCCTGGACAGGAGCACGCTTTCCTGGGTTAAGAACTGGATGGACGGCTGGGCCGAGAGAGTGGTGGTGAATGGTGCTGCATCCAGCTGGAGGCCAGTCACCAGTGGTGTCCCTCAGGGGTCTGTGCTAGGGCCAGTTCTGTTCAATATTTTTATTGACAACATGGATGAGGGTACTGAGTCCTTTGTTAGTAAATTTGCAGATAACACTAAGCTGGGAGCGTGTGTTGATCTGTTGGAATGCAGGAAGGCTCTGCAGAGGGACATGGAATGGCTGGATGGATGGGCAGAGTCCAATAAGATGAAGTTTAGTAAGCCCTGGACTTTGGCCACAATAATGCCCTGCAACATTATAGGTTGGGGATGGCGTGATTGGACAGTGCCCAGGCAGAAAGAGGCCTGTATCAGGAATAGTGTGGCCAGCAGGAGCAGGGAGGCCATCCTTTCATCCTTCCCCTATGCTTGGCACTGGTGAGGCTGCACCTTGAGTGCTGTGTCCAGTTCTGGGCCCCTCAGTTTGGGAAGGAAGTTGAGAGGCTTGAGTGCATCCAGAGGAGGCAATGAGGCTGGTGAGGGGCTGGGAACACAAACCCTGTGAGGAACGACTGAGGGAGCTGGGGGTGTTTAGCCTGGGGAAAAGGAGACTCAGAGGTGACCTCATCACTGTCTATAACTTCCTGAAAGGTGGATGTAGCCAGGTGGGGGTCGGTCTCTTTCTCCAGGCAGCAACAGAGAGAACAAGAGGACACAGTCCAAGCTGCAACAAGGGAAATACAGGCTGGATATCAGGAAAAAATTTTTTACAGAAAGACTGAAAAAGTAGTGGAATTGTCTGCTCAGGGAGGTGGTGGAGTCACCATACCTGGATGCATTTAAAAAAAGACTGGATGTGACATTCAGTGCCATGGTTTAGTTGAGGTGTTAGGGCATGGGCTGGACTCAATGATCTTCCAACCTTGTGATTCTGTGTGTGGTTCTGTAATCACTGCCTGAGGCACCCACCTGTGACAGCTCATTTACTTAGACACAGCTATAGAAGCTGTAAGGTATTCTTTCTGCCAGATTTTGTAAAAAAAACCCTCAGAATTTGCTGTAGAATGGGTTAATCTCTGATTTATAGTGAAAATGTAGTTTAAAGAAAGGTTTGTGGACTAAGTGAAATGAAGCAAGGAATTGTGGGGTATGGGTGATAGATGATGGCAGACTGCAGAAGAATTTTTCCCCAAAATCAAATGAACCAGAAAATACACAACTTCAGAAAGAAAAGTTACCCTCTCATGTAAAGGGCATCCTATTGGCAATTATAAGTGTACTGGATTCACATTCAATTAAAAGGGTTTGAGATCTATTTTCTGCTGTGTTTGAGTCTTGTTAACTCAGCAGAGCTGGGACTAGCTCCTGATGTGTATATTCACATGCTGTAGCAAGGGACATTGGGCTTTTTTTTCAGTGCCACTTTTTCCCTTCCAGAATGTAGAAAATTCCCTACACAAAAGCATTCTCTCTATATAAAATCCAGTATTTATATAAAACTTGATGTTTATTGTCTTACATTTTGAAGAGAGAGGGAAGGCAAGAAGTTCTTACATGTAAATCTTCAAATGGAGATTTTCATATCTTTTATCTTCCCAAATCCATGAAACAATTGGACCTCCACCCATGAGCAACTTTACAGCATATTACAAAATCAGAATATTTCTTTAATCCAAAACAATCATTCAGCTCACAAGTTCCATTATCATTCTTCATTGAAACAGCAGAAAGATCAGCAAGCCAACACATTGCAACAGACATGACATAAAAACCCCATATGCATTTAACAACCAATACACTGCACATATTCCAAGTAGGTAATTTTAACAGCGTGAAATACAAGCAAAAATACAAACTTAATATTACCTATAATAAACAAAGGTGTTTCTGTGCAGGCAGTCAGGACAGCTCAATGAATACAACAATTCCTGAAGAATAATCTTTTAAAGAAAAACTTTTTTTCAGTCAGCATTAATTGTACACTTCCAAAAGTGTTGCAATAGAATTTGTAAGAGGACCATGACTGAAACTCAGGAGAGAAGTGGAGAAACTCTAGTCCTGTAAACTTTTAATAATGAGAATAGTTGCCTATGGTTTTTATGGCAATATTCACACAAGTAATATTGGAAGTTATTAATGTTTGCAAGGTTAAAAATTTAAATTTGCAAAGAAAAGATTATAAGCAATTCTATTCTGGCATCTTTCCCAATAATGAAATGGGAAACTGTATGAAGTCAACCCAAACCAAGTATTTACACACAATTCTTAAGAACCTTGATATCTAAGAATAAAGTTTTTTAAAGTACCTTGATTAGCAGGGCCGAAGATAGACCCTTCCCCAACAAATGAACACAAAGCAGGAGTACTCTTTTTATTTAGGATTAGAATAGCATTGGAAAAAATTTTTTTAAAAGGACTCAAAGTACTTTTCATGTTATGGAAATCTACACCATTCATTAGTGAACAGTACTACTACAGACACTCAGTTCAACCCAAACCACTCTTCTTCACATGCTGGCCATTTCTTTTGAACCAAAAAAACCATCCTCTAAGAATTCATCTTCAGTCATATTTACACCCTCACTCCCATTTTTATTAGTAATTTTTATTTCACTGTCCCTGTGACCAAAACAAGAACAGCGACTCATTGTGGTGCATGCTGCACAAACAGGTCAACATCAGGTACTGCCCTGCTGAGCTTGCATACAAAATTACAAAATGCATTTCAATAGCAGAAATGCCCTTATGAACCAATGTAGAGACAGTCATAAGAAGAGGAAAATGTTTTACAAAGCAATCAGCAGGGAACATGCCAAGTTAATATTTCAGAACATATGTGAACTGATGTAGTTTCAAAATAGCTGTAATATTTTCCATTGTATTTCTCAAAAAATGTTCTTATTATTGAATCTAGAGCTGGATTCTACAAGTAAGTGGATCAGCTTTAACACACTGCCAGATAAATTCAGGATCGGTTCAACTCTACCCTAAAAGCACCAAAGGCTGTTCCAATATCAATAGTATTTTCCTGTTTTAATAATCATTATATTTGCTCATACATGCTTTGATTTCACCTTTCATGAATCTGGTACAATAAGCTCAGCATTTATAAGAAAATGAATAGCCAAGGGAAAAGGTTATTTCCTTTGGCTCAGGCCTCACTCTTGCTGGGCTGGGCAGAACTATTCCTGACCCAGTTTATAGGCTTCACAGTTGGCTGACCCATCCATTGTCAACTGATACGGATGTTAGCACAACATTGTCCTAGCAACCAAGAAAGCACACAGAGATCTGAAGGAACCCCAGCATTCAAACATACAATTTGAGATCTCCCATTCAGTGTGGTTTAGGCAAGTGCAACAGAGAACACTGGCTAACATGTACTAGGTAACAAGCTGCTTTGTAAAAAAGGCCAATAGCTCAGTTGGCTAAAGCAGGGTGCACAGCATGCTGCAAAAGACTGCCTAATTGATAAATAGCCTAAAGAACATGTGTCCAATCCACAGATCATGTCTCAAAACTGAATGAAGCAGATGTGACTAGCCTGAAGTGCGTGCATACTGACAAAAAGCTCTTCTCCTTCCAGCAATAAACAATAGGGTTTGTGCAGACTCAGAAAGGTTGAGAGCGTCCAAACACAGCCACAGCAACCCTGATACCTCCCAAGAATCCAGTTTCAACATGCTGTTAATTACTTGTCCTCCCTATTCTTGTGCTTTAACTGTAAGTATCAATGATACCACACTTTGTAAAGTTCATCAAGTCCAGGGTCAAAGGGAAGCACTGTTGTAAATAATTTTAAATTTAAAAAGAAACGTAGTAATGTAGTAAGCGAAGTTCACCAATTACTGCAGAATATCCACTCATGCACACTCCTCCAAAATGGCTTGGAATTGCTATGCTAATTTAAACCTGAAAATCAGGGTAAAAGCAAGAAAATGCAAACTTCAACTTCTTTTCAAATGTTTGCCAAGCTGAAAAATCTTCAGAAAAACAGGTTTTAGAAATAATAGTTTGCACTGGGAAAACAGTCTTCTCTTTATTACTGTGTGAATAGTTTATAGGTGTTACTCTTGTAATTCTTGTAACAAGCTCCTTAATTATATTGTACTACCTGAGTTCATTTCATTAGTCACCTTTTATTCATTCTTTCATATGTTCAAAATATTTTTTGGTCCTTTTTCCTGTTTTACGTGTTCCAGACTATCATCTTGCTGTTACAAGAAAGCTGCCATAGGACGACAGGAGCACAAATGTCAGTTTGTGGCTTGTCTGTATTTCAGCTAGCCACTTGGCATTCTATGGATGAATTAAAGCTTTCCCATAGCTAAGGTATGTGTGACACTATATTCAGATTAGTACTCCTACAGATTTGGTGGAAAGCCCACATGTAAAAATCCTCATGAAATGGACTTTTACTGAAAAGTCGTATTTACCCTTTACTAGATATTCCTGCTATTCCCTATATACAGAAAGAGATAATCCATCCCTGCCACAGGACGTTTAACTACAATAGGTCATAAAGAGACAGATTTTGAAGGGTATTCATGGCGCTCACTGTTTCTTATTGCAAAGTCTGTTCTTTGCACTCCATACAAACAGCTGATTTCCCTGTTTTTCTAACAGGATTGTCCACTGGCATCAGGCACCAATCAAGGTGCTACTCTGTCATATATTGCTCCAAAACAGAGCAAATAGGTGGCTATTATTCCCACTCTTCCTGTGGAATGAGAATAAGATGCATTTAGGTCATCTATCTACTGATACCAATGAGATTATGAATTTAAGTCCATAACAAGGAAATTCTTCCATTATATAGAGCTTCTGGGTCACAAAATCAGAGAATATGCTGAGTTGGAAGGTATCCACAAAGTTCACTGAGTCCAGCTCCCTGTCCTGCATAGGCCTATCACCAAGAGTCACACCGTGTCTGAGACCATTGTCCAAAAACTTCCTGAACTCTGTCAGGCTGGGGCTGTGAGCACTTCCCTGGAGAGCCTGTTCCAACACACAACCACCCACTGTGTGAGGAACCTTTTCCTAATATTCAGTGTAAACCTCCCTCAGCTTTGTGCCATTCCCTCAGGTCCTGTCACTGGTCACCACAGAGCAGAGATCAGTGCCTGCCCCTCCTCTTCCCCTCACGAGAAGTTGGCAACCGCAATGACTTCCCTCAGTCTTCCCCAGGTTGAACAGACCAAGTGACACCAACCTAAGAGCCATGCATGGCCCTGATGGATTTCCCTGTTCTTATCAATATTATTTGGGGCCAGCATTTGCCACAAAAGCAACAGTTTTCAGAAAACAGTTTTTATTTTGTGACTTATAAACTGGATCAATTCACTCCACATCTGTTGAGCCAAATGCTCTGGAAAACACAACTCTTTCTCTGATGGGATTGTTTGTTTGTTGGTGATGGCATTCTTGGGTAGCACAAAATATATCAAGTCCTTATATTGAGAAGGCAGAAATCAAAACAGACAAATCTAGAAATATAGTATTCATTGGGAAATCCAAAGATTATTTGCTTAAATTGTTTCATTATTGTAGAAACATTTCACCATGGATGATGGATAGTACTTTACAATGGATTATGCTATTTTAGCTGAATATACTATATATTCTAGTGTGGTAGAGAATAATTCCATAACTTGAAATCACGTAATGACAATATTTAAACTAGGTTTAAATTCAAACTGTTTTCTAGGTTATACAGCTTTGCATAGTGCACTTTAATAACTTTCTGGTATTTAAAGCAATTTAGTGGACACCTACTCTTTTAAGTCCCTGTATGGTAAAAGATTCTAAAATAATTATTCTGCCATCCTATATTCCTATAATGTCTACTTTTAATAAGGACTATAAAATCAATATTTAAGTAGTATTCTTCTCAAATAAACTTGGGGTTTTTTTTAGATTTCCTCTGGCAGTACAGAGTGCTGTGTCAGACCTTTGACAATTTTGGAGGAAGACATTTTCCCTAATTTTTAAAGAGGGAATTGAGACTTACTATGTAACTTTTAATTGAGCGTTCATTCAACAGCATTCAAGAAAGAAGACTGGGAAAGTACATATGCTTTAATGTCTTCAACATTCACCACAGTTTGTCACCAACTGAGTACTTCTCCTAACTGATCAACATTATTTAACAACTTTTGAAGTCATTCAAAACAGAATTAGTAAATATAAACACAGCTAAGACATACAATATAAACAGCTAAGACTAAAAGTATTAAAATATCTTTTCAGTAAAATTTTTGTAATCTCATCTCAGAATACAAAGAAAACTCCTGATTGAAATGTTCTGCATCTGTATTATTGCTTGAATTCTGCTTCTCTTTCAGACTTGAGTAGGTAAACAACACTCAGGTCTGTATGTATTCTTCTACCAAGCATGTAAGAAGTACATAAAAGAAGAAGAAAAAGACCACAAATAATTTATTTGAGTACTCAGTGCCTCCAATGTCATGAGGATGTCTTACGGTAATTTACTCAAGACATTTCTCCCTTTTTGTAAAGAGAATTTTTGTTCATTATCAAAAATAAATTCATTTGCATTTCCACAACTGCTGAAAAAAATGGAGAGGGAAAAAACCATCAAGAGTGATGTCACCAACTGTGACATTAACAGATAGCCAGAAGTACTACACTAACAAATAATGTAGAACCAGCTAGACAGTTCGACCTTTAATGTCAACAGTAATATTACCCCATGATGAATGTGGTTAGAGGGACAGCTTGGAATCAGGGTCAGCAAATTTTTACTGCCTTATCATTAGATTTAGATGCAAAATCAATTTTTAGAAAAATTTTAATCCCTGTATTCACTAATTCTTAATTAAAAGCAACTGCAGTTCTCCCCAGGTTTTGGAGGAAGAGTGCATGAGAGATGCCAAATAAATATAAGTACACAAGTTTGAAGGAACTTAATATGAACAGTTTGGCAATAACCATAAAAACAAAAAAAATCACAGTTTGCACAAAAAGAGAAGAGAATCATATAAGAGTGGCTCAGCCTTTCTATTTACCAGCCAAACAGTACCAGCACCACCACAGCTCACAGGACAGACAGCAATAGCTTCATATTAGAAATGTGAGGGAAAACTAAGCTATTGTTTCCTTAATTCTTACAGATATCACAGGCAGCTGAATCTTGGATTTCCTTGCCTACTTTTCTCTAACGCTACAGGTGACTCATGGATCTCCCCACTGACCTCTAAGGAGTATATTTTCTTTATCAGGCCTTTTTACCTCGGTTTTATCATCTACCAGTCTTTTGGTAACAGCATTCTAAAATGTTCATGTACTCATTCTTCTGGTGACAATGGGCATAAAGATGAAAGAACAAAAAAATACACTCATGATACAAGTCATATTTCCAAAATGTAGCACTGTACAAAAATTACTAGAGAATGACTACTCTGCCCACGCTTTGAAAACACAGGCATTATATTTAAAATATTCATTCTCTCATCTTCAGTTGTAGTAATTGTTATGCAGAAGTCACAGATATTGACAGAAGCAAATCTGATGGTGGCTGTTTATCGAGCTATCTAAGATGAATTAGTCACTTTTCCATCAATGATAGTTATAAGCACTACATTCTGTAGTTTGTAGATATTTTGTTAAAGAAACATTTCTTCTTATATCAACAGTGTTTTTCTATTACTGCATCTTTCATAAGCTGAGATCCTTGCTTATTTTGTGTACGCATGAAATTCAAATTTAAAAGGGTTGTGGCAGAAGAATCAGAAATGCTGAAAATACCACAGAGATTTTATGAGAGATTCCTTAGTGAATGCACATTTTTTAAACACCTAAAAAACCCTGTACAGAAGAATGTAAGAATGGAACTTCATTTGGAATGGTCATGGGAAAAGGAATTGTCATGATAAAATAAGGGGTTTACTGGAATGCTTAGATTTTAAACTACTAGCTGGCTTCCAATTCCTTCAATCAGTGACAGCATTCAAATCACGCAAAATAAAGCTTCAGTGAGAGAAGAAGACTGATTTTCCATATTCTATAGAATTCAATTTAAAATAAAGTACTTGAAGAAAAAAATTAAAGTAATCTAAACCAGTTAGAGAATAAGGTTTTAATTAGTCAAAGGCATTGCTTTTATTTTAATTATATCCCTCTGTTCCATAGTAACAATTCAGAGTTCAGAGGAGGTTATGATTTTCCATTACTAAAACAACTCCATCATGGAATTGTATAAAGGAATATTTTTTCCCCAGTGAGTGGCAAGATTTTTCACTTTCCAAATATGCTGCAAGGATCCTATGAAGTTCAGAGACTTTCACTAATAATTTGTTTCCTTGTAGATCAAAAAAATCCCAAATCTGTGTAAATCTAGGTAAATACAGAATCCCATCGTTAAAATGTTTGTCCTTTCATGCCTTTTGGAAGATATTTTACATACTATTTTGGACTGAAGCATCGGAACTTTTGTTACTTGTAACTAACCAGGGCTGTAGGAACAAAAGAACTACTGCTACCATTTCCAAGCTGAAAAAGACATTGAAGTTTTTTGCTCCTAGTAGGCTTTCCATGCAGAAGATTGTTCTCATCTACCTAAATTCCCACATATATCAATAAAAGACAATAGTATTATACAAGATATAAACTCACCTTTAATTTCCTCAATATCCAAGAAATAAGGACATAATTTATAATGTGATCTGACTTACGAAAGTCATGAACCCTGAAATTTGGTTGCTTGTGGTCAGGACAAAGCGACACATGAACAGTGGACAGAGCCACATGTGGCACATTAGCCACAATTTGAAACCTTCAGAAAAAAGGTTTTTTCTCCCATGAAGCCTTCTGGAGAAAAGGACCAAGAAGAAAGCATACTATACAAATTAAAGGCAAGACCAAACAATAAACGCGGATTATTAAATTCTGCAAATTAAAGGATTCATTTTTAAAAAGTAAATTATTTGCTTTTTCAAGGAAAAAAGATAGTTGTTGTACTTCTCTAGAATTAAGTTCCTGATTAAAGGTCAAGAACATAATGTAATTTACAGCTGGTGTCAACAACGCTTCTCTTCTCATAGGCATAAAAATTTTGTATCCTACTATTACAAGTATACATAAAAATCACTAAGAAAAATGTTAAGAACAGAGCAGTCAAATGTAATTTTTTTTTCAAATTTCAAGTACTGGTGCATTTTAATGTTGGACCATACCTAACTAAGCCATTCCACAGCAATAAAAGACAAGCAGGTATGTGAAATACAAAAATTAGCTACTATTTCTGCTTCAAACTGATGGCAAAAGCCATTGGGATAAAAACCATCAATTTAAAATTCCTAGGTTCCTGTTATTGTACATGGCAATTTAAATCACGGGACTACCTCAGGTAAACATAGGTCAGTAAGCCTTCTGTCACATGCTTTCCAGCTAAGAACTCTTCTATGTTTTTACAGTGATTAAAATTCTTGTGGCTGAAAGTAGTTGATATCGTGCATTCAAACCATTTAACTTTATTTTCCTAATTTCCTCATTCAGATTTTTATTTTTTCACTAGGTGGCTTAAAATTTCATTTTATTGGAGGACATATTTCTGTGAATATTTAACACAAAACACATGTTCACTGTTCAGGCCTCTGAGAACTCTGAAATCAACTAAGAATTTAAACTGCAGTCCAGTCACTTCACCATGAAATCTTCGTCTCAAAAGATTCATGCCGAAACAAAACATTTTTATGAACAGATATTTTCCTTAACTTCTGGTGTTAGGAGAGCTTATATTGTCACATCTTATGCGGTGCTACAGTTTTTGTTTTCCCTTTCACATTTTCAGTACGTAAATTTCTTAGAAATTCATTCATCAAAAAGCCGGACATCCAAAACTGAAAGAATTTATTGAATTTCTTTCAAACGTGCTTGATGGCGCAAAACAAAAAGCATGTTGTTCTCTTGAACTAAAATACCATGTTATTCCCAGCTGAACAAGAGAAAATGCCACTTCAAAAGAAAAATCATCAGAACATTTAAAGGAATAAATTTTCAATGATTTCAGGAACACTTGATCCATATAAATGTCTTAGAAGTAAATGCTTTCAGAGGCACTGCTCAAGCAGAAGGCAAAAGGGTTTCCATTTATAAAATGGCTCCTATTTAAGGGAAGAAAGGGAGTGCCCACTCTTGCTAGCATGCCGGGGGCTGTCATTATGCTGCCATTAAAGCTTTCTCTCAACTCATAAACAGAGCCATTCCAGTTTAAATGAAAAGGGGAAAAGTCATTAAAAAAACAAAGAACATGTAAAAGGAAGAGACATTTTGCAGAACGCTTAATTGCACTAAGCTTTTGGAATCACAAACAATGGGGTTGTTCACTACAAGCAAAACTCCCAGCTACAGTGACTATAGCTCAGACAATTTATTAAGTAGCCTTTTGATATCCAAGAGGACTTTTCTTTTTCTTTCTAATTAATAAAAAAGCACAATACTGAAAGGATCATGGGAAATCCTACACATCCATCCCCTTTCTAAGCTGAACTACAAAAGCCACCAGACATGAAATATTACACAAACCTTCAAAAATTTGCTCCAGCATGTTTTTTGCAAGATTTTATGCTTTGTTAGCAAATTCTTGCATCTGGAGTTCCTTTTTTGGTTAATGGGAACCAAGGACTTTCAGGAGTGAGCACAGATATATTTGGAAAACGCACTTCCTGCGTCAACAAGACGAAACCCACCTTCTGATCAGCAAACATGAACAGCTTAAAGAAGCTTACGTGCAATGACAGAGGCACCAATGATTGATTGTACTGCCAGGTACTCCTCTATTTAACCCTTGCAAAGGTATTGTCAAGGAGGGGATAGCAATATATGCTATAGCTTTTTCCAACATCATGTGACATACCAGTTCAACAATAATTTTCCTTTCCAGCTTTGTTTCTGGGTTGCTGTAGCAATCTCTCATTGAATACATCACTTTTCAAAGCTTCCAGTTTATTTCCCTTACCTAAATCCCCTCCTTAATGAAATTTTATGTGAACTGTAGCTTCTCCCTCAAAATTTTCAACAGTTTTGGTGTTTTTACAGAGTATGTAGGAATAAAACATTAGTATTCTGCAGGATCCATATCAGATGGAACAATTAAAACAAATTAAAACTTATTAAGCACAATTCTCAAGAAGTAACTTTGGCAAGAACACTTTAAACCATTCCTCATACTTGAACAGTACTCAGTAAGGTCTTTGGACAGAGTAGAATGTGCCTCCAGGGTTTTCCTTGACAAATTAGGAACTGAGTTCCGATCAAAGACTTTAGTAGTTACCAAGGTAAGTACCTTGAAAGAATCAATGTGAAAAATTTGATAAATAAAGAGAATTCTCATTTAATTATTTTTTAATGTTTTTGGGTTTTTTTTTATTCAGGGGAAAGAGCATCATTCGAAGAAGCAGAAACTGTAATGCTACTTTTCCACAAGTGAATAATCAGTTTCAGGTCTTGAAGTGAAACGGGGGAAAAATCACTGACACTTGGCACAATAAAAGTAGAAATAACTGCATCCATGGGCTTGAAATGTCCTTCCTTACAGAGAAGCCAAATTCAGATCTGCTCTAAGCAGTAGTAAATCCATTAAGAGCAACAGCATATTCAATTAAAGTTGCATTTGTCATAGATTTGAATGCAGCATTATAAACCCACATTAACAGCAGAAAGATTGCCTATTCCAACTCTACAGTAGGGCAGGGTTGAGTGCAAGAAGGTAACCCCAGCCTCTGTAAAAGGGAACTTTGTTGAATGCTAAAAGCTTAAGTCAGAGCCAAATTATAAACCAATTTGCTTTCTGCATGTCAGGCAAGATGAATACCATTCATTGGCATGAATGCCTGCTTTGAAGTGAAAGAGAGTCCCTTCTCTTTTCCAGGAGCTGTGTAATTTTAAGATCACAAGAGAAAAACTGTGAGGACTCATGAAATAGTCAACCAACCAGAACATGGTGCACGATGCCATTGGGCATTATGTCCCTATTATAATGAAGGGCATCATTTTCCTGGCCTCTGCTGTACACATTCCAGCTCTGCAATGGGAAAAACAATGAGTTTTAAGCATACATTACTTCCATGGCACATTATCAAGTCAGAAGGTTCCTGATTCCACACCAGATTACAGACTCCTGCAGCATTCCATTGTTGATTAGCAAGTATGTTGGGAGCCCACATTTGTCCATTTATATCCAAGACTGAAAATGGCCATTGTCCCATTCTCCAGAGATACTGGACACCCATTTCCATACGAGACTCCTCTGGGTTACCAGTTTATCTTCAACCATTTTTGACACTGAACTTAGCTCCACAGGTCACTTTTTCATGATAACATCAATAAGCTGCTTTTACAAGTAAGGTCACTGTTTTAAGAAATGTTCCTTGGGCAAATGTTCTCCTTAATTATACTGGCACAACCATATCAACTTCAGCAAGGCTGAACGAATATAAACAAGAGCAAATGCTGGACACATGATTTCAAATCAACAACTAGCTGGTCCTAGATGAAAGGCTCTGGACAGACTTTAATGAACTTAGTTCCCTTGCTAATTCACTGAGAAGTAAAACATAACACAATCTCTGAAAAAATATCAAGGAGTTATTCAACAAGCATAATGACAGAAAGAATGAAATAACATGGGTTTGTAAAAGTCCAGAGGCAAAAAATAAAGAAACAATTGATGAGGCTCAATCAAACAAATGGATTGAGTCTATCTTAGAAAACATAAGATGAAATCATAAAATCATCAATTGAAAGCTTGAAACTAACATTTCTAAGTCAATAACAATCCTTTGTAGCATAATGTAAATCATGGAAGAAAACAGCGTTCTTAAATTCCATTATTTAACAGTTAATTATGCATACTCATACAAGATACAAATATGCTATTAAGAAATACTCTCTCATTTAGGAAGTGGAAGAAGAGGCTCTAATTGCCAAATAAAGAAGCTTACTGTGAAGAAGTATTTGTCTGGTTTGATCAAAATATTCAGTCCTGCTTTTATGTCTATGAATCTAGGTTTTCAAGTTTTGAATTTAATAATATTTATCCCTTCTGAATGCTCCTTCCCCATGAGAAAGCTTCTTTTATTGAGCTGCACTGGCTTTCATGGTCATTCATTTCTGTAAACTTGACCAGAATAAATTTCAACTTCAGCCTCCTAAATATTTGCTTATTTGGACCGGATACTTTAGAGCCTTTGTACAATTAAAAAACAAAATACAGATTCACATTACACCCTTGCAAAACAAATCTGCAATGGAAGAGGGTGCCTGCATAAATCTCTGTAGGGTTTACCAGTGGCTGTTTCTACAATCCACTTTCTCTCCTCACAGGGTCATTCTTTATAATTCTTTATAATTTTTATCACTTTCCCAGTCTAGCTTTATGAGAAATCTCTTAACTGTGAAGTCCACTAAAAAACCTCACTTTTAGACAGTCCTCTACCTTTTCCCTTGGACTCAAAATGGTTCACTCATCCCATGAATAAACTCACCAATTATAAAGTTTTGGTGTCTCCAGAGAAACTGGTTTCCAGGTTTGCCCATGCCACCCTGGAGCTTCACAATATCAGCTGGAAACAAGGGTCTTGATTTAGGAATATTTTTGGAGCAGTATGGTATAAACAAAATAAACATATAATATCTGGTAGATGACACCCATCTCTCCTCTATTTAAATTGAATGTGTCAAAACCAAATCTGGATATTTTGAAGCCAGCTAAAGAATTCTATCAATAGAGATTGATTTTTAATTTTTTTTTCTTTTAAGCTAGGGGAGGGCTAAAGAACTGGAAGGAAGCTGCAAAAGCATGAAGTTTGAATATACAAATTTTAACTGCATTATTATTGCTTCTTTTTTGTAACAATTAGATATGAACTAATAAAGGACCAGAAAAATCTAAAGGATTCAACTCTTTAGGTTTTAACAAGACTAAAAATAAATTCAAGACTATTTTTTTTGCTTTACTGTGTATGAGGCATGATTTGTCTTTTCCCATAAGCAAGATTTTGAGCACAACAAACTGGAAGACGTGAAATTTTTACTAACAAAAATTTTAAATTTTTTTATTTTACAAAAGCTGGGGAAACATCAGGTAGGGAACTTACTAGGTCATCAGCATGGAACATGCTAGAAAACAATGGCATAAAAAAATCCAGCTCACACCCAGCCATACTTCCAGAACTATCTTAGCAAGTTGAAGCCCTACAATAGCTGCAGACTGAGAAACTACCTAATAGTTGAAAGTAAGTCTCCTATAAAATCTTCTAACAACTAGAAACTACTGATTACATTTTTCAGTATTTATATAGTTTTCTTTTCTCTTTTGCAATTTCTATAAAAATAATGCTTTCAGGCTTCCCTAGTGAGAAAGCACAAGAAAGAAGGAAGTAAAATGCTAAAAGCTTTAATGGTTTAGGGCCATCTTCAGCAGGATATGTAAATCACTTGCCTGTTGGATTCTGTTGAACCAGAGTCCTCTAAAACTTTAAAGTATCATATTAAAACATTGATATAGAAGAGGTGATCTATTGGTGTGTAGTCTGCTATGTATAACAGTATGTGTAATCATAGGAACAGAGAACGGTACAGGAAAGGACATCTGGAGCTCATCCAGTCCAATCCTCCACTCAAAACAGGCTATTTCAGAATCAGATCCACCTTTGAAGATATATCAGTTTGCTCAGGCCCTTGTTTAATTGAATTTTTATGATCTTGAACTATGGAGATTTCACAGCCTCTTCAGGCAGTATTTTTCTGCATCTGACTACAGTCAGAGTGAAAAAATTATTTCCTAACACCTACTACAAAATTCCTAGCACCTACTATAAAAATGCATTTTCTCAGCATCCACTTAATTGATGTTGAGGAGAGCCATAAGATCTTCTCTTAGTCTTTTCCACACACAGCAAACCAACACGCTCCATCTCTCCTTAAATGCCATGTGCTCCATCCCATAACTGCCTTGATGGTTCCCTGCTGACCTTGCTCCATTGTTGACTTCTTACTGTGTGATCAATCATCTAATCTATAAAAAACTGCCCAAAGGCATGGATTTGTCAAGTATCAAATCTCCTAGAAGAGCAGTGCAATAAATATGTCTTGACTCAGAAAATTCATCCACCACTCAAGACATTGCATATAAGAATGGAGCATTTTGAACTTCTCACAGAAAATGATCCTTCCGTAAAACATCTTCTAGTGTAGCAGAAAGAGTCTGAAGGCTACCAAAAAGCATTTTTAAAAAGCAGCAAAATGCAGCTAACAGTGGAAAAGAGACTAACATTTTAAGAATGCCTGTGATAGAGTCTGACTGCAGTATCAGAAAAAAATAGAGAGTGGAATTTAATGACCAGTGAGAATATTAATTTAGGTGTTCATCTTTCAAGCCTGTAAGAATCTGTAGAGACAATGATAAATATTCAAAGAATGGTCATGGGCATTGAGAAACATGTTTCTTAGATCCCTAGGAGCTTCTTTTTATTTATTGAGGAAATCATCCAGATAAATTGGAAGACCAGGTATGAGTGGCTTAGAGTTTAGCTTTTAAGAAAAGTAGAAAAGATAATTTAAAGTTGAGAGCAAATAAAATGAGAGAACTAAGGGAACTAACTGCCTCAGGAAGAAGAACATTTAGAGCAGCCATCAGAAACCAGATAAGTCCCAAAAACAAGGCAGCCTGAAGAGACCAGGATGGAAGCTTTGATTAGAGTTGCAGAGCACTCTATTTTATTTCATAATATGATGATCTAGCTGTCACTTTGGAAAATGACACAAGACCCTATTCTAGTCTCTTTTCTAATGTCATCTTTTTTCTCCCTGCCTGGAAAAATCAAATCAGTAGGATTAGGGCATAGCAGATGAAGAAGGAAAAAGGGAATTCTGTCCATTTTGTAACTGAACACAACACTACTTAGAGTGTAAAGGGTACGGCATGCCAATTTGTCAGTCAGTAGTGTTCATTCTGCCCAGAAGGACAAATTCAGCTGGGAAATCAAAGGGAAATAGGAGTGTGACTGCAGCCAGTGCTCCCCTTGTTGTGTGACATGGAAGAATACTTCCCACCACACTGTCTCCCTATGCACTGCTGGAGCTGCATGTGGCACCCACAGACCACACAGCTACCACCACATTCAGTTTTACAGCTAATACTGGCACTTAATAATCCATCCAAAAACAAAAAAGTGCTCTCTGTCTCAGGGTCTTGCTATCTTTCCAAAGATTTTTCTTGTCTTACAATACAATATCATGTTTTTCTTTAAATTCCCAATTCAACTTAAAAAATAGTAGGAGCTCAAACACTAGGGAGAAGGTGGGTAGGAAAATAGTCCCAGGCAGAACAGGAAGGCCCCTTTGGGTGGTAACCTGCATTTAGACTGGTTCACAGTGCTTGTGACCCCACAGTCTCACTCCTCCTAACCATTTTTTATTTCCCAGAAGAAGGAGTTCTTTATTTTACTGTATACTTTGCAAGAAGTTTCAATAACTGCTTAACCTCTACCATATAAGCAGATCTATTTGACAGTAATATGTAACCAAAATATTTTCTAAGCATAGCAGCAAACTACTTTGCAAAAATCCTTTTCAAATCTGTATTTCATAAATTATATTTGGTTCTGTACTATTAGTTGTTAGTGTCAAAATGTTCATGAAAAGTATTTGGTTACCAAGAAAATATAATTTATGTCTATTAGTGTTTCAACAAGAAATTTTCTGGACTAAAGAAACAAAACAGAATCAGAGAAGGAATCTGTTCTCCTCTCTTTTGAAATCTGATTCCCAAATATGTTAGGAATAGGTATCCAAGTAAATAATCCTGTTTGTCTGCAGAAACTGGCAACCACACTCTACAATCCCATTCAGAATTATCAAACTATAATCTGAAAACAAGATAATGCAAAGAAGCCCCCAGCAAACCTAACTGGCTGCATAGGAAGGCTGTTTCAGAACCTCAGTGTTTCTGTGACTGGAAGCCCTTTCCAAGTTTTTTGCATTCTTTTGCTCATGACCAGTCCAGACGTTTTTCTTGTGCCAAATTATTCTTCAGGTTGAAGAGTTGAAACAACATATCTTTATTTACTTTCAAAGTAGCTTGCTGGCTTCCCTAGCTATAAAGGGACAGGAGAGAGACAGCTCCAGAACTTCATTTGAGATTGTCAGCTGCCTCCTCCGTGTTACAACAACATGAAAAATAGCATTCCAGTCCTGCCAGGTCTACCTGAACTTCCCTCTGCAAGAGACAAGCAGAATAAAAGTAAGCAAGCAACAAATGTCTTCATTAGCAAGAACCACATGTATTTTCACTGCAGAAAGACAGGACAAAAGTCTAATGCTACATCTGAACAACATAAATTTGAATGAAAAACAGATTTCCAGGATGACCGATTTGGAGAGCATGAAATCTATGATCTTGTTCATGGGCTCAAATTTGGAGTTCTTGACCCACCTCCTAAGAAAGGGCACATAACCATTGCTTTTATAGGCACTATTCTCAAAAAAACATGCCTGGAAGAACAATAGGATTTCTAGGAACATTGTTTTTTTAATTATCAGATCAGAATAAAGGCAATATTTTCAGGACATTTGAAGGATAAAGCCTTCAAAAGCTCAGGAGAAAAAAGTAGACTGAAAAAAAATTGGTTTTTTCAATTGCACAGGATTAATTTACAGTACACTGACTGATCATTAAAGCATAGAGAAAATCATGCTGATATTTTCAAGGCTAAACTTAGGGCTTGGGGAGTATAACTGTCTCCAGGGTGGAGTTTTTTCCTTTTTTTTTAAATCTCAGTTCCACTTTTGTTTCCTCCAAGGCAGTGAAGTTCCACGACTTTGAGCAGGGTTAGATGCTCTGAGTTCAGCTTTGAATCTGTCATCTACAGTCTGAAAGATTCCTCCTTATTTTTATCATCTTAGTTGGAATGAAAGAAGCATTTTCATCTATCTTATCAGCTAGCATTGCAAGACTCTGTTCTCACTCCCGTCTTAGGATGTATTATTAATGATCGAAAAGAACAGCAGGCAACAGAATTTTACACAATTGATGGTGCTGAGTACCATGCCAAGATATTATTAATGTAGCTTTTTATGAAAACAAAAACAGTTTTAAAATACAGCCTGTAGGTCTACAGTTTAATATTTCAGGACAGGAGTCTTCTATAGACATTTTGTTTCAGAACAAAAAGCAAGATGGCTCTAGGTCAGCACTGCCCATGTCTGTGTGTCTCTACTCCCTGTTTTACCTCCCCAAATCACTGGGCATTCTTCATACATCCTCGGTGCTTTTATCCCCAATCTAAAATCCGGCAGGAAACTTGAGAACAGAATCAATTATTTTTGTTGTGAAGTTCAGTAAGAGTCCCCATATCACAGTCCCACAAAAACAGTTATTAAATCAGAATTGGAACGGAATCTAAGTTGGTT
This sequence comes from Zonotrichia albicollis, assembly GCF_047830755.1. Lineage (NCBI taxonomy): Eukaryota > Metazoa > Chordata > Aves > Passeriformes > Passerellidae > Zonotrichia > Zonotrichia albicollis. The sequence goes on along the minus strand of NC_133819.1, from coordinate 102,477,851 downwards.
TGCTTTCAAGGTCTGGTTTAACTGCCAATCGTTGTCCAAAAAAATCCAGTAAAAAACTTCATTGTTTTAGCTTATTTTCATTATCAGAGCTGTTTTGCTTGCTGTTCACATTATTATGTGGAGAATAAGAAAAGAGTTGTTCCAATACTAGTCTTCCACACTGAGGCTATGGATACCAGGATCCCAAAGTTCTCAGCAAGCAAAGGCGGTTTGAAAAGAACCTGAAACTTCGGTTGGGGGTAAGATAATGCCAAGTATCAGTTTGGATCTAACAGCAGTCAGGTATCAGCATTGCTCTTCTGCTTGCAAAACACCCAGCACTGGAGCTGTGGCTTGCCTAAAGGAGTTTTCTCTCAGCAGTTTCCTGAAAGCCAGGGAAAGATGAACTTCATTTCCACCAGTGAACTGTAACGGGAGAGCTGTGATGATACATTACGCATAAGAAATGAGTCATGCTGCGGTTTCCTGCTTCAGTTTACTGAGTGCAGAGTTGTTTGGCCTTTTCCTCCAGCCGTGACCCTTCTCCTGCTCACAAGTTCTTGAAGATAGCTCTTTCCTTTCCCAGTTACAGTAAGGCTCAAGGATACAAGTCAGTTATGCAGACTCTTACTTTTGGCCCAGAGGCAAAATCTTACACCCACATCTTGTAAAATCTTGTAAAATCACAGTGGCCAACAACAGCCTGAAAGACAGACAAGATCAACAACTATACAGCTGGCTTATAACTGCACCAGTGTTTTAAAAAGAATCATTATTAAGGATCTTTATTGTAAATTCCATATAATTCTACAGGCTGCCTTCCTGATTTCAAACTCCTCCAGAAACAGCAGCATGATGGTTTGAACAAACCAAGAGCTGCCTGCTGATCAAACATGACAGGGCCAGAAGTTCAGAGCACTCTAGGTGTGATCTATTGGTTGAAGGGAAATTTGTGCAGTACCTGATAATTCTTTTATCTAATAAGATAAAGCATTTTCATATATACACATTCATCATAGGAAGTTAATGGCTTATAATTATGGTTCAAATATTTTGCTAATAGCTTAAATATCAGTTAGGTATGGGAAAGGAAAGCCAATAATGAAGTGGAAGTGCCTAAAGAGAAAGTAAAAATTCAGTGCTCTAAACAGTGTAAACAAGATATGAGGCAGAAGAAAAAAAATGCAGATGGTCACTTTTGACCCCATGATATGTGCAACTGATTATCAGCGGTACACAACCATGGATCTCCTTGGAAGTCAGTCAGGCTACTCCAGTTCATGTCTAACTGAGCTCTTGTCCTTGAAATCAGGAATGTTCTCGGCTACAATACTTATTGTATGTGAATGCACTACTTGCAGGTGAATGCAAAGTGTCACATTTTACTAAATTTTATCACTTTTCCATATACATACGCATGCAAATGCCCACTTTCAACCTGCGGATTCCATACAGTAGCTGTGGATTTTTCACATGAAATACTAAAAATGTTACTCTTTTGACCGAATCATTTCCTATATCTGCCTCATTGATCCCTTTGTCCTCATATCACCTTAACATATATATTTTCTCATTTTTGGATGTTTTAAAAGATCTTCCACACCCTTTCTTACTAGCTTCTTTCAGAATAATTCAAGTTCTCTTGGAGCAGCAGAGACCGGCAATTCCTTCTTCTTATAAATTATGTAGTTATCTCTTCTCCAGTGACAGTCTTATCTTCAAACTCCTTAATATTGCTGGAAAGCTCCTTGAAACATTCTTCGTGAAAGGGAGCTGCATTTTGGCAGCTCTCATGAAGTTTTCTTTTTGTTGGAGGCAGAACTAATTCATCTGAAGGGCATTTTTGTCATCATAAGTATTATTGTGGAGACAAGCAGTAGGCATTTTGAATTCTTCTCTGGTGCACCTCGCAAACTTAGCTCTTTTAAAGCCAAATCCTTCATATCTACATCAGGGAGGGAAAGTGTATAAGCAAGCTCTGCAGATGTGTGCAAGCATTTACCCACCATTACATGTGGGACTCAGATTCAGCAGATCTTGAGGTTCTCTCTCAGCTTTCATTCCCTGGATTTCCTAATAATAAGGGTATAAATTACAGCCAATTAGGATGATAGTTATTGCTTGGGAAAAGGCAACTGAAAGGATGAAAACTCTTCCTTCAAAAATGTTGGGAAGAGGACATTAATTGATGGGAATAGTTAATTTTTCTGGAGTCTATTCAGTCTGGTTTCTAAGTGCAATCTTAAGTGATGCTGAAAGCACTGCAGTAAGAGATGAAGTATATGAGGCATTAGAGTCTCATAGCACCCAGTGCATGATTCCAGTCTTCCCATGATAAAAACTTTTAAGACTAAATCAACCCTGGATAACATCAGGAGAAATATCTTTGTTGTCAGCTATGCATCAGTGTAGACCCCAGTCTTCCCTACTGCCCTGTTAACACAGAAAAATCACATTTAAATCCAAAAGCTATATCCACAGTGCTGATAGGTGACTCTCATCGCCTTAGTCACCCAAATATAGATGGAAAACCTTAAAATAATTTCTCCAGTCACTTGTAATCCAATTCAAATTGTTTATCAAAAAAACTTTTATACATCTTCTGAATTACTGCTGGATTCCTATATTAGCTTGAATAGTCATTTTAGTTTTTTGAGTTGCTATTTAGTTTTAATGCAGGTTGTCATGTCTCCCATCAGTTTCTGAGAAAAATAAAACGTAAGCAAGTTGCAAAACTATGTTACTGTGAAAGAGCATGTAGGGCAGGAGTTCAATACTTTAATAATGATTTTTCTGGACATATTTCACTTTAATTTGCAAGGAGATGAGTTTAAAGAAAACAGCTTTTTCTGCAGCATCCCCTGTGATACCAAACGTCTTTTAATGGTATAGGCAGTAAGTCTGTGCCTATATCCTCTGTTACAATGTCCCTAAACTCTCCTCTGGTTCTGCCTGTGAACAAACTTAACGAGGTTCTGGGATCCCTGCAAGTAGATTAGCACAGTCCAGCAGAGCCCCTCCAAAGGCCCTGTTTTCCTGAGTTGTTTCTGAACTTGTCTGTGGATGTCTGGACACACAGCCAAAATTATTTGTTTCAATGGCCTTTAAGATAATTTCCCAGGCAATTCCTTCATATGTGAAAGATTGTATCTACTGCTGAGGTGTGGGAGCCTGAAGAAAATATCAGCATTCATATGATTTTTTCTTCTTATGAGATGGATGAGTTCCAGCCATTCCTGGTTTGCAATACACTAATCCAGGTGGGTAAACTGCAGCAAACTTTCACTTCCATCAGATCCTGCTCAGAAATGGCTTTGCTTTGCCTAAGCACAGTACAACCCAAGACTCACCCCTGGCTGTGGATGTTGTTATCCCCCCTTATCAACACTGTGCAGGGGCTAAAATTCAGGTAACAGCCCTTGGGCCTTGCAAACACACCCAGACAATTACTGCAACAAGGGGCAAGAAGGAAAAAGAAAACACTGGAATATTGTTAAAATAATTTCTATGTCAGAATATATTACAAAGTCTTCTCAGCCCTTTAAGGAATAACTTAATATTCTTATTTCATGTCTTAATTATATAGATGCAGCTTATAATAAGGAGGGAAGTGAAACAATTTTTTTTAATAAAGTGAAGTTGGTTTTATCTTCCTGAAGTTTCATTAAAATAACAAGGGTAAGAGCTGCCAATTTTCTGAAGCGAGTAGTAATTTTTTCACCACTGTCACTTTCTTATTTGTAGAATTCAAACTCTTAATACTGAAAAAGTTAAAAAGTGAGCTGTAAATTTCAAATGAATCTCATCAAATATTTGTAAACACCTTCTGTTCCATTAGCCAAATATTTTTTTTAGTCTCAAGAAGTTTACATTATTTATTCATTCTAATTTTGGGTCCAACTTGAACATATCTCTCTTTTTAACGATTTACTAATCACCTCTGAAAGAGCCAATGTCTGGTTAATTAAAAACAGACCTCTATAAATTTGTAGGAATTATTTTGATAAGTACTGTTGTAACTGCTTTTAGATTTCATCTACACTTGTCCATAGTGTGAAAGCACCTCATAACTGAATTGACAAAATTGATATTCTTTTCATTGAGTGACTGAGCCTCGTACTGGAAGAGATATAACATGTTGGATTGTAAAAGACATAGCAGCACAATGCATACAAGCGCCCCAACCTAAACTCCTAAAACCAAAGAGTACTTCCATGGTTTTATGGAAAATCCAACCATTCATTTTCATGAATGCAACAGAAAATATGGAAAAGGTTGAATTTGATTAATGGATGTCTCCTAGATCGATATCACTTCTCAATGAGACTTCAATATGGCCTTGGGTTGCCTTTGTAAAGACTTACTTGGAGGAAGTGCCATTTTAAAAATTGTGGGGCAAGCCTGTTAAGGTACATTCTGATGCCCAGCATTTCTTTCCTAAATAGCAAATGCCTAGACTCCTGTGAGTATAAATGATACTTCACTTTATTATGATAACAAGAATACATTTCTTGTCCTCGTGCTTAGACAAAAGAACTTGAAGGTGTGATTTCTTTAACCCCCTGTGCTCATTATTTGTAACATCTGTCTGCTTGAAAGTCAGTCAATTTATTTATATTTTAGAGTAGAACTATATCTGGAGTACATCAGTAAATCATATTGAATGGGATTTTAAGCAAGTTTTCAAATATTTAACAGGAAAAAATGAATTTCCATGTGTTTTGCTGACACACAGATATTTCAGGAGAAACCACTTTAGAGTTTCTGACCCCACTATAGGAAGAAATATGTTGGAACTATCCACATGAGTAGATCTGAACTTGATTTGTGAGATCTCCAATACTGGTTTTGATTGTTTTCATGCAAAAAATGTCTGCTTGTGAGGTTCAGAGAAAGGTGGATTCTCTGGATAGTGTTTCTACAGTGTGAATTAACAACAGAAGCAACTCACATCTGCTGGTGGTCATATTTTTCATCATAAACTACACCAATACCTGGTTAAGAATTAACTTAAAATCATGACTACCTTAGAGTTTCCGCAGTACATTTCTACCCTGAACTATTCTCTACTCTAAGAATCAGACACACAACTTTCTACAGACAATGGTCCACCTGCCACCTTCTTCCAGTATCTATGAATCTAATACGGGGTACAGAAGAAATGTATTAGAGAATGTAGAAAGTATGATTAGAAGTATGTTCTAGTAGTACTTGTTCACAGAGTGTATTTCTCTGTGCTCTGCAACACCAAGAGCTGGTGGGCATCCACCTGACAGTAAACCACAGGGATGGTCTTCCCAAAAGTGCCATCAGCCTGTTGCACTCTTCAAAAAATTACTCTGTAATTCTCTGTCTCAGAGAGACAGAAATAAGAGATGAAGATATATGAAAACAACTTTTGTATTGCTTGCAATCATCTCTAGTAATCACTTTCAGACTGAGTGTGTTTTTGTATACAGAGTGTTCAGGATATGCCTACGACAATTGTTTTAGGAATGTCTGGGACAAAATGATTATATACTTCTGAAGTTTTCTGCAACTGAAATCATTACAAGAATCACATGTGCACATCTGAGAAATAATAGATGAGATAAATGTTAACACAGGAAAAACAAAGATTAAAAGCTGCAAACAAATTGCTCATGGAATTAATTTGAAAAAGATTATTTAAGGACCATTTTCAAAAAATTTTATACAGTACTTATCAGAACTGACAAATTTAATGTGCTGGATTTCAGCTTTAGAACATTTTGTCGGATTTTGAAATTCCAGCATGTTTCATTTAGGGATAGGGTGGGATGAGACAGATGGGGATGGATTGAGATGGGAAAGATGGTGCAAAACAAGAGGCACTGCCTGTAGAATAATGGTGCATTTTTCAGTAAATAGATCACAAGCATTAAATCATTCCAATTATATGTGAGATTGTTTCTTTGATGTGAAGAGGATATCTATGTGTCTTTAAAAGGAAAGATTTACTCTATAAAGCCAGTGAAACTGTGTTGGTATTCAAGATAAAAATCTTCATAATTTATATTTTCTGAATTCAGCATCTGAAGAATGTAAATCATAGAGAACAATGAAGTTATAAAAAGCATCAAGTGTTCTTCCATGATCATTTGTGAGGGTTTTTTCCCTCACACTTTCTAGTGTTCTGACTCAAACAAACAGTAAAACTACTTGGTTTAAGTTTGTTATTTCAGTTAAATTCTTATTTCCTGTCATCTCTATTGTGGATTCTACAGACAGGATAAAATACAAAGAGTTCATCTGTAATTAAAATTGATTCTATCTCAGCAGCAAGACAGAGCATGATAGAAGACAGTGTATTTGGTGAGTAATTTTAATTAGGATAGTTGGGAGAGAAAAAAGTCTCAAAGCTTTGATTTTCTGATGTGTTATCTAGAGAGTGAAGCAGATTAGGGACTTTTAATTTAAATTTGCAAGGTAGATGATAAAATCTATGTTACAAGAATATATTAATATAGGCTGAATCCAAAGGTAAAATGTAATTTTAAAATTGGCTTTACACAAGTGAGTAAATCCTAAGGATGCTTCCAAAATTAGTGACTAACAGAAAAAAAAAATTCTTCTCTAACTCTGAGTATCGCACACCAGTGATTTGTAGTCTCACCTCCTCATGCTTTCCCATGCTTTACCTCCCTAACCTGAGGTTTAGAAATTCTTTCTTACCATATAAAAGCCAAAATCCTTGCGCACTCATAGGACTACAGTTGCTGAAATGGAGAAAGGGAAGCAGCAGCAAGCCCTGCAATAAAATCAGGAAAGCTGGCAGACCTGACGCAGCCACTACTGCCACTGTATTTCCGCACAGCTGGCAGGGATACAGATTAAATCCACTGCCCACTGCCTGTCCTCCTGAAGAGTTCAGGTCTCTGACCTCACCACTGATTCCACATGGAGGTTGCTGCAGCAAGTAGCTTCCCAGTATTTTTGAAATGCAGTTCTATTGCCTCAAGTCTTCAAAACCTTGTCTCCAGGTTCAGTGAATGGCAGATGGTGCAGTCTGCCACAGCCATTAAGTTTCTATTCTATCCTTCACTACTCCTGGAAATTTAATATTTGTTAGCAGCCTTATTTATACAAGTGAATAGAAATTATGCAGAAGGAAATCAAAATACATAGAAAACATGAGGCAAGATCTATTTTTATGGATCTTGTAGGAGTATAGGAGTCAGAGGAAGCTGACACCTGATCCCTTTTTAGCCATCTGTAAGTAAATGAAAGTAACAAAACCAAAAGTCAAACATACACAAAAGCATGCACACTCTGAGATTACTCATCCCCTGGTGAAACTTCAGTGAAACTTCAACTCCCCTCTGCATTAATTCACCTTTCATCCTTCACACATAGAAACATTTGAGTTAATACTATACAAACCACACAGATTCAAACCCAAAATTCAGGGTCATCACTTTTCTAAAACCCTGAGGAATTGCAGGGTTATGATTCCTGATTTGCAACCATATGCTCTGAGAAGAGTTTTGGACAGAGAAGGCCAAGTATGACCAGACAAAAAGACTTCCACTTTTTACAGCAGAATGCCCAAAACTTCACAGGTAGGGAGACATTCTTATGGGCAATACCTCAATTGAAGAAGCACATCCAGAACCTGTCTTTCTTCAACCAGTGGAGATGTGCAGCCAGTCACCTCCACACCTTCTCCACTCTCTTGACTGTATGAAATAGAAATGCCTATTCCCCTGGCATTGAACGATACTGAAATTAAATAAGTCCCCAAAGAGAAATAAGTAGTCCCCAAGAGAAAAGAATAAAGTGACACTAGAGCTGAAAAGTCTCATTTTGTGGTTGTCTCCAGTAGAACGAGTCACGCAGAGACAATATAATCCTCTTTTTCTTTTCTTTTTTGATAATTTTCTTTTAACTGAAGGGTCAGTTTGAAAGAGAGAGGAGAAAAACGTCCACAGAGGTACCAGAAGGCAGCAATTCACAGCCATTTAAAGCAGTGTAATAATACATGGGGCAGGGCAGGTTTGAAATCATTAAGGAGACCAAATCTTGAGAAAGGAAATTGTTGTAAGATTGCATTATTTATAAAGTTAAACTATTCACTGGACTGAATCCAAAGTAGTCGTTATTAAGCAGTGAAACTTTGCCTGCTATGAACAAGCCATTCTGTTCTGTCTCACATCAATATTACACACAGCTGGTTTTAGTAAAACTCCTGGTAATGAGTTTTAGACCTATGTAATTCTGCTTCTGATCAACTTTTTAATTTTATCATAACAAGTCTCTTTGAATGAAGTTTACAAATATGCATGTACAAACAATCTCTCCAGTTATAATTGCAGCATTTTCAAAGGAAATAAAGAACTTGAAATTGGACCTGCAAACAGCCTACTTGCATTCAAATGTCTCTCTCATAGTTTGAAAATGTTCCTGAAAACTTCTCCACAAGTTTCATTTTCTGGTTTGGTGGCCAGTCCTAAGAAAAATTTATATAATATGTAGATGGATATCAAAATCTTATGGGTTATCCCTGGGAGAATGACCCTACCAATCATTCCCATAAAGATTTTCCTTTTCAATAACCATGGAGGAATCGGCAAATGTGTTCACTCTAGGCACTGAGACATTTAAAGCACGGTGCTGTAACATTTCATTGAGGTTGGGTATAAATAATTTGCCAGAGGCAATATCATTATGCACCCCACCAGAATCTTCAGAGTACAAGAAGACACAGGAAGAAAGAAGGGATGGAGAATGACAGAAGAGTAAGTAGTAAAATGCAGGAGATTTTTCCTGAGTTCTCTTCAAATGGCTTTTGTCTGTAAGAGAAAATGCAGTATACTTTTTCATGGTTTGGTCTTTCTTTCTGTAAACGGGAGGATACAAAATGAGGACTGAGGGCCATAAAGGTACAATATTTAGTTTCATCAATGCTGAAAAATAGGATACTCCAATGCAGAAGTGAGATTAGGAAACTCTGCTAAGCAGGCTTGCAAAGCAAAAAAAAAAAAAAAAAAAAAAAAAAAAGACATTATTATATCACATTTGTAAGCAGCATTCACAACAGTTTCGGACCCTGATGGACCTCTATTCACCTTCCACAAAACCTATGGAGGTCTCACACCATGCCCTGCAAGGGAAATTTTACAGATCACCAACAGAATCCATCAGAAACCAAAGGGGAGATTTCCCAGTAGGAAGCATCAACCACACTACCATGCTAATAATGCTACAGCTGGCAATAGCTCTCATTATTTCTGCTGAAGAAGAAGAGTTTTAAGAAATCCTTATCCTATGGACACTGATTTCCCAGTCACACAAAGAACAGAAAGAAAATGGAAGAATTTTTTTACTTAAAACTGCAGTAGGGATATTGAATTCTATGAATGAAAGTAAAGGTGCCATTCCCATTCAGCACAAACACCCCAGTCCTCCTCTTTATGAAGAGTTCTGAAAATAAGGCAACTCATTGCAAATAAATAAATAATTGGGAAAGAGAACCTTAGGAATGTGTTCATACATACTCAATGCATACAGAGTATGTATTTAGCTGCAAACATCTTGAAATGAAGCCAGACTGCTCAAAGTTGTCTTTTCTCAATGTGTATATGTTTATAATTTTGAACATGATACAATTTTCATATATAGCGGTAAACAAGAAGACAATAAAGTGACTATCAAATTTCCAGTCCACTTCATAACTGATTATCCTTAAAAATAAACTGATGTATTAGATCAGCTATAAATTAAAATGACAGATTTACAAGTACCTGTATCTCAGCAGAATGTAGCAAGAACATTGTCCACAGACGGCACACCAACAGGTAAGAACTTTGCTTATAGTCTGTCTATGTGGAGACGAAAGAAAAAAAATGGTTCCAATTTGCCATGCTCCATTCTTGATTTTTACAGGCATTTTGAGGGAAAAAAGCTAATGGCAGAAAATCAGTTTCTGTGCAAGCCTTTTATATAAATGTTTCCTAAGGACACACCCAAAGGGAAATTGAGTGACCTGTATGTCATTCCCCTCCACTGGATACAATTCACATAATTATTCAATAATCATCAAGATTATTGAATAATTATATCAATCATCGAGACACAAGTGAGAAACATAATAAGTGAACTCCTTCAGATGATTATGCTAATCTTATGGTTGCTGTAAGTTTAGGCAGCCTTCTGCATAGCACTACAAATCAGCCTTTTCTCAGAGAGATCCTTGAGGACTTTTTACAAGGAGTGGAGAGGAAAGGAAGAAAGTAATAGCAAATTGTATGGATTTGAATTACTTGCCAATTCAGATTCACATACTAGAATTCTTTTCTGACTGTTATTTATTTTTCAGAATAGGACACCACAGAATAACTTTACTTCATGTTTGACATATACAAGTGTAATGTTCAGTCCGTATCAGGAAATGTCCAGTTCACATAGCACATATCACCCAGAAGGCATTATTACCATTATTAATAAAAATAAAAAAAAATAAAATTAATAAGGATCTGGTTTCACATACATAGTCTTCTGGTTTAAAGAGGAAGCTGGAATATGTTTTCCAGAGAGTATAGAAATATTTCCCATGGAGGATACTCCACAGCAGAAAGTACCAGAAAAACCACATTAAAAAAACCACACTGTGAAACTCAAGTGTTTTCAGATGAATGTACCCATTTCGGTCACGTACTTCTGGCTTAACTGGGATGACTACTAAAATTCTTTGCAATCACCACTTGCAATCACCAGAGGAGATAATTATTTGAAAAGATGCTCGACCTAAAACAACCTAACAAAGGCTACTGCAAAGAGACCAAAATACAAGACCAAGAAAAATCAAACATAGTTTCTGCTGTACCAATATATTTTAACCATTTTTTGTTTATTTACTTGAAACTGAATCTGAATCACAACATGATTCTCTGTGTAAAGAACTTATCATCATTATTTCAGGGGCATCAAAAGCTCAGCAACATTCATCAGCATTTTGTATGAAATTCCAGCTGAACCCTGAAGTTCACCAGATGTCCTCATATTGGATTTAGGTATTATCCCAGGCAGGGTTAAGAATATTGCAGCTACCATTGGGTTTTATACATGTCAAAAACAAACAACTCACAACAGCATGAGATGAAAAAGGTTATAAAATAAAAACATCTCATGTAAGCAAAACAGCTTGAAGTTGATTCCTGGCATGAAAAACAGTATCCTCAGAAAGCATAATGTCTCTGTTCCTGCCAAACATCTGTGATGGGTTTACAAGTCAGCCAGAGCAGGGGGCTAGCTTTGCCTTGATCTCTCTCAGCAACTTTCCCCAAAAAAATAAAACTTTTAAATGTAAAAAACAACTAAATAATTAGGAGAGGGGAGGGCATGGATGAGAAACACCAAGACCTAAAAAATACTGAAACACTACTTTTCCCCTTTAATTTTATCTTTTTAGTCCTGTCTTCTTTCCAGGCTTAGAACCAGTGATTATTCTGGTTGCAACAACCTCCACTCAGTTTCCTTTTGCCATTAAGAAATTTTATGACATTGAAGATGTGGCTGTCCAATACTCTCTGCCCCTCCCAGGGGCAGTCTCTAGAATTCTCTCCCATTGTGGAGTCTTGAGAATTTTCTCTTTCCTGAAAAAAAATTCTTGCCATGGTACATCCATTCCAATTTCTTTAAAAGGAATACAACAGGATTCAAACAGAATACAATAGGCAGCGAGAATAACAAAAGTCCAATGCTGTCCATCCAACACCTTCAGTGTTTCCTCTCTCAGCATACGGTCCAAGCTCTGAAGTACTTCTTCCTGGGCCAAATCCTCTACCTTTCTGTTACAAAGAGTGGAAAGAAGAATAGAGCAAGGTTTGCTGGATTACAGCTTTACTGCCACATCTGCTCTGACTGCAGAGGCATGGTTTGCAAACAACTGCCTGGACCAAAAGCCAGGACAAACATACCAAGTTCTGTCTGCAGTTTATGTGCCTTAAGACAAAGAGACTGTTTCAACATTTACAGCACTGGCCATATTTTGGCTCCATTATGCTTCCCAGGAGCTGCTGCTATATATGTGCAGTGTTGTATTAAGCTTCAAATTTAGGGGTTTTGTTTCTTCATGTTCAATTTTGAGGGGGTTTTTTTCCCAAAATGTGTAGGAGTTAATGAATTAATTTGCAATTAACCTAGAGTCCTCAACAGCTATTTATGTGTTGAAATATCTCATTAATGAAAGCACAGCAGAATATAATCTAGCAGCAAAAGGTAAGTCTATAAGCATCTTAGTTCTAAGCCCATCTTTCTCTACTACAGCTGTGTCTGACTGTATTTTGGCACAAGCTAATCTCCATGTTCCCACACAGCTCAGTGCTCTTTTAGAACAGCTGCACAGCATTTGGGGGGGAGAAATTGCATGATGTGAAGTATTCCAGCTAACAGCATTCACTCTGTAATTATTTTGCAGCCACACAATGTCTAATTGGATTCTAGGACTTTAAAAAGGGATAAAGGAAACAATACTCTCACTCAAATCTTCCAGTATCCCATTAACCATCTGCTTCAAAAATGCACTCCAGGTTTTAGATAGCAGTAAAGCAACACGTGGAAGATGCTATTGGATGTTTATCATCATGAGTTCTATAGGTCTTAGGAGCCATGAGTCCAGCTGATGGCAGATGAGTTGAGGGACATCAAAAAAGAGATAGCAGAAGACTAAGCAAAATCCACAAAACGTTTTTTCAGAGCAACTTTATTCAGTTGAACACTGCTTCTGGTTTCAGCTTGGACACAATTGTAATGCAGACCTGGCATGACCTGCATGGAATGGAGTGATGACAGAGTCATTTTTCTAAAAACCACTGCAAGCTCACTCTGAACAACAGAACCTGAAGACAAACATCAAGGTTTTTTAGTGTGATGAAAAAAAGTGGCCATTACAATTTGGAAGTTCACTACCACAGCTTCCACTAATTGACGGCTAGCCAGTTTTGTACACTAGATCAATCTTCAAGCTCTTCTGGAAGCAGGCAACATTTAGATACTAAACTGCATTAGAAGTGCTATTCAGACTGTCTGCCTCAGGTATACAGTAAAGGAGTTCAGAATTCCTTTTCTTCTTTTTCAGACTTAATCCCTCTGTGAACTGTATAGGGAATTCATCTCTGAAATCTGAATTACATTTAAATGAGATAACTGATGTATCCAGCCCCTAATCTTTCTCTTGCACCAAGCACAAATCCTACAGGGCATTTCTGGTTAAGGCCCATTTAACAGCTGTGGAAATTTCCTGAATAGCAAGCATAATCAATAGTTCCTGAATAGTATGTGTAAAGAATAATGACAGGAATGCTTGATGGCAATGGAAGAACATTTTGCTCCCAGATCCACAGTATTCATTAAGGATGGTGGAGGTACTTCTGTCATTGCATGAGATTTAGCATTCTCTGCATTTTTCTAGATGACAGATAAGAGAGACAAGTTTATCCAAGACCTAATTAACTAGCTGAAAACTACCCTGTGGGTTGGAAAGGGATTATGAGTGTCCTACTAGAAATAAAAATACCTGCTTCCTGCATCTTGAAGCACAGCTCCCACTTCACACAAATTCTTTTTGAGGAAGTGAAAAAGTTCTCTAGCAAAGGAGATGTGGAGAATTTTGTCTTCTCTGAAAAAAAACAATTCTTGCCAGGGTACTTCCAATCCAATTAGCTGGATGTAAGAAAGAAAGAAGATTTATAGACATACCAGTCCCATGAAAATCATGCATCTGAAAATCTCCAAAACTGATGAGGTAGTGTTCTCACACCTTAACTGCTGGCTATAAGAAAACAAAGTATTCTGCCAATAAGTAAATTAACAGTGTTGTATAAACATTTATTAGTCATTGTTGGTTTGGAATGAGATCCAACACAACAGGACGGATTTAAAACACAGGAAACTGAGGAGGTCAAGCAAGGTGAGTACACATATATACTCAGTACATGACAGTGACATACCCAAGTCACTGTGTTCACAAAGGAGGAATTGAGAAAACCTTGGGAGGCTCTTCTTCTTCCAAAGCAGGCATTTTATAGCACCATCAGCCAATCATACAAGAGAGGGGGGAAAAGAGGACAGCTGACACATAAACTGTCTAAAGGTTCACAATTTGTTACATTCCATGTCAGTTAAAATCACTATCCCTAAATATAAATATTCTCCTGATAGCTCCCTGCCTTTTCCAGGAACACTTATTGTATCTCTCATTATGTTTTCTGAGTATGCTGACAAAATGCTGTAATAAAAGTTTGTTCTTTTGATTAATCACAAAATTAAGCGGTCAATGAGAGCTGATAAATTAAAGAGAGAACAAGTTTAATCTCACAAGAAATTGTTATTTGACGTCTTTTCCCTTTTGTCCTCTTTCTCCTAACTCCCTCTCCTGCCCCTTGTCAGGAAATATGAGATATTTTGAACCATAATGAAAACCTGGAAATATTTCCTTTATCATAGATGAGTCCACTGCTGAAAGGCGTACCTGGTGTAAGAGATACCACATGGGGCCACTCTGCCCTGGATACAACTATCAGGATCAGGAAAGATCTCTCAGCATTCTTTTAGCCTAAAAAGTTCTTTCAATGGAACAAAGTTTCCAAATGCATAAAAATCTACTGTTTTGCTGTTACAACAGCATGCCCAAGGAACGTGATGCTTGGAGTACTTACACAGTAAGAAATGTCACCCAGCTCTTCCTTGGAAGAAACAGCTGTTGTTTACCCTCACTGTCTGACCACACCCAATGGGAAAGTGAGAAGGAAAAAAAAGGGAAGCAGACAAGAGGTAGTGAACATCTTGCCTTACCCTATTATTTCCATAGGTTCTTTTTTACTGAAAAAAATTATTGGTTAATATTACCTTTTAATATGCAGAGAGTTTTATTCAGCGTCTCAAGGCAAACTGCCAGAATTAAGCACAGAGCATAAGAGCTCAAAATGCTGATCAAACCATGTGCCAAAGTACTTTTCCTCCCTTGGTTTCTTGTCTGCTGTAAAAGCAGTTATAGAAACCAAGCAGTGATGCCATTCATTGCATTTAATACTGATGGCTTCCTTTACCTTGTGGTAAGCAGCCAGCCAAACAGAAAGAAAGAACAGGAATGAGCAGGGTACTTGGGACAGCTGCACAGTGGATTTTCTAGTTTTAACAAGCAAACATTAAGCATCTGGCACTGTTAAGAAACTAAGACTCTAAAGAGGCATATAGACCAACATAACAGAAATAGAAGTGCTTGGCCATTGTTTGAAACTGTCTTACTAAATGCACCTACTGGATTTTATTACAGTTTCTTGTATTTTCCAGCAGGACTGCTCCACAGTAATCTCTACCTGGATTTTGTATCTTTCCTTTCATGAGTAATATGCCAGACAAGAGTCTGATGTCTGGCAGACCTGTGCCTCGTCTGAAAGCATATACTGGCCCAGAAAGGCAAGTTAAGTGGATTCAAGGTCCTGCCCCCATCAGCTCAAATCTCTGTGACAGAACCAGGTAGCAGCAGCGCCTCTTGCACAGGTTCAGTCACTTTCTCTCAGTACCTACAGCAGAAGTCTGGTTCCCTTCCTGTTCTACCACATGATACAGAGATACAAAATGGTTTATGAGTAGCTGAGATCCTTTGAACAAGTTTACAGGTGCACAAAGAAAATTGGCAGATTGATACAAAGGAGGAGTTGCGCTGTATGGAGGGGCAGGGAAAACATAAACTCTCTAGGCCAGTGAGCTGCTGCCTTTTTTTGTATCCCCAGGAATATCATTCTAACAGCTTGTTCTGGAATCCTTTCAAGTAAAACAAGACCTAGGAAGTGGCTATCCGTTCTGTAGTAAGAAAGATTGGTATCTTGAGTCAACATTGGGAAAAAAAATAAGGCAAGAAAATAAGAGATTGCTGTTACTAAGTAGAGAAAGTATGTAGCATAAATGGTCCACGAGTAAAGGAATAAAGTGCGTGTAAAAGAATAGCACCTTAGAAAGAAATTTTCCTTGAAAATTCTACTATTAATCTAGCTCCTGAATAATTAGCATATTTAAAATACTTTCCAAGATTCCTTCTTGAAATGCATTTCAAACTTTTTAGACATCTTAGAACACTGGGAGGTTAAACATTAAGTAGCAAAATATGAATGTTTTCAGAGCACTAGAGTATAAAGTTCTTTCCCTTACAAATAAAAGTATCTTTCAGGAATGGCCTCCAAGGTAAGTAAACTGATGATACTTTTCTTTCCAGACACGTTTGGGGAGTTTTGAGTTTCAAGTCCAATTGAAGTCAAGGAATTTATTTTACTTATTGTTTTTTATCTTTGATCAAAAAAATAAAAATTAACAGAGTGATAAAGACACAGTCACCTTTAAAGTGGTTCCTTCACAAATCAAGACAGTTCTGATGCTTTAGAAGGAAAAATCTGTGTGAATGACACCAAAGACACTCAAAGGAGCAAGTCTGAATTTGTTCCAAAAATCCTTTGGCTTCATACACAGAAACCCTAGCACCAGAGTTTAGGGATAAAAGAATAGCTCTCTCTACTATAAAGATAATTCCTTTTTATTTCTAGAAAAGAAGTTTTACAAAACCAGTAAAAATAGTTTTCTCTGAATCTTCCAACAGAAGATTCAAACAGTGCTCAGAAATGCTCAGAGACAATCAAAGCAAATAAGCTTCTATCATTAAATCCTTCTCAGAGAAAATATTTGGACTATTATCAAATTCTTACCTAGACCACAGAAACAGGACAGAAAATGTTCATGTCTGTGTTTTATCCTCCTTTTCTTTGCTTAAAAGGGTTTTGATTAGCAGGCAAAAGGAATAAGTGGTAGCTCTCATTTCCTGGGGAAAAGTATGCCCTTTGTCCCATGCGGGCAGAGACTAACAGCTGCAATCTACCTATGAATTTCTGCAGGTGACATCACTCTAAAAGGGTTGGTTCTTCCAATACAGAAAGCCACAAGGGACTGATCAGCTGGGGCAGTAGTCTCCTTATCTCATAGCCAGGCACAGTTCTGATCAAAGCTTTACTTGGTATGAAAAAGAAAATATAGGCCTCTCAAAATGAGTAAATTTCAGCTGAATTTCACTTTTCATTTTATTTAAAAATGCATTGGCATTTTCAAATCTTCTTTATTGCCATTTCATGACTATATTTGCCTGCATCACCATCTTGTATTTACTACCATGTGAAAACAGTTTACTTCATAAACCACAAAAGCCCTTAGATATTCCTTTCAGTGCAGCATTAATAATGTAATCTGATGCCCTGGGCATTAGGCTACATAGTTTATCAACAGCACATTAACCACTCAGTACTTTCTGCACAATGTTGCTATCTTGTATACCATCAGTTCCTGCCTAGATCACATCTATTTTGACTGAGAAAAAAGGTACCATCTTGCCACTAGCTGGTGGTGATTAACTGTGGTCTCATTCCAGAGACATCCCAGAATATGATTCTTGATACACCATAGACAGTCATTCCACATAGCATCTGAAAATGAAATTTCAGATTTACAGGTAAGGCTGCAATTCTTCAGCAGACTCATGTGCAGCAGAGTTCTTATTGTAACATCTTTTTTTTGACCTTGTGAAATCTATTGTTCTCAGAATCACAAAATGGTTTGGATGGGAAGGTACCTTGAGGGTGTCTTGTCCATCCCCCTCTGATCAAGTAGGGCCAATTGACTCACTTGTATTCAGCAAGAAGCATATGAACACCAAACATGAAAATCCAGCCCCCTGCTACAACTCACCAGCTTTTTAACCAGTCTGACAACAAAGGGAGATGTGCAGTGGCAACACTCACCCTGGCTTGCCTCACTGCAGGCTGCAAGGGGCAGTTTGCTACCCAACACGCTCCATCCCAGATCATCAAACCTCACACCACCTGGATCATGACTTCAGCACCTTCATATCCACTGTACTCAAACAGGTACTTTTTTTTTCTTGCAGCTTACCCCTCATAGTTTTCATCCCTGTAACATACCTACTTTCCTGTTATCCTCAAGTTCATCCATTCTTTGGTGTAGCAAGCCCAGAAGATACAGTTTCATTCATCCATCCAAAACCATATCATCCATTATAGCTTTGGCTTAAACTTCACTTTTGTACACCCCATGCTTCACTGCTTTATTTCAGCAGTTCTTGAATGCACATTACTTGCACATGAGATGTCAGGAGATTTATTTCATTTGATAATAAGCTGACTATCAGCAGAGCTTGCCCAGCCTGACCACTATGCACACAAGCTGCACTTGACAGAAATTTTTTGTGAATATTTGTTCATGATAAAAGGTAATTCAAACATTTGAAATTACAGCTTCTTTAAAACAGAAATTAGAGCAGTTTCACAGCCTCATAGAGAAAAACCTTGTGGGAGAAAAATCTCATCTACAGGAATTTCGAGTTTTCAGTCTCAACCATTTTTAAGATATTCATATCACTGTTTGGGCTCAGAAAATAACTTGATGAATTTTCTTAAGAGTCTCAGGCTGGATGATATCAGAAATTCCAATAAATCTTTCTTTGCTCACTTTTAATAGAAATTTGAATAAAATCACAGGAGTATCCAAAAGTTAACTCTAAGGAATATGAGATAACTGAAATCAATAAAATTATGCTAATATTGTTTATGCTAAATCCAAGACACAGAAATGCACCCCATAGCTGTTCTTCATACAAAAGTACACGGAAAAGAAGGTATTTTGGCCAAAGTAAGTGAAAACAGAGCAGCATTTTCAGATTTAAATGGTAGTCAAGAGAGAATTGAAGAAGCATCTCACAGGGACATGGTGTGATCCTGGGGTTGCCCTGTGCAGAGCTGGGAGTTGTGAGTCTCTTCCAACTCTGGATATCCTATGACTCTGATTCTAGAGAAGCAATTTTGTAAAACACAGACACCTAAAGCATGAGATCTGAGGCTGAGACATGGTTGTCCAAACATTTCTTGAATTCTATCAAGCTTGGTGCTGTGACCACTTCCCTGGGAGCCTCTTCCAGTGCCCAACCACCCTCTGGGTGAAGAACCTGGTGTATAACCTAAACCTCCCCTGACACAAGTTCAGGCCATTCCCTCAGGTCCTATCACCGGTTATCACAGAGCAGAGACCAGTGTTTGCCCCTCCTCTTCCCTTCACGAGGAAGCTGTACAGTGCAATGTCCCCTCAATCTCCTCCAGGCTGAACAGACCAAATGACCTCAGCCACTCCTCATGGGCTTCTCCTCAAGGCCCTTCCTCCTTGTGGCCCTCCTATGGACACTCCCTGAGAGTTTGCTATTTTTCTTACACTGCAGTGCCCAAACCTGCACACAGCACTCGAGGTGAGGCTGCCCCAGAGCAGAGCAGGACAATCCCCTTCCTTGCCCAGCTGGCAATGCTGTACCTGATGCCCCCCAGGACAGGGTTGGCCCTCCTGGCTGCCAGGGCACTGCTGATTCATGTTCAACCTGCCATGCTCTGTAATGAATAAAGCATTTCTAAGTTAAGTCCACAACTTAGGAAATGAGACACAATAAAGTTTAAACAAAAAGCTGCTGAAATGCTACTAATTTTAAATATTTTGGCTTCCTATCAAATCAGAGGTCTTCAGGTTTGGTTCTAAGGTATTTTAAAAACAAGAAGTGTTATCTGAAGTTGTAGATGCTTAACACTCCCAAATGCAATGTATAAGTTTCTAATTACATATCATGGGCTTAAAAGCTTGTATGAGAAGAAAAAGAGAACTCTCCTATACTCTTGTTTAGTTCTATACCAGCCTAGGCAGGGCAAGGTGGCATTTTTAGGGGGGAAAATCAGCCATTTAAAGTTACAAACATAATGTGTTGTTGACTGGGCTACAACTGTGTCTCCTAAATGGATTCCCATGGTGCATGGAAAGAACCAGGTATCAAAAATATCAGATATTGTGGATGGGCACGTGAACTTTTATTTATGCACAAAAAGATCTCAGCTGCTAAGCATTAATACCACAGATGGGATTTTCATTACATCACTCTTTTCACAGAGGATGAACATATTCTGTGTTTATACAACTGCACAGAGAGAAATAGATGGTTGGTTTTGCTTGTTGCCAGAGAATCTGAAACTTCTACAGTGAATAATTATAATCAAATAAACAGCTGTCCCATCCAACATATTCTTATTTTCATAATGCCACTGAAGGCAATACTGATCAGTACCAGCAAGAATTCAATCTTAGAGGCAGAATCAAACTCTACCACTTCAAGGTTTGACATAAATTAATAACATATCTTGAAAAGTGAGTATAAAAGCTGTATTTCTTCCAAAATCTAAGTGGTTAGGTTTGAAATGGCTGATTTAAATTCGAGGTAAGCAGATAGATAGGCAGCTCACAACCACAGCAGCTAGATTTGTGTTCCTACTTCCACCCATTTATCAAAGTCATTCTCAATTATCTTTGAAAGGTCATGGCAACTCGGGGAATGTTCCTGAGGACTGGCACAAAGCAATCATCACTGTTCTCTTCAAGAAAGGCAAGCAGCAGGATGGGAGGAGCTATAGACTGGCAGCCACACCTCAGTGCCCAGAAAGGTGATGAAGCAAGTAATCCTATAAACTATTTTGAAATATGCTATGAACAAGAAGAAAATTGAGACAAGTCATCACGGATTTAGAGACTACTCAGCCCTTGGTGAGCCTACGTCTGGAGGGCTGGTCCAGTTCTGGGCTCCCTGGACAGAGATGGGAATCAGTCCAGAAAAGTGTTGTGGAGGTGGTTAAAGGACAGGGGGGATCTGACACACAAGAAGAGACCCAGGATTGTTTAGTGTGGAGAGCAGGGGTAAGGGGTAAGACTCAGGGGTAATCTCATCAATACATACAAATATCTGATGTGAGACAATAAAGAAGACAGAGCCAGACTCTGCTCCACGGGGCCCAGTAACAGGACATGAGGCAATGGGCACAAATGCAAATCCACATAATTAAGCTTAAATACAGCAGAACCTTTATTACTGCAAAGGTGGTTGATGACTGAAACAGGTTACCTAGAGAGTTTGTGGAGTCTCCATTCTTGAATATAATCAAAACCAAACAGGAGAAGACTCCCAGCAATCTACTCAAACTGAAGCATTAATGTTGAACTAGATGTTTTTCTTCTATCCCCAATAATTCTTCTTTACCAGGACAAAGCTAGAAGAAAATTAATATTCCATTATTTCTAGGTACCCTTTCTGGTGTGGTAATGAAGCACTACAGTTGTGTGTATAGCTGTCAACTCTGTGTTCTTTATACACCTTGCATCATGAGGTCTGCTTTCCACATTTGTTTAGTAACAGAGAGCTGTGCAGTTTATTACTTGGCTCAGAAAGATAAAGTCATGAGTATAAAGCAGGAGAACTCATGCAAAAAGAAAAATAGGAAGGTCAGTGACAAAATTTCTCTCCCTAATATCGTTAGTGCATGGCCGTGTCTCCCACTCAGCTCAGATGAAAGGTTGCAGAGGGAAAAATCTCTAAATTTTGCTAGAAAGTATAGGCCTTAACCAGAACACCTGATTCCACAAAACAAGCTGTGCCCCTTTTTCTGTAATACAAGGTATTCCAGGTCTGCAAGGGCACAAAAGTGAAGCTCTGGAATAGAGCTTCCTACCCTGGAAGCGTTTCTAACCCTTTTATTCTTCTCCACATGGCAGATGCTTTTCAAAAACCAGTAAAACCTCATGTCATTTCTCCTTTTCTCTAATGCATAGCACTCAAAGGAAACAAATTCCTCATTATTTCTCTCACAACATTACAGAAGCTAAATAAAATGGAGAACAGAACTAAATAAAGTGGAGACCCACTACCCATGTGCAATGGCTGTTTCCTTCACAAATTTCTCCATACCCCATCTGTTTCAGGGGAAAGAAGGGGTACAACATCCCTCCTCCTGAGAAGTCATGGCATAATGTAAAACAAATGGAATGGAACAACTGGGTTTTGGTACCATTCAGTGCCTGCAGACAAATGAATTCACCACACATCATCTTACGCAGCCACTAAGGAAAATAATTTACTGCCAGGACAGTGCCTCTAAAAATCTCTGACACTTCTCTCAACTCTATTCATCACAGCCTGGATTTATTAACTTGCAAAAGATTGTTTAAAACTGAGCTCTTCTGGTACTTGAGAAATGGGAGGCTGAGTAGGATAAGAACAATAGGACTCTCATTTATGTGATTTAATTAAGCTCGATGGAAGCTTCTGATTAGAATATGTGTGGGCAGTGGTTTCTTCCCTATTTAAAATGTTATTAGAGGGAATCCAGTAAGTGTTTCATTATTGTTAAGTGCAATCAGAGAAGTTGTTTTCTACCAATTAAATGCTGCTAAATAAATAGTTAAAAGCAGTTAACAGTATAATGCTTTGCAGCTGGTGGATTTCTTCTCAGAAACTTCACAGTAGACCTGTTCCTCTATGCACACATAACAAGAGAAATTTGAGGAAAGCACCTTAAAAGCCAGAATGGTGCAGCTATTCATTGTCAAGATAATACTAATGAGGTAAGAATAACAGCTTTTTATGTAGGGGGAAACAAGATAAACGGCTTGCATCTTTCTCATGCACAGTTAAAGCTGCATGATGACTTGCATGTAGTCTGTGAAACTTCACTGAAGGGGGCTTCTGTGCCCATACACAAATGTGTCAGGGCTCTGTATTGCAAGAACACCTTGGTTCAACTTCTTTTCAAAATGGAAGCCTGAAACACAGACCTGTACAGCAAATTGTTACCACTTGTCTCATGGATAAAATCCAGAAGAGCTGGGGTTAGGTAACCTTCCCCCAATGCATCACTACAGCTCCACAGCTTTGGGAACAGCTGGGAAAAGACTCACTGAGAGCTGATCTACAAGCACTATTCCCACAGCACAGGGCTGTACCTGCTTAGAAGGACCTTTATTGCAGAGGTGAAATTAGGATGACAAAACCACACTTGTATAAAAAGGGAAAGTTACAATTTCTAAGTACACAGCCGAGAGAAGAGATGGAAAGTGGTCTTCCTAAAGTCCCCAACAGCTAGGTAAGTGTTTGTGGTGGGTTTTCTGTGCTGTAGCAAAACAAGCACATTTAGGGCACTTCCATTCCTAATTAGACATCATTGTGCTTATACAAAATTTTTGAAATACCTTAATTTGGAGGTAAGTCTTGTTGCTTTCTTAAAGCCCACAGAAAGCCTTTAAAACAAACAGCAATCAGAGCATAAATAGAACATGGATTTTACTCTTGACACATGCCCATCCCATTTCACCAGCAGAACATCTGTGAAGCATTTCAGATGTGAATGTTACATTGTTCTACTCCTAAAATGAGAGGTGAGGGAAACAAGAGAATAGATTCTGAGTTGCAACTCTGCCTTTTTTCCTTTTCCAAAATCCATTTTGTTTTATTACCCCTGTATGCTTTGCCTGGCAACCCCAAAGCACACTTGTCTCCCACTAATACTTGTGATTTTTTTTACTTCCCTCAGTTTGGTGTGGTTTCTTGCATAAGCATGGTATTCCAAGCACGGAGTTATATTTAACAACCCTCTCATTTCATTGTTTGTATGTCAAGTCTAACAATGGAAAACCACATTAAACACAGACATATTTGCTCTTTAAAGGCATTTTCAACTAAGGCTGACAAGATGGAGTCACAACTGTCTCCTCAATAATATAAGAATGTGCAATCTTTGCCAGGCAGCATGTACTTTGATACTCCTCTACTTATCTGAGTTACTGAAAATAAGTGACCTCACCTTATCTAAAACGGTCTCAGATCCCCTTTTTTTCATATACAAATAAAGTGGAGCCCTTTCTGCCATGCTGTACTGTCATAAATTAAGGAATAAGCAGTCTCAAAGGTTTCTCTCAGAGGATATAACTTCATGTTCTGCATTCATTTACAAGTAGTGTTACTCTTCCATGGTTACTCCTACAGGTACACAGTGAGAACTCGCAGTTTGAGCCATCTTTCTCCCTGCCATTTTAGATTGCTGTCTACAGAAATTTTAACACTGAGATAAAAGTTAGAATCTCCTAGAGTCTCATGAAGCATCAAGAAATGAAATACAGGGGAAACCAAAAGGACAGCAGCAGACACAAATACTCCTGCAATTATCAGAAGACAGAAGTACAGGATAATCATAAATCCTGCAGATAACACTGCAGCCTAGAGACAGGAAAGTCAGTTGTAGTTGCAGGCCTGTCAAGGACTGGGTATCAGTCCTCTCCCCTGCCACTGTCAACTCACAAGCTGGCACTGAAAAGTTGTGAGCTGTCACAGAGAATTCATGGGCTTACTACTGAGCAACTGGACCATCAAAAAAAACCCCTAGAACCCACGATGTAACGTTTCCTTTTTTTGATTCTCAGTCTAGGTCTTTATTTTGGTGCTTACTGAGAAACTGCCCACGTTCTGTGGAGTCAGCAACCCACAGAACAGTTAACCTGATGTGTGTGGGTCTGTGCACTGCTGCTCAGATTCCTTGGCTGCAGGACAAACTCACTCCGCTGACAGAAACAGAGGAGCCTGCAGGTAGCTCCCAGTTGGTATCAGCAATTATCCTGCCTGGGAGGTCTTGCCTTATCTGAAAGTGTGGCAAGAACTTCTCATGATAGCCTCCCTCAGGAATACAGCTGTTTTCTTTTAATGAAATTACATTTTACCTTGAAGGACCAAAAGAGAGAGGATCTCTTCACAGCCAGGGTTGGGTCTGCTCTGTGCAATGCACCAGGGGAAAAGGCATCTGGACTCCAGCTGATGTTGCACAGATGTGGAGCACCCAGTATCTGCAAGGATGCAAGATTTATTTGTTATTTATATTCGTGTTCTTCTATGTCATTAAAGGAGTTATTATGACTTTTTTTGTTGTTGAGACTTTCTTAATGAGATCCAGAAAGAAACCTGCACTGTCTCTCTTTCACCTCAATGCTCCTGACTTCCCAAGCCCCTGCAGAACAGATTTGGAGGCCTGTAGGTCCAACCACCAAGTGTACACATGAATTTACAGCTTCTAAGGAGGACAGACACTCTATATACTCTAAACACCTTTTCAGATATGGGATATAGTTTTTAATCCCCACTTTGCAATTTGTGCAAGACTTCAATGATAATTTCTGGATTTTGACGTAACAGCTAAGCCTGAAAAAAACTTGGAGTCAGAATAGAGGTTGGTGAGGTTAGATGAGAACAAGTGTGAAGGCAGCACCAGGAACAGGTAAACGGGTCATTAGTAGAAGAGCGGTTGCTGCACAGACATCAAGAGAAGGTTGCATCACTTGAAAAGAAAAATCTGCTTTGAGAAGTAAGTGAAGTATTACAGTAGATTCAGTCTTGATTATGCTGAAGGATTGAAGAATTTCTATCACTACAAAGAACTTCATTTCTGGAGAGTTAGTTTTCAAGAGCTCAGAGCACAAGTACGTGCCATAAAGTTAATCAATACAGGTTTAGAATTTAAGAATCTGACCGAACTCCCTCATGTACAGCAACCTCTGTTCATAATGCTGTTGAGCCCCTCTGCATTTTAGTTGGGCTTTGTTTGAATAGTGCTAAAAAAATCAGTGTTTCAAGTACAAAGAATAGTGTTATGAAATTGGGAATAATATAAAAACTACATTACAGTAGGTTGCTCCCAGTGCATCAGCCTATTCTCAGTAGGACTATAGAACTACTAAACTGGATCATATCCATGGCCTGCTCCAGTACTGCCCTGCAGCTATGACCAGGACCAGACATTTGAGAGGAAGAAGTAATCAACTCTACAGGACACAATAGTGTAAGACCTTCCTCCAAACCAAATTTCTTCCTGACTCTGTGCTGTGAGCTGCAGCCTGGCTTACACCCTTAACCTATCACTATAGTTAGAGACACTGTTAGTCCACAGGAGCTGGAGATGCCACACAAAGCATGTCCAGAACAGCTGCTCCAGTGGAGCAGCTCCTTGTTAAGAGCAGGCCAACAGAAGGTTGCCATGAGCAAGTACTGCTGCCAACTTCAACCCGGTGCCCTGAGCACAACTCATTTAGCACTTTCCATTTTACAGCAAGAATTGTTCATCAGACGCTGAGCCCAAACCGCACAGTCTAAAACACTACCATGCTAAGCATTGTTTCACAGTGTGACATCTGAACCTCTCTTCCAAGATATTTCTCACTCAGTGTTCCATGACCAAGGATTTCTCCACAGGAGCCTTCTTCACAGAGTCAGAAAAAATAATCAACTCAAGCTTTTTGTGGACATGACTTTCTTCTCCTTTCATAGATCTGATTTTTTTTTTTTTAAGAGAGACTAAAAAGAAATCCTGGATTTAATATTTAATCCTATTGCAGCTAGTTTGCTGACCTACACATGTTTTTTCTGATCATGCTTCTAGTTCAACTGAGCTCTTCCAGCAGGTGAGTATGTTGAATTAGATGCTTTAAGCCAAATTCAACTATACTGGCTAATTGAGTTTACCAACTTCCATTAATTGTTCCTTTTCTTGCTGGATTCACAGATTCCTGTTAAGCTTTTGTTCTCAATGTCTTTTTGTGGCATTAGCCAATGCATAACAGCTACAAATTTCCTTTTATATGCACAAAATATTTGCATATTGCAAACATTAATAAGTGAAACAAGTTCAGTGGGATAGAAAAAGAGAAAGGAAATGAGATAGAAAATAATTTCTTTTTTTCTTTCTTTAAATGGAGGCTAGGCCAAGGCAGAGTAATTGTTGCCTGCTGGTCTCACAAACTACGCTACAAAAATGTATACACTGATAAAATAGCATTTATTTTAGTCCTATTCAAAATCACACCACACTATGAACAATTACGATATGAATAAAATGGGACCCAAATAGGTTACATTAAAATACTAAATGGAACAGGAATAATTTTGCAAAAGAAAAATTAATCCACTGTATGAACACAAACATTAACCTATTTCCAAGCAAAAGATGTACTGTGAGTGGAGTAAGGAAGGGCAAAGGGCAGTATTGAGACTGGGAAGCAATATAATTGCATTCTATTGCTAGATCTGCTGCTGATTTCTAGAGTGTCTTTGGAAAAGTCAAAGTGCAGAGCTTTTTTAGCTGACACAGCAACCCCTCTCCTCCTTCTTCCTTCCCTTTCTCCCACTTATCTGGAGCCATGTTCATGACTGAAGAAATTTCCCACTGCCTGGCATCCCTACAACTCAGAGATCTGAAAAAGATTATAACCTATTTTGATGAAAAAGAATCAGTTTTTTGATATTTAATAAGTAGCACAAAAATAAACATTTACCATGTCAATTTAGACATTAAAGACATCCATTCTAACAAATTCTATTTTCTAATACAAGCAAAAATCAAGGTATGTTGGAAATTACTCAAATCAAAACATTTTAAACTTCACCTAATTCATCAGTAAAATGAAATCCTATTATTTGCCCTGTTTGTCAATATAAGTTCAGTAACAGAAGTCAAATGCAAATTTTTAAATTTCCACTTTTAAGGCTTCTAGAGGACATGTTGCACTTAAATACTCTGGAGAACTAAAAAGGTACTCAGGGTGCATGAGGACCAGCCACTCACTGTTTATATGCAAAGAGCTTTGCCTTGAAATTCCTATAAAGCTTCTCACGCCAAAAAAAGTCTGTCAAAGTAAATACAAAAATTCAACAGATTGCTTTTTCATGTCTTCCATCATGTTTTACTACTAAATGTGAAGTGTGATCAAATGCCAGAGTTAGCTTTATGATATACAATAATCTTGTATTAAGCTACTCCTGGCATTAAGGAAATAACATTTTAGAGATACACTGGTATGTGATGCTACCTACAGACAAAGCAATTGAAATTTATCAGGAAACCATTTAGTCTATTACAAAAAGAGGGCCTAGTTAAAATGCTTTGATGGCTCCCAGGTACTATAATCTGTGGTATTCATTTGCCATATGGAGTTGTAAAAAGAGCTTATGGGGACACTGCACACACTTGTGTGAAGCTGTCTGAGGGACTGGGGTGCTTTCCACTCTCCCCTGAGTAGTTGCTAAGTGTGTGCTTCCATACACACAGTCAGCCTATCCAGCCAGTGCCAAGGCGCTTTACACCCTGAGGACTCACAGCACTGCACATTCCCCTGCTTCCTCAGGTGAAAACACTGAAAAAGCACTGGGAAAAGAGTGGTCTGACCTTTCAACCTTTCCAGCCTGCAGAAGAGCCAAGCATGTTAGATCTCCACTTGCTCTTACTGAACACAAAAAAGGAGAACATCACCTCAACAATTATACCACATCTGTCTGTCCATAATTCTGAAACTCATTTTCTCTTACCACTTTGAGAATCACAGAGTGATAAATACTGATGAACCCTGCATATTCAAACAATACAAGGAAAGGATACAAGATGTCTCCATTTGAAGTGGCTTTTCCACAAGCATTGGTTGCATTCAAAGGAGCAGACAATGATTCACCATTCCAATGGACAAGTGGCATCCTTCAAGAGTCCATACTGGGACCAGTAACAAAGATGTCTATATTTAACATCATTGTCAGGAACACAGACAGAGGGACTGAGTGCATCCTTGGCCAGTTTGCAAGACAGCACCAAGAGCAGTGGTGCAGGGAAGTGGTGCAGTGGCAAGGGATGTCATCCAGGTGATCCTAAGATAAGCCTGAGGCCCATGGGAACATCAAGAAGGTCAACAGAATGGAGTACAAAGTTCTGCATCTGGGTCAGGGCAATTCCAAACATGGATTCAGGCTGAGATGTGAAGGGGTTGGGAACAGCCCTGAGGAAAAAGGCTTGGGGATACTGGTGATGAAAAACTGAATACAACTTGGCAGTGAGCGCTCACAGCTCAGAAAGCCAAAGGTGTCCTGGGCTGCATCCAAACAAGTGTGGCCAGCAGGGAAAGGGATGGGACTCTGCCCCTCTACGCTGCTCTGGGGTGACCCCACCTGCAGTACTGCATCCAGCTCTGGGGTCCCCAGCAGAACACAGCCATGGACCTGTTAGAGCAGGTGCAGAGGAGGCCACCAAACTGATAAGAGGGCTGGAGCACCTCTCCTATGCAAACACATTGAGAGACCTGGGTGTTCATCTCATCTCTGGAGAAGAGAAGACTCCAGGGCGATTGCTATAAAGCAGCCTTCCATTCCCTAAAGGGAGCCTACAAGAAAGGCAGAGAAAGAACTTTTGCACAGGGAGGTAATGATGGAAGGGTAATGGCTCTAAACTCAAAAAGGGTCAATTTAGATTAGATGGAAGGAAGAAATTCTTCCCTGTGAGAGTGGTGAAGCACTAGAATAGGCTGCCCAGGGAAGTTGTCAATGTCCCATCCCAGCAAGTTTTTTAAGACCAGGTTGTATGGGGCCCTGAGCAACTTGTTTAGTGGAAGGTGTCCCAGCCCATGGCACGGGAAGTTTGGAACTCAATGGCCTTTAAGGTTTCTTTCAACCCAAACCATTCTATGCTATTTTAAAAGCTGACAAGAGTGATCTTTCTGAAACATTTCCTGTATTTGCAGCTAATGTTGCCCTAAATCCTCCAAGAATATTTTTCCCTGAGTATCACACAATGGGCTAGATATTCAGGAACTAAATGTATATGTCTCAGATTTAAATCAGTTATAGATCTTACCCAATGAGCACGAAAAAGCTATTCTCTTGCACATTATGGGACACAGAAGAACCCAACCAAAGCAAAAAATATGTTAGCCAATTGCTAATGGGAGGAAAAAGACTATTTTTTTTCTTTCTGATGCATGTACAAGGTAAAATGCAACTCTAAATGCAAGCATTTTGCCTCTATTGGCATCATTTATAACTGCAACATAAATGAGACCAGTACAAGGACAGTTAATAGCTTTCTTTCTTGCTATTAGCACCACCAGAGTGTATTTTGAGGACACAACTGAAATTAACAGAAACAGTGCAAAATAAGGTAATCTTAGATGGCAGCTTTCCAGACAACTACCTTTTTGCCAGTTCTTCTTTAAGTAGGAAGCCCAAGACAAATGCAAGTAGAGAACAAAAAGTAAACTTTGTTTCTAAGCCAACATATACAGAACAATTTTTAATACTTTATGTGACCCTGATAGGGACAACACTGATTCTAAAAAAAATGATTATTGTACCCTAATAATTAATTCCAGATCTAGTCAACAATGGTTTCTAGAGATTTTAATACAAACATATATTCACTTGGTTTACATTAGACATTCTGCTCAAAATCTATACTTAGATATTCTCAAATACCATAACAATATGTACCAAAACTACAGGGAAAAGTAGATTGGCAGATGTGATTTTAAATCCTGAGTAGCTTCAGAATTAAAATCACAGCTAGCGCAGACTATAATTCAAAGGCCGTAGAATAAATCACAATCTTTTCAAGAAAGTCTCTACCTTAGCACGACAATAATGAGTAAATGAATTTTAGAAAAATCTCCCTCAATTTTGTTAGAGACACTTGTAAGTTGATCTGTAATTGGGGTTAGCCTCAAAAAATAGGGATCATTATCTGAACAGCTTGCAAACTATTTCTGTAAAAGAAAAGTCTGAAAAGGTAAAGTGCTTTCCTCTGACAAATGCAGCAAGGAAATGTTCATATTCCAGCCTCATAAAGAAGTTTGGGGGACCATAAAAAAAAAAAAAGGAGGCTGGATAAATTACAGACAGTCCCTAAGGGATGGAGGAATTTCCTTCTCTAAGGACAGTGGAATACCAGTTTAGTCATCCAATGATTGCAACAAATATGGATTTGGTATATATTCCTTTTTTCCCCCCCTATTAGTCATGGTCCACTAAACACATCACTCACTGCTATGTATGCTGTGCTGCAGAATCTCCTCCCGCCTAACTCAGACCTAATGGCACACATGGCACCTGAGTGCTTCTAATACGTCCCAGAGAGCTAATACAAGCTTTATGGAAGAACATCCTGTCCAAGAGAAAACATTATGTTCTTTCAAGCCAAAAGCTCCACCTTACACATTTCTGTGAATGGTCTCTCGTTTTACTTCAGAATTTTCAGTTCTTCAGACCTTTTGATCTCTTCTCATATTCATGCCATACAGATACACATATTTCTTTTAATGTGAGAAAGTAAGAGTGTCAAGGTACCAATCCAATACACATATTTTTAATAAAGTGAAGACTTGATAGCAAAGTATTTTTCACCCAGTTCTCTCCCTTCCCTCAGATTAAACTGGCTACCTTTGAGCAAACCATTTATGTCAGTACCTCGAAATATCAGTTCTGTCCCAATCACTCATCATCATTCTGCTGTCCCAGTGCTGTGAGAAAACAGCATCAGTGGAGCAGAAAGTCACCTGCCTGCATATGGGCTGTTACATTAATTTTCCAAGAGAGGAAAGGAAGAGGTTTTGGGAAAAAAGCATACTTCCCTTATATCCACTACACAACACATTGGCTTCTAATACATGCGTCTGTTTTCAGGCAGGACACAGCACTGGGTTATGCTTCGGAAGTTTTCATCTATTTAAAGGATAGAGTTGATTTATTTTTCTTTCATCATGGTTCCACAGCCACATTTAGGAAATGTGATTCAGGCTGTCACCTAGAAAATAAATGTGTAGACTGGGTTCTCTGGTGTCTTCTGTATTCCCTCTTAATGTGTGAAATCCTGAAGAGGTTTAACGAGTACTACTCCTTTTTGTTAAGTAGTTCTTGAGAGAACTGTTGTCACCAGCTGCTTCCTATGCAGTGGCAACAGACCCCCATCTGCACTCGGTCCCTGTGGGGACGCTCATCCTGTCTCCATGTTTCTGTCTGGCAGGAAAGAGGGGCACTCATCCTTGGCCTTCCTGCCTGACCTCAGAACAAAGAGCTCTGAGCAGAAGGAAGTGCAGATAAAACTCACCCACATGATCTAATACTCACTCCTAATACACAGCTAACCCCTCCTCTGCACTGTTCTTCCAAAGCAACAGCAAATTTGTTGTAATACTGTTGTAAAATGAGTAAGAGGGGCACAGAGGCAGATGTAACATCTGCAACTCTGCTCTGATCAAAACAGATTAAAATTTATATCACACTGAATTGTTAAAGTTTTGGTTTTTTAAGGTTAGATCTCAAGTAGAACTTTGCCACTGCAGTATTTTCCCTCACATGCGTGGCAGTGGTGAAATCTATGAGTAAGTGAAAATAGTTTCTGGGATTCTATAAAGACAATGCTATTCTCTGTGGCCTAGAACAACTGCTTGGATAGGAATTTAACTAAATTACCTGGATTTTGATTTAATAAATTCTGAACTTGAAATCAGAGGACAAATATTAAAGTAATTCTTACATAATTTCCAAAAAAAGAAAAAGAGAAAGTTCACAACAGTGATACACAGCCAATGAAAATACTCTAGTGTATTTGAGTGTGCAACACAAGATTTATTCTCCTGTGTATAAAAATGTTTCACACATTCAAATAAATGCAGCTGTGTTTATTCCAGAGAGCAGAGTTCCAGATGTATACATACAGAACTCCAGATATACATATGAGCACCTTATTACATTACAATTTTCCATTACATTTTTCTAACACTTAGGATTTTATGTCACAGAGCCCTCTGGAATATGCCCCAGTACTTTCAGCACTTGCCCAAACAATACCTGAAATCCTAAGGGCCACCCAAGTTTGAATGGCTGTGATACCACATCCATGTTTTGCCTGGAATTGAGAGAAGGCTTTCAGATTGTAAGAATATAAGGTACAGGTTCAGTACTTGAATAATACCATTCTTTCAGCAAAGTGGTACAACTGTGAAGTCTTAGACCTTACATAACTTCAACCTATACTAAAAAAAGAGCAACTCCAGAAGAAATTCATATTTTTGCAAACAGGCAATGTCTGCTTGCAGCCACAGTATTGAAGAAATGCCAAAAAAGCTGACAGTGATACACACACAGGAAGGCACTGGACTGAAAATGTCTGCTGATTTTTAAACAAAAAAAATTTCTTCTCTAAGTCAAATTACATTAGGATGGATTTCAGAGCCTCACAGCATTAAGTAGCAGCTCTCATTAATAAAAATGCAAAAGGTATTAAGAGCACAAAGCAATAAGCTTGAAAACATAAACCACACCATTCACTGCCCAGCCTGCTTTTTAGATACCATCAGCATTACTGCACTATTTAAGACACAGACTATAGAATTAGTACTGCCAATGCAAACTGCTGTGTTCTCTAAAGTGCAAACAAGAACCCTAGACAATTTAGATTACAGTTCTATAGATTATTTCACATAATTGTTTGTTTAGCAGATTATATTCTCAATATGAAATGTACAAAGGCAATATACATAGTAAAATGTCATGGAACACAACCTGAAAATCAAAGCCACAAAAGAGTGTAAAATAAACAGAAATACAGGGAAGATTCTCTACTAATGTGCAAAATGGGTTACTTATATTACGAAAATATTATTTTTTTTACCAAATAGCAAAGGACTGCAGCAGGAAAAAACAGTGAAAACACTGTTTTCAAAGACAAAAATGTAAGATCAATTTAGACATTTTGGGTTTTTAGTCCATCAACTTATTTTGAAGATTTCAAATAACTAGATACTAGAGGCATTTATTTTTTTGAAACCATTTGTGAAACCTTTGTGCAAATCACTCTGAAACCTGTAAATAAGTATTTCTCAAAGAATAAAAATGTAAGTGCATTTCACAGTCGTTTTCTGATTTGGTTCATAATTTAGTAAGTCTGTTCTCTGTAAATTATCATATGCTGTATAGCAATTGATTTTTAAAATAAATCAATTTCTCAAATAAAAACCATCTATCTTTATTGACTAATAGCACAGAGACAAGTTGGAAATACTTAAAACATAATTGTTAAGGGATCTGATCCCTGAAAAAAGAATTTTGCTTTCCATAAAATTACTCCTTAATATTTTAACTCCTTCATAGTGCAGACAGTCTAGAAGAATAGTATCAAGAAGCTTCCATGACACTTCCCTTCTGGCCTGAGAACTTCTATATAAGGAATGTACACAAAGGGCACATTTTAGGAGGTTGCTGGCACCTGAAAGTGGCCCCTGAGGTACAGATGTAGCATTGCTACCATGAGAGCTTATAGTTAACAGTTTAAAAATGAGGTGTGGAGGGAGAGAGCCCAGCATTGAACCTTTTCCGGCGCACACACTGAAGCACTGTACTGCTTATGTATCCAGCAGAACCCTCATTCAGCTTGTAAAGTCTAATCCCATACCAGGCATACTTCATGGAAACAGTTTAAAAATAAGTTTTCCCAGTGAATAGCAGGTGGGACTGCCCTGCAAAATCTTTTTTGGCTTGGGGCACAAATCTGCTGAAATACTTCACCCTAAAGAATGATAAAAGAAGAATTGCTTGAAACTTTGGTCTAGTCTGGCTGGTGTCTGGACAGAGCCTGATAACTCTTACATTTTATGAGGGAATCTGCCACACTGTGTGTGTTTACACTGCAGTTGATGAGCAGCTGAAACAGCCACTTTCTGTTCTAGGTGGTCTCCCAAGTTCGAGCATTTTTTCATCCAGAGACAGACTGAAGGGAATCCACTGTACACATTGAGCTGTAATGGGATTTGCAAGCACCTAAAAAATGAAAATACCTTATGCTTGCTGCAACTGAAACTCCAGACCCTTTACTAGCAGATGACTGGATTGCTGACAAGATTTCAAAGAGCTGGTGATAATGAAGTCAGGCATAAGCAACCTGCACACCCTGGAGGAGTCAGTAAAGCAAAGTGAGAGGGAATTTGACAATTAGATTGTGTTAGAAAGCACTATAGTACAATGCAAACAAACTAAGTGATTACTGACAAGTCAGCAGTGAGATTATCTGAAATAGTCCGAATTTATATTAATCCACCTATGCACATTTCTCCCTCATATAGACTCAAAATACCTTGGCAGGACTATTAGCTGTTCAAGTGAGGTATAATTTAATCCTGATTTAGCATTTCTACAAGATGAATTAAAAGGGCATGAATATGCAAAACTGAAATTGTGTTAATTAAACACCCTCTATATTATGTGCTGGTTTTGACTGGTGTAGAATTAATTTTCCCTACAACACCTAGCACACAGAATAAGACAATGGACTTAGAAAATGTGATAAATACTAAAATAGTTTTCCTAATGCCTGAAATATGACACAATATTATATTTTGATCCAAAGTTCAGGTCTTTCCTGACAGAGTGGGACAAATACACTAAGGACACATCCTACAGAAAATATAAACACTGAATATAAAGAACATTGGTATCGAGTGCTACTACTACAACGTAGTGGCACAGGGTACTGCTTTTTCTGGATTTCACCTGTAAGCCACTGGAAAAGAGAAACTCCTCCAAAGGTTAACTTAAAGCATCCAGACTGGGCTTCTCTCCTTAGACAACCCTCAGGCTGACTCCATACTGGGTTCACTCTTGTAAGAATAGGAAGCTTTCTCTTCTTCCTATTTATAAACAGCATTTCCTAGTCCCCACTGTACCTGTTTTTTATTGAATTCTAGCAGCTCACTGACTCTTTCCCAAACTGTCTCATCTGTGCCCCCAAATCCACATCAAGTGCATTTTAATGCCTTATTCATACAGAACTGAGAAGGATCATGTTCATGAATACCATTATGAATGCTAATACTCCAACAACTACAAGGAAAGTCCACTGCTTGTCTTCCCTACTGATCCCTTCCACAAAGGATAACTGATCTTTTGCACTCAGCCACCTGTGCACAAAACAATTCATGGAAGCACAGAAGCCAGACAACATCAATGACTTCGTAAGGCTGTGCTTACTCTTTCAGTATTTCTCTACAATATCCTGTCCAGTGCCTGCAATGTCTGTTTCAATGTAGAAAAAAACTACACCAGCAAAAAATACAAATTCAGACATGAAATATCCTTAACCTGTGACACTCTGATAATAATCTGCAACGAGCACCAGAGAAGTGGAGGGTCCTGGGCTGCAAGGCACTACAATGTTAGCAGTAAAAGTAAGTTTATGTTACTATGACAAGAGGGATCCAAATTCCAGTGTTACATCTAATCTGCAACATAACAAACTGAATATCTCCATGTCCTTCTGTGCTAAATTTTAGTCTCTTGAGCATTTCTTATTTTCAACCATCATACAGTTACTCTCCACTGAGATGCACAAAAAGTTGAAAAGGCTTCCAAACAAGAAAATATTCTCAGAAATAGATATGTGAAACCAATGTGGGTATCATCTATTTTAGAGAAGTAAATTAGCATTTGTTCTATGTGATTAAACAATCCTTTATTGATCAGACAAAATTATGCTTTTCAAAAAGAATGAATGTATCAGTATAGCTCACCAACTCTGTATGAACCATACACTGTGCTGCTGCTAAACACTATTTATTCCTTTAACACATGACCACGGAATGCTGGCGTTGGATGGCACCTCTGGAGATCACCTTGTCCAACCCTCTTGCTCAAGCAGAGCCACCCATAGCTCGTGGCCTAGGGCCACGTCCAGATGGCTTTTTAATATCTCCAAGATTAGAGTCTGAAAGACTTCACAACCTCCCTGGCAACCTGTGCCAGCACTCAGTCACCCTCACATTAAAAAAAGGATTTTTTGGGGTTCAGAGGGAACCTCTTCTTCTTCACCATGTGCCCATTGCCTCTGCTCCTTTGGATGAAGGCCTTGCTCTGCTACAAAAGTTTTGTTTCTACTGCCAAAGTTTACCACTCATTTTATTTCCTATCTGATTTGTATGACAAAAATAGATATTCTAATATACTTGTACTACCTGGCAGCATCATCAGACAGTTATCAACACACAGAGCAAACTATCACTTCACTGTATGACATGTAAAATCTCCTCAGTTAGTCACCAAGGTTTTGTTTGAGCCACAAGCCTGTACTACCCTACATCACAATGGCATTTAATTTTTATTAACTAATGAATACTATTTTAAAATAAAGTGTTTCCACTCAGGCAGCTAGTAACATTATGCCTCTTTCTTCCCTAATTTTAAGGCAAAATGCCTACTGTGGGTTTTGTGTTCTTCTATATAAATTTGCATGCAAATAGGAGCTGTGAATTAGGTAATGAAGTAGGCCCTGGCATTATTTTTGTCATTTCCAGCAAATCCCAATGGCAGACAGCACATTTAAGGCAACTTTTTATCTGAAGTACAAGTTTGGCTGGCATCAAGGCTGCAGACTGCCATGAAAAATGCAAAGTAAAGAATACAACCAGCAAAGGGCAAAGTCAGAGGGCTCTAGATGAACTTCTAGCTGGAGATATCCACTCCCATGAATCCCCTGGTGCCAACAGAACCACACTGAAGGAAGTGTCTTGAGGTTCTTGAGTTTAGATGGGAGGCTCCATGCAATGAGAGAGAGGAGGGGCCCAGCTGTGCAAGCCCCCTGGCACCGTAGCACTGAAGCAAACACTGCTGATCTGCCAACTGTGAAGTCTGTCCAGTTGCTAAACTGATTTAAACAAGTTTGGTACATCTTAGTGCTTGTACACAGAAGTACACGAGGAGAATTTGAATGTTTATAATGTCACGCTTGGCTAAAGGCATCTTCTCACTGCCTGACTGTCAATAACCTCAGCACCTCTACAGCACTTTGGGGCAAGAAACCCCCAGAGGGCAGATAGGCTAAGTTCCATGCAAATGTGAGGAAAAAGAGAGGGAGACATCTATCTCTTTAAATGTCCAAGGAAGAGTGGCAGTAGAAGGAAAAAACAGCTTAGGGCTAAGAAAACATAAAGAACTTAAAGCTTGGCAGACAATTACATCATGAACTATGCACAGTGACTTTGATGGGCAAAAACAAATAACATACTGAAAATACTTCCCTTTTCATCATTTATTTAGGAAAAAAAAGTAATATCAAGAAAACAGTTGGGCAGTTATTAAACAGACCCAAAAGAACAATGAGAATGCCTTTTTTTAAAAAAAAAAAGAGTGGTTGAATGGGGACAAATAAGGTGAAAAGTCAGTTTCTTCCCTTCAGATGAGGGAAAATTAGGTCAGACAAAACTCTAGAAAATGTGCTTGAGGAGGCTTATGAGCTGCCAGAAGAATTGGCATTAGCTTCATGATTAATTGGAAGTCAAATTATTCAAAGTCTTACTTAAAAGTACTTGAAATTAAACAAACTTAAAGATCTTGGGACTCATTTTCCTTACACTTTGAGTACAATTGTAGAGGGGCTGACATCATGCACATAATCATCAAAACAATTCCTGTTCTACCTATTTAGCTGATGAAAGAGAACAGTTAAAGCAACTTAGAATGATAATGAAATTCCTGGCAAAAATGAATGGAACATATGTTAAAATGTGGAGTACTACAAACTAAATGGTAAAGACAACAATATCAAAATTAAGCGGTAATTCTGACATGTTTTTATGTATCATAACTAAAATATGATTGCAACATTTAAAACAAGAACAAGATCATGTTTAAAGCACAAAAGCAGAGACTGAAAGATGCCCTTAATTGTTTAGAGTAATTTTAGTTTGGTTTTTTGGGGGTTTTTTGTGAAGTGAATTTTACTACCAGAATTTCAGAAAGAAATATCATATGTGAATGAATACTACATTCACATAGAACTACAAAGAACAGGAACTCATCAATCCAAAACAGTTTTAGAATGTATTTCAATAGTGTATTTTAGAATATCACATACTGGTTTTTAAGAGAAGAAGTTGAATATTGAACTGATTTTTCAACAAAAAGTTAGAGGGTGGGCCATTTTGGAAATGAATTATTAAAAGTATTCAGCAAGAAATGTTATTTCAAAATTCTCTCATACCAACTGTAATGAACTAATAAATGTTTATGAATATTAATAGAAAACACTGGGGAACCTTTTTTTTAAATCTATCATCTACCTTTCCTGTGGCACCTAAATCACTAGAACACAGACATCTTGTCTTGATTAATGACATATCCACTATGGGAACCCATTTTTAAGCCTTGGTTGCACTCCATTGGATGCCTGAGACATCTCAGAACCCTCACTAATGAAGCAATGTATGTAATATAGTATGATATGTTGAATCATTTCAGTAGCAGTGGACAACTTTTCTGAAGAAAAAAAAAAAAAAAAGGTATCAGGAAATCAATAAGAAATTTATAATCGTCACAGAATTTTACCCAGGGTAGAAAAGTAAAAATACCAGTTAGAATCAGGCAAGTTAGAAATAACAGGACTAAAAGTCCTGAGGCCTGAAAGGGCCCTATATGCCATTTCTCAAGTAAATAGCAAAGGAAACATTTATAGTTTGCAGAAAAGTGCAAAACAACCATCCCGAGCCTTGCTGTGATGGAGTTAACTTCTTCATAGTTACTAATATGGTGCTGTGCTTTGAATTTGGGATCCAAACCAGTGTTTTGGCTTTCTCTGAACAGTGCCAAGGCTTTCTCTGTTTCTCACACCTCCACCACACCTGCAAGCAGGCTGGGGCTGCCCAAGAGGCTGGGAGGGACACAGCCAGGACAGCCGACCCCAACTGATGACATCACGCTCAGCAATAAAATAGAGAGGGGTGGAATTTTGGTAGGTGAGCCATACCTCATTGGGGAGCTGACTGGGAAACAGTCCAAACACAGGAGTTGATGCATGATTACATTTGTATCACCTGTTTTCTTTTCTTTCTCTTTTCTTCCTCTTCTCCTTTACTTATGTAGCAATTTTTATCCTGGCCCATGAGTCTTCCTGCTTTTGTCCTTCCTTTCCTTTTCCCTCACCCTCCTGCAGGATGTGTGGTGCTTCGCTGTCTGTCAGGATTAACCCACAACAACAGCATAGTTTTGTAATGGAGAGGTGTCCTTCTAAAAAGTCATTTTGTAGCATGAGTCAACCTGGTTTGCTGCCAGAATGATTTGACATTTAAAAGAGTTTATACCAAAATGTGCCCGTGTGCCATGTCTCGGATGACAAGACCTGGCTGCCTGCCCATTCACATCTGTTCCCAATATGTACCCCCAGAAAGCAGTTAAAATCCTATAACCACAGCCTCAATATTTATTTATTTTTCACAGCAAACAACAAGCTTTTTCATTAACTGAGCAGTGACTTTAGATCAAATGTGTTCAGATCTAATGAGTTCCTGTCATGCAGGAACAAGCATAACCCTTGACAGATGAATTCATATAAGAATTTGTAGACCTTAGTAAAGAAGAGGGAGGTAGAAAGAATAGATAAAAGGAAAATATAAACAAGTATTAAGACAGTTTGCATTTTGGCTTTTACCTCCAGCTGCATATTTAGTTTCAGAAGGATTAGAAAGCATAAACAAAGTGTCCAGGCATAATGAGTTCTCAGTTATGAAAGTAGATTAATTTTAAAAAAGTAGAAAGTAATCATAGCCATCTCCACCTCTAGGACAGCAGATTTCTGAAGACAGGTTAAAAAACAAGGATGAAATTTGGACCCAAGTTAGACCTGCTCTGAATTACATTTTTTCTACATGCTGACTATCAACATCTTCCATCTATGTTCTTTCCAAAAGGACTGACTCTTGCAAGTGATGAGTACTTCCCACTTCAGTTTAAATCTGTTACTTATTCATGCATTTAGATGTCTAATTTTAGACTTGTGTGGTTAGCAAATATCAGCCTTGGACCATATTAAAAATAGCATCAGGATTTCTTTGTTCTGCTTTGAATTCTCAATGGAAACAAAAGAATGCTTTTCAGTTTTTAAGCCTCAGACTTTTAAAAACACTCTGAGGTGTATGGAAGTCAAGGGTGCTTGTTTTTAGGGCATTGCTCATCTTCTCCATTCTCCCTCTCCCACTCTTCACTCCACTTGAAGGCACGCTCCCAGTTCCTGCTTTGTTCTCTGGAGAACTGAGGTGTGATAATTCACCATCCTGCATTACTACAGAGTAGCAACGGATTTAATTTAATTACATACCTGATGACCAGCCCAAACCTTTCGTCCACACACAAGGTGTGTTTTTTACAAACATGTATCTTCTCTAACAAAGCAAAACATATATTTTAGAACAAATAAAAGCAAAATTCTAAGTAAATGAACAAGCCTATAGACAAGGACCCCACACAAGTGACAAGTGTGAGTCACCTGTCTTAAATGCACTGGGAACATGTCTTGCTCTTAGTTAATGAGAGTGGTACTAGATCCTACAGGTTCCCACCTTCACCTCTCTCTTAGGAAGCTGCAAGTGGTGGCTCTGCGATACAGATATTACACAGAATATTTGTTATACTCAACCTAGTTGATTAACAGCAATATCACACACAAAATCAGGGTTACAAAGACATATAACTTCCCCAGGAGATCTAGAGACTCTCTGCTGAGCAAAAGCCCAAAAACTCTCAAAGTCCTAAAGAAAGGGATTCATTTGGTTTAAGATCACATCTGTCCTAAAGCAGGAGTTCACTGATACAACCCTCTACTAGCACAGTGCAAAACTACTTCTACCAAACAGAAAAGAAAGAAAGAAACCAAAAGCATAAACAAACCACTAACTAATGTCTCAAAAGCACCAAAACTGTGAGAAGTTCATCACTTGTTCTTTAAAATTTTATAAAATTTTCTTGAGCAGTTGATGTTCTCCAAATTTTCATTTAATATTTATACAGAGATAGAGATACAAAGACACACATGTTTGACAATAAAGTATTCAGTTAGGAGTAGTGTTTAATCTTACTAAATCATTCTAAATCCAGGACTAAGCAAGATAGTTCAGGCGTGTTCTGCTTTTTAACCTATAAAACAAGAAATTCTTCTGAAATTTCTCTTTTTTTCAACGCTAATTTATTGGGGGGGGGTTAATTGGGAATTATTGGAAAACAGTCTCTTAAGTCATCTTTTGTTTTGTTTTATCAGTTGTCCAGGTCCCCTAAACAGTCAAGAAAATGCTTCAATTTTCCCTCATGCATCTTTAATAAAAAGAGTTTTGTTTTGAAAAATACTACTTGCCTTGGTGCATCAAGTGTTCTTCTCTGACATGGATATATTTGCAGTCTGAGTAAAAACCTTCATTCTCTCTAATTTTAAACTTTGGATTTTTCTATAATAATCAGTATCATGCCTAGATTTGAAGTATACACATTTTGCTATTTGCAATTTCAGGAATATTTTCTAAGCCTCATCTCTAAGCTCCAGCAGTTGCATACTAGAAAAATCAGGCAGAGGCATGGAACAAGGTGTGCATTGTGGATTGTACTGAAGCATTGCCTATGACCATGGCTCATCTGGCTGCTGGGTTAACAGGTCACTGGCATGGAGCCACCAAATTTCAGAGAACAGCCTCTTATGGTATTTTGATATTTCCCTTTCTGGATTTGTCCCAACAGGGAAGTGCTGGAGCATATGAAAACTGGGAGTGGAGCTGGGAAGCTAACCAAACTATTTCAAACCTCAAATGTTTAGGTTAGATGTTTATGTGGTCTTAACAGACTCACCCATCCCTAAATATTAAAGCATCAGGAATGATAATTTAAAAATACAGGAATGATACAACAGTGCCTGCCACTGTTAAGAGCATTTCACATTTCTTGCAATCAGTTCTGCACCACTGAGCACACTATGTGAGTACTTTGGGCATAGTTATAGAAATAGGATTTTGTCTTTTCCTAACTCTTTCTAAGCTTGGTATTGTTCATTGCCTGGATATGCTATCCATTTGCTGTGCTTGCTCCAGAGCTGCTGGAGGAGCAAGCTAAATAGGATCTGCTAAGTAGTCAGGTATCAATGCTGAGGGGTGAAAAAAAGCCAAAACAAAAACAAAATAAAACAAACAAACCCAGCCCTATATTCCTGCAGAGAACATGGTAGTATCCCATGCATGGTTCAGACCTCACTTGAGACAAAAAGACACAAATAGTTCTGTGCAAGATCCTGGATTTGGGTGTATGGGATTCATGGCTATAAAAAGACAGTAATCATTTCTCTACAGAGGGAGAGATCTTGCAGTGCTTGAAAGGGTCCTTATCACTGCAAAGCACATTTACCATGGGGCTTTTAGGGCCGTAACTGTTATCATTATAGTGCAAGAGTTCTATTGTCAGTACATTGCAAGGGTTCCATATTGCCAGAGTTTCATATCTCCTTATTGTTTCTTGTATGCACTAGAAGAAATTCTAGGCACTGACTCTTCCTTGTCCTCACAGCAGCCAACTGAGTCCAGTTCCCACCAATCCACTCCTTTATAACACTCTTCTTATGGGCTACAGGCGTGGCCTGTTAACATCAGGTCTGCTCCTAATCTTTAGTAATTGGTTCAGCTGCAACTCCTTAGGGGATAAGATTACATTCTGTACCTCTTTCATTTACCCATACTGTATCCCCCTACACATAACTACATCCTTTGATTTCAGGGGGGTTTTAACCTCAGCGCTGAACAAGACAAAGCACTGAAAGACTCAAGGGTCTGTTAGCTGAAACAGATCAAACTGTGTTTTTCTTTAATTTTACTTACAGTTCACAGTGATGGCCTCTTCGTTCACCAGTTTATTGTCCTTTTTTTGTGCTGGGCACAGGTGCCGGGGCAGCCTCTGTGAGGGGAGCCAGGGCTGCCCCACAGCCGGCTCCAATGGACACTACAGGACACGGCTGAGCCCCACAGCCCAGATGGAGACCGCTGGAAAACACACCTAAACTCGGGGCATAACCCTGCCCGGGAGAGATAAATGGGGGCGAGGAAGGTGCTAGAAACAGCCCCCGAAGGCGGAGGAGGAGCTGCTCCAGGCACCGGACCAGAGACTCCTCTGCAGCCGGGAGGGACCGAGCTCCCCTTTCTCATTTATCTCACTCCTCCGTTTGCTGCTCTCTCCTCACGGCTCTCTGAACAGGCCCGTGGGTGCTTTACACACCACACCCTGCATGTGCACGCCTGGTGGCGCAATCAGAAAATGAGAGAGGAGGAAAAGAGCTGACAAACCTCCAGTGTCAGCTGTGGGTGATGGCTCTGGGCGAGGGACGCCCTGAAGGACCTCAAGTGCAGAGCTGCCATGGCTGCCGCTGCCAGCGGGCCTGCACAGCCCAGCCCTACACCCTAAAGGGGCCCAGAAGGATTTAAATGTATAATTCCTTTCGCTCTGTTTTACCACGAGCATTTTAAACTGCATTAAGAAGCTTATACTAATGTTTTGAATCATTACGCTATCAGACTTTCAGTTTGACTGGCCACTGAGGGCAGACCTGAAAGCATTCAATAATGTTTCAATATTTAAGTGC
Source organism: Zonotrichia albicollis (assembly GCF_047830755.1). Lineage (NCBI taxonomy): Eukaryota > Metazoa > Chordata > Aves > Passeriformes > Passerellidae > Zonotrichia > Zonotrichia albicollis. The sequence goes on along the minus strand of NC_133819.1, from coordinate 102,433,731 downwards.
ATGATGATGAACAAACAAACGTGTTTTATCAATAAAGTATGGCCATGAACTGTGCAAAACAAATCTGGGATGACAAAGCTCAAGCTAATCTCATCAGCCCAGCAGCCTGCTATGTAAGATTTCTTAATGTCTTTGGTCTCATCTCTGACATTCTGCAAAAGTGATGTAAAATCCTTCACTGTGCAATTTTGAAAAATCTGGGATGGGCTTCATAGCAAGGTGTGTGAGCTCCTTGGAGGGCTGTAACTCAGCATCCAGCTTGGAGAGGGAGTTTGACCTTGGTTTGCCTTCTTCAGTCCCAGCACCTTGAAGATTTACTGCTCATATCGTAACTGATCCTAAAGGGTCATTTTGGAGGACAATTATTTTAGAAAAGATAACTCAAGAAACATATGAATGAATTTAGAAGAAAATGACCCACCTAACATTAACATAAAACACATAAAACATTACAAGTTTTCAGCCTAGGACAGTGTATCCTTTCAAATTTAAGCCAACCTAGGGAAAAGGAGAAAAACAGACTATTCAGATAAGATGGCAGGTGTCTTCAGACGTATTGACAGATGTCAAATAAAGGTTTAGTGGGAATGACACTGACATTCACCAAAGACAAATATGGGTGCCATACAGTGGAAGAGCTAATGACTTGTGTTTAATGTTGTTTTTTTTTTTTTTTTAAATCCTCCTTCTACAAACCACTCTTCTTTCATTAAAATTAGAGACCACTTTGACCAGACAGCCTTTTACACCACCAGTTACTTACTTCAGAAATTGAAGGAAGCTCCTAGTAAAGGACAACAATGGTGTAAAAGTAAATGAGGAGCAAAGCTTTTTTGTTTCTTGATTTTCCATGCACTTAAAAAGGCAAATTTGCTGGAGTGGCTTTGTTTACAAGCGTAGATTGAACCACTTGACCAAGAAAATTGATGATTAAGTATTTGCAGAAACATTTAGAAGTTAACATGTTCTGTTTTGAAACCTTCTTTATAAACTATTGTGTTTCTGTTTTTCAATCCAGGAAGTGCCAGAATTTCTTTTGAACATATTCTATATTCCCAAACAAAATTTTCATGAGTTAATAGCTTAAAACTGAAGACAATATTTTATTTATTTAGTTTTCCCCATAAAACTTGAAATAAAGTCCTATTCAGGTATTCAAACCAGAAACTATTAACAAAAAATAATATCACCTTGTAAATAAAATACCCACAAGAACTGCAAGAGGGGAAATTGATGGAAACTAGGGAGAAGGGAAGATACCTAATCTAACAGCCTTGGTGCAAAAGCAACACTGGTTTCAAAGCAATGATTTTGATATAGCTCTATGGATGACTGGCCTTTGTGGAAGTTTTTGAGAATATAGGAATATGAATGCTATGCTGCAGAATTTAAACCTCAGTAAATAACAGCAAGAACCTTCAGCTGTTTATCAAAGCTCTTTGATCTGTAAATCACACAAACAAATTTTACTATAAATTTTATTTTCTACTTCTTGAGCCTTCTCCACAAAAATAATGATACTAGAAATTCATATGCCAGTAGGAGTTCAAGTATATTGAAAAAGAAACACAGAATAATTAGCTATGAAAATATACTTTAAATGTTATCTCTCCACAGTAACCCACATGACTACAAATAAACAAATAATCTCTAATTATCTACATGGAATTTGTTGTGTCATCCACAATCAGGAATGATTAAATGTGCTCCTTTCTTTCTGCATTGTTTATTCTGCATTAGATATTTTATCGATGCAGCATGTCTTACCTGAAAGGCTACCCTGCTGTATAGCCTTGGCTTTAACATTGTAGAAAATTAACTGTCTCTAGAAAGATATATATTTTTTGTTATGCTTCCTTCAGTAGAGACAAAATTTCTTGATTTCTGGTTTAACACATTTTCTTACTAATTTATGTACATGTGAAACTGAGTGACTGGTGAGTAAAGAGAAGATAAATCCTCCCAGCTACAATTCTAAAAATAGATTTTGCTTACAGCAGATATCCATAGTGGAATCATCAACTTCTGTGTGTGCCATTTGATCCAATAGGAAATAATGTGAGTATACAAAACAGAGTTGAATGTTAGCAACAGTACATAGTTTTTAGGTGGCAATCAAGAATAATGCCTACACATACTGCGCAAGGAATAATGAAGGAGCTCAGTTAATCACATGAAATTGTAGCAGAAGGAGCCATTATCTTTGTTGTCCAAAACCAGCAGGTTTTAAGAAAAAATTTAATGGATGAGGCTTGGTCTTATTCCAAAAACAAAAGGGTCTGGAAACAAAAAGCTTGAGACAAAGGACTTTAACAAAGATTGCATAAAACTATTTGCATGTGTGCATCACTAAATTTTCCCAACAGAAGGATAAGTAAAGTCTCTTTGGTCCTCCTGATATACTAGTCCTTCACAGGAGAAACTAGAAATGCAAAGCAATGAGAAAAAAAAAAAAAAAAAAAACGAGATGCACATTGAAAATTATCCAGTGTCTAAAGAGGAAAATATTGAGGACTAAATATATTATTTACAAACAAAACCTTTTAAACTGTCCTAATCTTTGTATGTGGATGTTGATCTTTGCTGTAGGGATTACACCCATTTTACTGCTCCACGTAACATTGTTTTGGTACAGAATCTTTGTGGACTTGGAGTATCCTTTACTAAGACTGATAGAAGTCATCTTTCTCTTAGGAAACAATGGGATGAAGGAGATAACAGTAGACATTTCAGAGGCATGGTTCTTCCAGAAAGTAGATGTATGAACAGTGGAACAGAGTTAATTCTTTATGTCTTTAAAAGCTCAGCTAAGAAAAACCAAACCGCTTCACAGATGCTCGACTGTGCCTCTGCTAAACCACAAGCAGTTGCCAGTAGAAAGTATATGCCTGAGGAAAAAAAGCATTTCAAGCTTTATGGAAGGTAAGCTACTGTGAGAGATTCACAATTCTTTTGGGACTCAGCTTTGAAAACAAAGCTCATAATGTCAATATAGAAAAGCCCTATTGCTTTTAAACTGTATTTGAAAACACTGTAAGGGAAGGAGCTCTTTGTTTTGTTTTCATATGTAACAGTGGGATTTTTCAAGCATCTGTTTATGACTTTTACAGTCTGAGCATGGCTGGAAACAAAAGTAAGCACAAGTAATCAATGAACAATATTATTTTCTTTATTCCATTCTTTTATGTCTACCTTTCTCTTTAGGAAAACTGGTCATATTTCATACTCTAGAGGATAGGTTATATAAAAATTTGTCCTATATAGGAAGCAAGCATCCTCTGAGAATATAATTTCTTCCTGGCTAGCCAAACAATATTTTTATGCCTTCATATAGTTAAAAAATCTGTTTGACATTTCTGATTTAATACTAGAAAAGCACAAGCCAATTTAAAATATATAAAATCAATTATTACAGCTGAGTTCTCTTACCATGGCCATGTTCTCAATCAGTAGAATTACATGAGAGTTGTAACAAACTTCAATTCTACTACACAAAGGATATTCCATTTCAGAGACCCTGTCTACTAGTCCTCTGGAAGTAAAGCTTATTGTTCTCACAGCATGATTAATAGAAATAAAATAAAACACTACCAACAGCAAAACAAAACAAAAGAAACAAAGAAAAAGATAACTGAATTAGGTTTTTGAGTAGTAATTTGCAATTATCATTTTGTTATGTTTGCATATCAGGTTACAGAACATAAATATGTTTTCAACGTAATCCTTTTTGGTATGATGCCATTGGTGTTCTTTCCTAGTTAATTTATGCAACAAAAGTTATGTGCTTTGTGTAGCAGGACATCACAAATGAAGAATTATCATCTCATTATTTCAATTCCAACCCATTTAGAGATTTTTACCTCAGACTGTGATTTTCCACAGTCCCAGTAGCCCCCAAGTATTTTCTCAACCTCTTAAAATATGGAACAGAGAGGTACACAAGTGCAAGAGTTGTCTGTATGGTCACACAAATGGAAATGATGGCTGTGTAGTGAGACAATATTGATAAAGTAATGCTTTTTCTTCCATAAGTCTTTGTTTCCCTTTAGAAGATGAAGGATAGCACACCATACACCCTGCTCTGTTTGCAGGTGCTCACGTTTTGTGATATTTATCAGAATATACAGTCTAGCTTCCCAGCAGCAGGTGAGGAAATCAGTTTTCTGAAAACCTCTGCCAAAGGCTTAACATGTGTTGAGTGTTTCCAGCTCTTGAGATCTCTTCTGGCATGTGATCGGAGTCTGGTTAGATCTGGAGGCAGCTTTGCAACAACCTATTTCAAAATCCACCCCTTTCTTCTCCCACAAACTGCCTGTCACACTCATTCACATCTGAGATGGATGATGACCAAATTTGGAGCCAGCACCACTGGAAGAAGTCATCAGAACTCCCCCATATCTTTACTTCTGAGCCCACATTTCTTCAGGAAATGAGGCACACAAGCAGTTGGGAGAAGCTTTTCTCTCTCCTTTGCCACTCCTTTTTATTTTAGGAATTAAGTAGGTCTTGAGTTCTTCCTTTAATGTGCAGCCTGCCTCTAAGCTGAGAGCTTCTGGACTGGTTCATCCCAGCCTACAGTAAGAGGTTTCATAGAGGGTTGCTTCTTTGATCCAAAGCCTTATAGAATGTCTTCCAAAAATACAAGAAGTTAGACAGAGGGTTGGTCTGAGAGCTCACATAAGAGGTTCAGGCTGGCTAACCAGAAGGTTGACAAAGAAAATATAAATTTAGGAGAACAGTAGTTATTGAGGCAACTAGGATATAAAACAAGGCATAAAGAAACACACCAACAAGGCAAATTTTACCAGTGACATATAAAAAAGACAAAAGCAGTGAGGAGGGGGACATTCATTGAAAGACTCCCTCTTGTCATTCTCTGCTGTATGTTCTTGACTTTATCAGCCCAGAACGTGGACACACCTTGGAGAACTGAGTCACTTACAGAAGTCACCAATTCCCTGCAAGATCTCTCAGGCTGACAGAAAGAACATCTAGAAAATGAAGCTTTCAGTTTTCAGGATGTTGGAACAAATATGGGAATCCCAGTACGCAACAGGGCAAGCCCAGGAGTAGAGCTCTGCTCTCAGAAACATAATATTTGAGAGACAGAAGTCACTAAAAAAACCACAAGTACAGTATAATCTTTATTTTTAAAAATCTGGGTCAACTATCAGATCCCCTCTGATTTATGGCGTTGAGCCTTCGGATTGCTGAAGCATACACTGTTGAGTGATTCACTGTTGTACTCTTTCTCTGCACGTCAAAGGAAGCTGCTGCATAAATACTTGCATAACTTATTCTACCGGACAACTGAAGTCATAAAATATCTACCATAGAAGGCAGATACACAACCATAAAGTGTTCCAAAAAGCTATGAAATAAGTATAGCTTTAGAACTCTGTATATATATATATGGCTCCAAATATATTAAATACTTCATCTTCAATGAAGTAAATGTCTTTTTACTTTTCCATTTAAGATTTTTTTTAAAGAAAGACATTTTTTCTTTAAATGTTTCTAATTTTTCTTTTAAAAATTTCTGTTTTCTAGAGAATAAAAAATAAATTTCTTCCTAGGAGTATTTAACTTGGGACATGAGAATAGGAGGCGCAAACACAATGATTAATTTTGCATCTTACTAGCCTTGCTTATTTGCAACATACCTTGTTAATGAGAAGGGACTAAGTGGGACTTAATAGGTGTTTAAAAATAGGTGTGAAAAGTAAAATTAAGTCACCTAGTAAACATTGAGAGGGATCTTAAACATTAAATACAGGAAGTACTGGTTTTATTTCTGCTCCTCATATGAGAGAGAATAAGTTGTTTCTGTTTTATCCTTAGTCTCCACAGCCCTCTTTTGACACAGTGTCCTGATACATTAGGGAAGGTACTCCAATAAGTGTGCTAGATTTTCTGTTTGTGATTGCTTATCTCTCCACCTTGTCCTTCTCTTGTTACTTTCTTATTGGTTGCACAGAATCTTCTACAGAAAGGGCTTTTAGTGTTCTCTTCCTTTTGTTTTCCACAAAGAGAATCTGCAGTTTCTTTCATACCCTTGAAGGGAGGCAAGGTAGCAAACATATTGGTGTCAGCCCTAAAATGGTCTGAATGCAGATTTAAAGCTGCCAAACTGACAGGAGACACAATAGCACTTTGCGATTTCTCTAGTGGCAAAACTAGCTCCAGATATATTCAGTTTGCTGCACTCCCAGTTTTGCTGATTCAGCTCTCGGCAAAGGAGACTCTAAGCAGATCAATGAGCCCAGCAAAAAGTGAGACTAGGAAAAGTCTGTACCTGTGTATTTCAAAGGCCGTGAAGCATTCAGGGAAAAAAAAGTCTTGGATGTAGACAGGACCTCAGCTTGAAAATCCAATTCTTAACACATTATATAATGATCTCTAGTCCTCAAACTCATTGATCAGTCAAGGACAATGCGTGAGATGTGTCAAATATGTCATTTCTCAAAAGAAACTCAGACAGCAGAAACAACAGAAGCTTACTAGAACAACGTCCACGTGGATGGGAATAGTACAAGATAGACAAGGCCATATGACAAATGAATAAGCAAGATAAACAATGTTTTACGTTATTTGAATTGGGGGTAAGCTGCACTGTGACAAACAGAAAAGGCATCTATTTAATATTCACAGAGGAGAAGTTGATTGAAGAAGCAAATCTAGAGAGGCAGAAGATGAGTGGAACAATTTAACCAAGGGTTCTACAAAATAGAGCTTCACAATAATTTAACTGAATTTATCTTCATGACACCTTTGTAAAGGAATATTCTCGTTTCACTGATGAAGGACCAAACCACAGAGGAAACACATGGCTGAGCTAACTACCAAACTCATATCATACATTCCTTCAAAGCTAAACTGGAAAATACATTTTGTATGTATTTCAGAAAGTAAATAATACAAAAGGGAATGAAAAGGAAGGAAAGAGATACAATGCAGAGTGTTACTGAACAGAAGTGTGATTTTCACTAATCTCCCAATATATTTAAAACTTACTGACAGTGTTGCTTTTTGCACACACATCCAACAAGAACACTAATTTAAATATCCTTCTCTATTGCAAATTCAGCACTGTGTCAGATAAAAATCCTTGAGTTCCTTGTCTTTGTATACAATTTGATGCTGTAACCTGGCTGAGAGCAGGGAATTTGGGAGATCTGGTCTTTGAGGTGTTACTGATCCTCACTTTCTGTGGAGCAGATTCAGTGCAGGAAGACATATTTACCTACAGCATTCATGATTATGCAAATTGGCTTGAATGCACAACCAGACTTGGTTAGCTTAGCATGCAAATTATCCCTTAGGGATAGAAGAGACTTGCCTACCAGAGAATAAATCCCACACTTGCCTGGAATCAGAATGCTGCCAAAAGAAAAAAATCCCACTAAGAACTAAAATCTCTGTGGCCTTCCTCAGATATGACACATATTCAGTCTATTCCAGCCACAAACACACATCATTATTATCTGGTTGAGGGACTGCATCAAGGATTGCTTTTGTCCAAAATTTGAAGGCAAAATTGGTTAAGTATTCATTAATGCTTCCAGGAATGCAGTGAGTTACCTTAGCAATTTCCTTCTCACAATGATGCAGACAATATCCCATGCAATGCCTCTAAGAAGAAATCATGGCTGTCATTTCAAAGTTAACATCTTAGACTATTAAATCCCTAATTTGGTTTATTATTTTAAAGACTTACCTTGTAGTCATTTAGGCAGGCCTTGGAGAGTACTGGGAACCATTCCAATTAGAAATGAAATTAGAATCTAAGTCTGTAAGAGAAATCTCAGTGCATTTCCCGATCAGCAGACATACCCCGTTCCAGTTCTTCTCCCATAGTCCAAAAGATCCAGGAAGGGAAAGGATCTGAGCATATCCTGTGATGCTTACTGTATCTCTGTATTCCAAAAACGGCTGACTTCCAATAAGTTGTAGATTCAACAATAAATGCTCTTGACCAAAAATAGTTTGGTGTTCAATTACCAAATGCATTTTCCTATATTGAGGGTTCAGTTTTGCTGAATGCCCTGAACAAGATGAATAGAAAAGTGATGGTTTCCTGTTGATTGCTGCAAACCGATTCAGGATAGTTAAAAACTGGCTGCAAGGAGTTGCAGAGTTGTACTGAGTGGTTGGGAAATAAAAAGGCAAGTGGAATTCAGTGTTGATAAATGCAATCTGCTGCACATGAAAGAAGTGTTTCTAAATAAAGATGATGGGTTTAAAATTAGTATTATGATTAGTGTAGCCATGTCTTGAATACCAGTCAAAGTTGCTATTTGGAAGCACATAATGGATAGTAGAAATAAAAAGTTTGGTGAAGAATGTATGATTTGGACAAGTTTTAACCAAAATAAGATTAGGTCTCTTCAGCCTTGAAAATAGATAGCTAATAATTAAATTAAATTTACTTATGTAAAATTTCTGCTGTCCCAGAAAATGCTTCCATCCCGTGATCAGTGAACAATGCTGAATCCTTCAGATTCTCCAAAGCAGTTAAGCATGAAATGGATGGTATGCTCATGAGGCACAATTATTTCATTAAACTAAGACTAAGAGATGTCCCAACATAATATTAGCTGATATAAAATATGACAGGGTGAACAGACTTCCAAGTTCTCCTCACCAGTGTGTACTTACACAACCATATATACTGTCTCAGTCACATAGGGAATGAATGTCCTTCCAAACTCTGTGTCCCAGTGTTAACTCAATTGTCTTCACTGGCATTTCTTGTTATGCCATTGGTTTCTAGGAAAGCTAATTTTTCCATTTTAACTCCCACCATTATCCTCATTGCCAAGTTCTTAAAATTTTACCTGTTTGAGTTCCATATTTTAGCACAGTAACAAGCACATTTGCAAAGGTTAGTTTGGTTCCAAATGTTAAATAACGAATGGTTATAAAGGGTGTTAATGAAAGTTCTTTCAAAGGACAAGTGAACTTTAATTTTGCTAAAAATTAGAGGACTCAAATGCTAATGTTAAAATAATAGTAGCAATTTTTTGTATGAATTCAGGAGAGGTTTACATTGTTGGCATATGTTTTATTACAAGCAGACATTCTCTATAATTATCTTCCCATTTTCCTTGCATTTGATATTTGACTATTATTACCTCTATTTTTAGTAAAAGTATTTATATTTAAGTTTTCAAACTACTCAGAATGCATAAACAGGCCTTTGCCACAAAGTACAGAGTGAGACACAAGAAGAAACTGAATGTTGCCAGAATATCATCTTGTTTCTCTACATGAGTAGAAAAATCAATTTCAGTCATGCAGCTGAAAGGATGGAGACAACATGTTGAGCAACTCAGCTTTTCCCACAGAAGGCAGCCATTTCAGAGGCAGACCTCATAAAGACTATGTTAATAAAACACAACTTTTATTTAGTGTTAAATTATGGAACATTAAATTTGAAGAGCAAAAGTTTCAGACTTAATGGTGGAACATGAGCTAGTTGGAACAGTTCTTAGCCAAACACTGATTGACCATTCCTGAATATCGCACAGAAGAAAGCAAAGCATTTCATTGCCTGATAACCTTCACACGTACATGGAAAGAAAATCTCACTGAAGGATATTTAAAATGATAAGATTTGTTTCAGGACAGGATTGAAAATCTGGAAAGTGTGCAAAGAGAAAGCACTACAGGAAACATTTCTCTAGCTGGTAACAGAGGGGAGTGTTGGATGTATGGATCAGGGCTGGTCATGACTGGAAGCAGCAGGGTGTGATAGCAAGAGGCATGGCTGCACATCAGCCCCTGTTTCTCACAGAGAATGAGGTTCTGTCAGTCAGCACATAGCTTTCTGTCCAAAGGCACGCTGAAAACTGGCAAATTAGAATTTGAAGCTCAAACCCAAGTTCACTTCTGGTTTGAAGGTTGTAATTTTCCTACTGTTACATATCGTATCCAGGGGTGAATGAAGGACTTGGACATCCTGCACACTCTTCTGGCAAGCTGAATTATATTTGCACTTTTCAAACATAAAATAATAGTTATGCTTCCAGAATTCCTCTAACATTGGACAACAAATTATTAATTTTTTTTAAGGCATTTGTTCTTCTTTCCATACAAAATCCATTCATTCAGTTCCATAGCAGAGCAATTTTTTTTGAAGGATTATGTTCTTAATGCCAGAAACAAGGCTGTTACAGAGTATCTGGAAAACTCTTATTGGTAAAATAATCTACAAAAAGCCTGTGACTAACAGATAAAGGCTAAGTTGTCTAATGAGAGGCATGGAGCAGAATAGAAGTTAATGTAGTTTCCAGAATCAGGACCTGGTGACAAAATGCAATTTACATAGGGGGTTTGTCTGATTTTAAGATATAGTGAAAGTAACAGAGCTCACCATGACTGGGTCGAAATGTGATAGCAAAAAGGTTATTAGAAAACATATTATTTCCAGTATTCACAAGACATAGTAATGTGAACATAAAAACTTTGGTGCCTGTGTGTTTTCTTTTGAAGAGCCAGATAGTTACATATGGAACATGCAGACACCATGTAATACTTCTGTTTCTTTACAACATATAAACGGTTTGATGGCTTTTTCCATAAAAGTAGCTTTTTTAATGACTCTGTTAAAAATATGTTTTATTGAAAAACAGTGGTGTAATGAGGCTTGCCTCTGCAGTTTGCAGTAGAACAGGACCAGAAGCCCCAGGCTCAATGGTCAAAAAAAAAATGACAGAACTGCGATCCAATGTAATGTTAAAGCCATAAAAAAATCAAATGTAATGCTAAGAATTTAACCATAAAATACTAACCAAATTGTCATGTCATGTCCAGTAAATCAACATCAGAAAATTTAGATTTAATTTGCTTTGATTAGAAAATAAGCCAGCAGAACAGAATTCTAGCACATTGCACATGATTTTTATAGTCATTTGTATAACATTGCCTTCCCCAGCTGATTGGAGATGGACTTTTAATACAGCTGATTGTCTTCTGCAAACAGGATGTGAAGAAAGTACAGAGCTGGGCATTGCCTGACATATGCTGGCATTTTACAGGCATCAAAACAAAGCACTGTGCTGCACCTGCTTCTGGCCTGTGGGGAAGCGAGACCACTAGAAACATGATAGGCATGCAGTAATCCATCCTGAGAATCTGTGCTGATATTCCAGTTGCAAAGATGTTTCCAGAGCCTGTGTAAATGGAATGTGTCTTGAGTACAGTTGAACTAGCTTGAATTTACAAGAGAGATCTATAAAGGCAGTAGGGAAACTATATATTAAAACTCATTTCTGAAAGGAAGACATATAGCCTACTCAGCCAGCCACCTGGAAGGTCTTATTCACCTCAGCAACTGACAGTTTAGGGTACGTGATGCTCCTGGCAAATTTCATCCTTTACTTAATGACAAAAAATATGAGAGCTACTACTGGCTCCAGGAAGACTCCTCCTGCTTTTTAGGTAATAGTTCATTACCCAGCTGGCCAAAAGAAATAGCAAATGCAACAAAACTGATGGAATAAGATAAAGACAGTTCAACAAGTAAAGGAAAGGTAAAAGGAGGGGAAAACAAATGCAAAGGCACTCATCACCTCCCACGAGCAAATGCTCAAAGCAATGGCTACTTCCCCCCAAAGCCCTGGGTTTTTATTGCTGAGTGTGGTGTTGGCATGAAATAACCTCTCAGTCAGCTTGGATCAGCTGTCCCAGCTGCATCTCCTACCAACTTCTCTCCCACCCATATCCTCCTCCTCTTGAGGGACAAAGTGGGGAACAAGGAAATCCTGAGAAATTTAACTGTGGCTTTGATAGGTCATTGCCTTGGTACCACATTTCTTGCCATGAGCACTGAGATACATTGCAAATGTGGACAATGTGGACACTCCACGTTTGGATACTGATGAGAGCACTTGCTCTCCCCCATTTTTTCTGGCAATTTTAAAGTAAAAAATGTTCTCATTTATATTGTAAGAAATTGAGAAAATTTTCAAGCTTTGTTTCAAAGTATACATAAGGTATAATGGAAAATCACTAATACCTTATTCTTCACTTGCCCTGACTCTCCATTCTAGTGGGCATAATGGGTTTTCAAAATGAAGATGTAATGTACTGTAGGTATCATTACAAAATCAGAATATATTAAAGTTGTGCCAGCAACATGCTGTTGGAAGTTACTATTGCTCCTTCACAGCAGTGATATATAAGCCAGCATTTCTGGGAAAAGTTCTCTGTGAACATCTCTGAAATGCTTTTTGGAAAACTCTTGAGATGCCGCTAAGTTCTTAATTTGGGTCGGCTGTCTCCCTTTTGGTTTCAAACACAACTTGTGGAGTCCCACATTTATATAGTGCAAGAGCAATTCTGCTGCAGCTCAGCTTTTCCAATAAAGCTACCACACTTTTTGGAGCATGAATAGTGTAATATGTCACAGGGCTCCTCCAAAGAGGGAGCTCAGAAATACCGCTTATTTTCGAAGTTCTATCCATCTTCAGCCTATTTTGCAATGATAGAATGAGCCCTTGGTCCTGATGCAGGGCAGTGTGCTCAATAATAACACTGCTGTTCTCATGGAAGCAGTTTTATGCAGATCATACTTTGGTAGCCACTTAGAGGTAAACTAGCAGTGCTAAAGTCTTACAGAGAGTTCTGTCTGTAAATGTCATAATCAATACAGTTTCCCTTTACTAAATCCCCAGAAAGTAGTTGGGTCTATGCTGTAGGTAAAGGTCACTGCTCTAGTCAAATTTACTTCCCTGCACTCAAAGAAGGAAAATCAGTGTCTATTTCATCCACTGGGCCATTCTCAACAATCCAGACCAAGGGATTATAATGGTGAAGGAGAAGATAGGTTTCCCCTTCAATTAATTGTGTGGTCTCACTTTGTTTTATGACTGGCTTTTACTCGCTGCTGACTGTATTTTTTTCTTCTATTCTTTATATAATTCTGCATACTCCTTATCAGCGTGCCTGACATCTAACTTTAATTGTATAGTTGTGTATTTGGATATCTACCTCATGTGGAAATATATGAAAGGAGTGCTAAGCAGGTTAGAAAACATGAGGAAATTATAATAATATGGTGATAATGTTGGCATGTGAGGTGGGCATTCAGAAGTGTACTGTCAACACTGTAATGTTCCTTGATTAATGTTTCTACGTAATTAACTTCACTTGATTTACGTAGACAAGCCTGAACCAAAACAATCAAAACCAGGTAACTTTTATATCATGGAAACAGACTGAAGAAGACTATTTAGTAAACCTGAATAATAACCTACCCATCTCTGAGAAAAGTAGATTTGATCTTTTTGCTCCCCAATAGTACATCATTTTGGATGAATATGAATTGTTGCTAGAATATAATTTCAGAAATATTAAGGCTTGTATAAATGTATATATTTGAATCTAAAAACAAGTCAAATGGAATAATTTTAATTTCCTATTGGAACTTCAATGATCAGATGTGTAACATAAGCAAAATGACCAATCTGTTTAATACAGAAACCACTAAGGTCTTGATCTTGCAAATATTTACATCTGCAAATTCAAGTAGAGTTTTAACTGTACTTGACTTCCAGACCTCTTCTTCAGCTCTCTTTCCATGAAATGAAAAACCTCTTTTGATGGCAATTCAGACAACAGCTTTAATGACCACTTAGCTTTAACTATTTAATCTCTCCCTTTGTTTCTCTCCACTGGCACACTCCTTTTCTGCAGCATCAAAATCTGTCAGTGATTTCACCTTAGGTGTATTTACAAAACAAAAACACTTAAATGTCTTCTATATGAGTGCAAACAAATTATGCTCATGTATAGTTTTATTTTTCCTGTGTTATTTTGTATGTGAGAGGAAAAATATTTTTTAAAAGTTCAAGAAAACTGCTTCAAAACCTGCCATTCTTTTTGTAATGTATCTTACATGTAAGATAACCAGTTACTCATATACTGCTTAAAGCAGAAACATTCTGGTGAAAAGTGTGCCCTTTCTAATTTTACTGGCATTAGGTTTGCTCTTGTGTTACATTGTCTTTTTCTCTTGGTTCGGTTTTTTTAAAAATTTCTGATAATTGCTTTAAAAGAACAAAGCTCTTTGTTTAAGGGTAGCTCAGGGACATCATAATTGCTGTAAGGTACAAGACTGTTTCCAAGTATTTCTGAATTGCTTCTCTTCAGTATTAAATATTTAATGTCTAATGTTTAGCCAAACTGTAGAAATTCCCTCTAGAACATGGGTGATGACTTCAGGAAGAGAATCAAGACCTGTCAATTCAATTTTCAATATGACTCTCTTTAGAAAACCACAGCTATTAAAGAGTGGGTTTTTTTAAAAAAATAATAATTTCAGGAGTACATGAAAATGTCCTTGGTGAAAAATATCAAGCAATTAATTCCATACTATAGATTCACAGACCATGAATTTAAGAAAGTGATAATCATGCTTTCCCTGCTGAAGGTTTTTGGTTTGGGTTGGATTTCTTTAGGACTGCTTTTAACATAGCCTGGTTGGTCAGGTCTTCCCCTGCCCCTCATGCACCAGTTCCTCATGGGCTTTGTCAGACAGGCCTTACTCTTATCTCCAGCTAGAGCCAAGAGTGACGTTATCTGGTGGCATCCGGCAGCAAGGCCGTAACCCAGCAGCCCAGGAGGGAAGTGTGTCAAGGCCTCTATTGACCAGCAAAATCCTGCTGCATCAGCTAAACAGCACCTGCTCCTTGCTCAGATGTTCCCCTTGCAGATGGCCTGTTTTCACCTAAGAGATCAGTGTGTCCCAGGAGAGCTGACTACTACTTTTTCATTGTATGAGAACCTGACAGTGCCCTGGGAATAAACCATTTCAAAGCCCAATGAAAACAAGCATGTGCTTCCTTCCTAGCCAGTGACAAACTCTGATGTGAATGCTGGTGATCACAGAATATGGGCTGAACATTACAATAGCATTGTACAAAATTGTACATTGTACAAAATATCAAAAACATTACATCATTTTGGTACTCTGTAAATCGCTTCTCTTTCCTGGGCTATTTCAGCTTCCGTCAGGACACCATTGTCCTACCCACCTGTGATCACTGACATATCTTCACCATGCAGCTAAATATGGGAGGGACTGATAGGACTGATTCAAAGAGCCATAACATCACCTTATTCCAACTGCTCAGCAAAGCCTCATGAAGGGCATATAACCTAATATATTGAACTGGCTTCCAACAGTTTAGGAGAGAAAAAGATTAAAAGGAAAGTGAGTAGCAGAAGAACAGAACTTAAGTCAGTCAGAATAGTAATAAAATTTCAATACTTAGGAGTAGTATTAATTAAGATACATTGCATGTCGCATGTTAAAGTTTAATTTCATACATATCACTATTTGTGGCATTAAGTATATATGAAGAGATGAGTTTAGCGTTGCTGTTTTACTGTGCTCAAAACCATCTATTAAATATCTCAATTTTGTGATCATTGTAGGGTATCCTCTAATAGCTTATGAAAATAGCCTTTGTATTTAAACTTACAGTGTCCCTTTTACACATCACTGGTCCTAATACAGCAGCTGCTCACAATAGAGAGGAAGGGTAGGTTCCTGTAGGAAAGTTTGGTCGTTTCTGAATTATCCAGGAGGCAGTTTTCCACCTTTCTTCTCCCTCACCTTTCTTTTGCATATCCAGTCCAAGTTACCCAAAAGAAAATTCAAAAGCACATTCAATGTGCTGTCAAGAAAACTGACCACAGGTGAGGATTAACACACTCTGGAAATGCATTTCTTGCTTTAGAGGAGAAAGGTGGCTTCTCCAAGAGGAGCCATTCTCCAGGGCTTCTCCAGGGCCCCCAGACCTCAGCTCTGTATGAGCTCTCCACAATCCAAGAAAGGAGCAAGATGGGGATCCTAAATTAGAGCCCAAGTTCAGCTCTCAAACTGAATTCTGTGGATCCAGTAAATTTTAGTCTTTCTGAGATTCGATTTCCTCACACTGAAGCATGCCACATGCAACTGCCAAGCCACAGGCTAGACCCAAAACAAATATTTTAAAAATGGTGAATGAAATAAGTAGCTCCTAAATTTAGATTTAAAAGTCCCCAGTGTTGGCACATTCCTAACTTCTGCTGGCAATGAATTTTAAAAGTGAGTGTCTGTTCCATAATCTAAGTAACAGTTAATAGTTTAGTGTCTACTGATCTTTACTAGATATGCACAGAGGTGGGAGTATGTGTACACATGAAAGGAAAAATTAAAGAATGAGAAGCAAATCAAACAAGGAGTCTTCTACATTTGCTGAGTTGATCTGTTGACATAAAACTGAATCTTTGGGAGCTTCATAAGTAGTCAAGTATTATCAGGATCTTGGAATCATTGTAACACAGTCAAGGAACAGGATCTGGAGTAGGTTACTGTTCAGCAGCAAATTAAAGGAGCCCCCCTGACATCCAGAGGGAGCTGACAAACTTGGGTCTAACACATTTCCTTAATACTTGGTTTCAAGAGCAGCTAAGGGTCCTACATGCTTCTGAGAACAAAGTATCTCAGATAGGTCACCCAAAAATTGTGTCACATGAAACTATCGAACACTTTTGGAAACTTGGCCTGGCTGGTGGAAACCAACATTCTTGACAGTACGCAAGCTAAAATAAATACTGAGAAACTCAAATGTAAAGCTATTATAAAAAAAAGCCCACCTAAAAGTTCAAGCACAAAGTAAAAACATCTTTAACCAACCTAATTAAAATATAGTAAAACCTATTTTTAAATACAATCTTAAAATCAGAAGGCTGAGCCAGCCATAGGAGAAAGTAAAGCCAAACCACAATCTTGCTAGAAGACACCCAAGTATACAATGCCACACACTTTTTCCATACTTGAACACAAGAAATTTGGACTGCACTTCTCCAGTTTTGGTACCTAGGTATTGAACATGATTGTTTTACCACATTGCTTAAGCTCTCTGCCAACAAGCCACATAGCATGGGAATGGTTGATGGCAATTTAAAACAATTCGGTACAAAGCATATTGTATATGGCACAAATGACATGTCAGCTTCATAAAACAAAAAGTAATCTTCATTATATACATATGCCTTTGATCAGCAACCAAGAAACTAAGTCTGTAAGTTAAACCCAATTTCTACGTAGTGTTATCACCTGTATAAAGGTTTTCCAGCATGATTGGAACAACAGAATCCATTTTGAACTGACCCATTATAGAACAAGCAGATTTTTTTTTGTTTGTTTGTTTTGCCTAATCTTGAATGGTGGGACACTTGGTTGCGCTTTTATAATCACAACACCAAGACCACTACAAATGAGGATTACACATCTGTCTGATCCAAATTTTATCCAGACCAGAGCCATGGGGAGGTAAAGTCTTTGTTTCTAATGAAATAATAGAATCTGGTAAAAAGATGTTCTATACATTTGAGTTTCCTCCTGGATTTTCTTCTTAAATATGAACAGAGATGGTCACTGTTAGTGCATAGGCCATTATTGGAAAGAAAGTCCTTTGTGCAACTTACAAAGTTTTTAAACTGTGAACCCAAACTATTAATAAAGTTATCCTTCCTGCTCTTTAGATTTCTACCACAACTGCTATTCAGATTTATTCATGACTTCCTTTTATTAAAGACATGCCAAATCTGCTAGATTGTCCACCTGGAAAAATGCCCACTGTTCACAGCTACTGAAGTAGTCAGATATTAATCTTAATAATTTGCCTTCTAGCCATCCAAACTGTTTTCACTCTTATGAAAGTTTTAGAAGAATATATTTTTTTAAATTGATTTTAAAACACTTTCTTATGAAATTAATTTCTGAAACTCAAATGTTTTGGCTCATTTATACAAATGACTTATCTACAAATCTTGTTTTGCATTAAAAAACTGTGGTTGCAAAACTGTCTGGTGTCTCAGAGCACAGAATTCCTTTTAGGGCAATCAGAGATACTTTTCATGTGCGAGCACTGGTTTTAATTAGATCCTGCTGGGTGGTGACACAAGTACGACAAAACACACACGCAAAAAATCAACTGAAAAATGAGAAATGATGTTTCACAGCTCTAGCATCCCTACTGAAAATTGAGGTTTGTGCAAATATGTTTAGTCATATTTTCTTTCTTTTCAGTGCTGATCTTTTCCAGACTCTTAACCATATCAGCATTCAGGCATAGAGCTGGTGGCATAAACAAATTAGAACCAAGCTCTTAAGAGTCCCTTTCATGGCGGCAAAGACAACTTCTGGAGTTTATTAAAACAAAAGAAGAAAACAGACAGTAACTGCAGTGCTTTGAGCAGCACAATACACGTATTGCCACTACTGCTATTTCCCTTGTGTGGACCCAAATAATGGTTAACAGTAACTCAGAAAATGAAGTTTAAATGCAGCAATGCTATATTGAGGGGTTAGACCATCACAGAATCTGTAGAAAAAAACCACAAGTGCTGCTGTACACAGCCCCAAATAATCACCTGGCAGGTCAAAAGGGACCTTGAAGAATCAGGGTTCATGGTGTAGGCAGGCAGACAGAAGAAGCCTGAGGATCCTATGAGCAGCCAGACAGAGTAGGCAGCCCACTCCTCCAGGGAGAAAAATTCCCCACATCCTTTGAAGTCTTGTCTCTCCATAATGTGTTTCAGCTTCTGGACACTTCCATCCACTTATCCATGTGCTGCCTGATGCTTGAAGATGCCATTTTCCCAAGCTGCACCAGGTGCCTTGTCTTACTCTCAGTTACGTTTTATGGTTTCATTGCTGCATTTTTTCTCTTGTTACCTCCTAACTCTTAAGAGCACTCTGTGTGCAATGCTTGACCACCAGGGAGTTACTGATTTTCTTGAGACCCATTTCCATCCTTGGATCAGATTTTCAAGACCTTTATAATTGCCCCACATTTAAACACCACATCATGGTGGGAGATACTTTGTGTGTTGATTGACAAGCAAGTCCATGTAAGTTGATTCAAGAACACAACAGACCCAAAAGTTGGACTCTGTGTTCCTTGTGGATTCCTTCCAGCTTGAGACATTCCCTGACTCCATGATTTTAGGCCAGGATGGAGACTTTGAATGATACATCATGAGATTTTCCTCTGAAGTTTAAGTGTATTCCTTCTGCTAATTCACAATACAGCAAATCCAATGCATAAACATTCAACAGGAATTTCTTAACTGAATATAAATGTCCATTTTTAAAGTCATTTGCACTGGATATTTTTCCCACACAGAATCTTGGACCATTGGATAAAAGCCTTTGCATGGGAAATGGTCTATTGTCATACCAAGGAGTTTCCTTTGAGTTCCAGGGTGCCCATGTGGAGCAGGGGGGAGGCACTAGATTATTGTTGGAATATTTCTAGGTCATGGTAGAATAAAACAAGCTTCAGTAGAAGCCAGCAGCAGTAACTAGGATTCTACAGTATGTTGTATAGAGATTTGCTTCTATTTTGACATTTATCCAGAACATAGAAATTCTCCCTGGCAGGTTCTCAGACATGGGCCAGTAATCCCTTATACACTCACAAGAAAAATACAAAAGCTTCTCCCCATGTGTAGGCAAAAGACTTTGGCACTTTGCTGCAGCAAATGAATTTTTTTTTTTTGATAGCAGCACCAGGACACTTCAGTCTGACAAGTTCATCTCACCTATAGAAGGGAATCAAGGGAGACTTTCAACTGCTTTGAAAATTATTAAATATTTTTCCAGATGGAAAGCTAGACAGAGACAGGAAAGCAGTAAGAGATCAAGCCACTTTTATGTCTTGTATTATTATCAAATGTTTGAGCTAAGGAGCAGAGATTTCTTTCTGCCTCTGACAGGATAAGGTATAGAAGAATATGGATATTGGTTTTTTACATTTATGTCCATTACTTTTAAATAGGTCCCAGAAAAATAAAGCTAATTCAAAAAGAAACTGTGAATTAGAACATATTTATGAAATCTGTTAAAAAACATCACAATATATTCCCATTACCCCCAAACCAGCATCAAAGAGCAAGAAATAATCACAGTACATTACTAGTTCTTAGAATAAATGGAGCATGAATGAAAAAAATTTAGTTTGTGCCCTACTGCAGATAAAAATGTCATCTATAGAGTCTGAACAAAGGCATGTCAGGGTCTGGGAAACAAAGGTGGCACTCAGCAAGGTGCTGAGGTGTTGCAGAGGACAGCATAGTGACAGGCAGCAGCTGAATAAAACAGTAAAGCCAGTTTGATTTCACCCTCTCTCCTCCAGCACATTTGCACAAGTCAAACATACATTGGTGGGACCAGAACTTACTCCAGCATCGTCCTGTCAGCATTGGCTACCCTATAATTATGGAATTACTTCACAATTTGCAAAGTGATTCAGTCCAGAACAGCTAAGGGAAAAAAAAAAAAAAAAAGGAACAAAAAGAGAAATAGAAAGAAAAAAAGAAAGAAGCAGCAATGTATTCACAACAGCATTTCATTCAAATGTGATCACTGATAGAGTCAGCATGAGAGCTGAGAGAAAAGAATTTCTGATACATCACACGTGGTCCTGAGTCCTCTAATCACACCAAAGGAGGAGACTTTAAAGCTTTTGTTTGGACTGTCCTAATTCTAGCTAGAAAATGAGACAAGGGTTGCAGAAGTTTGGGATACAACTTTCCTTGCATGAATGCACGTTTACTTTTTTTTCTTCCTTAATAACACTTTCACTCCTATCAATCTCTGTGTTTCACAAACACAGCCCCTAATGGCTCATGAAAAAGTTCAAAGTGGGTCACAGACTGCTGTGGGGTGAGAACAGACTGTATTAATTGTCTGCAATGGGGAAACTAAATTGCTACCAGCAATTCAAGGAGGCTAATAGCTCTTCAACTGATGTAAACACTTGCAGCCAGCAATTACAGCTATTGCATATTCCCCAGACCTGAAAAAATTGAACTGATGCCATCTTGTCTGAAAAATGGTAAATGGCAGCTTAATTGACTTTTTAAAATGGAGAATGGGAATTCAAGCTACATGAGAGCAGTAAAGTTACTAATTGTAAATCAACATTATTTTTAATTGTAGAGAAGTTTTTAAAAAGAAACATGTGCAATGTGGATTTAAGTTCAGGGGGTCTCATACTCACGAGACTGGCAGCAAGACTCAAGGAAAAGAGCTTCTCTGCCATACAACCCACCACACAGAAAGCATTACCTCCCTTGTCCTGCTGGCCATGCTACTTTGGATGCAGCCCAGGGCACAGACGGGTTTCTGGGCTACTAGTGTACAGTGACAGTGCATGCTCAATTTATCATTCACCAGCATCCCCTGTTGTCATCTTATTGCAAAGCTCCCATACCTTCTCAGTGATTTCTCATAGGCAGCTCCTTGCAGCACTGATTCCTTCTTCCTCACAGCACAACCAACAAACTCCAATTCTCTTCTTAAACAGCTAGCCCACTTTTATAGTACTCATCCTTATTGGACACAGATGTGGCCTGTTAAGGGCAGGTCTGTTCCTGATCTTTGGTGATTAGCACAGCTGCAACTCCTCAGGGGTGAGATTGTCTTCTGCACTATCTTGATTTTCTTAGATTCTATCCCCCCACAATCCCCAAGCCCTCCTCCACAGGGCTGCAGTCACTCCCTTTATTCCCCTGTCTGCACTGATATTGCAGATTGCCCTGACCTATGTGCAGGACCTTGCACTTGGCCTCGCTGACCCTCATCAGATCCCCATTGGACCCCCTTTCCCTCCTGTCAGGTCCCAGTGGATGGCCTCCCTTCCCTCCAGTGAATCCACTGCATCGCTCCCTTGGTGTCAGCCCTGCTGAGGGTGCTCCCAGTCCCACTGTTGGTGTTGTTAGACATTAAACAGCACTGGGATGGGAACAATGAAGGGATGAAGGATCTTGCTTTAAGGGAAAAGCCTTTAACTCCTTCAGGACAATAAAATATGAAATTCTAATGAATGTGTCTCTTCTGTGACAAGCCTTTTCCTGCCAGAGCCCAGGGACCCTGCAGCAGGATATTAAGGAACAGAAAATTCCACTTCAGGTGACCCCTTGAGTTTTTTTCAATAATACATATAACATCTAATAAAACTAACAAGAAAAGATACCCCATATTAATTCCTACTTCACAGAATATATTTCTTTTTTTCCTATTCCTGCCTACAAAATAATAATAAAAATAGTCATAGGGAATTTTTTAAAATAGTAGGTCAGGTTTGGTCAGGCAGCACAGCATTAATACAGCTGCAATATTAACCATGAAGTTATTTTTAGTAGACAATTTCCTTTGCTTTAGCTTTGAATATCATGCATGTGAAATCTAAAAATCGTGTTTAGCTGACCGTGCCCTTGGAATACCTAAGCTCTATTTTGAAAGTTTACATCTTGTTCAAAGACCCCTGGTTTCACTTATTAATGCTGTTAATCACAGCCTAGAGTTCTGGCACTATTAGGATCTGATGAAACTGGGAGCTGAGAACTACATATGCAAATGTTAACTCTAGGAGTTAAGTTGCACAGCAAGAACATAAAATATAGATAAATATGCGTTAAAGAGGTGCAGCTGGGCATTTTCCAATATTTCAATATGCAATATAAAGTCTAGGTAGAAGCAGTGGTTCTGAGATCCCGAATTGTTACTAAATTGCATTTTATGTACCTAGGGAAGAAGCCTGAATTTAGTGATGATTTAACCCGAGATCTGAGACTATCGTGGTAAATTTTCTTAGTCTAAGAAATATCCTCAGGTTAAAAAGAAACAGCACAGGCAGAGACTCCAGAAATCATGCAGAAGTCAGCTGCCAACCTGAGAATGGAGAAAACCCCACAAGTTAAAAGCATAATCAGAAAAGTACTTGATAGTAACAGCTAATTTAGCACCAGATTATTGGTGGATATGTAGGATTGGTAATCAGCCTCAGATTTTAAGCTTTCCTCCTTCTGCCACACTTGAAGTTTAAGCTGTTTCTTATTTTGATAGCAATAAAATGCCTTCTAAAGCTCTACAAGCTGTTTCTTGTTTTGATAGCAATAAAGAGCCTTCTAAAATGCAAGATCATCAATCCACAGCACTATTTCCATACCTCTAACAATAAGACCGTGGCAGCTAAAAATGCCAACATGAGCTAATGAAGGTATGCAATATAATGGATCAAAAGAGGTGATAACAGTAACAAAATACTGAGTATTTCCCACCTCATTGACCACTGTAATGGTAGCTCCATCTAGCTCAGCACTATTAAAGATCAAGTGCTCTGATCCACTCCATTTTATTGTGTGAAGAAGGGAACGTGGCTGGTGAACAAAGTTGCTGACAGGAGATGCTTTTTTATTATCACTTGCAATTATTTTCATTTAAATAAATTTTGGCATAATGAGCCTTCATCCCTTAATGGCTGTTGTGCCTAATGGAATCACCAAGACAGCAATTTTTATGGCTTCAAACTTAGGCCATGAGATTCTGGGACTGCCATTGGAATGTGCATTATTTCTGGGGTAATCTGATAATATGCATAAAAATAACAAGAGAAAATATTAAGTTAAAAATATAGGATGACTGTATAGGAAACTGCAACACTCAATGTCTTTAGCAATGCAATACTTGGAACAACTCCTGCAAAATGAGTTTCACAGAGCACCTGGAACCTGGGAATTCTAAAAATTGATTAAACACAAGCTGAAAGTTTCTTGTCACCAACAAAGAACAGCATCATGCAATGACATTTAAATTTTCCTTTAAATATTTATGACATTTCAGAGTAAGAACAGAAGATTATCTGCAGGACTTTTGTGAACAATGGTTGAAGAAAGACCTGATACAGGAAACACAGTGGAGACCCCTACCCAGGAAATTGTCAAGGTTCATCAATAGTTTTATTTTCCATTACCCTACTCTAATTTGACTTTTAATAAATTAAATTAATTAATTTCCCCAAAGAATTTGTCTGATTTGCATGTGAAAGTAGTTGCTGAGTGATCTTTCCCCATCCTTATGTCAATCCATGAGCCTTTCTCATATTTAATCTCTCCTGTCCAGATGAGGAGAGAAATGATAGAGCAGCTTTGGTGGCAGGGAGGAACATCCAGCCATGGTCAACCCATGACAGCACATACCAAAGAAATTGTTCCTCTTCACAAACTGAATGTAATGAAAAAAACAAAACATCCCCCAAAAGGTATGAATGTAGTCATCTCACAAAATTTTTTTTTGCTGTTGAAAATGTCAGAAATGCAGTAAGATTAATCTGCTTAGAAGTGGGCATCTCAAAAGATGGGTACTTCTAGACATAATATCTTGACTTGAAGTAGATATTTTAATAGCAACTTAATTTAAGACAGCTTCTTCCAGTGCACCTTGGAAATCATGAAGATAGTCTCAATACTAGATATGTACAGTAAAATATTACTGAATCCCACTTTTAATGTCACTGAGTGACATTTAAGAGCCTTGTTTTTACCCATAAATATGTATTTAAAACAAACAAAAAAAAAAGCCCAAAAGAGGAAGCTATAGAATAATCTTCCTCTTTGGTAGATCTTCAGTAAAACCATAGCATAAATTTGTCTCTATATTCTGTGAAAATGCAACCAGATTACTATTATTATTATTATTATTATTGTTATTATATTATTATTGTTGTTATTGTTATTGTTACTGTTAATGTTATTGTTATTACTACTACTCACCAGAAACAGAATTATTGGAGAATACAGTTGCTAAATTTTCAACTCAAGTTGGGGCTAAGCTGAAAAATCAAGTTCTTCATTGGTTACTGCAGTATTTTTTTCACAAAAGGCTTAATGTATTATTTGGAATGAGACAATTTGCCTGTGTGGTCACTGATTATGAAAACAGAGGTATCAAAAATTTTCCCTAAATCTCTTTTTGTGAGAAACAGAATGCATATTGTAAGCAAAAAATAAGTTTTTCATAGAACCTACATCTATATCACTGCAAAACACCACCAAACAAAAAATATTATTTCTAGTAAAGTTTTCCCTTGCTTTTGAAATCAAAGGCAATTTAGTACAGAGGCACAAAAGCTACAAAAGAATAAAAAAGACTCCTGTCCTTTTTGTTTGCAGAAACACCAGAAGAAAAGCATGCCACAGAAGATCCCATGGATTAGAGAGCAGGAAAGAAAAGACTAAGGAGAACAGAGTAGACATTAAACCCTGAAAGTATTTTGAGATCCAAGTGATGAAGTAAGCTGATTGAGGAATATACAATGTGGCATTTTTTTCAGAAAAATAAAATAAAGCAGTAGCAATGGGCCTTTTGAAAGTGGAAATCTTAGATGCACTGGAAACATGCTTGGGGTGGACCATGCACTTAAATACAGAGGCCTCTTCTCTCCTGGAGAAGCTCTTCTCTCTGATGCTTGCTCAGCACACTAATATAATAAACATCTGTAATAGCTGTAAGCTCAGATCTAGATTTTTCACTCATCACTACCTGAAAACAATCCCTTTGTCTTTTGAACCCCCATTACAGCAGTTCAATCAACAACTTTTTAACCTGCAACGCCTTTCAAAACTCTTCCAAAATGACGTACATTTTTATAAAAAGCAAATTGAACAGCTTTACAGCCAATTTTGTATATGCTCTGAGAGAAGACAGTAGCTAGAGGGCTTTACTAATAAGGGGTATTAATAACAACCTGAAATGCTCCCTCCTACTGAGGCCTCTAAGAGCCCTCTCTGCATCTCCCCATAAGCTATAAGTTGGCCCAGACTGATGGCATGCCCAAGTTAACATAAAGTTTAAGACCTGCCTAGGGCTGCAACACCAAAAATGAGTAAGAGTGCTGCACAGTCCCACAGGAAAAACCTGAGGGGATGAAACTGTGCCCATAAGAACGATGGAAAGGGCCCTAGGAGTGTATTAGGTGTGTCCAAGCTGCCCTAGGGCTCTGTGATGGAGAGCCCCACTTAGTCACACTGATCTCAGACTGACAGCCAAACTGCCAGTGGGGATGCTGGAGAAATCCACTGGTGGACAATGGCAAGGTGCAGCACAGAGGTGTGCCCAAAGCTTTTCCACAAACAGGTGGAAATGTAGCTGCATTTGTGGTCACAGATGGGACTAGATAATGGTCACAGACATGTTTTCTGAAAAATCCTTTCCTTAGGATTTTTTCTCTTGAGAAGCTAAGAGGCCTCAGGAACAAAATGTAAACAATGGTTATCTGCTGCTGTGGGATGCAACAGGTGCATCTGTGATTGGCCCATGTTGGTTGTTTCTAATTACCGGCCAATCACAGCCCAGATGTCTCAGTCAGTCACAAGCCTTTGTTATCATTCTTTTTCTATTCTTAGCTAGCCTTCTGATGAAATCCTTTCTTCTATTCTTTTAGTATAGTTTTAATAGAATATATATAATAAAATAATAAATCAAGCCTTCTGAAACATGGAATCAGATCCTTGTCTCTTCCCTCATCCTGGGACCCCTGTGAACACCACCACAGATAAAGTGTTGGGGAGAGAGCCAGTGACAGAAAGTTGCATCATCCCCTGAGAAGCAGATGATGGGGATCCATGAGAACAGCATGGGAATCATTTTGTTCACACATACATTAGCACAAAACTTCTCCTCTCTGTGTTTTCATTTCTCTTTGATTCATATCTTGCAACAGCAACTTTCTGTCCAGCAAGTGGGCGCTTTTCTGAGACGTGCTGCTTCCTGACCTCACCCTGTGTTCACTCTGTTTCATCTGCCTAAATTTACTCACTGAGAACAAAGGCATCATTGTACACCACTGGCCCATCTGTTCTAGAGAGCTGCTTCAAGTTGTAGTTAGCACCAGATGTTTCCTAAGGAAGAACCCTCAATATTCTGAATATCCCCAGTCAATGTTCAAATGTGTTAACTGCAAGAAATACGATCACATATTTATAAGAAAGGCCTTTTTTGCATGCTTTGTTACTGTACTTCCTTAAAGATACAATGAGAGTATTTCACAGTGAATTGTAACACATTTTTACATTCTGCAGTTGTCTGTCCACATTTTGAAATGTTTAAGATGCTGTTTTATTTCACAAAAAAAAAAAAAAAAAAGCCTTAGTATTATTTCTTGCTGCATAGAGCACTGTACTCATTCCTCTAATGCTGAGAACCTGCAACAAAATGATGAATGCTCTAAGTCCTTATATGCCTCAATAAAGGCTTTGGGAAGAATTCCTGAATCTGTAATCCTGAAACTTTTTAGAACCCGCATTTTTCACCTTGCTCCTGTGACACTGCCACTGTTTTCAACAGTTTTGTCAAACCTTAGTGAATTTTGTCATTTAATTGTGCAAAATTAGTAAAATGTGGGCTATCATCTATAGCTGTTTGAATACTGAGTGAAGTCATGCCCATGCACTTCAGACTGCAGGGTAATTTTTTATTTTAATAGGAAATCAAGAAGGAAAACTTTTTCATTATACATTTCTTCAATTTCTATTTGGTTTTTTTTCTGAGTTCTATTTCCACTTGTTTAATTGTCCACTGTTTCTGCCTCTTGAGACTCCCAAAAGCTATTGCCCTCAATTGTAACACATATATGAGCTGTCTCCTGAGCCATACCTCTGTGCCAAATAACTGTTGAGGAGCTAGTATAAAGTCCTTGTTTCATTCAAAGCAAGTATTAAATTTTAGAAAATGTTCTGAATTACATGGAAAATGTCTCTGAGATTACTTCCTTTCCTAAATTAATCTATTTTTTTTTTCTGTAAAGTATTTTTACTTTTCAAAAAGCATGAGAAATTACAAAGCCAGTAAATGAAATCCAAATAAGCAGAGATGGAGCACATGTTCATTTTAAAACAGGAGGCAGGTCTTTCTTAATAATTTTATCAAGCTGTCATCTCAGAATGGCCACCTCTGAGAAGCTGTCAGCTTCACTGGTATAAATGAAGTTGGAACAAGGGAAGATTGCCAAGCACAGGCTGCTCCAAAGGACCAACTGCAGCCACCAAGGGGCAGTGCAGTGAGCTTCAAAAGAGTATTCTGGGCATGCCCCAGCACCCTTCAAAACTCTGGGGAAACCCTGCAGAAAACAGTGGTACTGGTGAACATGGTGGTGGTATACTAATTATAAAATTTCATTTTGTACAACCAATAGGAGTCTGGGCCACTTTAAGTGTTTTTAGCTCTTCTGAAGGTGTATAATATTTATTTCTAGTTAGAATTAGACTGCTTCCTTTTTCCCACTGCTGGATCCTGTTGCAGTTTGGCCTGCTAGCCAGAAGAGACAATTGTTAAATTTCTATTTCTCATATGCTTTCCAAAATCTTCCCTTCATGAACATATCTTTTTCAAACATGTTTCTTTCTGTGAGAAGGAACAACTTGATAGGCAGACTTATCTTAAACTTGCTATTAGCAAACATGTTTTCCAATTCTTTAATAAATACGATAGCTACTAATAGCCTTCCTTTGAAAGTGGATATCAAAACCAGAGCTAGAATGCCAGTTATGCTGTGCTAAAAGCCAAATGCTGCATTACCCACCTGCCTATGCATCTAAAGATTACATTAATCCTTTCTCCATTGCAATGCTCAAGGAACTTCTGATTCACCACAAGCCCAATTTTTGGTCCCACTCTTACCACCACTTCCACATTCTTTCATTTCTTTCTGTTCATAAGCCCAAGCTCCATATTTCAAGATGTCTGACTTCTCTAAATTCAGGGATTCAAGTCACATGGATCACTCTTCCATTCTCAGTCTTTCTGTTATTTTTTTCCAAGTTTATCAGTAAGAAATCATATGCCTTGTGGCCAAAGCATTTTCTCTCAACATACAAATCCCCACCAAAATTTAAAAAATAATCCACCAGGATTTCTGGTATGTAATACTGGAATATGTCATTTCATGTGCATTTTGAAGCATACTTTAACAGAAAAGTAACAGATTTCTAGAAATATTTATATTATCCCTTTCTTTTCACAAAGTGATGGCTGTTTTTTGGTTTCCACTGCTTCAATGGCTTTTTTAAAAAGCACAATTGGAAACTGAGGCTATAAATGATAGGAGTAGAGAGCTGGCAGAGCACTAACAAAATAAGACAAAAGCGTTGAGTGACCTGAAGGAAGGAAGGAAAAACACTGGAAAATGTTAAAAATAACTGAATTATGTCTTAAAACAATTGGAGACATTACCCCAAAGTAACAGACAAGTTGAATTATAAGGAGGAAGAGCATGTGTTAGGAGGTTACATCCTGAGGTAAATGTGAATGGAGCATAACTAGACAGCTGCATGAACTTACTACCTTTCGACAGGTGTTAAAAAACCTACATAGAGATGAGTGGTTTCATGTTAGGGTACACATTTAGCCAGGATGCAAAAGAATTGAATATTCGTACTGCTACACATCACATGTATGTCTACTCAGTCTACAGATCTGCACTGGTACTTCACTTTGTCAAATGCAATCCCCAATGGTGTCCTGGTTTAGGGCAAATTTGTTAAAGAATCTGCAAAGGAGGGCCCCTCCAGAAAGCGAAATCCACACGGCCCCTCCCCCCAACCCATTCAGGAAAAAATTCCTCGGAGAGAGGTGGAAAGAACCTGTTTATTTGACTGGCCCAGCACCCCCCAGCACACAAAATGAACAATACCCGATGACACCGCTCTGAGAAAGATGGCAAAATCAGAAAGTCTCTTTCGGGGGTGGTTGCTCTGTTCTCAGTCCCTCCGGCGCTGGGGCAGCTGCTGCAGCCGAACCTTCGGTGTTCCCGGGTCCCAGTCCGGAGCAGGTTCGAGATGGTCACAGAAACAGGAGAGGAGAAACAGTCCAGGAAGGAATGTGGACTGTTTAGCTAGACTAGCTAATAAGCAGAGGCAGAAAGCAGAGCAGAAAAAGAGAGCAAGCAAAAGCAGCAAGCTGAAGCTGGAAGTGAAAAAACAGCCCTATGTACCGCTTGTCTCTGTGTTCCTGATAAGAGAAACCCAAACAAAACTTCCACTCTTCAGAGCCGGTCTTAAAGGCACAGAACAGAGGAATGGGGATACAAGCATCATAATGTCACCCCAGGACAAATGGGCATAACCCCAGTCGTGTGATGACAAGCTGAAGCAGATTCATGCATTTTTAGTACCTTTGCTGCATGTGCACAGCCACACAGTCACCCAAGACGGGACCCTGGGAGAGGTCTGACTGACTTCAGCTAAGTAAAACCTCTGTGGTGTATCTAATTATTTCTTTAGAGACTTCTGAATAAGCAGCCATTATGTCATTTTTTGTTTGTTTTCTTATTTAATGGGCAGTAAAATTGCACCCATATACCTAAAACATCTTTGAAAAAAGAAGTGTATCACCACCATCATCATCATAATTTCCACATGCAAGGTGGAACATTTTTGGCAGTTGTCCATGTAGTGTTAGCCCACAATTCTTCAACAAGTAAATATTTTCCAGATGCATAAGATTATGAATGATTTAGTGAAAAGCATATACTGAGGTCTGTATGTGTCAGTATAGAGAATCTCATCATTTTGCAAGTCCTGAGCATCACAAAGGGTCCATTAATAAAATAAAGTCACAATCAAAGAAATACAAACAAGGTATCGTAACAAAATTAACAGCAAGTGCTGGTAGATATGGAGTAAGAGTGAGGCAAATGCAACATTAGGGAGAAAAGATTACTGTAATAATTAAATCTATGTTTACAGCTATTTTTAAAGCCTTTGAATTCTGGAAAAATCATTATTCACCCATTTACACACAGATCTTGACCTCAGATTACATTTGTTTTTTGTGGGATCTTCTAAGTGCCCCCCAAGAAAGAAATTTACAATATTCGCATAAAAATGCCTAAAAATGCTCACAGAATGTGAGCATTTTGATAATCAGGATGGAATTTTGAAACAGTATAGCTGTAATATTTCTATTTTTGTGGCTATTCAAAAGACCATGATCAAGTCTATGTTGGATTCAATATTTATTTAATGTAGAAACTTCAACAGTGAAATGAATTGTTTCATTCATTAAAAAGGAAATACTAGCCATCTCTGAATCTGCATTACACAGTTCCTTCATTCTTCTGACCTTTCCTTGTAGTGACAAGGAAAACCCCTTCCTTCCATGTATTTATTGAGTAAACTAAGCAGCAGGATTTCTCATCTGATAAAATGTCAGCTGCAACCATCTTCAAACAATTCCCAGAGCTCTCCCATTGTTTTTTTTAAGAAACATTTTAATCACTCCACCAAAATCAAAGATCTTAAATAGTTGATTTTCTGCCTGGATTAAAATTTGTCCTTTCCAGGCATTCCATATAAAGGATTTGCACTTGTATGGGGTTTAGATTCACAGATTAACAATATTTCATTAGAGCCCCATTTCTTACTGATTTATCAGTATTTCAGAGGACTACTGTTGCTATATTTGTTTTAATCCTTTTGCTTCAAATGCAATTCTTACAGAAAATAATTTCTATAAATGTATTCCAATATTAGATTGCTTAATTCCAGAAGCTTTCACAAAAAAAAAAAAAAAAAAAAAAAAAATTAGTCCTGAGGTGTCAAAGAGTGAATGGAGAAAAACTTTTTCTACAGACCAGAGATGAAGCAACACCTCTGCAAAAATGTGTGAATAAATGGAATGCGTTAACAGCTGGGAAGGAATATTGGCTCTGATTTCAGAGAGAACAGGGTTTGAGAACGTGGCACACAAAAGCCATTGCCTAGCTTGGAGTTTGTTCCCTAGCTCGTGGTTTTATCCCTGCCTCACCCTCAGACTTCCAGCTTGATTTATTCCTGCCTTTATCAACGTTAAACTCAGCAAGAGTGAACTTGGATATTTATTTTGTAGAGAAATTAGATCTGAAGGGTGGCAGGGTGGCATGAGACAGCGAAGTGCTTGGAAAGTAGAAAAACTGCTCCAACTCAAAATTTAAAAAAAAAAAGGGGGGGGGGTCGAAAATACTTTAAAAATAGGGACAATAGCAAAGTGATGCCTGTGTTAGTTTTCTCAGGGCCAGGGAGCAGGACTGTGCATTCCCTGGGGCAGGTGCTGCTGTCCCGCCGAGCACGGCTCCCGAAGGGCCAAGATCCCACCTGGAGCCTCCCGGCTTGGATATCGCTTCTCTTGGTTGTTTCTCGTTCGTGAAACAACCAAAAAAGTCAGGAATAACTGAGAAACTGCTGGACTCTCGAGTAGGAAACGCTTTCCCCCTCAGTGTTAGCTTTGGCCGCCTCAGCAGGACAGCTCTCCTTCAGTGCTGCCGGTCACAGTGTCCTTCCAGCAGGGTCACACACCCGCTGGGCACTGCCTCCAGCGGGAGAAAGTCCTAGAAATGGGATCAATTCGAGCCGGTTTTTCCTATCCTCATCCACCCCTAAAGCTTCAAGGTCAAAAAGGCTGTCCCCCCTTACAGAGGGTCTCTGGATACAAACCCCAGGAGCAGCAGCTCTTCCCTGAGGCCGCGCTCCCTGCAGGCCCACGGCGGTGCTGACCGCCCTCCCCTCACGGACAGCGGGCAGCGAGCTGAGGCTGCCCCCGTCGTGTCCGAGGCTTTTCCCTGGCCCTGAGCCCTCAGTCGCTCCCTCCCTCCTCTCCCATTCCCAGCCGGTGTTCCGGCAGCTCCGGGGCAGGGCACTCGCTCCCTCTGCTGGCAATGCGCGGGGCCCGCCGGAGACAGAACTCGAGAGATGTTAAATACATTTGTCTGACCCTCATCCCTGTCTCTGGCTGTCATACACCCACTGGCTGCACGGATGAACAACCGGTTTTAAGGAAATGGATCAATAAATGAGATTTAATACATATCTTTCTAATATATGCCCATTTAAAACCACTTTTATTTAAAGTGTGTTTTTATTTTAAGGTCAAAAGGAAAGGAACTATTCAACATCTAACGTGGAAACAATAACATCCGATTTCAAAGGCATGGCAAAAGTTTCTAATATTCTTATTTTTGTTTTAATAAATAAACTTTTAAAGTATTTCCACTAATATATTTTACCACAAGAACTTTACATCTGCTTTATTACTTCCAGTTAACTTAGTAGAAGAAAACTACAGGAATAATATTCCACAAATTCCCTGTACTCCAAGTGACACATACTGTTATGGATCATATTCTATAGTAGTAAGGCCTATATAAAAAGATGCCCTCAAGAATTTCCTGCACACTTTCTGGGACAAATCTTGGAACAGGTTGAAAAAAATCCAGTGAAATCAGGAGGGTCAGAAGCTTCTGCCTCATCTTTTTCTTTGACAGAAACATCTGAGTCTTCCTTCTCAGGGTTTGTATGACTGCATGGCTGTAACCCAGAGACAAACTGAGCAGAAGCAGAATCTTTCTCTGAATGGAAGCTCATACAGACTGACAATCACTTTTAACCAGGTTCGTGAGTAAATATTTTACATCCAAGAACATCCCAGGTAGTGCACCCTGACACATAAGTAAGACTTTCATTTTTGGAATTCTCTGGTCAACAAACACAAGAATAATAACATATTTTTGTTAACCCTTCCACTTCAGAATGAACATTGATTCACATTCAGTGGTCTCTCTAGTTATAAAGAGAGTTTAATATTTCTCTCAGCTGAAACATATTTATATTTATTTTGAATGGTTCTGTTACAAGTTGAACATTTCATGTGTAAGTCCCTAAAGAGCCACCATATTTCACAAGTGACTATCACACCCCAAACTGGTTTTTACATTCTCTGAATGTAAAACGTTCAGAAGTATTTGATGTAAACCTTCAGAACTGGCTGCAGTTTGTGCTGTGATTGTGAAAGGCTCTGCACAAAAATGAGGCTGTTGTCCTCTGTAGGTCATGGCTGAGTTAGGAGGGTGAGAGTGGAGTGATCTCTCCTGTCCCCTTAATTCAGCCCTAGCTGGACTCCAGGAAAAAGTTGTTGCTGTTAAGGTAGACAGCCACACTAATGGATAAATGTCTCCATGGACTTTCCTGTCACACGTAGCCTGTTCTGAACACAGAACTTCTAGACAAACCTTCATAAAGTGGCTGCTTCCAGAAGAAGACTTGAAAAATGACGTCAAGGTCATGTCATGTCCTTATTTTTCCTTTGCTCTGAGCAGGTGCTGCTTTCAGCTTGCCTTTGATGCAGACAAGTCAGGGAAAGGTTTGGGTTTTTTGTAATATATTGCATTAGCCCTGGTCTTGCCAAGAAAATGTCAATAGTCCAGAGACTGAACCAACAGAGTTATAAAGAAGTATTACTAATGCACCTCTCTCAGTGGCATCAAAGCATTTGTCTTTATGATCTAAATCACTTAAATCATTACAGCCAAGTCACAATATCTACTATACTGTAAAACAAAAAAGTATTAACCTTTTGGGAAATTCTGTTTTACACAACTCCAAAACTCAGAACCTCTTGTTTTTTTTCAGTGAAAATTCAGGCTTGGTATTTTTACTTTCTATTCTACTCATCCGTATTCCCAAGCTCAATAGGGAAAACAAAATATTAATATAATATTTTAATATTTTAATAAATTGTGATAATCTTTGCTGCGTAAAGATATTTTTCACCCCCAGTTTTCAAAAGTGAAAGAAATCAGACACAGACACCTGATTAAAATTTTTGCGTATATAAATCTTTAATAATTTAAAAATTTAAAATAGCCTCTATATTTTAAAAGTATTGAAATGGATAACCATTAAATTCTATTATGTCATTCACCAACATGTAAAGCTGAATTTTTTTCCAGATAAGAATATGAATATTTTTAAGTCTTCATCCATAGACATCTGTGTTTTCTGGTGGTGTGGTTTTATGATCTTTGCTCACTATCATTAATAAATGAAAAAGAAATGATAGATGTTGAAAGCAGATAATAATGATTGTTTCATTTTACATTCCAGTGATTTGAGAAGTACTTGTTCATAGTTGATGTCAAAGCACATCAAGCATTAAAGAACAGTGTGTGTGTACTTGGGGAACACATCTCTGTGATGCTGAAAATTAGTCTTTTGTCACGGTTATGCAGGTCAGCAATTTCCAAATCACAGGGGCCAAGGCTACTATGCTAATGCTCATCATTTCTAACACTCTTCTGCTGTAGCCACATTTAATTGACCATTTTGTTAACTGAACTTCTCAGTGTGATTCTCTGCTCTGGGTCATAAAATTGTCCAAATGAACAATGAAGGCAAATGAAGCATCCTCATGTGCCCTTCAGTTCCAGTGAGTGCCTGTTTCCTCAGTGACTTCCTGACTCGGTTTGAGAGCATCCCAAGACTGGCAGCAAAGGCCATTGTGCCTGTGAGAGTTCACATGGACAAGGACTACAGTACAGGGCTGAGGCTGTCAGAGCCAACACCTTCTTGTCCTCCTTAGGCACGGTGGAAATACAAACACAAAATACAAACCATCTTCAGTCAAAGAAAAGGGCCAAGTTAATGCCTTTTGGTGCAGCCGCTGCAAGAGGCTGTCATTCCAAATATGTTTGGTCTGGAACATAGAGAAATTCAATCTACCACAGGGGCAGAAGAAACATTTCAACCTACACAGCATCATAAATAAGTTGGTAATGTGCCTACCTGCTGGTGGAATGAGGTTATGAGTATTTAAGTGATAATACAGAGTACAAAACGGAGTAGAAGACAGAAGGAAAGTTTTCCAATATCTATGCTTTTTAATATGTAGTGGAGGAAATTGCAGTTCTTTTGATGCTATTTTTTGATGGAGATGGATCAGTTCTGCATTTTTGCTGTGCTTTTTTTTTTGTTTATTTTTCTGAATAAGACCATTTCTCTGTAGTGTTAAGTAATAGGAGACCAATAACAAAACATAATGTTGTGTCAGCAGGTTCCTGGATCTATCAAATAAAAGATTCGTGAAGACAGGGCATGATGAGAAAAGAAGTTTTCAAAAGAAGACAAACCTTTGGATCATGTTACAAAGCCCTCCTGAAGCACACAAAATGGGTTTTTTTCAAGATAAAACTACACAGGGAGATTCATTCAGGAGCACAGAAAATGCACCCCTGCTGCCAAGTGAAGGGCAGACTGAAGGCCACAGCCTTAGTTTAGTTAAGCTCTGTCTTTTTCATGCCCTGTTTGCTGTCATGGAGTCATCAGCTCTGAGCTAGAGGAACATCTGCATCACTGGAGACTTCTCCTGGCCTTCAGCACTACCTCTCTTAAGCAAGGCACATCTCTGAGCTCAGAGACCTTCTGGCTGTCTCAAAGACCTTTGAGCCTGGGTATCTGAGCACTTTCCTAACCAATTTTATTGGCTTTGGCTTTTGATTGAGAGTTGAGCAATAAGCCCTGAGAGCAAATACTCAGGAAGGCACAATGTTTACTGAAATAATTTAGGCATCTTCCACATGTGTTCAGAGTTCAGGGAGTTGTTAGCAAGAATGGAAATGAGAGGGTGGCCCTGAGAAAGGCAAAGTCTGGATGTACTTTCTCAGAAATAAGCCAGGTACTGAGTGTATTTAGATGTTTGTGGCTAAAGTGGGTTGTCATGTTCTTACCCAATTCAAATACAATCATTATAGTGGATTTTAAATAACACAAGTGTTTATTTGAACATAGAAGTATATGAAATATAAAATTGGTATTCTTGAAATTGCCCTTTACCCTCCCATCTCAGCCCTGTATATGAAACAGTAGTGCTCTGTTTCTAAATTGGCTTCAAATCACTAGTGTGTTTCTCATTTATAAAATACTTTTTACAGCCTAATTGGGAACAGTTTAATTCTCAGATTCTCAGCTCCCTGCTAGACCAGTTAAGACTCCAATTGACTGTAACGATTCAGAAAGAGGCTCTTTTGGAGCTTTTACAATATGTCATGGAAATTGGTGTTCAGGGACTTTAAAAAAATGATTTATATTATATTTAACTAGAATATTATTCACATGATAGGAGCCCCATGACATAATGGATGGTAGAGGCTTAGAAAATTGGTCACAGTTTATGGCCTCAAGGCCAATGAACATTTTACCCTGGAAAATTGTCCGCAGTGTAATGCATAACCCCAATTCCATGTCACCAGAAGAACCTAGAAATCTCAGATGCTCATTACTTGTCCAGTCATTGAATTCTGTTCCCTACACATTTATCAGTGTTCATGAGTGTCCCACCTAATCTTCCTATAATTATGAAATCTTATTTATTCATCATTTCCCTTTGATGACTGGATGAACTGACTTTCTAGACAAGACATAGGAATAGATCCTTCACAGATCCATTCTAAAAGCCCTGTTAAAGTTATTTCTTTCTAAATTAAAATGGCCAAAAATTGTGAAGCTTACCCTAACAATATAATTACTACACAGTTTTCAGCTGTGGCTATCCAATCACACAATGAGTTACAACTGGAAAAAATATATAAACGGGTCTGGGGGTTTTTTTATAACTACTTCTAAAATAATTTCTTCACTAACGCCTGCACTTCTGCCCTCATGTGGTTCTTAGGAGATGTGTTACAGATAGAGGAACTTTTGCTGCATGGGTCAGCTGCCCAGTAGGGAGAGGCAAAACTTTTTCTGTAGAAATATTTAATACCGATGGCCTTTCTCTTGAAGTGCTTTTAATCAGAAATAAAAAAGATGCCTGTAGGATTCAGGCATTTGAACTGAATGAATCAAGATTCCAAGAGGTACCAGCAGCAGGATTTGGTGGGTTCTGCTGCTTTGAAGTGGCAGGACTGGACTTTTTAGCTCCATTCCCACTGTTATTAATCAGCTGGAAGGTTGTATTACAAAAATGCCTTCATCTCTCACTCCTCCAATTCTCCACATCCACCATCTGTTTTGTTTCATTGGATTTTTAATTCTGTGGAACAAGAGTCTGTTAATCTGTATTCATGGTTCCAGATTTTTACAGAGGCTTCCAGTAGAACTTAGTAGTATTAGGATTCATAAATAATAATATCTATACATTTTCTTGGGGATTTTTCTTGACATTGCTAGTCCTATATACAAAAGCATTCTTTATTGAAGCAAAAATGAATGTTTAGAGTACCTGTGAGAAATAAAAAGGAGATGTTATGTATTTTCTGTTGTGGGAATTTCAACCCAATCCTCCTTCCCTCATGCTGATAGAAAGTCAGTCCCCTACTTACTTTTCTGAAAGCAGATCTAAGTCACATATTTCTTTTATAAATAAAATGCCAGCACCATGACTTGCTGCATGAGGTGAAATATGCAACGGATTGATGGAGTGGCAAACTGATGAGCTGTACCTAAGAAGTGCAATCTGGTTTCAGAAAGCCCAGAGGGGCTGCCATGCACAAGAGGAATAAAGAAACATTGTTTAATCACTTCTTTCAAAATAGACAGCTGTCAAAAGGGGGTAACTTATTTCACCACAGAAAGGGCAGAATTCAGAGTATATGTGCAGGCAAAATGCTGAAACTAACCTCTTCATAAAAGGCAGCTTTTCCTCACAAGTTTGTGAGCACCTTCTGCAGGGACAATTACCTTAAAGTGTATCATATTGATCTGCAATATACTTTGCAAATGTCAATATATACCTAGTCTTGCTGCCTACAGCATATGAGGAAGTGAAATAAAAATGAGTCTGGACTTAATGACATGTAACCATCTTGGATGAATAATGTATATATGGTCAATCCCCAATCCTCAGGAGGCCATCAGGCTAACTTTAATGTTTGAGACAAGCAACTGTATGTTTTAGATTTATCACTTGAGTCCTAATGCACTTGCCAAAGGACATTAATATTTAAATATTTGAAAAATATACTATCAGCAGGAAAATAGGCAGATTTACAGTTAGGGAGGTTTTATTTGGTTAGCCTTTAAAACATACCTTTTTCTTTTTCTGAGAGAGTTTATGAAAACTACTACTCTTTTAATCTGATTCCATATTATGAAAGATATTTAACTTCCTATTTTAAGCCAAGAAATATATGCAGAAGCCAGTTTTTAGGTAATTCTGTTCTGAGGTCCTCTGTAATCTCCCCACTAAAGTCTGGTATATGTATATAAAATATGTTTTAGAAATACATGAACACGCCAAACTTATTTTGAAGTCACAAGACCTCAAAATATAGAAAAACAGAATAATCCAAATCAAGCAATAATTAGATGAGAATCTCTTGTAATACACTCCTTACCAAATAAGCAATGATTTTTATTCTTCTTCCTGAGTCATCCCAGAACTGTTAAAAAAACAAGATTTCCTACAGATTTGGTTTGGTTTCAATCTTTGTCTCTATTTCCTGACTACTTAGTGTGGTGCTAGATTATATACTTGGGAAGTGAATTGCCACCTTGTTGCTAGAACAGGTAGAGAGTGGGCAGCACCACTGTGTTTGTTTCCAGGCTGCCTGGCAGACATTGATTGAGATTTGTTTAGGAGACATTGTCATTGCTGGTGAAAATATTTGAATTGTGAACCTATTTTACTTCTGGTAGTACATTAAGATTCATGGTAGAGACACTGTTTTCATTTGCTCCATTGCTCTCCAAAGACAGTAGAGACATTGATTTCACATTTAGAATATGAGTGTAAATTATTATGAGGTACTTCTTCATATTTGAATTGCATGATAGAAAAATGTGCTCTGCTATGCCATGAAGTAAAAAGAGATCTTTTGGTTTGTTTCCCAATGTGATGAGTATAGTTAATAAACAATAAACTTTCTGATAGCTGACAGAACCTTCATTAGAAGCTGAATGTAAAGAAATACTGAGAAATAACAAACATCTTCAGTGCTAGCTCTAATCATTCAAGGTCTCAGAAAGTTCATAGATTAATTCTATTCTCCTGAGCTCAATAAGAAAATGTTTGACATTAACAGGTGGCAAACCCTCTTGCCCCACTGTTTTCCCAAAGGTGCTCTGGGAGGACCCATGAGCTACAAACCTCACAGCAGATGATGTTGCTGCTAAGTAGAAACAGGGAGAGTTCCAGGCAACTGGCTAATCCCCCTTGGAATGAAGACAGAGGAGGGGATCAAGGGCACTCTCAGCAGGTTTGCAGATGACACCAAGCTGAGCAGTGCAGTTAACACATCTGAAAGGCAGGATGGAATCCAGAGGGACCTGGACAACCTCCCGAAGTTGGCCCAAGGGAATCTCACGAGGTTCAACAAGTCCCAGTGCAAGCTGCTTTATCTGGGTTGGGGAACCTCCGGTATCAACACAGGCTGGGGGATGGACAGATCGAGAGCAGCCCTGCTGAGAAGGACTTGAGGGTGCTGGTGGGTGAGAGGATGATGCTGGACATCAGCCAGCCATGGGAGCTTGCAGCCCAGAAAGCCCAGTGTCCCGGGATGCACCCAAATAATCAGCAGCAGCAGCTGAGGGAGGGGATTCTGTCCCTCCATGTTGCTCTGGTGGGATCCCAGCTGGAGTGCTGCATCCAGCTCTGGGGTCCCCAGCACTAAAAGGACATTGAACTGTTGGAGAAGGTCCAGAGGAGACCACCAAAATGACCAGAGGGCTGGAGCACCTCTCCTATGAGAAAAGGCTGAGAGAACTGGGAATGTTCAGCCTGGAGAAGAAAATGCCTCAGGGTGACCTAATTGCAATCCCCCAGTGCCTGAAGGGAGCCTCCAAGAAAGATGGAGGGAATTCTTACAAGGGCATGTAGAGACAAAAGAAGAGGGAATGGATTCAAACTGAAAGAGGGCAGGTTTACATTAGAGATTCCGAAGAAAATTTTCACTGTGAGGGTGGTGAAGCATAGGAACAGCTTGCCCAGAGAAACTGTGGGTGCTCCATCCTTGGAATGTTCAGTTCCAGGCTGGATGAGGCTTTGACCAACCTGCTCTAGGAGAGGTGTCCCTGTGGAAGGCGTAGATGCCCATGGCAGGGGGTTGGATCTAGATGATCTTTGGGGCCCCTTCCAACCCAAACCATTCTGTGACTCTACAAAATTTCTTAGAGATCATTAAGGGGCATGGTTATCTAAATAATGTCTGTGACATTATGCACTGGTAAAATACTATCTACAGTATATTAAAAGCATATATACATTATATATATAAGTATATATGGATGGTATATAGTTTTACAGAGCACAGCATAGTTTTTACAGTCTATTTTGTCCAGAAGAGAGAGATTAAGACACCCTTCAATTCTTCCAAAGCAGGGAACTAAGCCTGTAGCATAAAATGAACATAGATGGGCTATTACTGCATAGAATCTGGCCCATTATGGCATTTGGATATTAGCATTCACTAAGATTTCAGGGCATTCACCAAGTTATATGTGATCTCTGTCACCTTTCCAAAGGAAACACTTTCATTTCAAAACCCATATTTTATTCACAAGCCGTCCTTTTAAAATAATCTAATTTGTAAAGACTCTAGATGAGCTTTCTGACATTTCAGAATATATTCAGTACGAAGCCTTTCCTAATAACTTTTATTCTAGAAATTATTAAAATGGCTGATGTCTCCTTTCAAATGTTTAAATATAGAAATGCATGGCTATAAAAATTTATTTCATAATAATTTTGCATTGTAAGAATATTTAAATCAATCTAAAATTGATGGGGGGATCTTTTATCCATGAATGTTTAACTTACATCACATCTTTTGGGAAGAGATTAATATCCACAGGAAGAAAGATGAGGCAATGATTTATCTTATAGCCATTCAAGTTTAAAGACTTTTTAGAGATGCATTCTGAAACCCAGAGATTTAGTTATAGGAAAGAGGAATGTCTGGAGTTATCTGTAAGCAAATCTTAGATGGAACTGCAGAGGTATTTTATAAAATAAGCTGAGTAAAGGACAACTGGCAATTTTTATCAAATATTTTTCTAGAAAAGATCCAGTCAATAATAAAATTTAAGAATTACAGGAAATTGAGTTTGAATGGGAATGTGAGGTTATCCTGTGAGTTTATAGAGTCATAGAATCACAGAACCATGGAATGGTTTGAGTTGGAGGGGACCCTAAAGGCAATGTAATCCTAGCTACCCTGCTGTGGGCAGGGGCACCTTCCACTAGACCAGGTTGCTCAGAGCTCCATCCAACCTGGCCTTGAACACTTCCAGGGATGTGGCATCCACAGCTTCTCTGGGCAACCTGTGCCACTGCCTCACCACCCTTACAGTAAAGAATCCCCTCCTAACAGCCATGCTACTTCTGCCCCCTTTCAGTTTAAAACTCCTGCCCCTCGACAAATCCCTGCACTCCCTGATAGAGTCTTGCAGGATCTCTGGAACAGCCCCTCTTCCAGCTAAAGTAGTAGGAGCTATGCTCCTAAATAGGCTTTAAGCCAAACATTTCCGACATTTAGACCTTTTGCAGGTGAAATTGATCCCAGCACCATAAAAAACACCCCTTACCCCATGTAAATCTTGCTAGCCCAAGAGTTAATAACTTTCTTCATTGCTCAAAGCTTAGAAGAGGGAGAGAAGGGAATCAGACACATTTAGTGATGACTAAATAAAAGGTTTTAAAGAAACCCAACTTTTCACTCATACTTGGTGTTATTTTTAGACTTACAAGAATAAAAAACTCTTTTCACACAGTCCAGAACTCAAGACTATAGTTAAATAAGCACAGTTATACAGACACAGATCTTTTAAATAAGTTAGCTCTGTTCCTAACTTCTGAAGTCTCCTGAGGGTTCTTTTTCAGTTCTCAGGGACGTCATGGATGCGTTAATAACACTCTCATGTAGCTTGGCTGTATTTCCCTTTATTAAAGTTATATCATCCAATTTAGGCACAATTCACTCTAAATCCCAAACTTAAACCTCTACAAAAGGTTAAAAATATATATTTAGAATTAATGAAATCCAAATTACACAGTTTCTCAAAGCCAGTGTACTTGTAAAATGAACCCTCTCACTGCAGCAGGGATAAGTGAAGTTTAAAATGACATTATAAAAAAAAAAAGCATTTTTGCCCTGTATGGATCAAGTGTTTTATAAAATATTGCCTCTCTTCTGAAGAGAAGCTAAAACCTGCTGTTCCTGCAAAAAAACATGAATGATTTCATCTAAGACAGTACAAGATGGGGCCAGTGAGGGAAACACCATATGAAACACCAGTATGGCATCATCTGAGTGATTCCCAACTCACAAGAACACTGACTGCAAGGAAAGGAGATGAAATGAGACACAATAATTACAGAACTTAATCCTGTATAAATGAAAATCAATGGAAGAATGCCTTAAGCTTCCTTGTTATTATTTTTTTAATTTCCTATTAGTAATTGTTTATGCTACTTTTATCTTATGAAACTCTCCTTCATGTTTAGGTTGGCCAGTCACCAGGCTCTCATTTTGATGACCCTCCAAATGGAGACTGGGTTCGTGTTTGAGATTCTAATCATCTCTGCCACATTTTGAACAGAATTAGAGTCTTTCTGTCTTCTCATGTGTTTTTAAAGCAGTTACCATTAACTTTTAGTACTTTCCTTAAAGTGCATAAGAGCAGTGGAGTCTATATAAATTTTGCACAGGGTAGAACCAAGCAAAGAAAAATTTTAACATGGAAACATGCAAATAGATGTATGCAACATGATCAGGGGAAAATGTAACATTATCAGGGGAAAATAACCTTACCTGAAAAAAAAGTAATGAATGAAAAAAGAAATTTAAAAAATTTACAAAGCAGTTCTAGAGGAATCAAGAAACCAGTAAATTAGACATGAATTTGTAATGAAATAAGGTAAGATAAAATTAGTTCAGTCTTCTCTGTATAAAGGATTCATGTGATCGACATATTTAATATTTTCCTCTCTCTGTCATGCTCTCTTTCTAACTCTGGAAAATAATTTTCAGAACTAAATGGCTCTATAATAAAAAAAAATAATTTAAAACCCCAGAAATTTGTGCAGAAATACAAAAATTTTTAAAAGGTGAAGGAAAGAATTTTTTAACATTTCAAAACTAAATCAAGTAGAAAGGTTTATAGGATATGACGAAAGAAGAACACAGCAGAGAAATACAGATACAATTAGATTTTCTGAGTGCAAATTTCTAGAATGTTAAAAGGATAATGGCAGTCTTTGAGGAGAACCATTTATTCAGTGAAGTGTGAGTAAGAATAATTAGAAATCAGGATGGAGAAAAACTGGGGGCAATGCTCTTGACAAGAAGCTGTCCAAAGGTGGGAAAGCCTCTCCAAGGCAACTCTGGCATCTCAACCCCTTAACCTGTGCATTTGCCCTGGACAAAGCAATTGAAATGGAAAGAACAGCCTTGCAGTTTCAGGGGAAAAGTAACAAAGGGGTTACTAAGGAAAGGGTCGAGACATCAACTTCTTAACCTGTCTCAGTAGTCCAAGCACAGGAAGACTGTGCACAGACTAGGAAATCCATATCCAGGGCAGCAGAAGACAGTGCACATTGGAAATAACTTCATGAGGCACATCTAACACCTTCCATGGCCGATA
The DNA here is from genome assembly GCF_047830755.1 of Zonotrichia albicollis. Classification (NCBI taxonomy): domain Eukaryota; kingdom Metazoa; phylum Chordata; class Aves; order Passeriformes; family Passerellidae; genus Zonotrichia; species Zonotrichia albicollis. The sequence goes on along the minus strand of NC_133819.1, from coordinate 102,389,505 downwards.
TTCCAGCACTGCAAGACTGAATCCCCTTTACTAGACCAAGAACTGTGGATTGACTTTCCCTTCTGGTTTAGGTCATGCACATTCTTATCATTGGTCTAGACAGAAATTTAAATTTGTATTAAATAAATCTTTCATTAAGATTTTGAAAACATTGTCCTGGGGAGTGAATCAATGGTTAAGCAGTACCTTGCAGCTAACATTTTCAGCAGCATAATATCATTTGTTTAACCTATTGTTTAAGTAGAGGGGAGCAGGGATAGGTTCCACATCTGGTTTTTTATCAGATACATGCTTATTGGAAGTTTTAAAGTAAGCCCTTTTGGCTTTGGCTAATGGGTTTTAAATAACTTCCAATGCTAGCTTGAAGCAAAGCACCTTTCTTGAAATACACATTTATGGTTTTTTGAATGACTAACACTGACTTAAACAGTGATATCAAAATAAAAATCTAATACTCAGTATGAATTTATAGCAGTTAAAACAATGTTAGCTAAAATTCATCACAGCGGCTCAGCAAGAGGCCTGTGATGACTACTAGTATACAATCAGTTACAGCCTGACTGGCAAGTTGTGGCACTCATATTTTCTGGGAAAATCCCTTCACTCAGAATTTTGCTCCTGGAAAGCTGAGAAGCCTCAGAGAAAAAGGAAAACAATATTTATCTGATTTGCTTCTCCTGTGTTTTGCTCCTTTGGGATGTGTTTGGAGATTGTTTACCAACAGGTGGTTGTTTCATTGGTTTCATGTGAATTGTTTTCACTCAATGGCCAATCAGGATCAAGTTGTGTCGAGGCTCTGGAAAGAGTCATGAGTTTTCATTAGTATCTTTTTAGCCTTCTGTAAGTGTCCTTTCTGTATTCTTTAGTATAGTTTAGTATAGTATTCTTTAATATAATATAGTATCATAAAATAATAAATTAGTCTTCTGAGAATATGGAGTCAGATTCATCATTCCTTCCTTCCTGCCATGGGGCACCCAGCAAATACAATAGCAAGTAACCTTGCAGTGAATTTGTTCTCATGGAAGTTTTCATAGTTAGTTTCCCTCCATTAAAAACAAAATATAGAGTGAACAAATTATAGGTGATAGAGCACTCCAGAGCAGAATGAATGTTGTAACCCCACAAGCAAATTTTATCTAAATGTCACAAAGTCTCAAAGTGACTTCAGTAGAACTACTTCATTCCTCTGTTTGTATTTCCATATGCTCACAAGTTAATGGAGGAGTTATAAGCACAATATCCTTTGGTTTAGTGCATCTTCCAAAAAGCTTTAATTGAGAGGGCGCCAGTCCTTGAGAGCAATTTGAGCATTTCTTCCCTTCCAGTCTCCTTCATTCCATTATATTTTAAGTACATATGTGATTTTCATGAATGATCTTATTGCACGGGTCAGGTCAATCAAAGACTACCACATTAATGATTAGGTCAAGCATTATTACTGGCAGGTAGTTTCCTCTTTTTCTAATTGGTTTTAACTGATGAATGACAAGCCTACTCAAAGAGCTTTTATATTTATTGCTATGGTTTTTATCCAACTCTGCTGTCTTCCCAAGTATCATTGACTATTAACAATGTTCTCTACACAGAGAACTGTAAAGGGCAGGCAGTGATTCACTTTAAAATATTTTCTTTTCTTTTACCAAGAAGAGATGTAATCATCCAAATAATTGTATTTATATTGCCTCTAAATCTGCTATTTATGAAATAATTCTATGTTAAGGGACTTTCATAGGGATTTCATCCATTTTAAAAGAGGTAAAAGCTGAACTAATTCATAGATCTGGCTTTAGTTCAATAGTAAAAGAAGCCAAAAGAGTCCAGTTACAGAGTACTTATCCAACTCATTGGAGAAAGTGACTGAAGGCAGAAAGAAAAATTCTAACTCTTTCCAACATTTGGTGCAATTTCAATTTTGAGAATCGAAAGCAGAAGCCAGGCTACAGTGATACATATTTTTATACCATATAAATACAATTGTCCTGCAGTAAAATTCTGTAGATAGTAATTTGGCTTATTCACAAATACAACCTCGTGTTGTAAAGCTGCATTCATAAGCCTGACACCACTTTAAAGGCACACCAGGTGCTTGCATCAGTTGTAAAAAAGACATTTTTACACATTAGATAATGTCACGGCCTTCATAAGGAATGAAGAACAGCTTTAACTAAGCAGTAAATTAAAAAAATACAGACTAAGCAGTAAATTAAAAAAATACAGAGCATTAAAAACATACATTCATGTATTCATGATATGAACCTGCCTCAGAGAGCTCTTTGACAAATAATTGAAAAAAGTTGACATACAAACAGACTAACAAAAGCTCAATTTCATACAAATGGTGTTTCTTAAGTGGCTGATTCATTGACCCTGTAGAACCGGCAGTCTCACAAGTAATCTTTTCCTTCTCTCTCTCTATTTGCCATTTTTGCAGTTTGGTTATCTTACAACAATGTTGCAAGCTATCATCCTCTTAACTCTAGAAAGAATTAAAATATTCAAATAAATGTACTGAAAAAGAAAGGAAAGCTGGTATAATTTCAACAGAAGACCTGCTAGTGGGACATTATATGTAGGCAGAAAAGAAGTGCAATAAAAATATGGAAAAAAGAGAAATAGAGTGATCTGCAACTGTATAACTAGTGAGATAACTGCACTTCATAAGACAGACAAAATTCAGTCTGCATGGAGAGCTAAAAACAATAGAAAATGGAAGAGTTAATAGCTCTTGGAATGCATTTGAAGCTAATTAAAGGGAAAAGAGTAATAAACTGTGCTGAAAGCAAAAACTATTACAATGTGAGGACATTATGAACAGCCTTCTGGACCTGGTTATTTCATATTTGCAGTAATCACTCTGGCCAAGAAAAAATTTAAAAAGCTAGTTAAATGCAGTCATTAGAAAGTTAAACTTTAGTGCAAACATAGAGCAGGACTGCAAAATTACATTAAAATACAGATTTGAGATATTAAGCTAGAGAAATCCAATACAATTTAATAAACAATGGCAAGCATCTGTGTTATGAAATAATAGCTCATAACCAGGAACAAACACAGTAAAAGAAGATAAGTGCTCATTGGATCCACTAAGTATCCAACCTCAGGATAGCTTTTGGAATATAGAAACACATGTTAGGGAAATCAGGGATTGTGGTACACCAGAATAACACCTACAAAAAGATCCTGGTTTGCTTAGGCCAGAAAAATGAAGGCTGGCAGCAAGTGCAAAATGACAAAGGTGGTTTGAAGGATGTTAAATAGAGAACATAGATGTTAAAGAGAGATCATGTAAAGAAGATCTTGTAAAGAATGATCATGTAAAGAACAAGTTTGTCTTAGAGAAAACAGATAATAAACAATCCATAAAAATAGAGACTAGTAGGTTCTTTTCATCAAAATGAAATCTTCCAGCAGGAGAAATGAGGAAAAGCAAAACACAAATTCTGTTAGAGCCACCACCAAAACTTACATCTAAATTATGGGGGTTTTGTCCCTACCTTGATGTTTAGATGTTTACCAGGAAAGGTCACTGTTAGCATATCAATTCCTATAACTCTGTTGAAATTCATAGAATAAGATTTTATTGTACCTAATTTTAAACCTCTGTAGTAGAAGTTTCCTTATCAGCTAGTTGTCTATTTTCATCACTAATGAAGAGAAATAAAAAATCCTGGAATAAGACATATCTGGTCAATTTGAGTGTTTGTGTGAGATAACGTTGCTCCTCAAAATTATTATTCCTTTCTCTTCTCTGAAAAGAGTCTGGGTAAATAGATAGTCTTGAGCATAGAAATGTATATTTGATACACAGCAACAACTGTAAGGATCTACGGACTGAAATGGAAGAACTGTCTAGCAATTTACAGGGCACCACAACAAAATTTAGGAAGATAAAGAGAGAAAAAAGTAATTCCTTGTATAGAATCTGTTTCTCTCTTTGTCAAGGTATCTGCTTTTACAGCAGGAAAAGGACACATATTTTTGTCATTTTACCCACTAAGACTATATTGAACTTGGAAGTACATTGTGCCACCTCTATGACAGGGTGCAAGAGAAAGATCTGAACAAATGACTGAAGGCTGGTTTCTACAAGTCTCACAAATTTGTTTTTCTTGCTATATTTCCAGACTCGATGTCTTTTTCACTGGAGCAAAGACTTCATCATAACTTTTATAGCAAATTTTTATCACTAACTTTTAAGAAGCTTGAAACAAACCTTTCTGTACCAGAAACTGCTCAGCTGATTTAATTTTGAAGAATTTAGAAAGAACACAGCACGACATCTTCAACATGCAAACACAACACAGCATTTTCAACAGGCAAGGTGCTGTCACTTGTTCACCTTTTAAGTGAGAAAAATATTTTACATGTACAGTCTCTTTAGCTTGACAGTTCTTATTTCTTGGGATGGTTCTAGGGACTAGAATCCTCACATGGAAAATTCATTTGCCCCCAAAAGATTTTCCTAGGAAAAATGATCTCCCAAGTGTATATGTGAAGATTCCAAAAGCACATTTGCAAATGTTAGCCTAAAAAGTCAAAGTAAAAGAAATTAAAGCAATGTGGTTAAAACTTCCTCTTCAACTAGTTTGAGACAACCCCAATAGACTGCAAAAGATTCCATGGGCAGTGTTAAAGCAATCAGGGTTAAAACAAACCCAGAAACTATTTAGTTTGACAGTATTTCCTAAGCAGCTTAATGGGTTTGTGTAGAGAGGATATTGGCTTTTGACATGCAAGCATTTGCTGAGCCGGTTTGTCATCCTGCTGCTTTGTGCTGGCAGATTGCACCTGGCTCTCCCTGCTCCAGCACTGCCAGCTCCCACTGCTCCAGTGGCAGCCACGGGTTTAAAGACAATAATCTCAAAGAGGACCAGTGACCCTGATGTGTTTGAAACTCCTGTGACACAGTGCTACACAGCACTGTCCCACAGGGTACACGGAGAGGAGAAAGGCTCACACTACAGAGCTACATGAAGTTAATCATCTGCTCCAAGACTGTGGGTGAATTTGCTGAAACAAAGAGTTTCCATGCTTCTTCAGGAACACCTAGAAATTATTTCAGTGCACATAAATGCCTGAGGACGCACCTACCTTTTGTCTGTGCACTCCACCAGAGAGCCTTGATTCTGTCAATGGCCCCTGGTACAACTGCTATAGGAGTGTCACACAAATCATCACAACCTGGACATTTTACAGGTGAAATATCAATTAGTGGCAAAGAAAGAGGGAGCTAAGTTCAAAGTCTGCTTGTGGGACATCTTTTTGAGTCTCTGCAGAAAAGACCACCAGCACACTGATTCACACAAGCCTGGGTAGTAAACAAAGGACTTTCTTTGGTACTTTTCAAATTCTGAGTTAATTCAAAGCTTATTTCAAGGCAAATGCAGGAAGGAAGTACTGACATTGATAAGCAGTACTGTTGGAAAAAAAATTCATCCTAAAATGGAATTTGAAGCAAAGGACCTTTTTGTTCACTCAGCTGCTGGGAAGAAACTTAGAACTAAGTATATGCAAACTAATGGGCTTTGCAGGGATTTAGAACAACCAAAAAGTCAAGCTCTAGAGGTATGAATCCATCAAAAACAAAAATATTTTCTACATGTCCTCTCCCTCTGTTTTCCATTGCCATTTTCAAGGTTATACTACATCCTCATTGATGCATATATAAGCATAAAGGTAATATTTCAGCCATTTTCTAAGTAAGCTTGGATTCTATTCCATCTCACATCCTACGCCTTTGACAGTCAGAGCAAAGCTCCTTCCAAAAGCATAACAAGGAGGTTGACTTTCTTTTAGTTTTCTGATTCCTGAACAGGTAACCAGGACGCATTTGTTTCAATCAGCATATCAAATCTTAGGTGCCGCTAATTGCAGAATAGCATGGAGCAGAAAGTACAAAGAGATCCATGATGATCCCCCAGTGTAGCCTCCAGGGGATTCTTTGTCTTGTATTATTTTCCTGGATGGAACCTTGTAAATTCTGTCCAGCAGGTTCTTAGGGTTTCCTTACATTTCACAGGCTAATGGGATCAGTGGCTAAGCCCAGTAACTCCTGCCTGTTACCACACTCTGGCATGCCTGGGGTTATAGTGCACAGACCCCAGAAATGCAAGTTGTTCAGGAAAACCTCAGGCTGCACACCACGTACTCTCTTGGAAGCCCTGGACCTGCTGTGCTCCCGCTGCCTGAGCATGAGCTACGTGTCACTGCAGGATCAGATTTAGCACAGCTGCAGGCCACCTGTGCTGTGCACACACAATGAGCTAAAAAGAAATCACAGAAAGCTTATTTCTTAGCCATTTAACCCATGCTTGTGATGCTGATAGCCACAAAATTATGCTTGGCAAATGTTTTCAGTGTGCTGAGAAAGGGGGGGAAGATTTAGGTGATAACACACCTTCTCCTGAGGACAGTATAATGTATTGACAGAGGGTAAAAAAAGAGTTAGGGCCTCATTAACGCTCCTCAAATGAAGGGCCTTTGTTTTTCATAAAAACCTGCCATCTCAAAGTGTGTCACACAGGTGAAGTTACAGCATGGGGAAAATACAAGAAGGTTCACAAGATTTTGAAGATGAGTTCATAAGCGCAAGTTACCTGTGGTTAGGAATTCAATTGCAAACAGCAGTTGCACCCTGGCACCTCTGCAGGTTGAAATGAGAGCAGAGATGCCAGTGCTGCCTGTCCTGCCCCGTGTGGCTCCTGGGGAACAGAGCCTCGGGTGCTGCCCAGAGGTGGCAGTGAGGAGACCAAGCCACCCTCCTCCTCCTCAGGGAGGACTGCTACCTCTGAAACTGGGGCTGCTGTACTCCAAAATATTCCTTGGGTAAATCATTTACACACCTGCCTTAAATATCTCACCTTCCGTAACTGTTAGCATATTTTTCTCTCTATTATAGCATCTATCTCTATTTCTTTTCCCTACAGCACAACCACTACCAGAAGTTATGACTTTTATACACTCCCTGGGGTTAGGGAGACTGTCCTGAGGAGCAACTGAAGCCTCAGATCAGTTGCCATTTGTGCAGTGGCACATAATGAAAGAACAGTCCCTGAGAGTTAAGGAGAGCAGACCTGAGTATCACTTTGAAATCCTCCTGCTGAAGAGAATTCCTGTATTAAAATATGCAAAAGAATGGCCTTAATTTAGAAAATATTTCTATTGATCACATTTCTGAAAAATGATGACAATTATTTAGACTTCAAATAATTCAATAAAATTCTTTCTAATTGAATCTTTTGTTCTTTGTTAAGCATTAAGGCCATTATGTAATTTTGTCCCATGCAAAAATAATTTTCTTTTAAGTAACATTTCAGCTTTACTATTTTACTACTTACTTTCAGCTGAGGCAGCCAAGCCTTTTAGTAGAGAAAATGTTCATGTCCAAAGGTAGTTCAGGAGTTCATTAGCAGATAGGCACAGGTGTAGACCATACAACGGCTAAAATTACATTTTTAAAAGGCAACATAGAGCAATTTTTTAAACTTTCTGAGGCTCCCTCATCTTCTAAAAGTTCAAGTTTAAGGGACTGAAAAGTGGTCTGGTCATTTTTTTGAGAAGATTGCAAAAGCAACTATGACTAAATTTCCAGGAGCTGTTACATGTGAAAAGCCAGACTTGACAATACCTGAGTTCACAGTAACTCTTTATTTATCTGAAAGTCAAACCACCACTGTATCAATGAGCAAATGCTGCACATTTTTCAATATTTAAAAGAACAACAAGGCAAAATAGAAAACAGGATTCATTGCATTACTTCTCAAGAGGCTTCTATGGTACAGTGAGAAAAAACTTCAAAGTGTGGGCAAAAATCCTATTTCTTGTGAAAGGTGCATTATAACTTCCCAGTCTACATCTATGCTGTACTTGATCTTGTAGCTGCAGGGAAGGAACCTAAAAAAACATCTTTCCCAAAACCCTGCTTCCAAGTTCTTAGTTGCCCTGCAGCCAGCCTGGATCGATGCGCTCGCTGGGTGTTTCTTTTCCTTTCCTGAAGACATCACCACAGCCTTTCAAGAAATGCTGCTGGGGTTTTGTGTGCCTGGCGTCTGTTTTCTGCTGCTGCCAGACACCAGCACAAAGGCATGCAAGGAAACAGCTCACCAGGCATGGAAAGCCACGGCCCAACCAGACTGGAAACAATCTGGCTTGAGCAAACTGCAGGTGTGCTGGAGGCTTTACCCCAAAGTGCACAAGTTTGGTGAGAGATACCCCAACAGATAAGCAGTGCAGATGTCTGCAGGTTAGTTATAAATCTTGTCCTCAGTCCTAAAAACACTACTAAAAGACACTGCAGGCTTCAGCATACTCTACTACACACATCTTTTTTAGATGTTATCTCCATTCAAAGAACATGTGGACACAATTTGGAAATTGTTCTAAATCTAGAAAATCCTGAGAGGCTTATGGTGTAGGAGGCATTTTGTTTCCAAAAATTACTGTAACTTATTTCAGGCATATCCTGAGACATAATAGCAGTCATGTTGAAATGAAATTGTCTTAGCTCCAAAGGACAAAGGTGTATTTTTTGTATGAAAAGTGTAAGGCATATTGACAGTGCTGTTGAAAGCAACTAAAAGAGATTGAGTCCTGAAGTCTCTGCTCAAAGGAAGTTCTCCTGGATTCCATTATGTACTATGATATAGTAGTTATATAACATTTATTCACTTATTCCCAGCTTTCTTTAATATTATGTATTTGAATGCATTTCTTTATGTTAACTGCATTTTCTAATTTTGATTTTGACCAATTCTATACAACCCCTGAACTATAGCTTGGGGATTTCCAATATTACACATTTGAGGAGGACAAGAAAAATGAGACTTTAACACCATTTCATCAAAAGTACTTCAAATAATGGGATAAAAGAAAGCTGAGGCTGGTCATTTACCTATCAATGAAACAGGGGTAGAACTGAGTTTGAATAGATTTTTTATAACCAATTTTTACAAGGCTCTTTTAGAAACCCCCCAGTCAATCAAACAAAACAGGAAAATATTTTCCAATTCAAACTACCTGGAACATGTCCTGCAGAAGGCAGGGTATAATTATTCAAATACACATTTGGCCAGTTTACAGAGTTAACACCCAGTGCCATGAAAAGAGCCATGGAATTCTGCTGAAGCTGTGAGACCTTGGTTTTAACACATCTCCTAACACACACACAGCACCTCCCACGGCAGCATGCTGCTCACTGCAGAGCTGGGTGGGCTCCAAGGGAAGAAATCTGCCCCCCAAACCCACATGATCACCCTCCTAGCATCATGCCTCATTGTGATTTGTTTGAATATTGGTATATTCAGGGGTTTTTTACAGCAATATCATAAAACAGAAGCTTCAAAACCTATCAGGCTAATGTTTTTGTTTGCTGCTCACTGTAAATGACAAAAATCACAAATGGTTCATTCCCTTTCCTCATAGTATCATACCACATGAGGATCTCAACAGGACACCCCACGGAAAGCACATCCAGATCCCACTGGCAATTTCGCAGCTTAACAATAAAAAATTCAATCAAATAAGCTCAGTTTTCTACTTCCAATTATTCTGCTTCTCTGTTTTGGTTTTTTTTTCTCGTTTCCCTACCAGCCCTTCCTAATGCTGACCCCTCTGTGCTCCCTCCTCCCCGAGCTTCCTTTCCTCTGCAGATGAAGTGGCAACCTCCTTCACCTTCTCTTCACACCACTGGGGGCTTCTCCTGGAATTAGCTCTGTTTGCTTTCCTCACACTCCTTCACTGCCTTCCTGAATTTTTGTATCATTTCCTCTTTTTAGAGAACAAAATTCTAGCAGCTTTTATGTTCGGCTAGGGCCAAGAGCTAGAGGAAGGCTCAATTGCTTCTCCTTCCCCTTCCTTTTCTTTGCTCTGTGTGAGTCAGAAGCACAGAGCAGGCAGCTGTAAAACTGGCTGAGGGAGTATTGAGAGTTTGAAGTCAGAAAATGTTAATCAATGAGGCTTTTTCAATCAAAGCAACTTTAAGAAAAACAATTAGTTTTATTTGAAAACAGTACTGAATATTCCCAGTGATAGAGCAATAATAGTCCATCTCTTTCTGTTTTCCGAAAGTAGGTATAAATACGTCAAATTATTCCACAAATCCATAAATAAAGAAGTATTTTTCATTATGTATGGAGAATATAATACTTTTGATGGAGAAAATAATTTCATTAACTACTTATCTACAGGACTCCTTGTTTTCGTAGCACTACATTTTTTACACATTATTCAGGACATTGTCGGACTAAAAATTCAGTAAGAGACCTACTTCCATTTTAAAAATTATAATTACACCATGAAATTACTTTCTCAACCAATAAAGCTTTGTTTTAATGATGTGCAGCTCTTCAGCATAGTATCCTTAGTTCAACACACATAAAGCAATAAGGAAAAATATTTCTATTAATCTCAAGAAGTTTTGGCTAGCCCTGCCTATTTTTGTAATTTCTGTAGTACAAAACAAGTATAACAAACACTATTTTTTCATTGTTATTCCTTTATTGTTACTACTTGCTTATTATCTATATTTATATTTTATTTTCTCAGCTATTTTCTACCACCTTGGTAGCATTATTTTAGTTTGATGAAACAAAATGTTTCTTGAGAACAGACATGGCAGTTTTTTAATAGAGTCAAAAAAGGGGTTTTTTGTTAAATAGTTGTAGTGACTTCATCCAAATGTTTGCCTTACCTGCATAATAGTGTGAAAGAAAAGGAATAAATAAAGATTGTTTGTTTGTTTTGTCTGTTTCTTAGAAGGAATGCAGCATTTCATAGTGGAAATGTTTATATCTCATCGAATTCTGGATTGAATTGGAAATTATAAGGCATAGAAAGTGTGACCTAATAGCTGATATAAATCTCAAAAATCTCGCTTCCTAGATGACTTCATATTTCTGATATAAATGTGAATTTTATAAAAGCTATAGCTTATATATAGCCTGACATAACTGTGAATTTTATAAAAGCTATATGACGTGAAAGTTATGATATTCCTTGGGCTGGAATCAGGATCAAAAATCCATTAGATATCACCTGATAATCTCATATCTTTAGTTAAGTAAACTGATGAAAAGTAACCTGTCCTCTGAGACAGCTCTGTGAAAAAGCAGTTCTCAGCTCCATACGAAATCATTGTTACTTCTAGCTCAGGTATGGCATTTAGACTGGAGGCAAGAGAAAAATTCTCTTTCTAAGGCCAGCATTGCCCCCTTGTGCTATAAAGGAGCCAAGGCATGTAACTTTCTGATTCCGAAGTTTGCAAAGGGTTTGGCTTATCCACACACTAAGGTGAAGTTCATTTTAGTAATTTTTTTTTGGCCTTCTTTGAATTTTCCATTTAGAAATTTTAGAACAAAATTTCCTTCTCATAAACATTTATTCCCTTTCCAGATCACATATATTCTCTGTCTTCAGAGACTACTTATACAGAAAAAGTTTTCTCCACCTACACATTTCTATACATCTCTAAGGTCCACTATTAAATGGCCATTGTAAAGATACTGGAGAAACAACAGTGGAAACTCACAAAGATTTTATATGAAAGTGAAAAGAAAAGTACTCATAAAACTTTTTGAGATTTCACAGTTGAAAAAGAAAAGCCTCAATATTCTAGAAACAATATTTTAATACTGGACAATAATAGCTAAAACTATGCTAACACTTAAAAGAAAAAATCTTGATTCTGTGGCTCTTTCAGTTTAAGAAATTTGACTGGGCTCAAGCTCTCAAATATCAAGTATCACTCCACTGGAAAAAGTCAATAAATATTTCAAAATAATAAGAAAAAGTAGCTGGAGCTATTCTTAATAATGGTAGCTATTAAATGTCAACTTTCCTGACCACTTTTCTCTACTTTCTTCTTACAGAAGCCAGGAAATCTGTCCATAAACTTCCTAAAAAAGGAATTATTTTTCTTTCAACACTAGAAATAAAACACAAAAAGCCCAAGGTTCCTCTAGATTAACTAGACTGCAAAGGCAAATTAATAGAGGGAAAATTCAATGAACCATAGAAAGCCATTTGCTTTCTTCTAAGAAGTTGATGGAGTCATCAACCCAATGTTGTTGACTTATTTTTTAATAAGACTTGATCATCCTGCTTGTGTGGGTTTAATTTAGCTAGCAACAGTAGGCTTCTCCACATCTAGTCATAATTGTTTTAAACCTTCTCCACCTCAGATATTTTCAGTTGGTGTAATTACTGGTGTATTTTCATCTGCATAAGGAGGAAAACTAGGATCAAAATGTTTTACACCGCCCAAACCCAGATGGAGAATTTTATATTATAATACCTGGGAGAAATCTGAATCTTTACAACACATTTTAAAACTGGGGTAAAAGATTAAAAAATGAAATTGACTTGCAGTTACTTTTGTAAATAAAAAAACTAGCAACTCACCTAGAGTTCAATAGCAAATATTTTTCCTAAATCCACAAAGGGAAAGGAAGGGTTGAATTTGCTTTTGCTGCAAATGTACTGATATTTTCTTTTTCTTGTCTATATTTGGTCTTCCTCAAAGACATGTAACATTCACAGCATATTAATATTGACAATTTGGATGGATAAAGTTGATCCAGTGAATAAGTATACAATACCTTTTGGGAGTATGGTTTAATCCTGTTGCCTGAGCCTTATGACTAGACAAGTATACCTAAATAATTACTTCTCCCCATTTGTTATTTAATAATGACAGCTGCCAGTCCACTCTACCAATATTGTTCCTGTTTAGCTTCTCCTCTTTGGCTGTTTAGACCCCCCATAACATTATTGAAGCCTCTAAAGGCAGATGTTGGATCTCAAAGGCAATTTTTAAATCACTTGGACATCACCAATAAACTCTGAAAATCTTGCAATTAGTTCATACGGAGGACTGCCATCATGAACCTGACATTTACATGAGCGTGAAATTCAAGCTAAACTGGGTATTCCAGAACTGAAACACATTAGCTAATAACCTAAAAACCTAAAATTTAAATTTTAAATGTGGTTCCAAATTTTGCACATGTATCCAGTAGGTTCTGCTGGTTCTCACTCACATAGCTTGCCCCAGCATGATTGCTATTTTTTAGCATGCCTTATCAGAGAGCGAGAGAACACCAATATATGGAGATGAATGTTTCCTACCTGAGCACAGCACAGAGCATTAAGTTAACAAAGGCCAGTGTTTTGTAAATTTGCACATTCTATTCTTAGACCTGGGGTTAGGTCAGAGTATCAGCTATGTTCCTTGTAAATAACCATATCACTGGAGCTACAAAGCGCCAAGTAAAAGACACCATTTTAAAACAGAAGCAGATCAAAATGCTGAGCATGATGTAATCAATGAGTTGTAAAAAATAAACCCATGTGAAAAATGGAAATTGATTCTTTCAGTCAATTAAGAAGCAACAGGGGTAATGACGTACACACTTAACCCTGTTCTTTCACTGCAGTGGCAGAGTGATTACCAAGATAAGAAGCTGTGATATGGCATATTATGTTACAATACAATCCCTTAGTTTTGCCCTGTGACAGCACTAAGTAGTGCACCTCAATAGCTGAGGTGGACAGACCCGCACCAGTAAGTTGACAATTCCACAAAGATGACATAATCCAAGCTGGAAGAAAGCTGGGACAGAGAAATGTCCTGAACAGTACTCACAGCCAGCCATGGGGGGTGGCCAAACAGCACATCCCAAAACAGATTTTTTGGCCTCACTGACTCAAACCTCCCATTCTGGGTGGAACAGAGAGGCAAGAGAGCAAGACTAAAACAATCCCCAGCAGAATTCCAGCAGTTTTTTTCCATGTAGGATCGTACCCCCGACTTTGGAACCCTGCTGCTGCTCCAGGAAGACTGCAGGGTGCTTGCCGCTCCATCAAAGCTGAGACAGGCAAAGTGCCAAAGCTCAACAGGGAGCCTTTTTTTTTAAAATTTCCTCTCTGAAATAAAAATAAACACATTTTCTGACACCAGCTTTCAGCATGTACGAGGTTTGAAAACTTGCAGCTATCCAACTCTGGTTCGTTTTGCAGTATATGTTGGTGTGCCTTGTCCTTGCAGATTTGTTTGAATTTGAAGAAATTAAATCCCAGGTTAATGGTTGCTTCTTGCACACCATAACAAAAACAGTGTTATGGTACTGTGCCCTGACAATGTCTAAATAGGTGAGCTAAGTTGCTGCAACCAAGAAAAAAGAGCAAAATAGCACTATCCCTATTTTCCTTTTGTGGTACACCAAACAGGATAAATTGAGAATTGGGCCCAAATTCCTCATGGTGTCCCCAGGTGCCATATGCATATTTTTATCACAAATATGCTGTATACAAAATGACATTTGTTCTTAGCAGGTTTTCTACTCTTTATTGAAATCTTCCCCAGAAGCTTTGCATAAATTACAAGCTATCATAATTTTCTCTGAAGCTGATCAAAAACAGCCCAGAGAATATAGAGCATGTTTCCTGTGTCTTATTTGAGTACAGGAACGGCCAAAACCAATCCCATCGCTGTGGTAACACCTCTCCAGAGCAGAGGTTTGTAATCTGACACTGCTGTAAAGCAGAGGTTTCTAATCATTGCAGCAGAATTTGGCACCTCAGAGGCTCTGGTCACTCACACCCATGGCACAGCTGCACAATGAACATCCAGAGAAAAGATTTGTTCTTGGGCAGTGATCAGAGGCCAAGTAGCCACCTTGCTGGCACAGGAGCACAGACATACATTCTATAGCTCTCTGTGGCAGCCTTGTGCCCCACAATAATTTAATCCACAAGAACAGAAGAAAAACCTGTCCTGTGTACTCTGCCTCAGTAGAGGCGGATGGTAGAGTTTTATTTATCAGAGGCTGCATCCTAAAAATAACATATTGTGTCTAATGAGACATGGGTGATGGCTTTTGTCTTCTCTAGCAAGGTTCTCTCAGAAGCTTTCTCTGTACTCGGGATGTTTATCTGTACTCCTCATTCTGCTGCCCACATGAGGTGCCTCCAGAGGTATCATACAGTGGTTTTTTATGTCACCAATACAAAATGACCCCCAAAGCTTAGTAGAGACGTCCCTTTCCCTGAGGAGACTTTTGAATACAAAGTAAATGGTGTGGTTCAGAAGGTTTACAATAAGTGAGTTTGACAGAAAAGACCAGCAATGCTTGCACCTCCACCTGTCACTGTCAGCTTTCTCTTCTCCTTCAAATTCAGCTGCCACGGGCTGGATCTGCCTGGCTATTGGACCCTGCTTCCCATGTCCCTTCTACACCATTAGCTAGCCTTCATAAAAGGAAAGCCAGCACCAAATGCCCCCTCTTGATTTTGTGGTCCAAATCAACCTTCATCAGTCATTCAGGTTCAGCTCCCTCCTTATTACATTTAACCTAACGCATCAATTCAGCTCCTGCTCTCAAGATGGTAAAATTCACTTGGCCTTGTTCAGGAGTGACATTTAGCAAACAGGAACTTAATTTTTTTGTACTGGATTTAACCAGTATGAAATAATATTAAGTCCTCAAGTGCCATGGTGCTTTTAGTCTTGAACTTGAAAAATATTCACACTTTATTGTGGACTCCCTGCATTTCATACAAACAGGCTGAAAGGACACAGTACAACAATGCTACTTTACACAGACATAGGAATAGGATTAACATATATCAGATTTCTGACAACAAGCAGTCATTTCAGAGCAACAGTAGGCTCTGGAAAAACTGACCTTTTCCCCCTTATTTTAGAGATATCGTGATAGATTCAAAGAAACTGTTTCTCTTTACTTGTATCTCAATAATGCTTCAGAAAAAACATCCTATGCAGAATCTGCTGTTATCCCAAGATAACAGCAGATACAAGACTTACCTTGCAAATGCACTTGTCAAGAAGAGATACTTGCTGAGAAATTAAGCAGCCCATTAATCCATCTAAACAGACTAAATTCTAACTAGCAAGACTGAAAAGTGCATTATGATATTACATTTACATAGTATGCAAGGGCATATTTCTGGAAAAGGCTGTGTATTTGTGTTGTGCAACATGCTGCAAAAAATATGTGATCAAAATGAGAGAAAAGTGTGAACATGAAGGGCCATTCTCTACATGTTTTTGAAAATTATCTCACAGATGGCACTTTCACTCCATAATGTATTTTTTTATGCATCAAAAGAAACGAGAGATAAGGACAGCTTGGTAGTTTAGAAGCAAAGGGACTCATTGCCTCTGACAAAGAATAATCTCCAGTTAAGAGTACAGTCTATCTAGGCATTTCAAATAGGAACATACTACCCTTCTAAAGAAATTACTTTCCTTGCCATTCACAGCTTGCATTGACTGGCACTGGGCTAGCTATAGTCACCACCCCACTGTAGAGAAATGCACATGTATAATTCTATGTCCTTCATTTTACACAGGCCTCTCTCAAAACTGGCATCCTTTAGAAGAAGAATGCACCACTAACAGTATAGAAAGTTGCCTCTGTCAGTTAGGGAGATGCAATTTTAGAGAGTTAGTTTGTTTGTTGCCTTGTTTGTTTGATTGGGTCTTTTTTCCCAACAAAAAAAAATCTCACATGATATGGTGTCATGGAAGACTTTGGCTTTGACCATCAGGAAATGATATCCAACAACCTTGACAATAGCCCAATACAAAGGGAAAAAAACCCCACAGGATTTTATTTAAAGTTCTGATTTTGAGCTCACCCCTAATTCTCACTATGGAAGCAATCCATAGGTATGAAAGCACTGCAAGTTTCTGGTAAGAAATCTAACTTTAGTCTTGAGATCTACACTAATTTTATGGTTTTCAAAGCCTTCACATCTATTCCAGCCTCCCAAATCAGTGTACCCACACAATCTTCCAGAACACCTTTACTTTCCATGTGCCATCTTTCCTCTTTCTTTGGCCCTGTGTTTGGAGACAAAGACTCTGATAGTATCCTCCTTCATTTAGTATCCAAAATCCAACAAGCAGTACTTGGTTCCCTGTGCTGAGAACTTGCATATATTTCTGTTTCATCAAAGGCCCTACTCTTTGCAGGATGAAGAAAATGGATAATTCAATGAAGCCCAGAGAAACTATATTATAAAACAATTGGAAAAAGACTAGGTCTGTCTTTCATAAAAGAGAAGGGAAACACAGTTTTCCAATGCTATCAATTATCCCTTACAGATCTGGAACCTCACAGAAATAGTATCAGCTTCTTTCTTTCTACAAGCATCACCAGGCTCCCAAAATGATGGAGAAAGGAAACAAAAGATCTCTGACTATCCCCTTTGGAGTCTATGACCATCTGTTTTTCCCAGAAGCAGGGGAGATAGTGAATTAGAGTGCTTTTCCAACATCAACACTTCTAAAACTCTCGATGCCTGTAGTTTCAAGTTCCAAAGAGACCAACATAATTCCAATCAAAGTTGCTGACTACAGTGATTGGCAAGTGCACAGAATCTTCAGCTGCAAAAAGAAGTCTATCATTGCCACAGAGGCACAGAAAAACAAGCTCCCTCAGATAACTCTGACAAACTTTCATTTGCAACCAAAACCAATGCCAAAACAAAGAAGAGAGATACCAATGATATATAACAAGTTAGCAGTTTGGCATGCCAGTTGGAATATTGTCACTGCACGGACACAGAACAGATGATCAAAAGCACACACACAGTCACTCACACACAAGGGGGGTCACTCACCTGGGGTACCCAGAAGCTCAATTTGCCCCTCCCAGAGGGTTAAAGAATCACTCAGGGGTATCCAGCAGTAAAACAGACACTCAGGAAGGAGAGGCGTGGTATGGGTGAGGGCACTCAATCCCAGGAAGTTTCCTTGGGTAGCATCCCATCCCAAGGGCAGAGCTTCCCCTCACTGAACTACTGCTCCCATGAAAACCATATCCAGTGCTGGCAGGTCCCTGTTTGCAGTCCAGAGAAGCACTGTGAAGCTGGTGAAGGGTCTGGAGCACAAGTCTTATTATGAGCAGCTGAGGGAGCTGGGGTTGTTTTACCTGGAGAAAAGCAGGCTCAGGGAAGACCTTATTGCTCTCCACAGCTACCCAAAAGGTTGTAGCAAGCTGGGGGCTGGCTTCCTCGTCCCACGTAATAAGTTATAGGACAAGAGGGTATGGACAAGCTGCATCAGGAGAGGGTTAAATCCTTTGCTGAAAGGATGGTCAGGCTTTGAAACAGGCTGCCCAAGGAAGTAGTTGAGTCACCAATCCTGGAAGCACTAAAAAAATGCATAGATGTGGCACTTGAGGACAAGGCTTCATGGTGAACATGACAGTGCTGGGTTAATGGTTGGATTTGATGACCTTAGAAGTCTCTTCCAACCCTAATGACCCTGTAGTTCCATAGCCTGGTTGCGTCAAGGCTCATGGTCATACCTGGTAATGGCCCAGAAATTTTTCTGGACCGAGGCTTCTCATGAGGACCCTGCCATCTACATTCCTGCTGCTGGGTGAGGACAGGGCAGGGAAGTGGAGGTTCTGGTGTGTGTGCCACAGCCATGGAGTGGTGCTGCAAGGGCAGAAACACTGGCACCAAAGGCTGGCAGCCACCACATATTGGCTGGGGACAAAAGTTGGGGTGGATGTGCACCTGCCACAATCACAGGTGTGAGAGACCCTGTCCCAAGGCTGCCTCTGAGCCCTGAGGGCTCTGTGAGGAGTTACAAACTTGTTTGAACTTCAGATCTTGCCGTCATGCCCAAGTACAGCCATGAAGAGACATCAAACAAGCCTGGCTAATCCATGCTATCCATTCAAGCAACTGGGCAGCTTCAGAAACATATCCTAGAGGCAGGAGGGGCAGAAAAGCCCTAGCCCCATTTCTGCCTACATAATCCAGGCAGCAGATCAGCAGATGGTGGAGTATTTGCTCCCTAACTGTGTTTTTAACAGCCAGATTCTACCTTACTACCAGGAAAAATAAGGTAATAATCATAACCTATTTTTTGAACCTATATTAATAATTAATAAAGAAAATAAATGCGTTTGACAAGTAGAATACTTTCCACCTGAAACTGATACATGCAATACCTTCACTAACATCTCAGGAAACTCTCTTGGGTTTTTTTGTAGTGTTCACAGTTGAAAGCTGGCTTGGATACTTGTGACTATTTAGAAAAGAAAATTCTTGTGATAGCACACTATGGCTGTGAAAGCCACAATGCAAGAAATAAAACGGTGAGTCCTGCCCCACCTTTCACCCACCTTTTCCTCCCTGCACACCCTGGTTTCAGGGTGTTGACAGCCTCATGCTCTGCATGATCCTGGAGAAGAGAACAGTGCTGAAAGCTGCGCACTCTGCACTAAGAACAAAACCAGACCTCTTTTAGAGAAGAACAGCTGAATTCTACATTTGCATTTACATAACATTAAGGCTGTCACTAAGACCATTTATGCATGAATAATGGAATAAGTTTTTGCAGGTTACTACTGCAAGACCCAACCAAAATAATGGTTAATTAAATCTATCTCAAGCTGGACCTGAAGTTCCTCATAATGGCCACTAGAGGAAAACTAATGTACAGAAAGCAGAAGTTCATTGTTATACAATTGAGAGGCTCTGTTTGTCGCTGCACTGTTTTTTAACATACCTTAAATGAAATCAGATGGCAGCTACCTGACACTGTCAAGTAAAGCAGAGTGAAATTCAGGTATAACTTTTGTGTTCTTGAAATCTGCCTGGTATTTCTACTCAAAGAAGAGAGTGAAGGCTAAAAGGAGAGAAAAGCAGAAGATGAAGAAAGCAGATGATCCTCTCTGTTTACATGTTGTGAGGAGAGGAAAGCTTGAGTCACTCTAGATTTTGGGATTGGCATAAAGCTGCTTGAAAGGAACAGTCTCTCCCTAGCAAAGAGAAATCTCGAGGTATTTAAACTTCTCTGCAGTGTCAGTCCTGAGAACTGTGGGAAGGCTGCTGAGAATTCAGGTTCCAAATTTATTTCCTTGATAATGAATCAAAAATCAATAAGAGTAAGACAAGGGAAGAAAGGAATGGGAAAGTTTCTTCCGTGTTAATTAAATTAAATTAGTCTTGGGGATCTAGAAAACACAGGACTAAGAAATTACTGTTATAATTATAAAAATTGCTCTGGGGTTTCCACTACTGAATGGATTTCTCAGTAAAAATAAATAATAATTAATTTCACTAGTCATAAAAATCCAAGAAGATTTTTCTCATCTTCTGTTAAAACTACTTCAATATTTTTAACCTAAGACAAACATTATGTCAACATATTTTTATAAAGTCTGCTCTTAATTCAATAGTCTTTCCTGCTTTTTCTCTTTGATTTCTACAATAAGCACTGATTAATTCTTTCCTATATTCATTGCTTTCCCGAGTGTAAGCTATTTCAGTCCTGTTAAGTGGCTAGTCTGGGAATGAACTGTCAATCCTGATGTAGCCTAATTTAATTTTTTGATTGAGTATTCTGATTTTAACAATTCTGTCAATATTCACCAAAAAATGCACTGCAGAAAATAATTATTTTGTAAGCCAAATTTTGTCATTGATTCCTGAATATATTGTTGTTCTCTCCTTGTATTAGCTTCCAAAATTCACATTTGAACTACAATACCCAGAATTACATTCCAAACAGCACTTTTCCATTATTTTATTATTCAGTATATTTTTACATGGATTCTCAGTTGAAATAGAAAGAATAATTTGCTTACTATTAAAATGAAAGCTAAAGTTTGTATGATGGCCTACATGTGGGCCTCAGCTCATCTGTTTTCTGTTCTCTAGCCTTAATTTAGTTTTTGCATTTAAGCAATAATCTAAAAGGATCTTCTAAAATAAAACAAATTTTCCAGTTATTCAGAAGGTTCTAGAAATCCCTTTTGCTTGCTAAGACTTTTTTTACAGATCTGCTGGCTGTTCTCATCAAGAGCTGGGAGTCTCCAAAACAAACAGCTTAGTCTGGAGAAGTTGTTTGTGTGAAGTTGAAGACTGCATCGTGATGAATATTTATATGGAAATGAATTGAGGTTGCACAGATAAAGCATGCTTCCCTGACTTAAAAGAAATTTGGTATGCGATTGATACATACATTATTCACACGCAAAACAGGAACAGAATCTTTTAATAGAAGTGTTCCCGAAGCCATGTCCTTTCCCTCTGCCTAGATCAGGTCTGTAGCAAGTAGGACTCTTCCTCGCTGTAAAAGCAAGCTGAGATGGCTTTTTGCTCTGTATTTCAGATTGTGCAAGTCACATTTGAAAAGTGTCACAATTTAGTCAGATTCGATCAGATTTTCTCAAAGCAAAAGCCCCTGTTCAGAGTGCAAAAAAATATTACAAACCCCTGATTCAACACCATGGGTCAGCAGTTATTAAAGAAATCTTTACAAAGATATTTTTAAGAGATATTAGAAGCCTTGTAAGTTTATTGTTCAAATTCCTTTAGAAGTAGCAACAAACTAAACTAACATGCTACAGAGACAGCAGTAGCTATGCCTCCACAACAGTGCATGTTATGTGGTAACACTGATAGGTACACAAAACCTTCAATTTTATTTGTTTTCCTATCACTCTTTCCTTCCCTGCTTTATGCAGTACCACAGAAAACTACTTCATCCCACAATTTGCATTATAAATCTCTTTCTAACTGTTTTCTTACTTCATTTGCTCAGAACCTAGTTTTCCAGCAAGCTGACCTACTTTATCTTATTTTTGGTACTTGCAGTAAATTCCCTTAAGCTTGTCTACTCTGACATTGCTTAAAATGTCTTCTATATCCTGGTAATCACTTCTCTTAAAGCAAAAAGATCTACCATTACTGATACAAGAATGATAATCTGTTGGTCTTTCTGAAATCCAGTAAGATGCTTTTACATTGCAACAGTATTTTTCTCACTAAACTCTTTGTGAAAATGTCTGAGGTATTTTGGAAGGTAAACCAAACAAAAATATTCATCCTGAGACAGATTTCAGCAGGTGCTGCAATTTAGCTGAAATCTCATTTTTATACAGTTTTAAGCAAGGAAAAAATAATGTCTAATAATGGGAGATACAAGGCAACTTTACTACTGGTGTCACTAATGGCTTGATTTTAATAAACTTATATCAGTTTTTTCAGCAGGATATTTTATAGAGGATGTTTTAAGAGCTGCTAAATGTTTACAGTATTTACATGGAAGGAGCTTTCCAAAAGAAGTGGTAGATGGTTTTACTGCTATCATGCTCAGATATGACAAGGTGCAAAAAATACCATGGTGATGAGTGAGAGATGATTTGATAAAATTAGGTTTGAATCACTGTTGCTCTACAACTATTACAGTTGTAGCTGAATTCCCACTATAAGGCTTGTTTTTTTCCCTCTTTAAAAATCATCAAGCAACAGTAAAAGTGGCATGTAAAATCCGTGGGGAAGGTTAAAGTTCTGTGAAAACAGAGTGGGGGACAGGGAGAGAGTTTGTGTCTGTGTCTCTGCGTGTAGGATGGATGGGTTATAAATCCTGCAATGTCCTGTATAGAAGGCCAAGGGAAAATACACCGTTTTCTGTCTTTTCAGTGGTCTTCTGTCTTTGGACAAATTGAGGCTGAGAGGAGATCAGAACACTCATCTAATCTCTGGACATTTCATATAGAGATTTGTAATTGCTGCTGTGCTTACCAGCAAGTTTTCTATATAAGCAGCAAAGGTTTCAGCTTTTAGAGAGAAAAGCATATATCAAGGAGGAGTATTTTCCTCTTCCTGTATACCTGCAATGATACAGTAGGGCAGCACAGGCACACTAGTGTTTATTGTAAACTGTAAGAACAAGGATAACAGTACTTATCCCACAAGAAGCAAGTAGATTTTTGACAAGTGTCTATCAAAGAAGATAAAAGATACTCATTATCTGATGGCATTTGGGTAAATCCAAGACCCTTTATCCATGAGGGATATTAATCTCAACAGGAGTTTTGAAAATATCTAGTTATTGTCATGGCACATGACTTTCTAGTTTTTTTTTTTTCCTTCCAGCATATTGCTTTCCTCTTTAATAATCCCAAAAATCTTGCAGCACTTTTCACTAATCATCACTGAGGCTCTGAAAAATCTCAAGGAAAATATGTCAAAACTGTTAAGAGATAATATCCCACTGCAGGTTCTGAATTTATAGTTTCTGAATTCATAGCAATATTCTAAGATACAGAAAAACAATATGGCAAAGCTGTAGTCAGAATATGGACAAACTCATTCACCGCTACAGTGATTTATCAGAGGAAAAAGAACATAAACAAATGTCCAGCCCCAGAACAGCTTCTCCTTGCCTTTAAGATCCTTGTCTTATCAAAATTCTTACAGATTCATTTAGCTGGAGTCCCTTCAATTACCACACAGTTATATTTTCAAGGCAACTGCATTTACTATATTTGTTTTGGTTTGATGACAAACACTCATTTCTTGGTTAAAACCTGGAACATTGTTTAAATTCCAAAAAGTCATGTCCTGTCAATAAATATTGTTAAATCAAAATTATTATAAACTAGGAAAAGAATACAATTTATTTTCATATGAGTTTTCAAGAAATGCATATCTTGCATTTCTTTTCAAAAAACAGTAAAGACATATCATTTTAGGAATAATATTTATAGATTTTCTTACTTGACTTGTATTGCTCCTTGAAGTAAATAAAGCCATCTCATGGACCTACCCAGCTCCTGCATATGACTGGATACCTTCTCTAATTAGTTATTTCTTCCTTAGAACTATACACGGAAAGCAAAAAAAAAGAAGAAACAGTTTAGAGTGGTTGACTAGAAGTTCATATCCAAAGCTATTTATTTATTAATTATCCCCACAATTTAAAAAAAATGTGGATGGACTGGAGAAGGTCCCAGGAAAGGCCAAAAAGATAATCCAAAGGCTGCAGAACCTACCCTGTGGGCAGATTGAGAGTTAGATCTTTTCTCTGTGGAGAAGGCTCAAGAGTGACCTTCTCTTCTCCTTGAGATAGAATGCTCAAGAGAAACCTCATCACAATATCCCTGTATTTAAAGGGTGGCCACAAAGACAAGAGAGACATTTGTAGCCACAAGAAGCTATGGGGAGAAGACAAGAGGCCATGAATAAAACAGGAAATGCTTTATTTCAATGCAAGAAATAATTTTTTACAGTGGGAGCAACCATTCACTAGAACAACCTTGCCAGGGCATGGTAGAGTCTCCATTGCTAGAGGTTTTTCAAGATGCAGCTAGACAGGGTACAAGGTGATCCCATCTAGGCTGCCTTTCTCATGAAAGGTCAGACCAAAAGAAATTCTGAGGATCCCTTCTCCAGAGAACAGTCCTGGGGTGTTCTATGATCCTATGATTCTAATTTCACTTAACACAATGACACTTGTGGCTAATTAGTGCTGCTGAAAAACTGAGCCTGTCATTAAGTCCTGGTTTGGATGACTAACCTTTGAAAATTCCATGAAAGATTCTTCAAAGACTATTCAGATCAGAAAATTGCACCATACTGACTTTTTCCCTTTAAATTCTTGAAAATCTCAGTCCATGGTAATCCGGAAGTAGTGATGATCACTATTCCTCTGGGGAAGAGAGAAGACAGGCTGCTTATTGTTCTGTATTAGAAGTTCTAAGAAAAGAATTATGGAAGCCTCTCAAGACATAGTGTGCTCTCGTAGGTCACTGAAGGATCTTTCAGTGAGCATACTTTGTGTGCCACTTCATAAGGCAGAGCATTTATTTCAGTGTTTGGCAGAGTGGTCAGTTTTTTTAAGGATCCTAACTATACATAGTTGTTATTACATGGGCTGCTATTTCAAAATTACAAAGCATGGGTTTTTACAGTGCCATTATTTTTTCTGCCAGGTCTCTTTTCTGATTGTGAATATATCATTCACCTTCCTTGTTACTCACTCACTGAGCACACACTGTACATGCCCAGAAGCACTTTAGCAAGAGAGATTTTACCTGATCTGAACTCATTTGGCCAGGTTATGGCACTTCTGCTATTTGGAAAGCAGTTCATGGTTCTGCAAATGCTGTTGTACGCATTGAGCTCTAAGGATCATCTTCACAAAACTAAGTATGTCCATCAACATTTGGACCCCAAATATTAAATTCCTAACTTTTGCCATTACTTGGCTTTTGCTTGTTGTTGGGTTTTTCTCATGATTTTATTTTATCATTTGATGAGTAGCAAATTCTCTGATGTGATCCAATTACACCAGAAAGTATACAGCTACTAATCCCAGGATCCCAGCTAGCCAGTCCATTTAGATTACTCTTATCCAAATTCCTGTTTGTTTTCAGCCAGAAGCTGAAATCTTTCATTCCCAACCTAAGAAATATTGTATCCTTATGGTCCATAAAGATTTTGAGCCAAGGCAGACAAGCTCTGCAAAAATGGTGAAACATCCTCTGCTGTGATGTAACTGCTTACATATTTTGCAAGAGGATTGCAACCAGGACACTATAGGGTCAGGTATTAAAACAGACAATAGAAGCAAAAGCTATGGGGAGTTTTCTTGAAGCCACAGCATCAGCCAAAGCTCAGTTGGTGAGCATTTTGAAGTGTATAAGAACACAACATCTAGCGTGTGCTGGATCCTCCTAATATTTTCAGGGGCAAAATTTCCTTTGTGTGGTGAAATTACAGACAGTTGATACTTCCAGTTAAAAGGAATGTATTTACTTTATGCCTGTGTAGGGTGTTGGGGATTTTTTTCCAGTGAATGTTAACACACTGCTTTGTAAATACATATTTTATAGGATATTTGTCAAACCGTTTGAACCAAATAGATCTGTCACAAAACCAATTCTGTTTCCCATATCCAGGAACTAAAAACTGCATCCAATTTGCTTTAATTCATTAATTGTAAAGAAGTCTGAGAATTTTACCTCCCTCCATTTCTTCATAGCACATTATATAAACAGTGGCATCTATTAAAAGAGTATTGGTCACTGCAAAAAAATAGGAGACAAAATCAGTGACCTAACACAACAGGTCATTGCAGAATCCAGAGGTGCAGCATGAATAAAGATGTTCATGAACACATCAAGGTTACTGAAGTTAGAGTCTCTAAATTATGCTAAGGTACATGTCAGTCGCTATAGTGAACACATGACATGACCTTTGTTTAAGATTCAGACACCCACTTTCATCCACTAGCCACGTGTTCCTGAAAAAGGACTGCTGAGATCATGAAGAACACGGAGATGCATGAAATGGAAGGAGAGCCCATTTGAGACACATTCCAAGTAACTTGAATTTTTCCAGGTCTTCTATTGAGAAGGGCTGCCACCGCCTTGGAACTGGGTTTCTAGCACCAGCCTTTCTTCCACAGCAGCACGCTGCTGGAGTACTACTGCTGCCAACACTGACTGAGACAGCGAGCAAACCCCAACATTGCCTATTATTTTCTCCTACCGTCGCACCCAAAGCCTTCCTCCCACGGCATCCTTAGTCAGCGCGTGGGCGCGGAGCCGCATGTGTGTGCACAGGGCTCAGAACCGCGTTGTGGCTGTGAGGAGGATGCCAGGCTGCCGGGGGCTGCCTCGGCCTCTCCGGGGCCGCTGTCACCGTGCGGGGTCCCCCTCAGTGAGAGGCGTCCGCCTCGGCCTCTCCCCCGGGATGCCGGGGGAGACGGTGTCTGTCAGGGGCATAGCCCTGCAGGGCTAGGGCTGCGTGCAGCTCTCGGGGCTCGCACGGGCGGCACGGCGGCCCTTCCAGGCAGGGAGGAAACAAGGAGTGCGGGAGGAAGCAAGGAGGGCGGGTGGCGTGAGGGGGCGAGGGTCTCCGGGCAGGGCGCGGAGCGGGAGTTCCGGAGACCCCGGCGGCGTCGGGCGGGGGGGCGGGGGGCTGCGCTCCGTGTGCGCCTGTGTGCCGGCGCGGCGCCCCCGCCCTTCCCCCGGCGGCGCTGCGCGGTGGGCTGGCGCTGGGGTATTTACGGTAACGTGGACCCGGCGGTGGCAGCTCGGTCGGTGTCAGGTGATCGGCGCCGAGGAGCCGCCGCCACAGCCCGGGAGGAAGATGCAAGATGGCCCAGCGGGGCCGTGAGGGGCTCCGCGGCGCCCCTTCCCCGCCCGCCGCCGCCGCCTGCCCGGCCGGCGGGAAGCGCTGAGGCCAGCGCCGCCGCGCCACAGCCCGTCCCCGGCGGGGGCACCGAGCCATGGGGCTCTGCTACAGCCTGCGCCCGCGGCTCTTCGGCGACGCCGGCGGCGGCGGCTCCATCTCCAGCGCCGGCGCCGCCTCGGAGCCCGAAGCGCCGGCGGAGCCTCACGCCGCCCCGCAGCCGCAGCCTCTCGGCGTCCCGCTCCGGCCCGGCGGTAAGCCCGGCGGGGAGACGGACGGGCCGCCGCTGCTGCTGCTGCAGAACGGCGGCGGCGGCAATGGGGCAGCCCCCGAGCGGCAGCCGGCGCTGCCCAAGGCCGGCGGCCCCGGCCTTGGCGGCGGGGGGAAGGCGGCGCGGCAGCAGGCGCTGCACCAGCCGCCGGCGCTTCAGCGGACCTGGGAGAAGCTGCGCCTGGAGGAGCGGGAGGCGGAGAAGGAGGCGAGGAAAGTCAGTAAGAGCATCGACCGGGCGCTCAAGGAGCAGAAGCGGGAGTACAAGCAGACGCACCGCCTGCTGCTGCTCGGTACGTGTGTGTGTGTGTGTATGTCTGTCTGTCTGTGCGGGGGTGTGCCGGGGCGGGCAGGTGCCCCGCGGGACTCCCCGGCAGCGCCCCCTCCCCGGCTTCCCCTGTTTTCCTTGGGCACCCTCCATCCCTCCTTTGTCTCCCCGCTGCCCCCCCCGGCCCTGCCCTGCCCTCCCGCCCCCCGGCCGTGTCCGTGCCCGGGCTCTCCCCCAGACAGGTTTACACCTTCTTTTCCCTTCCTCCTCCCCGCGGTCTCTCCTCCCCGCTTCTGGCGCTGGCAGCGGTTTTGCAATGGAGAACACGATCGGCGCTCGTCGGGCGAGGGCGAGCGGCTCCACCCAGGCGGGCGGGCGGGAGCGATGCGGATGGGGGAGCAGCGGGGTCTGCCCGGCCGGAGGAGCCGGGCCCGGGCCGGGGCTGCCCCATCGCCCGCGGCGGGAACTTCGCTCGGCGCCCTCGCAACGCGGAAACGTTAACGGAATCAAATAAAAATAATAACAGGTTTTTTTAAAGCACGGTAGAAAGGAGGAAAAATGGCCATGCGTGCATGAGGTGTGTGTAGCCTGTGGATGGTCCTCCTGTGCCGCGTGTAAGCGGGGATGGTTTAATGAGGAGCGGCCTGAGGCTCCTAAATGAGAGGAGTGGTGATCAGCAATAGGCTCCTTATTTAAAGAAGCAGTGAGCGGAGTAAGGGGAAATAAGAGGGTGTAGATATGTACATTTCTCAGACATCGCTTCTACTACAAGATGTGTTCTTCAGCTGCAGGCTCAGATTTTTTAGAGACGATTTGCCAGCTTTTGTCCCCTCTTCTCTGAGGTGCTATGTGCGGTCTGCTGTTGCCACTGCTCTTTCTAAGCATTAGTTAATAGTCCTCTCCGGAGGATTTGTACCAGCTGATACATTTACAGTATGAAAACCACAGGGGTATCTAATACAAGCATCTCATTTCCTGCAGGAAACAGAACAGTCATACTGCAGGGCTTTTTTTTTATGGTCTGAGCAGAGGGCTTATTTGGCCTCTTAGCTGTGCTCATAAATATCTGTTTTCTGTTAACATGAAAATACTGATTTGCTTTTGCATTAGCTTCTTTGCCTGTTCTCGTAAAGTTGCATGGCACAGAGTTTCGGTGCTTATCTAAGTGCATTTCAGATTTGGGGTAGTCTTTACATCCTTCTTTATAAAAACTCTGTTTCTGTTTTACTGGATTCCTTCATTCCTCTTGGCGTGTAAGGGGAGGAGGAAATATGAAATACAGCAGTGGACAAAAGGTATGCCAGAACTGTAGTGCTCGGTTTCCAAAAAACAAATAATGGGCTTTATTACTGCCCATAAAATACCAGCTTGTAGGATACTAGTGCAGCTGGTAGAAAGGAAGGAGGAAGAAGAAGTAATTTGTGCTGTATAGAATTATTATTAATAGTAGTAGTGGTAAAATGTTTCTTCTGATTCTTGAACTGTTGCAGTAATTAACTCTTTGATACACCTGTTTTAATGAAATATTGAAAATGTCAATTATTTTTTTTTCTTCCTGAAGCATCTGTTTTGGCTAGTATGGCTGCAAGAAGGCAGAGATCCCATTTGGTGGCCTTTCTCTGGAGAGCATTGTCATTGAACAAAAGAATTCTAACAAGTAGATACTGTGTGTAGTCTATAACATAGGTGGTTGTCATAGTAAACCATAGCAGTAAACAGCTCTTCAGAAACAATGACATTTGAAAAATAAATCATCTCTGACCTTTGGCTCCCTAAAAGAAATTCAACACTCCTAAGACTCCCTGTGTTGAATTTTTTAAAAAATCATTGTCAAAATAAAAAAAGAGACCCTTGATCTCTGTTTTGCTGGGAGGAAATGTTGGATTATTGTTTCAGGCCTTGCAGATCAGGGCCTGACTTAAATGTTTCATTTGGATGTAGGGAGAGCTGCAGGTGCTTTGTATTGTTTTTGAAAGTAGTGGAAATGCTGCTGTAGATAATGGGAAATTATTTAGAGTAGGGAAGGGTTTATTTGTCAGAGAAGGAGTAAACCGAAACTGCATTGCACAAGGTAATAGGTTTCAGTCTCACACAGAGGGAAAGACTTAAAATACACACAAAGGTCTTTTAGAATAAAGAATATTACCAGCCTGATATTTTATAGCATTTCAAGTTGTAAATGAGTGGATCCCTGCCCCTAAGGTCTTCCTGGCAGAGTGAACCTGAAAAGCGTACCTTTGCTAGAGAGAGGAGGAATATTTCTGTACATCAACATGGAGGAAATGCACAGCAGAGGCGAAATGGTGAATGCAGTGACAGCACAGCACCATCACAGAACAAACAAAGTTGAGCAACAGCGTTGGCGTGGGCTTTGTGTTTCTTTTTTTAAACACAAGTTTGTAAATAATAGCCTCATTTTGGCTTGTCCTTGTATATGTCATACATTTACTGGGGCAAGTTTAGAGGATATTATTGAAATTTGAGAGAAAAATACAGTGTATATTTTAAGGAGCTACCATTAGATATCAAAAGGGTATGCAAATAAATGCACTAATGTAAGAATACTAAGAATCCTTAGAATCTAAGTAGTATAGTAGAAGAGAAGCTTATAAATGTTTGAAAATGACCTTTCCTTAAAAGCGCACTTACTCTTTTATTATGTCAGATGAAAACAATCAGCTTTGTGATGAGCTGTGCATATCAGTTACCAAGATATTATGAAGTCTCAAAGGCTTTTCATAGTGTATGTTGGTAAATACCTCTCAGAGAGCCTGTTCTTGCCTGTTACAGCTCACCCCAACGAATGTCTCGTGGTGCACGTGATGTTTTGACACTCTCCCCTAACCTACATTCGGGAGCACTTAATGTGTTTTGTCATAAGCAGTGATTGTGAAAGGGAGGGTGTGCAGTGAGTGCTCAGATCAGCTCTCAGTCTGTACCTCCCCCATAAATAGGTGTGTAGGTATCAGGTGGCTGGAGCTAAGGTGCTGGGGCTTTACTGGTGCACTGGAGTAACAGCAGACATGCTTTGGGTCCATTTGCTTTTCTTCTTATGAAAGAAGAACCCACATAAAATGGAAACTGGCTTTCCATCACAGCTGACTGTTTCTTGCTTAACATCCACTTTAAAAATAAAATAAATTGATTGATTGTTGAATTGATTATTGTGTTATGTATTATTTGTAGGGGGGTTTATTTCCATTTCTTTTTATAAGGGAAGTGTTCATCTGTGCAGAATTCTTAGGATGCTTTTACTAACCCTGAGATGAAGTGGTGGGTTTTTTAAAGCATATTTATTTATTGAACATATTTGCAGGGCTTGGTCAGAGTTTTGTAGCTTTGGTTTCTGTCTTGTTTTCTGTTTGGTCTTTTTTTCTGCAGAATTGCAGCCACCTCTTCTGCAAGGCTGCTTTAGCTGCTGATTTCCTAGAAACTGTAGAAACATTACAAATCACTTTATAGAAGCAATTTACATTCTCATTTGCTGTCTCACATTTTAAACTATTTTGTGAGTAAGTGAGGTGAAGGGGAATTGGCTCTAAACAGAATGTTAACCATTGTGGTATAATTAAGGCTCATGTAATGTTGAAGTAAGCTATAAACTGAATTTTTTTTCCCAGATAGCTGTTGTCTTCTAACCTCTGACTCCTATTTTTCCCATTTACCCTCACTCCTGGTTGCTATCCTAACTTTGGATGACTTTCTCAAGCAGAACACATTCTTTTACACTTCCCTGCTAAATTGAAACTGAAAGTGGTCTGAGTAAAAGCTTTTCTGTTCAACAGAAACTGAAAGTGATGATATAGGGATGAAGGGAGGGGAAAAAGAAATAGTGATTTTCTTCACTTAAAAGGTACTGGAACTACTTACGTGATATTTAAGTACTGACTTGATAGTGAAATTTAGATATGTTTAGTGATGTTCATGTACAAAAGTATAGAAAACATATCAAAAAATGTAGTTCCTCTGAACTGATGGAAATCAAACACAAAGATGCCTTGTCAAGCTTGGGAAACTCCTACACAAGAGAGCCCAGAAAGCTCAGAAGTGTGCAACAGAGTAATGGGTTTTTTTCTTTTCCTAACTATGCACCAAATTACTTTTGTCAGAAATGAATTTTTTGTGCAAAGAGAGTTTCTATGGCTTTTAGACTGAAATTGCAGTCTCGTATATGTTCTGCATCAGAAATCCTGAAGTTCATCATGCATCCTCAAGCCAATTTTAAATCTTAAACCTAATGAATTTTATTTTGAAAATAACTTTAACTTTTATATGGTGTCAACTCCTGCTTTTTGATAGATACCTGAATATAGTTTAGCTTGATGTAGTGATACCTTCCTTGTGTCTGCATAAGGTTGAATGCTTGAGGTGTTTTTCTGTTACCACCAGAGAGGACTCCTTCCCTGGTCTGTAAGGGAGCTTGGCATATTTAGGATCCTTACAGCCAGCTATTTCTAATATGGAGATAATGCACACATCATTGGTAGGAACAGAGATCTTCAGGACTTTGGAATCCTGGGCTGCAAATACTGAACAATGTAATAATGCAAAAGCGTTTTATAATCCCTAATACTTTGCGTAATTTGCAATGTCTTTTCAAAAGCTCTTCTGCTTTTGTTGTAACTTCACAGGAAGTGGGATATACACTCCTTGCACAGGAGGAAACCAGTAGGCAGAAGTCATCAGGATATTTGGGATCAGTGCTTAACTTCGAGGGAGTTTTAAGTGTACTGAAAACAATCCCTGACTTGCAATCCTTAGCTTTTCTTTCTCTGTAAAATAAAAATTAATTAGATTTAGCCCATAGTGCTTTAACTTATTTCCATTCTTTGATTGATTTTGCTTATCTTGAATCACTTGATATTTAAGAATAAACAACGAAATCATTTTTCCCAGTGTTATGTGTAGTATACTGGGATGCTTTAGGTGCTGTGGAAGGGTGGGTTCTGCAGCTGTTAACTAGAACTTTTGGTCATTTTTGGTCATTAGGCAAGTTTTGTGTATCAGTGTGTATTCCATGAATCTTCTTGGAATGCGACGTCTTAGCTAAGCAAACTTTGGAAGTATGTTATGTCATGTTAAGGTCCCATTCCCACTGCAGCTTTTGACTGCTGAAAATTTGAGGAGTAGATAAAGCTCCTAGATTTTAATCTTTGTTTTCCCTTCTCCCCCCAAACAGTTTAGAAGAAGTATATTGCTACTGTGTTCATCCCTTTCCGCTGCCCAACCCACACACCCAATTGCTTTTTCTTTCATTTTTGACAGTGCGCCTACAAATTTGGGGAAACACATAATGGTGGGGGCTTGTCCTACAGTCATGGCTTCCCTCAGCTTTTTCAAGTCAGGTACCATTTGAGCTTGTAAAGTTGAATTAAATTTTTTTAAGGTTTTTTTTTTTGTTTGTTTGTTTGTTCTTTCCTTTTTGCTTTTTATAAGCAGCAGTCTGTCCAAGCTGTGGCAGAAACCTGGCCTGCCTTCTGCTTACCAAGTTTAACTTTTTTGATAGTTATGTTCTAGAAATGTTCTAGAAACATTTTGCCTTTGCTGAGTGGTGTGGAAATGATTCTTCTCTGTGGATTCTTGAATAGCAGTAGAGAAACAAGATGGCATAAATAAGATAACAGAGGTATTGCTTATTCTCACGTAAAAGGGATAGAATTTTATGACTTATGCAGGATCTGGAGGAAATGCAGCCTTGTATCTGGCCTGTGCACATCCTATTTATGCTTTTTCCAAGAGTGGATGAGCATGTTAAGTACACTGACTAGTATATTTCATATTATCCCTGTAGCACTGTATGAATGTGCATTTGAAACTCCTGTGTCTTGTGATTTCTCTGCACATGAATATTAAATTAAAGTTTAATAACTTAAAGCCTTGTGGAATAAGCTCTAGGAAGAAAGAAATGTGTGCTGTTGTGCTGACCAGAATAGGTAAAAACTCCTTAAGAAAGGATTTATTATTTTCTTTTTCTGTGTTCTTGTGCAGAAGATGAAAAAATCTGAGAAAAAGCTGCCAATTAATGTCTGTAACATAAGACGTAACATCAATCACCTGTAGTGGAACATCTAGGCTGATAAGATCCCTTTGAAGTAAAACTTGAATTGTGTCCTCAGAATCTGGTATTTTATGTTTCTTTGGTTTTAAACTTAGGTTTGAAGAATTATGAATTCCACTTATGTTTAAGGTAATGTTAGGTTTTGAGAATAATAAATTTGTCCTTTTTGAAAATACTGTTATTGTAGTAAGTCAGTTTCAGGTAGAATTATAAATTCTATGCTTAAATCTTTATTTTAGGGAATTTACATCCTGTGGGAACGACATGCATCTTGCAGCTTAAAGCTGTTTAAAAGTAGAAGGGGGTTTTTTGTATTTAAAAGTATTTAAAATAAAAAGGAAAAAAAAAAGAAAAGTTTTGCACTTTTTCTATGATACACTATACACTTTTAACAGTTTCTTTTAAGAGGACTTCATTCCTTTAAAGGGCAAAAAGAAAGTTCTTCTCAGCAGTCAATCCAAGAAAATTATCTAGTTGGTCTTCAGAAAATGAGACCATTCCTTCTGTGATTTGGGTTCGTGTATGCAATGGAGATAAGTAGCAGCCTGAAAATCATCTGTACTAAAAACACAACAATAAATTGAGTCCTCATTCTCTATGGGTATCATTTCCTCACCCTCAGCCTCTTTTTCTTAATTTGAAAGTCTATACTTTTTGATACATGTAATTTGCTCCGTGTTTAATTTGTATCTGTAGATTAAAATGGAAAAGGAAGAGTTGTATTTTTCCATCCTGAAGAGTGAAGGTTATGTTAACCTGCCAGAAGTGTGAACACAGATCCTTAGTATTGTATGCAAGTGTAATTTATATTAAGCAACCTAATCTTTTCTTGAAAACTGTTGTGAGTGTTGCTGAGACATTGCCAACTCTGCTATGCTGCAACTCTGTGAACTACAGGGAATTAATCATTCTGTATCTTGGAGTAAATGCAGAATGCACTTCATGGTGTTAGGCAGTGCCTTCTTCAGAATCATCTTGATTTTCACATGTGGAGGGCAAAACTACAGCAAAAGCAAGGTGTTTTTTTTCCTTAAGTGAAAGCACTCTTTCCAGGTTCATGCTTGAATTGATTTCGTGTGTTGATTGTAGAATAATTTTCTATTCCAAATGATATTTTTCACATAGAGGTGTGCTCGTTTGTCTGTGTGTGCACATGGCCACTCAAGTTTTTGTAAAATTGAGGTGATTGCTCTGGAGTCCAGGTGAATAAATCAACCACAGAATATGTGCTTGGATTATGTCCTGGCATATCTCATAGCCTTCAGTCTTCATAGGCATAGGGCAAGTGCAATGGATTCTGTAAGAAGATTGCTTTTTTTCATCCTTTGACTCTCTGGACGTCTGAATTACAAAACAGACCTGTGGTGTTATCTTCTGCCTGTTCTGAGCTTTCTGTGTTTGTCTAATTCACTGTCTAGCAGAGACAGGAACATGATATTAAGCACTTCTAACGTGTCAGCCATTGCAAAGATGTATATAAATTTTATGTTCTTTTTTAAACTATAAACCTAAAATGCAGAAGATTAGAATAATTTGTATGAAGGACATACACAGAATTAAGCACTTCATAATCTGAAAAGATATGATTAAAGAGTTTGGGGGAGGTTTTGGGTTTTTTTTATTTTTCTAAGGTTTTGGTAGGGGTTGGTTTGTGTGCCTTTTTTTTTAATCTAGTTTATAGGTAGGCAAAAGGACTGTCTAAGTGGCAGGATGCTGTGGAAGGTATTTACATCTCATAATGTGTCTGCTTTAATTTAATTTAGTCATTTCACCGCCTAATACTAAAAAATGAATAAATTTTAAAATTCCTTGATGTGTGGGAGACATTCTTCTGCTTCAGCTGTGCTAAAGAACCTCATAGTGCATTGCCAGTCTGGTACTGTTAGGTGTGGTGCTGTGCAGCCTGGTCATGTATAAAGAACCAGGAAAATGGCATGAAGGACAGGCTGTGACTTAAGAGGGCTTTCAGATCCTTTTATTCATTGGGTCTACTAACTTGTGAGCGTGGCTGAAGACAGAAGAGTTCACTGTTTTTATCCCTTGAAAGTATTTCCATGAATGAAAACAGATGGGAACTACAGGATAATAATTCTGGTTTAGTTTGAGTAGTTGATCTTCCTTTGATTTAACATTTTGAAAAATGAACAGAAATCGCAAATTCTTTAGAGTGTTTTCTCACGCTCGGGATGGGATGAGTGGAACAAAAATACCCAACCAACCAAGAAACCACCCATCTGTCATGTAAATTCTGATAGCATTGTTTTGTTTAACAGAGCTCTACTTCAAATTCATATTAACCTGGACTGTCCCTGCAGGTGAAATAGCACTGAGAGGGGAACACAGGCTTTTGACACTTAGAGAAAGACTGGATAACAAGCTGTATTTTAAATAACTGCAAATGCATCATTCCTTTTGGAAATACATTTTTCTTCTTAATTTTGGGAATATTTTCATTCTTTCTGTGGTTCTTCAGTGTTGGAAATTTTCT
This sequence comes from Zonotrichia albicollis, assembly GCF_047830755.1. Classification (NCBI taxonomy): domain Eukaryota; kingdom Metazoa; phylum Chordata; class Aves; order Passeriformes; family Passerellidae; genus Zonotrichia; species Zonotrichia albicollis. The sequence goes on along the minus strand of NC_133819.1, from coordinate 102,353,451 downwards.
TTTGCCTTATTGGAAGACTAATAGAGAAACACTAGAGTTGAGTTTGATGTTGTGCTTCCAGATCAGGAGCCATATCAGTCCCTATTGCTGCTCCCTCAGATTTTCTTATTCTGTTCATTGTAACATTGTGAGCTTCTTTGTTCAGTAGTGTCTTTCCAACTTGGTTACTATTGAAACAGTACAGTTGGTGTCTTGTTCATTTTTAGATTTTGGGTTTTTCTAAAATGAGGAGACTACAATAATATTTTAGAGGGCTGTATATTCACTGTGAGGGCCGCCTTCTTCTTAACTCTGTGTATAGAGGTAAAAATGTTTGCTCAGCAGAGGTGAGGGGAAAAGAACAAAAAACTGCCTGCAGTGGTGTTTGGCTTGTGATATGCAGAACTCTCCTCTGTCAGGCAGTCCTGGCTCCAGGTGTATGTCAGCCATGTCTTTGAATTACCAGCAGTGGAAGAAAAACTGTTTCACAGAAAAGCTGAAATGGAGAGAGTAGTTTTTTGATACTTGAAGTTGCTCATAATTTAATGCAGAAAGGATCACCTGAAGAGCACTCGACTCCCTATCAACTGCCATTTGGCAGTAGTCCTTGTCTAATTAAAGCAGATTCACAGATATGTGATCTATCTGCCAGGGACTGAATTAATGCTTTCTAATATGTCAGGAAAAGTTAAAGCAGTGCAGTAAAAGGTCAAACAGCCTTTCAGATGTGCTGGAGAGGAATTTGGAGGGTGGGCAGGGAAGATGGGACTATTTTTTCGTGCTGCTTCATGCTAAGTACCACTGCTTGTGTTCCTGGTCCAGCTGTTTCAGAAAAAGCAGATAGGAGCTCTGATGCTCTGAAAGAGAATGAGCAGTTGTTCCACACTTGGTCTGATTCCCTATACAGTGCTGAAGAGCAGGTACGTTCATACCTTGTTCTGCTCCAGGGGGAGGCCGTGCATCTTAATACCACAGTTTCTCTGGGTTTCTGTGCATTGGTTGTGTGAGCAGTGTCACAATCTGCCAGGGTTCTGCAGCACCTCCTGTTCTAGTACATGTAGATTGTGTGCAGGACAAAACAAATACATCACCTTCTCAAGCTGAAACAGCGTAAGATCAGTACATCCTACTGTGCTGGCTGCCACTGAAATGTAACCTTTCTGAGTGACACTATTTCCCTTAAGATAAAGATGGCTGGCCAAGTCTGGGAGCAAAAGTTTTCTTTTTGTTTTTCTGTTCCTACCCTTGTAAGAACTTCTGCTGTTTTGAGATTGTTGGTGGAGTTTTTTTAAATTTGTATTCTGTATCCTGATACCCTGATAAAAGATAATTAGATAACCTGATTAAAGAGTAATTAGAAACTTGAATTAATTGGCTGTTCACATAATGTGCAAAGAAATGTTGAATTAATCTTTCTTAATCTTGTGTTGGACAAAAATAATTTGAAGATATATACTGAGTCCCACATAAATAAATAGCTTGTTTTATTTCAGTTCTTTATTCCCTAACACAATTCCCTCTCTGAATTTAGGCCGATAAAGACTTTGGTATTGGTAAGCTTGAGGTAAGCAATCAGACAAGGGATCAGACTTCAGGAGTTTATGAATAATTAGGCTAAAGTCCAGAAGTGACTAGTAAGATTTTTTTCATTTGACTATTTATGTAACCAAGATATCATTTCATTTCCTCATAGTCTCTGTGCTCTGAACTCATAGCTGCTTGAATTTGAACATGAATATTACACTATTACTCCATACAAAGTGTTCAAGCGGTGTTACTGTTTTGAACCCTACTTCAGAATAGGACACACTGTTCCACCCAGCCACTTCAGCTTCTACTGAGAGCTGGAATTCAATACTATGCTTGCTTTCTCTGTCTTGTTTTCTATCTGTAACTCACATAGTTGCTCCATTCCTTGAAAGAAAACAGTCTGGAATATATTCTTTAAAAGCTAAATGTTCTCATCACCTATTGCTGTTGTCTGACTGTTTTTTCCAATGTGTCTGAAGTGGGCAATGCCTGCTTTAATGGTGTTTGTATTTCTTTTCTGCAGGAAGCATTGGTTTTATTTTTTGAATTTGTTTATCTGACAATTCATAATTAGTATTTATCCAAAGATTTCTGAAACTGGCCTATAAAAATCTTTGTACTCTGCTTCTAGAGATATGACCTTGCAGTGGCTCATGGAAGACTATTACTTGATTGTACCAGTTTTATCATAGTTGCTGTTCTCCTGCTTGTCCACACTTGACTCTTTTGATAAGCTGGCCTTATTCACAGTGATATCTTTAATTAGTGGGTAAAAGTTTACTGTAGCTAGTTGATGGTTCACACTTCATTCTTGAAATCCATGTATTATCTGATTCCTGATTCAGCTTAAAATGTGTTGTATCGATTGTTTGCAGAGTAACATCAGGCATATGTGTGCTACTTATTTATAATACCAAATTATATTGACATAAGCCTTCAACTTAATCAACTGTGTTTGCTATCAATATCCCTCAGATATTTATTATTAATTAGGCAAATAACTTATTACTGATTCATTGGCATTAGTTAGTAGATACAAGTCCTGTGCTTGATGGAATGGGATTTTTCTCAAACTGTGTGTAATCTAAATAATGCGATCTTGTATCTGGAAAAACCTTGATTTTCTGATGCCTTCAGGTTATCTCACAGAGTAACAGTAAATGGGATTGACATTCCTTACGCCGTTATCTGTTGTGATTTGCAAGGCATGTTCAGATCCTTCTTGTAGAGAGTTATCCTGTAAATATTGAGAAAATAACTGTTTAGATCACGTTGTGAAGACCAAGGGCAAGAATCTCTGTTTAAAGGATTAATTGTGTTGACACACAGGACAATTTGCTGTTACTGATTTAAGGTAAAGAAGCTAACTTGACATTTCTGAGTGACTATGAATGTTTTTGTTGAACAGTGAAGCTGACAAACCACGTCTTGGTCTAGCATGGTGCAGAAGAGGATGCTGCTATTATGATTTCTTGTAAAACAAATAATTTTGTTAACTTGAGATACTTAAGAAACAGCAGTACTTTTGCTCAGACCTTTTCATCTCTGTTATGTAGTCTGGTTTTAGGGTATTGGAAACTGTTCTGTCTTTTTCTTAACAAAGAAACCAGATGCTTATTTAAATTTATGTTTTCAACAACCTGAAAATGCTTTATCAAGATGAAGTACTAGGCCAGTTAAATACTTACTGCTACTATAGACCAGCACAGGAGAAAAAAGATAATCTCATGATGTTGTGTTTTTTGTTTTCTTCTTTTATTTGTAACTGACTGTGGTCCAGAAGTGTCTTCTGTACTATGTTAGGTCTTGCAGGCAAGTGCTTGGACCTTTTATGAACGCTGTGTTTCAAATCAGCTGACTCGTTACTTTTTGCCTTCTTTGTTTGTCATTGAAAAATTACTTACTCAGATTTTAAAACAATCTTTATCATAAAGGAGGCCAAGTCAAAAGGTAAAGCTCTTAAATTCAAGTATTTAGTAAACTAATACTTTCATTTTAGGTCAGGTTTTTGGTGGCATTTTTTTATAGTAGTTTGGAAGGGTAACATCTGTTGCAAAACCTGATTATTGCCAGAATTCTGATATGTGTTGCATGTAGGAAGTCAATTCTTACTCTAACCTTTTGCTAAAATAAGGGAAGTCTTCTTACCTTCATTGTCCTTTTCTTTATTAATAGGTATTTGATTGATGAATTAAAGTCTCTCTGAACACATTGGGGTAGTCTCGTTTTTTAACTCATCCTAAACATGCACTAACAATTATCTCAGTTCATAAAATACCTGACCAAGTTTGTCATCCTGTCATAGACAGTATGGGTTGATTGATTCTGAGGTGTACACATTTTTTTGAGAGCATCAGATGGCTTGAAAACCTTTCTTGACCCCCATCCCTGATTGACAGTGTATTTCACATTTCAAAGGGTAGCTCTTCCTCTGTGGGTGTTCTGATAAATGTGACACTGACTGGAGCCCAGACTTCTAGCATTTTAATTAACTCTCCACACAGGGACCCTTCCTGTGGAGAAAACATGCATTTTCTTTTAAAAGAATTTCCAGAATAGATTGTGAGCATAAACTGTGGAGGAGGAAAATTTACTTGCAAGTATAGGAGCAGTTGTGTTTCTGATTTTGCTGTAGTATATAAAGATCTGAAATCCTAAGTTAGTGTAATGTGGAAGTACGTAAAACACATGCTTTTACACTAAAGCATAGTAAGTTTTGCTGTGACTGCAGGAATCCCAAATGTGAACTTTATTTTGTAGTATCATCAGTCTGGAATTTACTGCTTAATTTGGAGGAGGAAGCTGAGATCCAGAAGCATGGCAGAAAATTTTCTTGAGTGCCTGATTTCCCAGTTTGGTTTTGGCACATGTCATCAAAAGTGCATCAGAAGAACTGAGTTGTTCTGTCTTCTACCAACTTCACTTGGAGTCAAATGGTCAGCACTGATGAAGACTTACAAAAGTGTTTTGTTTCGCAGTCTGAATGTATCAATTCCTTCAAGGAGAATATTCTTAATTTTTGTTTTAGTGATATTTTTGACACTTTGTACTTGGCTCAGTCCTTGAATATGTATTTAAGTGATGTTAATAAATTAATTCATTTTTTTATTTTGAGTTGAATTTCTAAGGGTACTCTTATTCTTAGCCCTAAAACTGCAGTATCTTTCATGAAGCCTATAGAATGCAGCATGTAACTTCTGGCTCAACAGCAGGATGCTGAAAAAATGAGGGTAGATTTCAGAACAACAGATTTATTAAAATATTGACAGAAACACTTTGCTTGTTTTCCTAATTTTCCCTTCAGATCATAAGTATCCATTGGTATTCATGATGGAAAACTTTAAGCTGGGAGATTAAATCATAATAGAATCAGCTGGATAGTGTCATATAATGAATATCATTAGGAAGATTCAACTATAAGGATCCGTTGGGTTTAACTGAAGTCAGACTGTCAAATATACATGCAAAAGTTGGGCATTCCATCATGAAGGATAACTGTCCAAACTTTGGTACATGTGGTTATTTCAACACGTGTTTTGTTGTCTTGGATTAAATAGCTGCTTCCTTTCTGTGTTCCTCATTTTATTTTCATTCCTTACAGCATAAAATAAATAACAGTAAATGTGTGACATGTTGACTGTATGTAATTTTTTTTTTTTTTTATGTGGAATAATTCTTGTACTGTATACAGAAGTCTTTAGTGTCTAGTGTGGATTTTTCCAAGGAGTGGACCACTGATATATTTCCTCTTGTTCTGATGGAAAATCAAAGTAGAGGTGGATCGTTTTCAAATTTACATATGATCTAATTTTCAACTATTAGTTTAGATGTCTACAGCCTGGCCTACTTCTAAAACTGTTCTGGAGAGCTGTTAAAATAAGCTGCTACCTTTGGTGTCCAAATTATTATGTTGATATTTACTCTAATTTCTGAAAACTGCTTCTCAAATTAAATAAATTGCATCTTGAAAGTGGAGCAACATCGCAATAATGCTGCAGCTGCATGACCTCCTCTGATGGTTACACATCCAAGATGTGAAAGCCTGGCCGTGAAGAAACTGAACTTTCTGGTACTGTTTTTATGTCCCCGTGCCACCATGATGGTCTGGGCCTCTCAGACTCTTGTCAGACAGGTTCCCTGTCTTGACAGCATGGAAATGTCTTAAAGATTGCACACAGTTCCTGGCTTTCCTGTGTGCAATCTCCACTTCTAGTGCAGTGGAAATTGCTGACTGGTAGCAACTGTTGGTGTCCTCCTGTCTCACTTCAGATAAGCATGTGAGGCAGTGTACTGGAGGGTGTCTTGACAGCAGCATGCCAGCTTGGGAAAACTGCCCCATGTTGCAAAGATTATCAGACTGCATTGCTGCTGCAGATTTCCATAACTGAAAAGTCTCCATCAGACCAGCTTTGGCAGCCAGAGGCCAAGCAAAGAATGAGTCCCTTACTGCACCAAGTAAAAGGTCTCTGAACCTTGACAGAGGGATAGCTACACTCCTCTGAGGGAAAACTTTGTCCCTGCCCCTTGATGCTAATGCATGACAAGAGTGCATGGGAAAAAATTTAGGCAGAAGCTCATTGTTGCGGTCAGTAATCTGATTTACCCAAGATACAGCAAATTCTTAGTTAATGAATTGGAGGTTACCAGGATTTTCTTGTATGGTCAAGTTGCTGCTTCAGGCTCACTGCTTAGGTTTACCTTATCTGGTCATAGAAGTGCTTATGTAGTGGTAAAATTTTTATTACAAAGCTTCTGTGTAATTATTAGATCTACCTTTTGACCTTAGAAAATGTGTGCAACTGTAAAAGTAACACTTCACAAATATTTCTGTATGCAGTACAAGTTATTGAACATGTCATTAGTGAGCTTGATAACAGTTTAGATTGGAAATCCTGTATTCCTTTATTGGAACAAAATGGGATCCAAATCCCATTCAAAGTATGATGCAATTTTATCTTACTATTTTAGATCACACACCTGTTCTGTTCCTCAGTGCTTGTCTTCTACCTGTGGTACTATGCCAGAACTAATGAATTCTTTGGGATCTTGTCTAAACTGAGGTCAGTGTTGGATAAACCATGTCAATAATTCAGAAAAAACTGTCACAGGGTGTTGTAACTTCCAGCTATTGCTGCTTGCTCTAAAAAAAGCCAGTGAAATTACAAAGAAAGTTCAATAACTTGTTTATAAATACAGAGTAAATTAGTAAATTTAAGTTTAGAATTTGAATGATTGTCTAAGCAGATACTGTGTTCTCAAAATGAAGCTGTGATACTCAAAGCTGTCTCCACCTGCATTCCAGTTACCTGGTTCAGGTGTTAAGAATGATGCTGCTGAATAGGAAGGGATTTGTGTGTGTGACCTGCCATGCAGTGAAGCAAACTTCTCTGTGGCAAGAAAATGGTTCTTGTTTCTCAGGGAAAAACGGTATCAGCCTCATAGCTGAGCCAAATGTCTTCTTACACCAGTTTCCCCAGTTTAGAGGTACTATTCTATCACCTGTGTTTGCTCTTTACTCACCATTTGCTTTGCCCTGAATGAAGCAGGATTCTGTAGCTAAACTGCCATGGCTTATCCCACAGCATGATTAGAACTGTTAATGCTGTCTTTGCAATTTGGCAAATTGGGAGTAAACTGGGAAAGGAAACTTGCGGTTATTTCATTTTGAAGGCAGCATGAATTTTATTTTTTTTAAACTTGGGGGCTGCGTGATGGTTAATTTCAAGGTCAGCTCATGAAATACCATATTCTGATGAAGCTTCTGGACAAGACAGAGGCTGGTCTAGCATTTTTATAATGGTAACTGCAGACTGAAGTAAATTCTCAGATTCCTAATGGCTCTTTATTAAAGAGTTGCAAACTTGACATGGCTTAGTAGATGTTCTTTATCAGTTTCCACATCTTGTCTATGAATGCAAATATGCATTCATAGACAAGATGTGGAAACTGATATGCAATATGCAAAAGTCAGGTTTTGTTTATGGGTGTTTATTTTTCAGGCCCATATATTTTCAGTCATCTTCTGCCAGATGTAAGTTAAAACTTCTGCAAGATGTTCTCCCCACTAATGGTAGGAAATAGGTCCTTTTGGAAAGCCAGGTGGTCTTTAAGAGCACTTTGATGGAGTGAGGTGCACTGGATTGGCACTCATCACACCCTGTTACAGCAGAGACAGATGATGGAAAACTGTGGCTTTGCCCCAAAAAGGCAGGGGCAGTTTTCATAGATACAGGGATGTGAAGGCAAGTGCCAAGGACTTTATGTTAGATGATATCTCACTGTGTAATACCCACAAGTTAGACTCACAACACTGTTAACTCCTTTAAATATTTCTTAAGCTATTTTGTGACTTGCATCTCAAGTCACAGATAAACCCATTGCCACCCAAGCAGTAATTGCAAAGGTCACTGTGAATAGTTTTAGTGGAGATGTATTCTACAGGCTGCATTCAGGCTTTGTAGTTAAAGAGCAATAACTGGTTTAACTGTAGACATGGCAACAGCAACTCTGAAGATATTTGTCAAAGTTTATTAAAGCCTGTGCTTTAATTTTCTTCAGTTTCCCACTCCCACCATGCCCTGCTCCAGTTTACACCACATTTGGGATGAAATGCATACATTTCTGTGTTGATGCTTGTGTGGCAGATAACAGACATGCAATTCAGTTATTTCCTTCCTGTCTCACAGTTTCTCCAACTTGGCCATTTTATTGGAACCTCTTATGTGGATAATCTTCTCTAGTTGAAGATAAATACTGAAGACATTGAGAGTTTTAAAACCAGTTCATGTACCCTTCATGTTTTCCACAACAGGGAGGGAGGGTGACTAACCTTGACTTAGTGTAAATGATTTGAGTGGTGGCAGCATCCAGGGTTACTCAGGATTACCCTAGGTCAGCCTCACCCTATTTTTCTTGTAAACCAGTAAGTCTCACCAACTTTGTCTTAGACAAGACTGGTGTTGATTCAAGGTGCATCTGATTCTTCTTTTGCCAGTTGTTCACGTTTCATCTCTTGAGCTTTCCTCCTATTTTTGGGTTGCCAAACGCATCAGACATAGGTGAGATCACCTTTACTCATCCAGAAACTTATTACTTAAACAGACAGACCCTCCTGCTGACTGGTGCCTGTGCTGCCCTTCTGATACCCTGGTTTGAATCTCATACAAGTGATGGGATTCACTGAAGGAGTTATCCATTCTTTAGAGATGGAGAGATTCTCATCTATTAAACTTTGTACTGCAATAAATCTTAGCCAAGATGTGGTAGATGTAGATGTGATCCTAAGATCACATCACTTTTCAAGACACATGACTTTACTCTTCTGCACACACCAGTGTGTTGAGCTTGAGGAAAGCTTGAGTATAAAGTGTTCCCATTGTTCTTTCTTTTTGAGCAATGTAATGTGCACATTTACGGTACTGGTGAGCATATTAACTGCATACACCAGTCATTCAAAACTCATTCATAATGAGCAAATAATAAACTTTGGGTGGGTGTTCCTAACCTCATGAAATCTCCTTAAAAGGTTTTCATTAAATGCTATTTTACCTTGAATTTTGAGATAGAACTGGTTCAAACTCAAAAAGGGATGTCAAGTTTTGAGAGAAGAAGCAAAGCTGAGAAACCTTGCCATTTCCCATGTAGAAGGGATAGCATATTATAACTGGTACCTGGATTAGGAAAGTTTAAATACAAATATTTAAGGGAATGTCATGTTTTCCTTAAAGATGTTGGAAAGCAGCAGTCTGCCTTGGGACTATGAGTGAATGAATACTGTCATTACAAGTTCTTGTCTTCTCAGGGGATCACACATCCTTAACTACTACAGTTTTGTGTATATCAATTTACCAACACTATAAATATAAGTGTTCTGATGCAGGCTTGTTCTGCTACCAAAAGAGGTAGCTGAAGAATTTAAGAAAAGTCTGTCCACCCTGATAATCTATAAAATTACCAGTGCTTTGTTCTTCTGATTTAAAAGAAGTAAGATGTGCTTGTCCTGTTACATTTTGAGAAAACTAATGACTAATTGACTGCTTGAGACTTTGTTGTTGTTGTGAATTTGTGAACAGATTTGTTTATAAAAACAACATACATGACATTTTAATGGTGATGTTAATAAAGTAGTGCTACTGTCACTAGGAGTACTGGTATCTTTTCCAAATTTTTTATGGTTGTGTGGACCACTAAGATGATTAGGAGGAAGCCTTCTCTTTCAATAAAACTTGAATGCATAAATTTTGTGTAAACATGGCAGGAGGAGTGAGAATGGTGTGGATTCTCAGCTGTAGACTCTCAGCTTAGGACTTCTTAGCCAGTTTGGAGAGTCTCCCTGCTTGATTTGCCCCTGAATTCTTCCTGCTTTCACCCTTTCGTGGCTTTCAGAGGGGGTTAAGAGTCATAGGCTGGAATGGGATAAAAAACCCACGAGTGAGACTGACCAGAGAAGGGTTTGCAGTTGAGTGTTGCTCTTCACCAGGTGATCTTGAGGAATTCCTGCGTTCTTTGCATTTTGTCTTTAATCCTCGTGGTGGCAGCACACACCAAGAGAAAGGGAGCCAGCTGCTGACCTTAGTTACGGTTAAAATGAGCGTGCTCGTACTTACACTTTTAGCTTTTGTTTCAAGTGAGGCAGCTCAAAAACTGAGGGTCAAAACTTCATCGTCTGCAATGTCAGTTTTTATGAATTTCTGAAAGACATTTAGTTGGGAGAAATATTTCCTCTTCTCCTCTCCATCCCCCCACCAGCAGGTAAAGGCAGCATTTGTGAACATCGTGAGCAGCTGAGGAAACTTACATGGCAGGGTTGAAGTTTCATTGTCCAAAATGATATCCAAAGACTATTGCAGTTTTTGAATGGTGAGAGTTTTTGTTAACACCAGCACTAGTGTCAGAACTCTTATTGTTCAAGGCACTACCTTGCTGAATTCTTTCCTAAATTTGCACACAAAGTCAGGGTCTGTCTGATGGATTCCAGCTGAAAACAGAGAGACAGTGTCAGGCATCCAGTGAAACCTATCAACACAAGACAAAGAAAGAAATACCAAATGTTAGTAATGAGGTACTGGTAACCAAATAACTGAAAACTCAATAATACACTGAGAAGTTGGCTGCAGATTTGACACTGTGCTAATTAAAGAAGGTAGATAGAACTAACTTTTGGTATCTGAAACAGCCTTTTCCAAAATAGCATCATAAGCAATTCTTTCACTGTAGACTGACTTGATAATGTGAGTGAACAGTTATTTCAGGGTAGAAGTGCTGGTTTGTAAACCAGCGCAGGGATGGATTCATTTCATGTCATCTGCCTGACCTTTGAATCACACATCAGTTTCTTGAGATCTTTTTTCACCTGACCAAAAGTGTCAGCATTTGTTCTGTCTTCAGTGCTTCCTTGCTGTACTGTGGAGCTCTCATCATATATACCAATCTTGTGGAACTGAAGCCAGTATTACTGAAATTCATAAAGCACCTAGAAGGAAACAAGATAGGAAAGCAAACAGCAGTTTATATGGAAAACAGGTAAATGTGGTCTGTACACACTTTTTGCAGGACTGCTTCTGGTATCTGACCTAAAATTGTTTAACTTTAGGAACACTTTAGGTGTTTCTTACTCAAGGAGGGATGAAAATATGCTCTGTCTGCTCTGTATTCCAGTTAGAAGATTCAAGAACTGGCAAATGGGTAATAAATATTTTAGTGAGGGCATTTTCAGTATCTCAGAAGTGGGCTAAAAGGCCAATTTAATGGCTCTACCTTCCTGAGCTGTTTAGATATAATGAACTTTAAAAGAAATACAAATTGAAGGGATAGACCATTGTGCCTATAGACATCTGCTTCTTTACCTTTGCATCTTTATTTTAGTTAATTGCAGTCTTTTATCACTTAAATTTGAGCGCTCAAGATGGAAGTCTCTGCAGAACTAGTTATAGGACTAGAATAAATTGTTACTGTATGAGAATCAAGAAGATTCTTTGCTTCTCATTCCAGAAAGGGGATTAAAATACTACCAGGAAGAAGAACTATATGTTCTCTGTATTCATATTGGTCTTACAGGGAGCGTGCATCAAGCCCAACACAACTGAAACAGAAGCATACTTTCTAATATGAGCACTTGTATACAAGCATCCGGAAGAGGACAAGCTCATGTGTGCAGCTTTTCATTTTCAGTCATGCAAATTTAAGAGCTACACCAGAAATTATCCAGAAAATCACAGTGTTAGATCTTAAAACTACAGTGTTACTCAACAACTGGCAGATCACATTACCTTTTTCATAATACTTATTTTGCCTTCTTGCCACTGTCTCATTCAAGGAAATTTTTGAAGCTCAATAGCCTTGTTTTATGTTGTTAAATGTGGTATATTTATGAACTTCCATTACCCAAATCACTACTTGTATTGTAAGTGTTAATGATGGGATTGCTCTTTCATGTAAATATAAATATAATACAGTCTACTGACCTTCACTGCTGAAAAAGCACTATTTGATGCAGTGTGGTTATGGAACAGAGTACAAATAAATTACTCTTTCTTTCTTGGTGACTGAGATGGTTATTCTTTTCCTTTGTTCATCCTGTTAATTACACAGTGTAAAGCAAGTTTGTGGGAAAAGAACTTACATTAGACCTATCAGGATAGTTGGAAGTGGGCAAACCATTGTGTACATAAGGATTTGTGTGTTTTATGGTCAGAGCATTGCTTTTATTCTACAACCCAATGTATTGCAAAAGCTGAACCACCTTTGAAGGAATGCAATGCGGTTTTTTTTTCTGTATGATCAGAAAATGACTGATGAATGACTTGATACTGGGATTTTTTTTCCTTTGAGCATGCTGTTTGGTTTGCTTTTTTTTTGCTGAGAGTTTTGAAAAACCTTTGAAGAACTCTGCAGGGTTCTACCTGCAGGGCAACCTAAGACTGCATTCAGGAACAGATATGGTAATAGAAAATGCCCTGTTCAAGGACAGTCTGACATGCAGTGTCCTAGACTGAAAATTCAGAGGGAAAATTACAAGATGTAGGAGTTCAGAAAAGTGATTTCTGACATGAATTTTGGGAGAATTGATTTCTCTGTGAAGCACCTTGGTGCATACACTGTGTTACTTGTTCTGTAGAAGGAGCTGCTGCTTTCAGTGAGATGGGAAGGGGAGTGTTGGACACTTGTGGATGCAGTAAAACTAGGCCAGCAGTTGGTGCATTTATCGAATAGTGGGGTGTTTAATGAATGTTTGGTGTTCCATGCAAAATTGAAAGGTGCAGAAAGTAAGACATAATTGCTGCAGTCATTTATAGGTACTTGTGTCTATATAGTCTTTGGAAACTATGGTTTCTGTAGATGGGCCTTAGCACTTCAGCCTTTTGTATGAAATTGCATACTTTCTTTTACTACCATCAAAACATGACTTTATTGCCCTGTGATGCTTTTATTTTAAGACTGTGAAAGGTATGTCACCTCTAATTGTTGAACAGCAGCGATTAATAGAATATGTAAGATGGATCAGATAAGAAACAATTCCCAAGTACAGTATATACTACACGAAGAGTAATTGCTTAAGAAACAGGCTGCTTGCTTCATCTGTTATGTATTTTGCATTTAAAACTTTGTGGTTTTCAAACCACAATGTTTCAGTGGTATTGGCAACATTCAAAGACTGATATTGCTTATGGGTGGAGTAAAAAAGATTTCTGTATAAAATATTGGCAGCTGAGCCTGGCATGATTCACTTTCCAGACTAAGTAAGCAAATCCATTTTAATTGGCGTATAATGTTATGTCTTTCATCACTTACAGAGTGTTACCAAAGAGTTAAGGGCAAATACAATGATTCCTCACTTTGGTACTGTACAATAAATTGAACATGGGCACTTTTTACTTTGTGGGGTCTTGCTGGGCCCAGAAATAAGTTTTTGAATATATTATCCTTTCTTGTGTGGTGTTGCATGCTGAGGAAATCTTTTCAGCTGTTGAGAGCTTTGGGGAATAAAGGTCTAAACTACATCCTTCTGCAGCATGTCTGTCACTAAGTCGAAAATGCTTTTATATACAGCCATTTGACAGCATCTGTTAAGATCTCCATCACTTTCTTAGGCTATTCCTTTGGAGAGGATGAGTTGGAGTAAGTAAACAAAGATTTTGGGTCTATTTTGAGATCTCTGTATAAACATATGGTCTTCTGTGTCTTTAAGATTCTTTTAAGCATGAGTCAGGACTTTAATGTAAGAAGTGAAAATATTTTTATTAGGTGGGAGTGGTCTTGATTTAGAGTTGGAGTATTCTTTTGCCTATGGTACTGATAAATTCAGTTTGTATGTCTGTAAAAGATATATATGTGGAAGTGTATTGAATATAGTAAACTAATTTCTGTTTAAAAATGTAATGAAATCCTTAAAAGCCCATCTAGCTGCATCATTTTTGAAGGACAAAAAAAATACTGACTAACATTAAAAAATCTGGTTTAGGTTATCTGTGTCACAGTCACTGAGCTCATGTCCTTTCCCCTTCCTTTTGTTAATCATTCCCTCATGAACTCCAGTCATCCATTTGGTTCCAGGAGGGATCGGTCAATTCTCCCTGAGTTAAAATGCGGGATCTATAAACTGCAGCTCTTAACATCTGCCTTGTGTCCAGATTTTTGAGACTATGTTCCTTGTAGAAAAAAGAGGATTCCTAACCCCTGACTAAAGAGTCTTTGTAAGGCACAGCATTGTCTGTTGCAAAGAAAAAAAAAATCCTGGAGAATGTCTTTTTAAAACCGTGAACATACCTACGAGTCTGCTTGTCTCTCTTCTGCTTCCCTTCGCAGCCCTCTTCTTCTATGATAAATCTGTTGGGGTTTTTCATAATCAGCACACATCATCCTGTTTTCTTTTTTTTTAAATTTTATTTCAGTTTTCCTGCAGAGGAACTTCTCAGCTCCAGACTCTGCTTTCGAATCTTTTTTTTGGAAGAGTGCCTTTTGCAAATCCACATTGCCCTTTGCTGGAAGTAGAGCAAGGGTTTACTGAGCTCTACAGCTTCCTTGGCACTCCTTTGGCTCTGTTTGAATATTTGTATTTAGTAAACCATTTTGAAGTCTTGTGAGCAGGCTAGAGCACTAGAGCATAAGAGGCTGTAAGAATTAGCTACACAGGATGTTTTGAGTAATCCATCAAAATTTACCAGAACCTTTACCTTTTAGGGCATTATATGCAGTGTTCCTAAAAATGCTGTGGTTTTGTGTTTTTCAGTTATGACAGTACTAAAGCAGTCAGACTGGTTGTATTTCTCATTAATGTTGAGTCATACATTTTAATAATAGCTGTATGTTTAGAATTTCCTAGGATTTTGTACTTTCTAAAGTAAGAGTGAGGTAGGCAAATTAATCTTTAATTTGATTATGTGGCTATAGACCTCAGATAAATTTGTTAGATAAACTGCGTGTTACGAGAGTGCTGTATTTGTCTTATGTAATCATGAAGTTGCTATTAGTGCTTGTTACAAAAAAGGTATTTTAAAGACTTGATGTCTGTAGAATGAACATTCAAATAAATACATGATAAACACTGCAGGTGCTGTTCAGCAAAATGTGAAAGTCGATGAAGAAATGGTACCATTTTAATTTTTCTAGGTAAAAATTTTTCATTAAATGCCTTCCTTTTTTTCCCCTTTTTTATGACACCTCCACTTTCTTCCCCTCTCCCCAATATTATAACACATGCATTTAAACTTTTTTTGGATCCTTATAATTTGTGAACATTTGCACTATTCACACTTCCCACACTTGTCAATCTTCAGTAAAAACGCCTTCGTAAGGTAGATATTATACAATTTAAAACATAAAATCCCCTTTACAATTATTTGTTATAGCTGTCTTCAGTTACACTTGTGTAGCAGCAGTGAAATAGTTCCCACTTACTGATTTTTCATCTTGCAGCTCTAGCAGTATCCTCAGGTCCATATTTAGCATGAGTGGCTGAGACTGGGGGAAGTGGGGGAAAGGAAGATGTCCAAGGAGCACCTGGGGTTGTAGGAGACAGCAGTGCTTCTTCATTTGACTGAGGGCGTGCTTCTTTTTTTGGTCTTGGAAAGACACAAAATTCACAGTAAATAAAATGATAGTAGAGGAGTGAAATAAGAGCCACTTAGGTAATATTAAAAGCAGGAAAAGCCAGTCTCGGCTTTTTCACAGGATACTGCTATGTGCTTTGTTCCTATTTCTTCACATAATGAGAAGGAGGTGAACTGTAAGCAGAAAAGTCTCTTCTACCTAAAAATGGTATTTTAAAAATCCTGGTTGGCAACCCTTGAATTCATTGTAGTTGAGAGAAAATCTTCACTGGTATTGGTAGAGTGAGCTCTTTTCTCTACTGCAGCCTGGGCCTTTTCTTGTGCTCACTAGGAATGTGACACTCATTGTAATGACTAAGTGAACTAATCTCTTTAATCAACCAGTCAGATGAAATCCTGACTACTTAGGACCCTTGGGAGAATGGCATGTGCTGAAGCCTGTTTGTGAACGTGCAAAAAGGTGCAGTTTATATGCTTTTCTTCATTTCAGTTCATGCCAGTGATGCAGGTGGTGTCACCCAGCTTCTTTCTCCTGTCATAAGCAGCTGAGCAGCGTGGTTTTAGCAACACGGGTAGCACTGTAACCAGCACTGTGGGAATTCAGACTGTGGATCAGCTTTCCCTTCCAGCCTAAATGACAGGCAAATGTATTTTCCTGAAATCTTAGCATTATCTTAGCATAGCTGTAGGGTGTTGTTCTTTTTTTTTTTTTTTTTTTTTTTTTTTGTGTGTGTGTGTTTGAATGTACACCCCCTTATTTTAAATACACTCCCATAGCATTTTACTTCACTTTCTCTGCTATAACAGCCCACCTCAGGGGTTTAAAAAGGGATTTCCAGAACCAGGTTTTCTATCTCGAGGATCTTCTGGCATTCACTGCTGCAAGAGAAGTGGTGTGATTGATTCTTAGGAAGCTTAAAGACGGTCTTGGAGGTGAAGGGGAAGTAGGTCTGTTGCAATAATAGCTTAAATACTGCAAGAAGGCCCTGAAATTGTTTTATGTTCCTGAGAGCTTGGCACCAGTGATGCAAAACTGAAGGCTTAAGGATTGCAACAGCCTTGGAGGGAATGGTGTATGTGTATGAGTAGGTAATAAGAGGATTTTTAAAAGGTCATGGGAAACCCAAGGCAGTCCGTCAAACAGCAGTGACTAAGGACTGCCAGGAACCCCTCTGTGGAACTCATGCCTTAGATGGCTCTTCTTAACTGCTCTGCCTTCTACCCAAAGTTCCCTGAGACAGCTCAAGATGGTCTGTTAGCAATAAAGTTATTCCCATGCTTTGATAATTAATAACTCTTGTATGCAAGTGTCTGGGGTGTGGGGGTAACAACCAAAAATAGCAGTAAGTCATTATCAGGATTTCATAGCCGGTTTTTGTGAGGTGCTCCACTCTGTGGAGGGCTGGCCATCCAAAGCACCCCTTAAGAAAGGCACTGGCCTGTGGTGAGCTAGGTACCAGCTGAAAACGAGATCACATTTCACTACGTGACACGTGACGTGATTTGGGTGTACTGGTTGTGATTAAGCTTTCATGTTTCACTGAAAAAAATACTTTCTGGCCATCCAAAAATGTTCTGTTCTGCCACAAATTAGTATTGTAACTTTTAATGAATGGCTGTGCATTTGCACAGTATGTGAAACTGGGGTGTATCCTTCCATGAATTCCATGAGAAAGATATTATTGGTACCGTTACTGACTTTGAGTTTTGAAAATAAGTCTAGGAGCCATGTCCAGTTATCAGCACAATGGTACATTTTCTGTTTATGAGGGACTGTTCTCAGGTACCAGTCCTTTATAACATTTTGAGAAAGTGGCTGAAAATGTCTCATGGAAGTTCTATGAAAATTAATCTTATTTAAGCTAGGGTTTGGGGGTTTTTTTTGTGAAATGGTGTGTGTTTGGAGGCCCTGCATAAATGTGTGATATGTCAAGTGCTGTGGTTTTGTCAGTTCTTGAAAGTGTTGTATCAGCTGCAACTAATACTCCTGTTCAATACGAAATAAAATCATCTTTGGTACATGTTTCTACTCTGATGGGTTCATCTTCATAGTGTTACAAAATGTCACTTAGAAAAGCAATAATTTATAAAAAGACTGAATAATTACAAACTTTATGGTCATATTTTTTAACGGAGATGTTGCTAATAGTCCTCCAAGTTAATAGCTGGGGTTAATGTGTATTTTTTAATGGGACAGATTTATTTTCATGAGAGCCAAAGTTCTTTCTTGCTTAGACTGTGAATTCCATAAGGGAATAGTAAGGAGTTAAGAAGGAAACATGATGAAATGTTGGTCTTTGCATCCAAAAGAGGATTTGAGTCATGAACTCCTGACCTTGTGATCCTCAATTACTTATCCTGGGTGAGGGAAATCTGCTCTACTTTAATGTTTTTATTAATGTGACTTGGAATGAATGCAAGCATTCTTTCCTCTTAGAACGTGTTTAAAGAAAGTACCTCTAGATTAAAAAATACTAGATCTTTTCATTTTTAGTCCAAGTTTTTTTTTGCATAGCCAGTTTCTAACAAAAAAGAAGAGTTTTTAGAGAGGATTGGTTGTTGTTTTACAGGGCACACTGAACCTTGACAGTGGTATACTGAGAGCTGATGGCCAAGTATATTAGAATGTTACCTAATAATTAATACATTTACGTCACTGTTATGACTTGAGCACTGTAAAGGCTCAGTGCAAGGGCTAGCCAGTTGTTGGATGCATTAACCCGTCTTCTGCAGGTATTACAAACCATCCAAACACACCACCAATTTTGACCAGATTTCCTATGGAAAGTAGGTCTTGTCTTTATTTCTAATGTATCTTCTCTTTTACCAAAAGACAGAGACAAATCAGCCCCATGTTTTATTTTCCCAAGTGTCTCGCTGCTAACCATTTTTGAACATCAGGGCTGTTTCCATGTACTGTGCCATGTTTGTCTTTATTATTTGAAACATGGGAAATTTCTGTGAAGTGTAGGAAAAGCAGTGCAGATATGTTGATGCAATTGCAAATTAGCCCCCACTTTAGAGAACTTATTTATAGGTCTCAGGGTTCAGAGCTTCTTTAGTAAAATGTGAACTCACAGGAGGATGAAGAAGGCAAATGGAAATGAGTGCTAGAGCAATATACGTTAGTATGACTGAAAATTAACTCCTGACCTATCAAAGCACCCAGTTTTTAAATCTTGTTTTTCAAATGATAAATCATGCTGTTGTAAAAGCCAAATATATTTTTTGGTGTGCTGTAGCTCAAGGTCTGCTTTAAGTTAAGGTTACTTAACTTGTCATTCTGGATGCTTGTGTAATGTTTCATTAACTGTTTAGAATTCACAAAGCATTGCATGCATTTGCTTTACAGAGCTGTGGAAATCTCTGCAGGAAAATAAGTGAAGAGAGAAGAGGAAATAAAATTGTCAGATCCTGGGATCTGACCTGATGTGACCAATTGCTAGTTCCATCAATTAGGTTGCAGATAGGATTTGCAAGGCAGACTATTGGATTTTTGCTGAGGACTGGGAATCTCATATTTTTGTGTCTAAGATAGCAAAGAATTCTTGTGTTTGAATTCTTTGTTTCATAATATTAATGTGGTAGATCTGCATGTATTTTAGCAAATATCACTGGTCTGAAAGCTATTTTTGTCAAATGTTGGAAATGTGTTTTAACAATTCCCAAAGACTGCTTTGGGAGAAGTTTATATAGGCTGTCATAACTCACATGTCAGTTAACAACTTAACATCCTTGAAGTCTTTCTTTAATAATTTATGCATGAAAAACTTAACTTTCATGAACAGAAATAAGTACAATTATTCTCATCTGGAAAGTCAAGTGAACATAAGCATGAGAATCAGCTCCCTGAGAGGCAGCACATCTCTAACAGAAGAGTGCTAGTATGCTGCTGTGAATACTCAGGGCAGTGATAAACCCTTCCTAACTCATTTTCCCATTCATAAACTGAAGTTAATGACATTTTCTCACTTGCTTTTTAAAGGAAAGTGCTAGGTCATTCATAACTGTTAATATTGTGAGCAGGGAGCTAGTGCTCACTTAAAACACGTGAGGACTGTTCTTTGTGTGTCCTGGCTGATGCCTGCAAGGACACTTCTTTTTATGCTTTGGCTTAAGCAGCCTGTGGCCTGCAGGCCTACTGCTGAGTCCACTCTTGGCTGCCCTTTGAATAGGAAGCTCCTTACAAGCTCCCTATATTGCTGTGATTCTGGCAATCTGATCCTCAGGCATCTTTTGGGGGGGATCTTTGGCAGGAGCCAGGGCTGACTTGGTTAGGATAAGCTCCTGTCTGACTTTGCACACCACTGTTTGCACAAGTGAAAGGTGATGAACATGTGCAGTAATCCTGCTTACACAGTGAGGAAAGGTGCTACATGGCCTGCAGGGCTGGAAGGCTGGGATGTGGTCCTAGGAACCTTTTAACGGTGCTTTGAAGACTGATTGGAAGTTCTGAGGTTTCTTAGAGCACTTGCCTCCACCATGTATGTGGATGTCACAAATACCAATAAACTGATGTGCACAGCAGCTAACTGAGAGGAGATTTTAGAAGCATAGGCACCTGGAAACTGAATCTCATAGACTCTAATGATCAACTGTTTGTTAAACTGTGGTATGGGTTGAGTTGTTTTGGGTTTTTTTGATATTTATCTAGTTTAGGGCTCCTAAGACTTTCCATGCTTTCTGGTAAGCACTTTGAATTACATGTATTGAGTTTATGATACCTGTATATAAGTGGCGTGGCTGCCAAGTCCAGCATCTGGGACACAAAGCAAACAAAACAACAAAAAAAAACAAAACAAAAAAACCCACAACCAACCAAAACAAAACAAACAAACAACCCCCCCCCCAAACAGGAAAAACACCCACATCCCAAAAAGCTGAGATGAAGGCTTGATTTAAAATAATTGCTTGAATTCACTGAAATCCTGTGAAATTAGAAGAGAGAGTATATTTCATGCTCTGTTTTGTCTTGAAGAAATGTTCAATTGCTTTAATGACTTTTGCAGTTCATAAACTTATTCACGACAGCGTTGCAAGAGAGGAGTCAAGAGCCCTAAAACAAGTATCCCTTATAGCATAACACTTGTTCATTCCCAGAGGAAGTCAGTTTTGTGCTTAGCATGAGAAAGGAATCCTGATGGGAAAAATAGGACATTGTCATTTAATTGGACATTGCATCATAAAACAGATTCATCAGGGAGAATGGTGTGGAGGGAATTAGAGTCACACAGGTATTCTTGGTTTAAAAGAGTCTATGTCTTACCTGGTTTTTGTATTTGTATTAAAATAAACTTATGAGACATGCTAGATCTTACATCACCTTGACATGAGCCACCAGAATGGTTCTTGATATATAGCACAGTAATGTCAGTGTGACCAAAATGCTTTCTGTTTCCACTCCTCTAACTTCCTCCTGCACTGTGGTGTCTGTGGTTGCCACAAATAAATTCCATCTCACAGGATCTCTGTGAGCTGATGTTCACTGCTTAACAAGATACTTGTCAGTCTCAGGTCCACAGTTTATCAGATTCAGTTTCACTCACTTTTCCATTAGTCTCTCCTTCCAGAAATAGCCTGTCTTTTTCTTTGACCAAGTTCTGGCTGACATCACTCCTGCCTGATCTGTCCTCCACAGTTACCAGTTCCAGGTTTTCTCTACCTTTTTCAACTAATCTACATTCTCAGTTTTTTTTTTCCTTTTAGCAGCCCCTGTTCTGCCTATGGATGAGACCACTTCTAAGTCCATGACTTTTGAACCTTGCACAGAAAACATGGGGAGCATATGTTTTCTCCAGACTATCCTGGTCCCAAATCAACTGCAGTTTTGGGAATACAGAATTTCTCATGGGTAGAAGCATTCCACCTAGGGAAAGCAAGTATGTACCAAGCAGGTGCAACATTCTTCTCTTTCTTGCCACCACTTCAGAAAGAAAAGGCTTGGAAAATTGACTGGCTTTGGCAGATTTTCACATGGATAGCAGATTGGTCCCATTATCTCAAAGTTTACATTGTCCTCTGGACTTCCAAATCTTGAATTAAAGCATATGGATGCTCAGACTTGATTATATTCTGTTCGTGAGCTTTTTGTTTGATTTTAGCATGTCATCAGAATATGTTAAATCAGGCAAAGCAAACTATTTTCTCCATGTCCACAAAAATGTTCTGTTTTGGCTAAATTTTCCAAAAGGTTCAGTCTGTTGTGACTCTCAGCATAGAGCACTTCTGCACAGCAGCTGACATTTGTTGAAGTCACAAGCAGTTGATAGCAGGGTCTTCTAATGGAAGTTGTTGGACAATCATATTAGTAGGCAAGCTTGGAAGCATTGCTGCTGATCCATCTCAAGAGCTCCTTAATTTGAGGTGCCCTAGGTGTTTTCCACCCCAATATGCATATTTTCTGTAAAACTTAGGTAGCTAGTCATTGGTGAGAGTCACTGAACTCCACAGTTGCAGTGCTTATGCAGCACTATGGATTTGTAGTGCAGTTGTCTGTCTATTTTTTAAAGCCTCAGCACTGGTAAGGTTGTCAGACTAAGGACTGTAAAAAGTTTAGGAGCTACTTTTAAATGTCTGCTATTAGGCAGTTCACTGAAATGTTCAAATTGTTTTATTGTAATTTGGTGATGAATATGTTTCATGCAGTACTGTTAGGAAGTCTGGATTAAAAAGCAGACATTATTTGGGCTGAGATGTCAGCTGTAACTTGTCAATAATGATGACAGCCTGCATATCCCCCTTAGTCTAGGAACCACAGTCTGAACTGTTTTAAGCCAGGACACAACTTCCTGTCTGCAGGGGAATTCAGTCTTGGAAAATTTCAGGTTTTTGTCAGTATTTAAAATAATTATCTTCATAATAAACTTGAACCTGGGTTTACATCAATCAAAGTAAAGGAAAGATCAGGTTTGTTGTTGGAGCAGGGCAGATTAGGCTTATGATGATGGGCTTTCTTGATTAACTGTTGAAAAGTTCCATTTGCTTGACATATTCCATACACTATTATGAAATTCAGAGTATGCTCTGCAAAGACATTTGAATTACCATGGTTGGACTTAGAGTAAAATAAGGGTGTCCCTTAAAATAATGAAAATGCGGTGTTAGAGAAGAGCTTTCAGATGGACCTCCCTGATAAAGAGCTATATTTAAGCTCTACCTGACAAACATTTTTCCAACTTACTCTTGATAATCCTCCAGTTGTTGATCTTCTGAATGAACCTGTTGCAGTGCTTATGTGATTCTTGTAAGTAAGCCTTTTCCTGGTATCAAGCTGAACTCTCTGTTGTTACAAATTAAGGTAAGTATTTCCTGTTCTCTCTGACTGAACTGATCAGTATCTTCTTTGCAATAGCCTCGTTCATTTTAAAAAGTATTTTGTATTTGTTTCAGGTTAATCTCTTCTATATTGAACACAATTTGTTCAGTCTTTCTTTACAGGTAAGGTCCTTTGTACATGCTACAGTTTTTGGACACTGTTTTCCAGAACTGATTTGAGAAAGTCAAGTTCAAACATGAGCATCGGCTCACGTTAGTAATTCCTGTAAAGTGTATTAAAGAGCTATATCCTCTACCTACTGTTAGGAAGATCCTGCTTTCTGTTAAAAATCTGTATTTAACAATCAGGATTAAACTTTGGGCTCTATCTCACCTGTTACTACACAACCACTCCAGTATTACCTAGATTATCCAAATGCTATGTAAACAGTGGTTTGACCTCTTGGCTCTTATGACTCTTAATTTTTGACTGGCATGTTAGAAAAATTGGAAGTGGGCTGATCAAAGTAAATGCAGAATAGAAACTGAAAGCTTCTTACCCACATGAACAGTGTTGATTGGGACAGCAGTCTAGGTCACAGTGAGCTTGAATTACTGTCTATTATCAAACTTGCACAAAACCCTTTATGATGGATTAGCAAATTCCTAGGAGGAAAGAGCCCTCTATCTGTAATATGGATCCTTATCTGTGTTGACATATTCAGTGAGTTTTGAAAGAAAGCAGGACTGTTCATTTGTTGCCTCTATAGTCCTTGCCTGTATCTGACATTAGTTCAGTTTCAGTATTCTTGACTGTGGAGGGGATTGCAGGAAACTTTTCTTTTTTTTAATTACACTTAGTGCATAATTGGAGTTCAGGCATGTAATTTTGTCTTTTAAGAAAATCTTTGTGATTATGCAGAAGATTTGGTTAGAGACAAAATATAATTGTCTAACATGCTGCTGTTTGTGGTCTCTTGCCTTACTTGAGGTACCCAGCTGGTGTGTGCTGCTTGCAAGTTCATTAACACATTTCCTGCCTTGGCAGGAACCTCAGGCACCGGTGATACCCTTGACCTCTCTGGAAGAACTTAAAGAGTCAGGACTTCTGCTCTTTTGTGCCGTGCTCTCGTAGATCAGCATGCCATGTTTATTGCCTGTGGAGCAGAGCGAGCGCTAGCAGTGTACTCTGGACTCTCCTGAGCTAATTGCCTTGAATGATTGTCTGTGATTACATGAGCTTGTAACGTTGTTCTTGCATTGCAGTCCTCTGCTCCTTTAGGCACCATGAGATTCTGTCTAACCACCCTTCATTAATCATCCCTGCAGGTGGTTTTATCTGATTTCTGTTTTCTTTTAGAGTTATGACTTTTTTTTTTTTCCCTAGTGGCACTTCTTTCTTCATTGACCCTGTGTCCATATCTTGAAAATTTTCTTACTCAGAACATTTTTGATATTCCATAATGTCATGACAGTGCAAAGAAAAAAAAAATAAACACAAAAAATCCCCACCTTATACGAATCTGAAACTTTCAATGTTTCTTTCGTGTTCTAACTGGAAATAGTCCACCACATTTTTTAAAAAAACAAGATTTGAAGTAATTTTCCTTAACTGAGCAGTGACTTCCTTTATGGTTGGACTTGTTTCACATAAAACATTCTGGAGCCTAGCTATAGATGCTGCTTGAAAATTCCTGGGGACATAGCATTGTTCCCTTCTTATTCATATTCCTTGCAAACCTTTTTGTCTCCAACTGATGATGCAGAGCAGTGAAATGCCATTCAGTGGACTGAAGTCCAGAGTGTACTTTAGATACCAACTTAGACCATAAAAACATAGCATTGTCCCTCTACAGCAGAGCCAGATCTTCATATTCTGAGTATCAGAAGTGGTCACGTGTTTGTGTTGCAGATTTAGACAATTTATGCAGAAGATTGTGCATACCCATTGTAGGATCTTTCTTTTTCAGCCTTGTATGAATAGACTTTATTTACACAGCACACTTTTAGAAAACATATTTTTGAAATTACTGTGGAAGGTCTTACTGATTTGCAAAAAAAAAAAAAAAACCAAACCAACCCAATTCAGAAGTCATTAAACCTGTAGGTCTACATATATGTATTGCTCCAGTCTTACCCACTGTGAAACAGAACATTTCTTAATGCAAATATGTTGTCCAGAAGTATAATCTTATTTAAATTTTGTGGAGGTTTTTTTCATTTCCTGCAATGTCACCCACGTTCAGAGTGAATACTGATTCTAAGTTTAAAAAGTAACATTAGTATCTGGATTCCTAAGTGTAGTATGAACTGTACTTCCTGGTAAGATGTAATGTGTGGATCTGTGCAAAATACTGTAGCACTGCAGTTTTAGGCTGAAATCAATTTAAAAATGAACTCAAATCCAGAATGGGCTGTTCTTAGCTATACCTTTGAAATTTATTTTCGTTCAGACTGCATTTACATTGTTAATGTCTGTCTTGAAATGCTTAGCAGACTTTAAAACACTTCTGTCCTTCCTCGCTCTAATTCATTTGGAAGATCATGTGGTTTTAGAAGAGATATTTTTTTTTGTTTGCTTTTAATTTGGGGGAAAATGCTAAACATGTTTTTGGCTATTTTTAAAAGAAGCTATAATTATGTCAAAAATATCACAATGAGGAAATATTGAGTATGTATAATGGGTTTCTAATGTATTTAGCATATGGTAAAAATGGGGCCTGAAAAGATTTGTACAAGGACATATTAAATTAGTACAGAAACATGCTAAACTCCTTAAAATGGATAACACTAGAAGTCCTTTCTATATTTTTCCAAACCATAATGAGTACTTGGTAAAAAACATACTTTGCTTGCACAAAAGCACTCTGAAGTGAACTAAGTATGCCAGAACTGTAGGGGATGAGTTCGTCAGCCAGCCTAGTAAGCACTGGCTTCTTGGTCATCATGTAACTTACTTGTTCCTATAACACTTTAAAATCCACAGTGGTAAAACAGTCAAAATATCAGGGCATGTTTGGTAAATGGTAAAATGTGCAACTGTAATGTTTGGATTATTAGAAAATAGCTGTTTGTCCGCTTTTCTGTCCATTAAAGTTACTTTGCAATGGAACAGAGCTATTCTAAGAGGGGAAACTTAATTCTGCTTTCTAAGAATTTTGAACTTGTGAGGTCAAACAAGTTTAAGCTCTTTTAAAATGCATTATTAAAAGACAGGGCAGTATCCATAACAGCATCACAATCTAGCAAACTTGAAGGAGTTCTAGTATTCAAGATAGACTTAATCTTCAAAGTGTACTCATGTCAAGTTGTACAGATATTTCAATAATAAAAAAGTATAAGTCTAGAAAAGAAAGAACTTGAATATTAAATGCAGTGAAATTTCTGCTGAAGAACACCACAGGTGACAAGAAAAAGAAATTAGTAAAACACTGCATCGATACCTGTCTCCAGAAAAACTACTGTAAATGTATTAAATTAAAAGAACCAATTTTACATAATTAGTGATAAAATCATAGATTAAAGATATTCACAGTGCCCAATTTTAGACTCCTGCAATATGATATAACTTTCTCAACCATGAACAACAGCTTTTATGAAGCAGCTGAAGTGGATGTTTCAAAGCAGTAAATGTTTCAGCAGTAGAAGTTTAATTTTCCTGTGTCACTCTTTCCCATTCTGCAATATCTCAGGAGAAATTTCACTCTTTGTCGCCAAGAGAAGGAACACAGGGAGAATTGCCACATCACTGGGTGCCAGAACAGTCCTGCCAACTGGCCTGAAGTTAGGACCTTTCCTCAGCCAAACTGTGTATATGATTTAATGTCCTGTTACTGTGATCCATAGATGTGTGACCACTTTTCTTCCAGTGCATTCTCTGACCTGTTCTAAGCAGGGTGCTGTCTGTGTTGTACCTCAAGCAGAATCGCCCTCATGCTGTCCTGGGGGGCACCAGGCACAGCATGGCCAGCTGGACAAGGGCAGGGATTTGCCCCTCTGCCCTGTGCTGGGGGCAGCCTCACCCTGAGTCCTGTGAGCCCTGCTGGGTGCCACAGCATCAAAAGGAGGGACAGCTGTGGGACAGCATCCAGAAGAGTGACATAAAAATGATGAAGGGCCTTGAGAGAAAGCCGTGTGCCCTGGTTTAGGGCAAATTTGTTAAAGAATCTGCAAAGGAGGGCCCCTCCAGAAAGCGAAACCCACACGGCCCATCCCCCCAACCGGTTCGGGAAAAAAATTCCTCAGAGAGAGGTGGAAAGAACCTGTTTATTTGACTGGCCCAGCACCCCCCAGCACACAAAATGAACAATACCCGATGACACCGCTCTGAGAAAGATGGCAAAATCAGAAAGTCTCTTTCGGGGGTGGTTGCTCTGTTCTCAGTCCCTCCGGCGCTGGGGCAGCTGCTGCAGCCGAACCTTTGGTGTTCCCGGGTCCCAGTCCGGAGCAGGTTCGAGATGGTCACAGAAACAGGAGAGGAGAAACAGTCCAGGAAGGAATGTGGACTGTTTAGCTAGACTAGCTAATAAGCAGAGGCAGAAAGCAGAGCAGAAAAAGAGAGCAAGCAAAAGCAGCAAGCTGAAGCTGGAAGTGAAAAAACAGCCCTATGTACCTCTTGTCTCTGTGTTCCTGATAAGAGAAACCCAAACAAAACTTCCACTCTTCAGAGCCGGTCTTAAAGGCACAGAACAGATGAATGGGGATATACAAGCATCATAACGTCACCCCAGGACACCATGATCTGTTCAGCCTGGAGGAGACTGACAGGAGACCTCATTGCAGACTGCAGCTTCCTCATGACGGCAGGAGAAGGGGCAGATACTGATCTCTGCTCTGTGCTGACCGGTGACAGGGCCAGAGAAAATTGCATGGAAGTGTGTCAAAGGAAGTTTAGGCAGGATATTTGGAAAAGATTCTTTACCCAGAGAGTTACTGGGGACTGGAACAGGCTCCCTGGTCACAGCACAAAACCTTTTGGAGTTCAAGAAGTGTTTGGACAATACTCAGGCAAATGATGTGATTCTTGGGTGTCCTGTGGAGGGCCAGGAGTTGGTGTTCAGTGATCCCCCCAGGTCCTTCAGGATAGTCTATGATATTTTGGCTCCAAAAAGAAAGTGCTCTTTAACATATTCTGCTCTCAGTTCTACCCATGAATGAAACATTTTGATGTTGGGGTTTTCTTTCTCATCTGTGTTTTCCCATTGAGGATGTTTTGAACAGATGGCTTCAGTTTTACGAAATGTGTGGCAGTACCTTCCGTTAAACTCTGTGAACTAATATTGTGAACTAATATTGGTTATATTTGGCAAATCGTTGACTGTGCTACTTTTATCTGTACAAGGCATCATGTTTCCTTACTTGAGGAAGTTTAGCCTGTGTCTGAAACTTAAGGTGACTTTTTGCATTACTATCACTGGCATGCACTTTTTTTTTTTTCTAGATTTCATTTGGTGTGTCTTTATGAATCTCAGTTATTTGTGTTAATGCCTAAAAGTTTCAAATAAAGGGCTTAACTCGCATTGTAGGAATGTGCATAACAAAATTTATGGCTGTACCTGCTTTTATATATGGCTACCATAGCAGAATCCTTTGTATGTTACCCCCTTCCTTTTTTTTTTACTTATATTGGGAGAGGTTCTTTATTCATTTTAGGCAGAAGGTTGAAATCTGTACGGGCTGGCCTGTTACGCGTAAACTTTGTCTTCTAAACTTATTATATTAGAAACATTTTGGTACAGTGTAAAATGGATTTGCACCTCTTACTTAGAAATTTACTAAATATGGCTTATAATAATGCACTATATGTAACTTTCCTACAAAATAAAAATCATGTTTATGAAGGAGAAATGTATCCCATCTTCAAACATGTTCTAATTTTTTCAAGTATCTAAGAATAGATTTTGGCAGCTGCCGATCCTCTGAGGGGATCAAAATCACTTTGAGGGTAGTGTGAAGCACTGTTCACTGGAGCAGCCATTTCATCTGTCCTCTGCCTGTGTTCTGGGGCTGGATGGTTGGAGAGCAATAGCTTTTTTGGAGATTGCAGGCTTTGCTGTGTAATTATGTTGACATGCCTGGTATTCTTGTCTTTAACTCTTCCCCCTGCAGAAATTACGCCTTTGGGCTAAAGGATGGATGTGGAATTTCCAGACCAAGTTTGCTTAGCTGCTGCTGTCAGCAGCAACAACTATGCATTCGTGCCTGACTTTGAGAATGTTTTCCTTAGGGACTTCTAGAAACTTTTGGAAGCTTGTTCAAGCTATGATACAGTATTCTAAATGAGCTGCCATAAGCTGCAAAATTCCAGGCATTTCTGTGCATGGGTGTGAATCAGCTGTACAGTACAGCTGCAGTAAGACCAGCAGAGGAGGAAAAGCCATGTGCATTTATTTCTGTCCAGGAAATCCCAGACAAGGATAGTAGCCCAGCATACTCATGCAACATCTCTTTTCCAAAGCAGAAATTGATCCTCCTCGAGATCCTGTTCATCTCCCTGATCTGGAATGCCTATGCCAATATCATAGGCACCATGCTTTACTGTCAGGACTCAAAACATCCCTCTGGCTGCCCTGAGCAGCCAAGACCCCTGCCAGGGGTCTCAGAGACCCTGGCACAGAGCCCAAAATGTGGTTTTGATTATGACCCATGGAGCAAGTTACCAACCTTATATGAAGATCAGCAAGCCATGACAAATTAAGTAGAATGATAGTGAATTTATCTCAAAGTGAAAAAGTAGATTTTGGGGTTTTTAGAATGGGGATTCCGGGGGGCAAGATGGAGGGATCTGGGCGTGTTCAGCCTTTCTTCTTCTTGGCCTCCATCTTCTGCTGTGATGTTGGCACTTACAGATTGGTTTAGAGTAGAAGCTCACTGTCTAACATAGGTGATAGGTATTGGAAAGTAATTGTAAACATCGTATACGTAGTTTCTAGTATAAAGACATAACACTGCCCCAGGGCAGGCAGAGTGCCTGGACTGTCAGTGCTGAGCGGGTCTCAGCAGGACAGGAGAAAGAATTTTATAGATAAGATACACTAAACAACCTTGAGAAATGAAGAGCCCTGACTCCTTCTTCAAGCACTGGGCTGGGAAAAGAGATTTTTAAACTTTTCTTGGGGTCACTCTGACAAGCTAGAGGCCCTGACACTTTGCTACCTCTGGCTTCCCCAGATTTGAACCCTGTTCAAATGTGCTCTGTCACACATGTCAGTCTAACCTTGTGCTCCCTCCCTTCCCACTGCAAAGCAAAACACAATCCTGCACTTGTCCTTCCCTTTCCCACTCCCATCTAATTCATGCCTGCCCAGCACATGCCCTCTCTGCTCTCCTGTGCTGCTCCTGGCTCCCAACACACAAACAAGGTCCCAGCACAATTCCCGCCCTCAGTGGTGGCACAGCCCTGTAGCACTGCCCATATCCAGGACAGAGCCTCTTCCCGTCTGCTGAGCCACAGGTGTGGATCCCAGGCAGGCTGGTTTGGCCTGGCCAGGTGGCTGCAGGCACAGGGCGCTTGGGGCAGCTTCTCAGAGCAGGAAGTTTTGGTTGGCCAAGTAATGATCTTTATCTTGCTGCTCCTGTGGAAGGCTGAGCCTGCGTGGCTCTGTGCCCTGCCTGCAGACACGGGGCAGGTAGTGCCAGCACAGGGCACCAGGCACTGGGTCGATGAGATTCTAAAATCACATTCTGGTAGATTTTGGTATTTGGAACTAGCTGGGACAGGACTGGGCTAAACTGTTGTTATTTCACCTGCTAAATTGTTTGAATTGTAGAGAAATAAGTTTCTTTTTCTTTGTAGAAAGTAGGGAATGGGATTTTGCTCATCGCCTGAAGTGATCCATGAAATGATTCCTGTTCAAGGAAAGAGACTTCTAAAAAAAATAATTGAAAATGGACATTTGAAATATACCATGGAAACAGATGCCAGGCATTTATCTGGAATGAGATTAATTTTGGCAAATGGGGAAACTCTCAGCCAGCTGATTTTTTGAGGCGTGGGTTTAAGATTGCTAGTCTGCTCTAACCATGACAAGAAGCAAACTGCTTCTTCATCTTTAAAAAAAAAGTCAGAAAGATAAGAGTTCTCAAGTGTTTTATGCCAATAAAATATAGTTAAATTAGACAAATACTGGAATGCAATTTTTACATGGCAAAACTGTTCTTGGTGCACTCTGCAGTCTGTCATATTCTCACAGAAGTGGTGAGTGGAATTTTTGCCTTATCTTCTGCAACTTCCCATATTTTCTTTTCCCATCTCTCAAATAACATTCAGGTCTTTTATTAGCTTCAAATGAAGATAAGACAGTGAACAAATTTTCTGAAAATAGTATTAGGATGGAGATACACACCTTGATTGAAATATTTCCAAAAACAAACTCTCCTCATGGTAAAGATCAATGAGAAAGGTGATTTTGTTTGGTTGAGGGTTTTTTTTTATGAATGCTGTAACAGACACATATTTAATATAGTTTCTTGAATGAGAAATTTATTTTTTCACTAAAGAAAATTATTTTCAAAAGTGTTTTCAAGCACCAAGGGTCTTGGATCAAGTCTAAAAACAACCCTTAAAAAAAGAGTTCAAACTCCATATTTAAATTTAAAAATACTAAATTGAGTAACTTCTTTTTATAGAAGATATGATACCTAGAGCTTAAGTTAAACTTTGCCCTCTTTGTTGCAGTGAGCGTTTCTCTTACCTGACAGTGGTCTAACCATGTTAATATATTAAGCCAAATCTAAAAATACTGAAAAGAGAAGGTAGTTTGGTACACCTTATGCTTTATATGACTTGTTATATTTATTAACTCTATATATAGTTTCTAAATAAGTAGAAAAATGTGGAAAGCAAAGCTTAAGCAGACCTAAATTCCTTGGAGATGGCATTCCAGTGAGAAAAAAATACCCTACAAATCCCTGTCCATAAAGGTAAATATTCATGAAATGTGCAGAAGTGGAACCCAGTTTACCCATAGGTCTGCTCTCTCAAGTTTCGTGAGACTCTTTGAGCCTGGATTTTCCATGTTGGCACATAAGTTAGCAAAACTGATCTTCTTGTATGTTTAGGCTTGGTTCCTCTTTGCCTGGGAAGCAGAAGGAGTTATTAATAGCTATTACTACTAAAATGGTTTGTGATTTCAGGCTGTATCAAATGTGTGACTGCCTTCCTGCTGTGCTGCATGAGGGACCAAAGCATAGGCAGGGCTCAGAATCTCCTGCTGCGGATGTTGCCAGATGTTTGTTGTTTGCCAAATTTTAAACAATTACAAAATTTCCACCATATCTTCAGAGCACAGCTTCCTTCCCTTCCCCCTCAGCCAACTTTGCCTCTCCCCTCCCCTTCCCTTGGCTTTGCTTGTAGCTGTGAGTGCTCACTGTTCCTGTGGATCACAGGCACTGGTTTCTGCTGACTCGGAACATTTATTTACGTTCAGGTATTTTGCACTGTTGGGTCTGCAAATGCAGACCAGTGAGCAGGAGGTTTTCTAAAAAATTTACCTGAAGCCTCTCAGAGTGGAAGAAATAATTTAGACCTTGAAATATGACTGGAATATGTATAACAGATGAACACAAAGTTCCTGGGTCTTAATAATTAATTGACACATATTTCAAATCATGGTAATTTCAGTGTTCTTACAAGGTGTATGTTAAGTTTGGCTGGGCTTTTCTCAGAAATTTGTAAAACAATTTCAGATCACTGTGGTGTTCTGATGATAAACAGCACAAAGGAAGTGGAGATCACACTGTGTAAGGTGCACGACCTTACATGAGGTTTTAAATGCATTAACATTTTTTCATGAATGAAATTATTTAGTGTTTAATTAGAGCTAATATCCAGGGAAGAGGCTTCTAGTATGTGGTGTTACAGAGCCAGGAGGTGGTTGCAAAGTACAAGAATTAATCACTGCTAATTTTGTTAGCAAATTTGAAGTATTTTAATAATAGAACAAGTGCTTAGATGCTATCTCTAAATTCAGAACCTACCAAACAGGTATTCAGTCAGACTATTTTTATCCAAGTGTCACTGTTTCTCAAATCAAATATCCATCCAAATACAAGCTTACAAATGGATCTAGAGGTGAGGATAGACTCCAATTGTCCAAAACAATGTTCAAATGTTTGAAATAAGAGAAGCTATTTTCATCCATCCACAGTCCTTCTCTTGTCCACATGTCTGCTCATATTATTTGACCAGGAACTTGCTTTGTAGCCTTTTCCTTGCTGCTGTCTTTGTATTGTATGGATGCAGTTCTACACAGCTTCTGTGATGATGAAACAGGACTCTCAGAAAAGTCTTTACCTTTGCCCTGAATCACACTGAAAGCAGCTGGCTTGCTCACTGAAAGGAGTTAGATGACCTTCGGAAAAGTTGATACTCCAACCTTTAATTACAGTCTTTGATCTTCCTGTCGATGCTAAGGACCAAAATAAGATTGTTCTGGCATCCTCTTTATTTTTATAATCCTTATTTGTTGCTGCTTTGTTTAGTGGAGTTTGTAGTTATTATTTGAGTTTAGTTCTTGTAATTTAATAGTAAACTGTTATAACCAAAGGCTGTTCTGTCTGGGACAACAAATTAAACATTTCCTAGGAAAAGTGGAAGAGTATGCAAAAATTGCAAGTTACTGTATTGTATTAAATTTTCTGGGTGTGCAGTTATCAGTTATGTTGTTCTGGTTTTGTTAGCCATGAATTGTAGATTTTCAGCAGCATAGCTTTTGTTAAGACCCGAAAGCACCTTGTGGGGAAGCATTGTTACCGCATTCCTCTTCACTTTTAGACTTTTTTGTTCCTATTCTAGCACCCTTGACTGTCAAGTAAATTGGATTATTCCAGTACATTTCCCTCCCACTAAACCTTTCTGTTTCTTCTTAGGTATTCTATACTCTCAATTTAAGAATTTGTTTTTTTCAGTTGTGAGTTCAAGATTTAGATGTTAAATGTATTTTCTCTGAAGGTACTTCTATGACTTCTAGCATGTGTTTTGAAACAAGCTTTGAAGCATATGTGAGAAATACCTTACTGGTTGTTAGCTATATGGTTTCAAAATATATATGTCCCAAACATTAACTTTGTAACAAAAGTAGACATTATCAATACTATCTGAAAAATAAGTACTGGACAACTTGCAGTGTGACCAAAATCCTTAGAGTTCAATGTAGCAAATTTCCTTTGGCTTTTAGGAGTTGGGCTTGCTTGCAGCTGACACTCTCACAGTCTCCTCTGTGACTAAGTACTGTACCTTGAGATGTCCCAAGAAGCTTTTTCCTAGAGCCTGACTCTTCTTGGCTGCATGCTTGGGCAGCAGGAAATCCTCTTCTCAAAGATGCCTCCAAAATACTCTGGAGATAGTGAGGAGGCAGTGGAAGCTAGCCCTTGGAATCTACTTTGATCTTCCCAACAACTATCTTGTGGTACCTATCAGTTGACGTGCAGTTGTTCTTTTCCTTCAAAAACATGGGTGTATGATAGCAGTGCTTTCTTAGGCAGAGAAACTCTAAAAGAAATAAAGAAAAAGAAGAACTTTTGTTGTTTTCCTCTTTTTTGTCCTCTCTTTGGCAGCTATGATAAAAAAACAGAAAACCAGATAAAAAGGTATCTGGGGATCTTAAATAGATGAATTTTTTTAAGCTATATTAACTAACTACACACATTATTTGGGGGGTAATGAGTGTTTATATGTTTTGCCCTTCTCTTGGAAGGTAACCAAGAGCTTGAAGTTGTGAAATCAGTAAGTGTGTAGTTCCTTAATGACTACCTAAACAATACTTTTTTGTGTGTCGATTTTACTGTAATTTTTCCATCTTTCAACATTCCTAATGCACATCTGGAGCCTGGTTGCTCAGATGCAGACTTTTGTATTAGATCCCCTCCCTTTTTGAGTGAGTCTCCACTATCTCTGGCACAAATGCCCATGGGACTTAGTTTTAGCTCACAGACCCCTCAGTTACTCAGTGATTGTGGCTTTAGAGGTGCAGTGTGATATGTAGATGGCAGAGTACCAATAGCTGTGCACAGATAAGAAATTCTTAATTTAACAGTTCCTCTAATTTTGGTGTGTATAAAGGTTAAAATAACATGCACATTGGGATTATTGTTAATCCAGAGACTCTAAACGTGGTCTCTTAGTAACCTGATGGTAGTAGGGAAGAAGCTCGGAGTAGAGCCACTTCAAAAATACACTGGTTGCCCCAGTTGAACTCATGTTGACATTTAAATAGGGTGTCATGTTCCACAACAGATGAGAAACAATGCTTGGCAAGAAGACCATTGCAAGAAGTGTACAGGAAAATGGGTCTACTTTCTCTTTTCCCAGTGGTGGATGAGCTATTTTGGTGCTGGACACTGTTCCTGTGTGAAGAGTATGGGAAAGAAATAACAAAAGTACGCTGAACCTGGAAAATGAAGTTATTTCAAGAGGGTAGCACAGAACAACCTTAAGCCTGTACTTTTACCTGGGGAAACCAAAACCTGGCGACATGGCAAACAGCAGCTTTCCAGAAGACCAGTAACTAAAATCTTAAAAAGACTGAACTTTTGGAAAGAAATCACTTGGAGGAAGTAGGAGCAGTAAAAGTAGTAGCTGGACTAACTTTTGCTTCTGGAGGAGTGCTGGTGGTATTCCACAGCCAGCTCGTTGGCAGCAGTAGAAATAGCAGGGATTAATCGTTAACTGCTTTGCTTTGCTGTTTGTCTGATTTTAACACACTGCTGCCAGAGCAATGAAGTATATTATGAATAATATAACAAAGCAAATATTTGTAATATTTTTACTGCTAGCCCAGGTGTGTATATATATATAGCTATTCTATTACCTGCATGTGGAACACAATACTTTAAAACTATATAATTAGCCTATCACTTTAAGTAATAGCTTCTTTAAAGCGGCTTCTTTGTTTAGATTGCCTTAGATATTCAGTTGAGAGACTGGTAATTTAAAACTTGATTTCAAAACATGCTATTTTCTCCTTGTTTTCTAAATAGATCAGTACTAAGAGTAAAAGCTTGGTACATTGTGGTCAGTAGAAACTATTGTCTTGGACTATGGATCCTATTTATCGAAACACATGATAAATCTAAGCAAGCTGTGGGAAAGACTGAAGAGTCCTTTTCAAACTTTTCTTAGAGGAGTATTTAGCCTCCTTGGTCTTGCATTTTGTGATCTAGGAAAGCATGATCATTAGTTGGGAAAATCTTTCCTGAGAGTTAGAAGAGTGAGAATTCAATCTTCAGGGATTTAAGAATTCTTTTCCTGTGTAAAAAGTATGATTCTCATTCTCATTCCCTTCTGTTTTAAACTTACACACCTTCCTGCCAGGGAGGGCAGGAAGCTGATGTTCAGGTGATGAGTCCATGCCATGGTAGAGCATCTGTTGTAACTCTGCGTGGTGGGTAAGGCATTCCTCTCTTTCTGCAGGAGTTACTCTGAGCTTGTCACAGAAACAGGAGTCACAGCTGCTGAGTTCTGCTCAGTAATCACACTGGGATGTTTTTAACAAGATTTAATAAACTTTGACAGGAGCAGGTAGAGGATAAATCAGCAAGACATCCAAGAGCAGGGCTGTACGCTTGTGAGAACATACTATTTAGTTGGCCTGTGGTAAGAGGCACCTTTTCCATACTGATGCCTTTAAAACCTGCCTAATTTGAGGTTATTTCCAGTACCAACAAGTTTAGGGGTTTTTTGTAATGCTAGCTTTGGACCATGTTTTCTGCACACCCCCTACATATACTGAGTTGTTTCAAGTGTGGATGAGCACAATGATTTCATTTTCAATTGTTATCCTTCATTTTTTAAAATGGATTGTATCATCTTAAAAAAAACAAACCACAAAACCTCAGTTTGAAAGTATATTTTTAATATTTTATCAGCCCTGCATAAGGGGTAATATTAGGATAAAAAAGGGGAGATTATTCAAAAGAAGTTCAGTAACTTGAAATCCCAGTGTTGTGAAAGTTTGCTTGATTTGTTTTGAAAGCCAGTCCAATCAAATTAAAAGCAGACAAAACTAAATTTGGTTCAAAGTTGGCTCACCTCAGGTTTCAGCAGGAGCTGTGAAAGCCAAGTTTAAATTGGGACAGGAAGGGAGGGAATGTGGTCAGTAGCCTTAAAGTTGAGCATTTTAAATAGGAAGTCTGTTTATGACTCCAGTGGCACTTGCTGTTCTGATTTGTTTAGAAAAGCTAAAACAATTCAGGACAGTGGAGTTGCTTGAGGCTTTTCTGGCTGGGATTGAACTAAACTTTGTCAGAAATTTCAGCTCATCTCCAAGCTTTGATTTGTCCAGTTAAGTGGTGTGATTCCAATTTATACTCAAGACACCATCCTGGCATTACTTTCCTCATTTTGCAATACTGAGCAGAGCATCAGTATTTCCTTGCTTAAGAATAGATTGTAGAACTTATTCCATGTGCTTTGCTAAGAGTAGGTCTGATTTTATTGTAAATATTAAAATACTGTTTCAAGGTAATAATATGGGATCACAAAAATTTTTGGTGGGATATTGAGGAATTTTTGGAGCAATATTGATATTGCTCACTGCTGAAATGTGGCAGGGTTAGTGTGTGGCTTGTATTTGATAGCAGAAACAGAAGAAAAAGTGTTCACTCAGAGAGGTGAAAACTAAGGAGGATAATTGCTAGATTTTGTCTGGGATCCTCTGCCTCACGAAACCTGTACAGAATTTTCTATAGGCAAAGCCTTTGCATTATTTATTTTATTTCTCTTCATTCCTGAGCTTGACCTCCTTCTTCTCCCCTCATACTTACACGTCTTCTCCTCCTGCCCCCACACCAAAGTGCCAAGGTTTTCAACAAGGCAGTTCTCACATCAATCTACTGAACCATTGAAACACCGGTGACTGAAAGCATCATCTTTGCTGGTTCACTGGTGCTCCTAGCTGGATAATTTACTGATGTATGTAATACACCATATTTCTATATGTACAATTTCTATAATTTGTGCAATACATTGTATTTATAGAATTCAGGCAAATAATGGGGACAAGAATTCTATTCAAATTCCTGTATTAGAAATTCAGGGGCTGCTAATGTGGAAGAAAATAGCCACATCATTTGCTCAAATAACAAAACTCTTAAACTGCAACAAACAAATTTAACAGAAAGCATACATGTATATGCAGTTGGAATTGATACATCCTTCATTTAGTTCATACCAAGTTGTTATTCATACATTTACTACATGTGATGTTCTCAATCCAAATCAGATCTTGCCTCTTTGGGGTCACTTTGCAAATTACTGGTTAGAACATTTTATGTATCTGTAACACAGACAGATCTCAAGACTTGGCACCTCCTTTTCATCTGACAGCTGTAATGGGAAGATGTACTGCATGTTAGGAGCTGTAGCCCAGAATTTGCAGTCCAGATGTGGAGCATTCAGAGGACTTGTGATGATAGCTCATAGTTTTCCAGAGTGGTGAGTTTTATAAAATTCACTGAGAAACACGTGGGACAGGTACACATGCCACCTTTGCTCTGTCCCTAAAAAGTGCCAGCAGCAGTTTGAACAGTTTTGTGAGAATGCTGCAGCCACCCTCCAGCCCTACTGAATGGTGTAGGGAACAACTGGAATATGTTGGCAGAGCTGGAATTGTAATGTGATGCAGAAGATCATGCATATGTTATGAGAAAGATGTGATTTCATAATTCTGTCAGCTGTGAAGGGGAGGTGATGGTGGTTTGTAGGCTTAATGAGACGTTAGTGAGCAGTTATTGTTAGTGGCATAGGAGTGAAGAAACTGTGGAATTTGTCAGGTGTTTCATTCTACAGGGAAGAACCCAGTACATATTGACAGCATTTATATTTGTACTCCCAGAGTATCAGGACTCAAGCACCCGGATTTTCTTTGGAATTACCCTAGATCATGAGACACATTGGTCAGGGAAGAAGTTAAAACTACATAATGGTTAAGGCTTTTCTAAAGAATAACCAAATTGCTTATATTCCCTCTCCCCACCACAGCTACAAGCTCTGCTCTCTCTCCTGGTTTTACATAAAGAGTATGACACTCACATTTGCAGAGCAGGGGAGCTGATCTCAAAGAAACTTAAAAGAAAGCTTAAAGGAAAGGGTTACTCCAATCTTGAATTCAAGGGAAGGGAGTATGGAGCTGACAAGCATTCCTCCCACTAATATTCCTTTTCTGTCAAATACCTATATTATTTTCTTTGTCATCTGGATTCTCTGCATCTGGATAAGGATCTTCTCTCTTCTCCTTTCTTCTCTCCCCCTGCATTAAATTTTGCTGCTACTGAGCAGCACCTTTTTATTCCCATCGTTCTTTCACTACAGCTCCAATCCCCTTTTTTTATTAGCTCTTTAACTTCACTCTTTAATTTTCCTGGCCCTGCAATCATGCATTCATGTATGAAGTTCCTCTTTGTTTGATTCTTAAGAACTCTGCTAACATTTATTCAAAACAAAAGCATACAAATGCCAGTTGTAGCATTTTTCTTACAATTTTTCAGTTTTCTGCCAGTCATGTTGTGTAAATTGATACCGTTGGAGCACAGTTTAAATTCAGTGCCTAGCCTGTCTCTTCTATCCTCTCTCCTCAAGTGAAAGCTAATCAGCTAGAAATTAATTTGGATATATATTTTTTTCAGATACACTGTCTTTTAAACATAAAACATGTGCCTGGGCTAACATTTGGGCTTGAAATCTGGTGTTCCCTTTGCTTTTTTGACTGTACAGTGAATGGTATACTCTAAATCCTGGGGAAAATGTTGAGACAGAGAATGTTTTCAGAGTCTAAGCTATGGTTGGAACAGTCACCTTTATATTGCAGGAAAAAATAGCAACATTTAGAAAAGCCAGTGTGGTATGGGTGAAGAAAAATTTCTATCTCAGATTTACATATGCATTTATTTACAGGTGCTCAAGTTGAGAACATTAATGATACCCTTTTCCTCTCCTGCCCCTTGCCCCTGTCCCCTTATGGTCCCCAAACTTCAGAGCAATCTGAAACAGTCCTTATATTTTGCTTTGTTTTCTGATCTGTTGAAGTACCCTTTTACATAGAAAAACATTACATGTTTACATATTACTGTGGAAATTTGGTTTTGGGGAGACAATGAGGGGGCATTTTCATTCTGGGGGGGTTGGCAGCTGCTAAGTGTGCAGAAACACTCTTAGTTCTAACCAAGAACAATCTCGAAAGTTTCTCTTTGTGTAATTGACTTAATGATGCTTTGTTCTTTCTGGTTAAGCAATAAACACAAACAGATTCCAGCTTGGATGTACTGGTTTGCTCCTCTCTAAGAGATAAGGGCTCGTCTAAGCAGCACAGTTTCTGCAAAGGGAAATAGTGTCTCACTCATTTTCTAGAATTCTTTGAATGTGTTTGGGGAGTAGTGAAGTAAAGACAATCAGCAGACAGTTTTCTTCCTGTTTCAAAGGCCTTTCACAAGTTTTATTTGGGGGGGTCAGCTAAGCACTGAAACAGTGACAGGGAGACTGACAGAGTATTCTCATGATATTAATGTGTTGTCTGTTTATCTGTGTTAACAATGGATTTATGAGAAAGTTTTATGTCTTTATATATCTGTCAGTAGGCAAAGAAGATATTTTGGCTACACAAATCTAGAAAAGGCTGAGGAACTTGGAAAAGGACCAAGCTAGGGGTATCAGCTGGAAGATTTCTGCATTTTTGTCATTGGAAAGCTTATATTTTGGCACAGTTACAGAAAATAAGGACTTCTCCTTTTTGCTTTTGAGACATGTAGTGGTATACTTGTGCTTGTTGGGGTTTTTTGTTTGTTTTTTATAGTAAGAGATTTTCTCTTTCGAGTGTCCAAAAGCAGTTCAAATACCTGTAATCCCATATTAAACTCTTCCTTCAAGAGCTCCATTTGCTTTTTACAGCTCTTCACAGGTTTGCTTTGGACAGATCTCAGGCTTGTTTATCTATGCTGATCATCACTTGCAGAATTTTAACTTTAACATGTGTAGCAAATGGCATTTCAGCTACTCTCTCAATACAGTGTTCCCACTTCTGCTTCTTCAGCATCTCACTTGTTGCACATCTTCCCCAATTAATGCAGTTCTGTCTGCTCAGGTGAAATTTCTTCCGTTCTTCTTGATGTGTTGCATTAAACCTCCCTCCATGCCGCTCTTATCTACTTACTTACCAAAGCTTAGTAAAATGTTGCCTTAAATGCATATTAACAGTTGCCTTCATACCGGTGCTCTTGAGTAACACACAAGTGAGAGCTGAAACAAAGAATCAGTAAATACATTAGAGTTCCCTCTTAAAATGTCAGTAGTTTAAAATTCAACACAGATGCATCCACAGATTGAGAAAGTTTGGAGACTTTCTTTCATGTCAGTACTAGAGCTCATAGAGATGGTATTTGGATGGTATTTGTAGAGACTATTTTGGGAGAGGGGATCAAAAGAATGTTGAAATAAAATATTAAATGGAATCAGGAGGCATCTAGGAAAAATTCTGCCACCTCCAACCTCAATGGTTGTCACATACTCTTCAGAGATTGAGAAAAAAATCTGGTGGCTGATGAATGGTTTCATTTTTTTAAATTATGAAACCTTGATTGATTGCAATGTTGGTTGTCTTCTTATGACCTAATTTACCTCTCATCTTTTCTAATTCAGATCTTAGTCAGAATTGCATAATTTACTAAGTACTGCAAATAGATTCAAGATAAATTTTTAGGTGGGCTAGCTATGTCATAAAAAGAGATGGGAGAGAAAAATGCACTTCATCAGGAACAGGGCAAGAGGACACAAGCTGTGCCAGGGGAGGTCCAGGCTGGAAACGAGGAAGAATCTTTTTCACAGAAAGGATGATTAGGTTGTTGTGGACTCATCAACCCTGGAAGTGTTCAAGAAACAACTGGATGTGGCACTTCACACTGTGGTCTAGTTGACAAGGTGGTGATTAGTCAAAGGTTGGGCTTGATGATTTTAGGAGTCTTTTCCAACCTTAATGATTCCATGATTCTGTGATCAGTGTATTAATGAGTCCATGTTTACATTAACTTGTCTTCTTTGGGTCTGCATGAGATTCTTCATATGATGCCTTAATTCACCTCTGAAAATCCCCTGCATCACCATCAGTTCTTCCCCTTCTGCATTCTCATGCTTTTTAATGAGCTTTTGTTTAAAAGGAAGTCACTAGGAGCAGTGGATCATAATTTTAGCTGAACATTGGTTGAAAAAATTGCCATGTCTGTTCATTTGAGGCATTTGGGCTGTTTCAGCCACAGAAGAACACTTTGCAGAAGACTTTACTAAATTCAAAACAATTACATGAACCACATTTATGTTCTTTAAGAGAAGTCTGTACCTACCTGGCAGCTCTGAGTGTGCCAAATCATTGTCATCATTGGACACTCAGGTGACACTGGAGATAAAGGATAAACCCTGAGAGGTGCAGCATGTTGATAGGAACATTGATGACAGATACACTGTGCAGATTTTTGAGAGATGGATGCATTGATGGCAGGACAATGGACAACATTAGTGGCACTTTAGAGCATTATTTGTTGCTTGCTCCTCAGTTCTTTCCATGGTATTCAGCTTTACTATTATAACTGAAGAAATTGCTTTCAAGCAGGGGAAAATTGAACAAGAAAACAAAAACATTGCAT
Organism: Zonotrichia albicollis; assembly: GCF_047830755.1. NCBI lineage: Eukaryota > Metazoa > Chordata > Aves > Passeriformes > Passerellidae > Zonotrichia > Zonotrichia albicollis. Next base: position 102,311,014 of record NC_133819.1, on the reverse strand, counting down.
GAAATTTGAGATCCCAGTTTTGTTATTGTGATCTACATCTTGAAGCCCCTTTCATGTGTTCCTCAGAAATGCACACTGCTGTTAATGCTGATGCTCATCTTCCAGCTGGAGCAGACCACATGTCCTGAGGTGTCTGTGGAAGAGTCTTGGACAGTATAATCCTTCCCCATCAAACAACCAAGCACACATCCTCTTTGGCCAAAATGCAGCCTCTTGCATCTATCTCATCCTAGATGTTTTTGGTCCTGTGAAGGAGATGTGTAACAGCTTGCTGCCCTCTAACCAAAGCATGCCACACATACGGGGGAGGAATCCTTTTGGACACATAAGATGTGTGGTAGTGGAGTCACTGTGAAGGAAGAAGGGAGAGAACAGCACAGAAGGATGATGGGAGCAGGTCCTTTCTGGTTCACTCCTTGCTCCCACGTAGGGGAAGAGAAGGGAGAGTTTCAAGGCTGGTGCCATCGGATGTCTTGAGCTAGGCCTTTAGAGGAGACACCCCCCAGTTCAGCAACCCTACCCTCCCTTATTAGTATGGCTTCACTGAAACTTTTGTTTTTAAGACAGCTTCAGAGCCTGATGTTGCTCTGGTCTGAAAGCCCTTGTTAATTTTTATCATAAGTAATGCTTTAAAAGAATGATTGAGACATTTTGTGTTATGCATCTGTAGCAAATTAGTTGATGCCATTTTGGCAGCAGCCTTTTGTGCATGAATTTGAGGGAATCTCTCATCTTCTTGCTACTGTTCTGGGCCTTGAAACTGTAAAGAATGGCACAGCTAGTGATCTGCAATAAAATTCAGGTCAGCCTTTCCTTCTTTAGAGAAATTATTTATAAATGTCCTTGTTGCCAGGCACTTCATAACTATATAAGTGGGAGAACCTCTTAGTGATATACCTTAATAGCAGAATTAATGATGTTTGAACTTAAGTCTGTTTGTTGAGACTTCATTAGCTTTTCAGCTGAGAAAGTGAGTGGGGGAAATGTGCTCCAAACACCTGAGTTGTGCACCGGGGCACAACTGCCTGGAGACAAGCAGCCAGCTAAGGCCCCTATTGCACTGCTTTCTCATTATGAAACTGCTCTTGTTTCTTTCATGAGTTATATCTCTTGTGGGTTCCTTTCACCTTTTAGTTTATGTCTGTGCTGGGTATTTTTTGTTGTTTTAAATTCTACATGTGTGTGATTACCATCAGAAAAGTGTTTGTGTGTGTGTATATGTACACCTTTTTTATTTTCAGGTTTCTGTAAAGTGTTTTCATGACTGGGCATCAAACACATGAGCTATTTTTACACAGTGATGAGTCTTTAGATAATCCTGTTCAGGAGTTGATTTTGCTTTGATTTTGGTTTCAAACTGTCTGAAGTGGGACTGCTTGGAAGCCTGCTAACCACTGCCCTGTGTTGATGACGGGTAGTCCCTCTGTTAAACCTTTAACGTCCTGCAGCAAACTTTTTCAGTTTCTGAGAACAAGAGGATCTTCTTATAATCATAAGTGTGAAACACAGTGCTGTGTATTACAGTACTGGATTTTTTTTTTTTTGCAGAAGAGCTCCCTTTTAATGAGTGTGAATTCCTAGTGCTAAGAGGCAAAAATCATGTTTTACTGTTTTTACTACTTGGCATGTCCTCAGACAATTTGTTTGTTGTGCTGGATCATCACGGGGTCTGTTAGATCATCTAATTGAAAAAAAAGGGAGTTTGTAGTCCTGGAACATCTCCAGAAGTTGTTTGTTCCACAGCCAAGTCCCTCCTATGCTCTAACTCTGAGGTCATCTCCATAAGTCATGTTTATTATGTTTAATTTATTTCCCTGTTGCACACTTGGAATCGAAAAGTTTGTAATGAAATATATGACATAAAGTGCATTTTAAAAATAACAATGTAAATATGTCTCTAAGATTGGTCACGTGGCCTTCAGCTTTAGGTTGAAGGTTACTGGTTCGGTGTTTCAGCTGAAACGTCCTGATTATCAATGCTTCTAAGATATAGATAAGGTACTGAACAATGCACAAAGTTTTTTAAAATTAATATCTATTTCTTTGTGGGGGAAAAAATGAACATGTTTAGCTTTCCTATTTTCACATCTGATTTTTCAGGAACAGTAGATACCTTACAGCATGTTCTATTAACATCAGGCCTGCACAGTTTATGCCTTTGTTTCTGATCACAATGTCCCAAGTTCTTCCCTCACCAGCTTTAATCAAGTTTTTCTTGAAAAGTATATTTGAGGGTAGGGTGTGTCTGTTTTTTGTTGTTCAAGATCATTCAAAACCTAATCTGCTGCATAAAAGAGGCACTGAGAAATGGGGTGGGACTTCAGAATTTTATGTACTGATCTGTGAGCAGGAGTTTTTCAGGAAACAGGAGTCTTACCGCTTCTTTTGAGAGAGGTTTTTATGCCCTATAAATCAGGAAGGAGAGTTTCAAAGGGCTAGCTCCTATCTTTATGTAATTACATATTCAGTGCAGTCTTCTGAAATGTGTATCATCTGTATCAAAGAGGAAAAGAGACTGTTGCTGACAGCTCTTATAAGCTTGAAAAGTCAGAGGGAGGGGGTTTAAAAGTTTATACCGTTCTTTTATGATGGTTTTGGCTTCTCACAGAACTTTTTGAAATCATCTATATGATTCCCTGCAAAACTGATGCTGCTGGCGTTGATTGTTGCAGTGGATGGAGGGCACGTACTGAAGAGGCACCAAACCAGAGAGTAAAGAGCAGAGGAGTGGTTTGGGGGGCAAGGGGGAAGTAAGAAATTTATCAAAGAACGCACCTGTAATAATTAGAGAATGTAATTGTTCATAAAATGATGGGTTAGTCCTGACAATTAGACTTGGAAAGCAATGAAGGGAGATCAGGGCACAGAAAGAAAAGGAAGGTGGTATTGCTTAATGCACTGACTTCCTATTCTAAAGATAGCTATCTTGATAAAAATGTCAGTGGTATGACAGAGTCATTGTAGACCAGGATGCATTCAGTTTGCTCCAGCTGCCTGACCTTGCCTAGCTGTTGTCTGAAATGAAACAAGCTGTGTTCCTATCAGCACTTTCTCTGGGTTGCTGTGGAAAGTTATATGAACCCCCACTGGTGTCTGTGTAGGTTTTGTGAGCTGTGGCACTGAATCCTGTTTGCTGCAGATTTTTCAAGCTCAAAGGAAAATTGTTCTGTGTGCCCAGCTCTGCCATGCCTCTCAAAACACCTGAAATAATTCTTATTTGGGCTGTCTGACCTGTCAGGAGCTAAAGATTAAAACTGGCATGCAGCCCAGTGAGGAAACAGCTTCTTCATGTAGCTCATCTAATCAACTGGGCTCTCATTTTGCAGTGTAACCAGTCTTGCTCAACGTAGATTGACTTTGAGTAGCTTGAACCTAAGTCTTCTGGCATTTTTGTGTGGAAAATACAGATCTTTCTTCTCCTGCCACCCTCTTCTCCCCAGAAAGGGAGTATCAAAGAGCAAGGTCCACCTTGCACACTGCAAATATATGATAAAACCTGTGGCATTTGCAGATGGATTCCAATAAATTGAATATATTAGCAGATTCTGCAAACTTTCATGTTGGAAAATGGTGTGTTATCATAAGTTTGCCTGCTCTTGATTTAAAGGTCTGTCTGTATTCTGCCTCTCAGGATTTTTGAGGATATGTATGTCTGCTTTGTAAATGGATTGATATGGACAGCTCTTTAATACAAGCTGTGGAAGTTGGCAATAGTGAAAAAGAGCTCAAAAATAAAAGTACCAAAAATGCAGCACAAATAGGGGTATACCTGCAGAATGATGGCTAAATTTCATAATGTCAATTATAACTTCATTGCAGCACTCTACAGTGATCCTTTTAAAGTTTCAAGCAGGTGTTTACCTAAAACAGTTTAGTTTAGGCATATGCATGATCTTGTTCACTTTATAGAAATATGTACAGATTTTGAATATTCCCTATCTTGCATAAGGTCATTTGGAGAAAAAAAAATCTTAAGTAAGGCAGTCTTTATAGGCCTTGGATCTTAAGGCAGTTTCATCAGACTCCACAGAAACTCAGCCAGTAAAGGTGAATGCTATCCACATTTGGATGGTGAGGAGCCCATGAAAAAGTTGATGAATTGGATTATATCACTACCTTTAAATGGAGAGGTAACTTCCTACCAAGAGACAGAAAATTTGTGTGTGTGCACATAACATACCTATTACCTTAGGTTTTAAATTACATAATTCTACATGGAGAAGAGGGAAGCTCTGATTTGCTGCTTGCTTTTCATTTTTATTGTAAGGGAAATTCAGGCTTGCCTCAGTGGGTTGATAGGTAAATGCTAATTTTCATATGTACTAGCATCAGTACACATAAGGCATTTTATTCAAATTGTCCTAGCTTGCAGTTGTGGTAGAATTTAGAGGGGGAGGAATTTAAAATACCAAAAAAAATAATGCAGAGCATAATGTATTGTCACAATTCCTGTAGTGAATAGATACAGAGTAGTTTACAGTTGAAGCATTTTTCTTCTTCCATCTTTGAGAAGCATCACAGAAGCTGGAGCTGATTTCATTATATATTGAAGATATGAATTGGTTGCTCATATGGGTTTTCTCATTGCTTGAGGTCATTGGATGCCTTATGGACTAAACTGTACAGCACTGTATTGAAAGAACTATTCCTTTTAAGTGAAGAAAAGCATTAAAATGTATTAGCATTAATTCTTAAGAAAAAAAGTGGGTTCATTAATACCACTAAAAATGATTAATCATCCCCAGAGTTGTTAAACTACATGCAGAAACTCTGTCACTTGCTGGTGACCAGCAAGTTTGATTGGTCACCAGCTCTGCACCTTTGCTTTCCAAGTTATTTACACATCAATGAGAATTCACTAATTTTGGCTTGCTGCCATGCAATGCAGTTGCTCAGCTGTATTTCCTGCTAGTAACCTTTACTTCCAATTCACAGTGATTTCTGGGCACTGATTGTTAGCTCTCTAGATAAACTTACCTTGAATCCATTTAGAGTTTGGGAAGAGAAAAAGGCATTTCAAGGGAGGGATTGATCAGATAATAATCTAATATTTTTTGTAATTAGATTTTAAACATCTGTGTCAGAATTATTTTAGTTGTGGCATTGCACCCCACATTTGATTACTATAAGATTCAGCTCTTTGTGCTGCAGTTGCTTAAATTGTTACTGATGGTAAAGTTTTGCATAATGTGCAGGGTTTTAACTCTTAGTGCATGTAACATCATGTAACATCACTGTGCATGATTATAGCAAATTTTCTGTGTGGCCCACAGCAGAATTTTCTCTTCTTATAATTGATCTGTAAACCCCAAAATGTCAAAGTGAACAGATTCCAAGCATAAACTTGGAATATGTAACAAAACCCTAGGGTAAGGGTTTTCATGTGCCAGGTAAATAAAAAATTTATATTAAAAAACACTGTAGTGTACACTTGGAATAGAGGAAGCTGTAAAAAAATTACATTATTTTTGTATTGTATATGGACAATATGACATTGGTTTGTTTAGTATATAAGTAATCCAAATACTTCTGGAGTATTTTTCAGTATAAAGCATGACTTTGTAAGTTACCATCATGGTTTCAATAACAGTTAGAACAATTATCTGCTAAGATTTATTTCTTAAAATCTGATCGTATAACTAAAAACAAGCCAAACTTTAATAGTTATGTAGTGTTTGTATTTTTTTTTTTTGTCTGTTGAGATTTTGAATTTTTGAAGCGCAGTCTATCCATTCAGTATTTTCCAGAAAGGCACAGAAAAGAGTCATAGAATGGTTTAGGTTGGAAGGGACCTTAAAGACCATTTAGTTCCAACCCCCATGCCAGGGGGAGGGACACCTCCCACTAGACCAGGTTGCTCGTGGCTCCATACCCATTCAACAGGTTCATGGCAACAGCACGCCATAAATTGTCCATTGTATACTAACACTCATCCAGGATTCCACAGGCAATTGAAATTACTAAGAAACACAGATTTTAGCAGTACTGGAAGTATTTTGCCACAGCACCAGTTTTTTGTTAATCTTTGGCTGTGTGCTCTGTGCAGTTAACAGAAGACAGCCATTGGCTCATGCTGCAAATCACATAAAATTTTCAGAGATAGCATATGGAAAGTATCCAAGTTAAACTGGAAAATGTGGGCATTTGACTCAGTGACATCTTTTTCTCTTTTCAACTTATCTTCTTGCAGGGCGAGCAGAGAAGCAATCTGACTGTTCAGAGAGCTGTAAATAGCAGAGAAGGTAACTGGGGCTGGGGAAGCAGTATAGTAAAGGCATGAAGGGAGCCTGAGGAGATTCACAGATTAGCAGGAGGCTATTGTTTGCTGACACAATAGAAGGAACAGGCTCCAAAAGGTGTGTGGATGCCTGCCATCTTCTACCTCCTTTCCCTCTGCTGGACTGGACTTCCACAGCAGAAATAGCAGCTCACCATGATAAAGTGGAAGCTTGATGAGAGGGATGCCCAGGTGCCCTCTCTCCCCTGAGACAGTTGCACTACTCTCTGAGCTGGAATTGGGTGATGTTTTCTCCAGTCATGCTCTTACCAGATCCAGGCTCTTTTGGCAGCTGGAAACTAATTTCTTTTTCTGTCTCATTTACACATGGCTTGCAGCATCTCAAGCCAGAATTATTAAATTAGGTGAAACAGTTCAGTTTGGAATATACTAAATCTTTTTCTCTAGTCATGGGAAAGCTCTCTGGTACTTCTCTGGAAAGCAGCAACATGCATTTTGATTTCTGTAAGGCAAAGCCAGTGGTCCTGACCCACAGCTGTGGATACAACATTGCCTGCAACAGCCCTTGGCAGTGCTCCTGCTGTAGTAGGAAGCTGCAGCCCTTGTGCCCAGGACAGCAGGGGAAGCCATGGTGTGCTGTGTGCTTCACCTGGTCATCAAGGCAAGCACAGTGATCCCAGTCTGATAAATCCTGCTCCTCCTAGTCTCTGATAGCAGCCATCCAGTTTAACACTCTTCATCCCTCTTCTCTGTTCCTCTGCCAATTTGTGTTCCTTTATCTTCAAGGGAGGTGACCCATGTTGATTGTGTTTTCCACAAATTCCTACAATGTTAATATTTTTCTCTTTGTGAGGAATACCTTGTTTGATATGTTCTGGGCCTCCAATTTGGCAAGGTGGGGAGGGCATATCCTTGTTTAGTTTTGATTTGTTTTCATGGTCACTCTGACAGCTCATGGTCATTATGAGATGAAATATTTTGAGAAATTAGGCTTTCAGAGGGGAGGACTCTATGACACATGCAGAAGAGCTGCATCTGAGGTGAATATACAACTCATATTTAGGCATTTGCTATTTTTTCATAGTTTCTGCAGCTTCAATAAAATTATATGAAAATAATTACATTGAATAAATTTCTGTCATGCACTCTGTGCGTTCTACAGATACAAACCTTGAATCTTTCTGAACATACAGCTGTCCACTCCCAAACACACTGTAAGTTGTTGCATGGACACAAGCATGTGAATGGTACTAAGGAGTTTTAACCTAGCTTAATGTAAGTCATTTGCATGCTCAGACAGAGCATCCTTGTGTCCTTCTCCCAAGCTCTCCTCTTTGTATACAGTGTTACAGTGGTTTGTATTTCTGATAAACATTTTTCAGGGTTAGCCTTTTTATAGCTGGTTTTCCCTACATCAGCAAGCAGCACCCTACACTGTCTAAAGGTGAAAAACAGATTTGTCAATGAAAATTTATATTACTTGATTTTATTTAAATCAAGTGTTCTCATTTAGTGTCCATGTAAAAGAACTATGTAATAGAATACAATAGTCATAATGTATCTAATGATCCTTAAGTGGCAGATTATGATCATATCTTTATTAGTGGTAGTAATTGTGGTGACAGTGTTGCTGACAGGTTAAACCATTTATTACGACAATAGCTTTTGTGCTGTTGCATTGGGATCAGAAATGCAGCTCCTGAAGATTTGCATAGTGTGAAGAATAGGCTGCAAAGACATGGAAGCATAATCTTGTCATTGTGTTTAGTGATGTGGATGGCAGATTGTGTGTAGCTGATTCTGAGCAGGAAGAGTCTGCATATGGGTAGGTTTAAAGCCCTTTAAATGTTTTAGGATTGGTAGGCAAATTGGTTGACGATGCAAGTGTTGTTGTAAGTTGTTAAATATTCCAAGCAGCTATAAGCTTTCTAAAACCTTCTCAGTGTTTTAAAACATAACAGTGCAGTGTCTGAGCAGCTGCATTAGCTGAAATTGCTGGATTAAACCCCTTTTGCACTTGTGCTATTCCTACTCTCTCTATTCCTAAACTACTAGTTCTGTATAGCATTGTGCTGCATCATTGGGGCATTAGGATTTAAAATTTTAAGGAGGTTGTGAGGCATCAAGCTAGAATGGGTCTCCTTAAAAAACAAACAAACCAGAAAACCCCAAACCAAAAAACAACCAAAAGCAAGCCTACAATTATGCAGATTGTACAGAAACATGGCACCATTGTTAATAAGTCTGAAACTTTAAACCCAGCGAAAATGTTACCATAGTATAGGAAATTTTCTCACATTGTGTGTTTTTATTGTAAAAACAAACTACTTCTTTCCCAAAGTATGTGAGAAAATACTGATTCCTCAGTAACTTATTAAATGGCTTGTTCCAAAATGTCTGCAAGTTCTGTGGACTTTTCAACCTTTCCCTCTTCTCCTTTGTACACGAATGCTTTTATCACCTTTCACCCCAAGTGAAATGATCCTGTGAGAAATATTTACTCCAAAGAATCTACTCCATGTTATACAAGCAGCCCAGTAGATGCTAGAAAAAACTTTTGGGTTTTAGTAAAAATAAGATCAGTAAAATCATATGGGTTTGAATTTCATTAACTTATTCTATCAGAATAGTATTTGAGACTAGCAGTGAATAAAGTGAGTAAGTAAACAATAGAAAAAGAGAAAAAAATAGACTTACTTTCCAGGAGATTATTACGCTTAGAGATTGTATTTCCCCCTCTGCCACATAGGTATGCAGATGGAATAGTGTAATGTATCTGCTTAGTCTTCATATTGTCCATTTTCTCTCTCCAGAGAAAAAAATAAATTCATGTCATGAAAGCCTAAAGTTTAATTGTAACATAAACCTTGTTGGGGAAAGGACCACGTGGGTCAACAAGCCATGTCTCTTCAATTATGAGCAAATATGTGAGAGCTATTTAATCCAGAGATCATCGGCTTTGCACAAATATACCCTAGAAATACTTGTAGGAAACTTAAGATCTAAAATCACAAAAGGCCAAGCAGAACATGACTCAACAGGTATTTGTTACAAGCAGATGTATAGTTTAAAAAATTAGATACATAAGGAGAAAAATACTGGGTTGTTGTTTATTTAGTAAGTTTTGATATTTTATCTGGATTTGCTAGTCATGCAGTCAAGCAAAAGCTGTATTTCTGTGGTAAATATTATTTATGTAAATCAGATTGTGAGTGCACAAGGCTACCAACTTACTGGGAACATTATTTCCTGAAGCGAATTTTTAATGACTGCTCTTGTGTGTAATTGCATGTTGGGATCCTTAAACAGGGTTAAGAACCAGTTACAGAATTCCCCACTTCATGCTAAGGTACTTGTATGCAGTGATTTTCTATATTTGTAAGAATTTTCTATGGAGAGATACCACTAACAATTCAGGCACTCACAGGAATTAGAGCATAACTTTTTTAACATGTACTTCCTTTTTTGTTTTGAAAATCAACCATTTCTTGGGGTAGCTAAAACTTAATTTCTTGAGCAGAGAAGTTAAAACAACTGAGAAGAAACTAGAAAGTATCTCTGAGTTTATATCAAGATAGAGGGATAATACAAGGAGATCACAGGTCAGATGTGTTTGGGGTAAATGTGGAGAAAATGTAGCTCAGCAGAATGTTGTCTAAAGAGCAGGAGTGGAGGCAGGCACGTTATGACTGTGGGAGTCCTGCTCAGAGGTGTGCCTTGGAGTTAAAGGTGAGATTAAGGCACATCACATGGATGTTCAGTGTCTCACAAGTTAGCTTTCCTTCCAGTTTTTGTTTCTGTCCAGCTAGTGAGATCACGATAGTTGACCTGAGCATTCATTATTAAATGCAAAATTTTATGTGACATACAAAAGCTTTTACAAACTGCAGACAAATTATCTGGCTTTGCTGTTACAGCTGTGCAAGGTGTTAGTCAGCATGTTGCAGACAATCCAGGACATGTCTCCTGTATAGGTTTTACTCCTTTTCTGAAAGTGCTAACTTCAGCTATAATTCCTATAATTCTAGCTGACTACTTTATTTATTGATTAATTCATTTCTAAATTAGGGCAATATTAGCGTGTTTTGCTTGGTTTTAATCTATTTAATTCTAATGACTCCCCTAAACAACTGATTAGAACTAATTTTCCACTGCCTTAAAATGGGAATGCATTACTTTGTTAAGTGGGTGGGAGGGAAAGTTCGGGAAGTGCCCTTGGAGTGTCCATCCAAATAAAATTCTTCATAAACTGGGATACTGACAGAAAAGTGCCTCTTTTTGCCAAAAATGTAACATGTCCTATAATACTGTTGTCTTGCAAATTCATCAAAAACTTATTCCTTTTGCTTATTGCAAATGCATCTGTGTCATTTTGTTTAACAATGTTACTTCATTGTAATATGTAAGAACATTTAAACCACAGGAGATTGCTTAGTCTTTTAAATGCTATTAGGACGTTGCTGGATTTGTGTTAGTTTCAATCATCTGCTTCTGCCTCTGGTACCAACAGATGGACCTGTGTGGAATGATGCCATGTGAGTCTCTCTTCACAGATAAGGAATTTTTAGTCAGAAAAGACAAGAGTAAACACTGAAATTATTTTACCAGTAAGGGTCTAAAGGGAAGCCCTGAGCTGATGGGATGGCCATAGCAGAAGTTCCCTGTTCCCTCTGCTGTCTTTGGGACATGGATGAGGAATAACTAGCTTGGATGAGGAATAACTAGCTTGAATCAAAGAGGATTGTCTTCTTTCTTTAGTGTAATCATACTACAAATCTGCTTTTTACCTGATGCTTTTCTACACAGGCTTCCCAAAGAGCATCTGGCTCCTGCTAGATCTAATCCTCCCCTTCACAAATGCTTTCTCAGGGCTAAAGGCTATCATTGTCATTTCTGTGGACTGCTGCCTGCAGTTTTTCTGTGAAAACCTTTTATTTTTCTTCAGACTATTATCATAAGCCCACAGCCTTCTACTCTATCATGTCATCTGCTTTCTGCCTTTTGCTGCTTTCTCCCTTTTGCACCCTGTGCTGCACAAAGAGGGGAGAGGAGTGGGCACAGGAGAAGTTGGTTTGTCAGGTGAGTTACACAGTGGCAGCTGCCAAGTAAAGGAGTATGGCTTGGGAAACAACTGTGTCAAGGAGCCAAGGACCTGCTCAGAGCTTTGCCAGGCCTGTCAGTGTTGCCTGACCCTCTTCTGCATCACTGAATTTGTCCTTAATCAATGGACATGAAGGCAATTTGGGATCAGGTCCACAGTCACTGTGCAAATGCATACTTCATCTTTTCTGGCATGTCTCCCATCCTGCTTCTTGAAACAGATGAGCCCCTCTCAAAAAATTGTAATTACTTTTTTGAGGTCATGGGTTTAAACAAAAGGATGAAGGTTAGATTTGGTTTTGAGTGTGATATTCACTTCTCTGCAAAGTACATGCTGGTTTTTTCCTAAACCCTTAGTCAGTATTTTTAACACAGAGCCATACTTTTTTTTGGTTCCTGGTTCACATATCTTATAAAACTCCAAACGTAGCCTTCCACAGAGTGTGTACATTTGTGTTAATATTTGACATCTACAGAGAGAGAAACTTACCAGTAATTTATTTCTAGAGAGAAAGAATTATTTTTCTTGCATGCCTATGCAGTTACAATTCATTTTTCTCTTTTTTTTCCTCCCAAGTTTGATGCTGAGGTGGAGTAAAAACTCAGCCACTAGTGAGTTGCATATCCTGATTTGCCAGCAGTAGGCTACATAAAAAGAGAGGTCAGTGAGGAGAAGCAGAGATCAGGGCACCAGTGATACTCACCTAGTACAGTGCCCATATATGAGGATAGTGTCAGCAGAGAGTTCAGAGATCCCTGTGAAAGTTGAGGCAGGAAGATTGACAAGCTGGAAGAATCTCTTTACCAGTGGCTTAGGTCCCTCCTATGCTTTTCATTACCTCCATCTTTCCATTTGTTCTTTTTTAAAAAATGGATCCAAAGCCTCAAAGGAGGCCATGTAAGGGAAGATGGACTGCAAATGGTCTGCAGGGTTGCTGTACAGAAACTTTCTCCACTTTTACCTACTGTTTGCAAGAAAAAGCTCTGCATCAGTCCTGCTCTGGATTGGAGGGGCAACCAGAGCAGGACTCTTTAGCTGCATCTGTAGGAGATCCACTGTAATTCTTTCTGGGGTTTTGTCCCTTCTTACTCCAAGCAGAAAAGGCACAAGAAATGAGACTCACTTTGTGGTAGGGGTGGCCACCCTGTGTGGCTTCAGCTGAGCTGCTGTCAATCCTCCTCCATACAAAAATGCAAATATGGCCTCAAGCAAGCAGCTTGTGCTCCCCAACATTCAGCCTGAGGCTCACAAACAGCGCATCCTGAGGTGGGAACTCAAAGAGGAAAGCAGGAAGTAAAGGTATCTCCAGTTTCCCCCCAGGAGGGCTTATGCCGTATTGCCTGGTTGCATGAGGCAATAGCGCCAAATTTAGCACAAAAGTAGAAGGCATATCTTGTTTTTTTCACACAGATATCCACTCAGTGCATACTTATTTTTATAAATATATGCATATATAAATGTATGTATGTATGTATAAATATGTTGTCTGATATGAAGGGGCAGAAGCAATGTGAAATAGCTCATCCTTCAGGAATTCAAGGAGGATCCCACATTGGTTGCCTCAGAAGAGAGGGGAAAACCAGGAAAAGTCTTCTTTCCTTTGTCTGGGATTTTGTTTTTATTCCTGTGTACAGTTTGTACTGGAAGTTGGTTTAGTGATGCAGCACCGCTGCAACCTTTTATAGAGTTTTAGATTTATCTGTATGCAGAAGAGACGTATTCATATATGATAGCTAAGGTTTCTCTCTGAAAAAAAAAAAAAGAGAGCTGTGTCCAAAGGGGTGAAAATTTCTCTGTTGTTTATTATTGCTTCTAGGATTTTGTAGTTCAATTATGTTGGGATAAGTGCTGTGTTTGGGAAAAGCAAAGGGAGGGTTGGGAATATAATTACAGCTAGAAGTTCTTTCTGGGCCCAGGTTGCTTGTGCATATCATTCGTGAACTGTGTGATCTTTTCTCAGGAGGAAGAGACCCAAAGGGGTCATGGGGTTTTTCAAGGGGGAGAGAGGAAATGAGAAACACTTTCCCTCTTTTGGAGAAAGGTAAAAGCAGGATATACCAGGATCCTGTAAAATTCTGTTTATTGGCACTGAGCCGTTTCAAAGCTGGGAACAAGTCTCCACCAAAAATTCCAGTGTTAGTACATGAAAGAGGAAAATTGCTGGGGGAGAGGAGGGGAAGAAACAAGGCAGACTCCTGCAGACTGACTGACACGAGCCAGGCTTGGGACTTAGGTCTCAAACTGAAGTATTTCCCCAGGTAATGAATACGGCTGCACACATCTTGGGCATCATAAATTACGGCTTCTGACACTGAAGGACTATGAAAATTCAGACCCAGTCAGTGATTTCTAACCAAGCCATTCAGTGTAGGCTCTCATAGTGCTGTGGCAGGGAGCAAACATGACTGCTCTTCACAAAAGCTATTCATCATATATCCTGTGTCTGACAGCCTCCAAAACCAGCAGTCACCCTGAACTGTACTTCCAAACCTATCTGTATCTGTGGTGCTTTTTGTCTCTCCAGACAGAAAAATGTCAATAGGAAAAAGAAGCAGTCTGTCCTAAAAAAATGCAGCTCAGAAACACTTAAAAATGCATATTTTGACTTGGCAGATCCTGTCAATCCTGTAGTGTGTTAGCCCAGCTCCCCCCACCTATGTAAGAGGGAAGATGAAAACAGCTTCCAGGGTCAAGATCAATCAGTACCATAAAACCACATATCTGGCACTTGAATTCTTTAGTCTTCTGAAAACTCCGCATACCCAACCACAGGTGGAGCAGTACCTGTTCATTTTCTTTCTCGGTTCTGCCCTTTTCACCTTCCTCTGATGTGTGCTCAAATTAAACAGTACCAGTTTCTCTTCCTTGATTCAGCATTTCCCAGCTGAGTGAGGGAGCCATTGAAAAAAACCAAAACAAACTAAATCCTTCTGCTTGTAAAATCTAGTTTCTTTTTGCTACATACTTTTCAATACATTTTAGATTAGAATACTGTTTTGTTTGATTGAAGTTGATGGCAATCTCTTTTTGATTTTAGTTGTGACCAGGATTTTGCACACGTATGTATCTATGAAAATATTAATTTTTCAGTAAGCCATCTTTGAAAGTATGGGTGACTATTTGGACATAAAAGCTGAAAGTATTTGGGGACTGCAGAGTAACATCAGTTCTTTTTCTGGTGTTCTTGTGTTCTTGCATCAAGCATCACATCTGAGCAGTGCAGGTGGTTTCTATGCAGGGGGAGTTTAGGACGAGCCAGGTGCTGTACTGCTGCTTTTGCACTGAGGTGCCAGTTTGCAAGGCAAGAGATTTGAAGCAAAAAGGAATACCTACAGGGTTGTCTAGCTTGAAGTTTCATTTTATGATCTAAAATGGAGGCAAATGAAGGAACAGAGATACGGTTTCTTGTCGACATTTGTTGTTGTAGTGATATTAGACGTGCATATTATCATGTTCGTATTGCACATTACCATGAGCTGTTTGGATAGCTTTATTTTCTGGTTTAGCTGATGCAGTGGAATATTCAAAGGGAAAAGACGGCCCATGTGCTGCCGTGACTACTTGTGTGGCAAGGGACATTTTGTTGGTTAAGCAGTCGAGGCAGGGTGTTTGTGCACACGCGTGCTCTGTGTGTCGGGGTTCAGGCGGGCAGATCCCGGCCGCTCCCACACGCCGGTGCCCGGGGCTGCCTCCCGGCGCTGCTCCCGCAGGGCGGTCACGATGGCAGCCATCACCTGTGCCAGCCTGGGCACCCGGCAGTGCCAGCCCTCGCTCCGGTAGCGGCCAGGCCTTTCCAGTACCGCCGAGGAGCGCGGGGAAAGGTCGGGAAAGCCTCCCCGGTGCCCGAGCGCGGCGTCCCGCAGCTCGCTGCCCCTGCGGCAGGCCGCGGGCGGGGGTCCGGAGGCCGCGGCTCCCGCGGCGGCGGTGCCAGCTCCGGGTTTTGGCGGCAGCAGCGCGGCCGGGGCCGCCGGGCGGGGCGGGCGAGGGCGGCCCGGGCGGGGGACGCGGACCCCGCGGCGCCGCCCGGCCCCGGCCCCGCAGGATCCAGGTAGATCCGTCCGGCTTTTACCTTTCTCCTTCGGCTTCCCTGCGCGTTGGGCTGGTAGCGGGGCTGTTTCCTGGTCTCGCAGAAAGAGGCAGTGCTGAGTTAGGAAGACAAAAATAGACCTTTACAGAGAAATATAGGGATTGTGTGCGCGGTGGGGAGGGAGAGCGGAGAGCGGCACCCGGCTGGTTTCCAGGAGGAGCCCTTTTCTCCCTCTCGTTGCATGTTAGGCATTTTTGCACAGCTTTCTCCCCCCACCCCCTCCCCGCCGGGGCAGGGTTACCTCTGCCGCCTGCTCTCCGCATCTCTGGTGGGGAGCGAAGCAGCCAACTCCGCTGCGATCGGAAAGCGGCCAGAGACCATTTTATGTGAGCGAGCCGGGTGGGAAGAAGCGGAGAGAAACCGTCGCAGGGACACACACGGATATAAAGACTTGTCTTCTGCCTCCCCCCCGCTCCCTCCCCCTTGTAAATACTAAATCTGAGAAGGCAGCGATTTGACATCCACCCTGAGCAGCGGCTATGGGGTGTTTGGGCAACAGCAAAACGGAGGATCAGCGTATCGATGAGAAAGCGCAGCGAGAAGCCAACAAAAAAATAGAGAAGCAGTTGCAGAAAGAGAGGCTGGCTTATAAAGCGACACACCGCTTGCTGCTGCTGGGTAAGGAGGAAGCGGCAGAGGTGGGGGCCGGGGCGAGCGGGGCGAGCAGGGGGCAGCAGCCCCAGCCCGCCGGGAGGGGAGATGCGGCGTGCGCCTTGGCCATGGAAAATGTGGGCTGCTCTATTGAGCAATAAGCGAGGCGTCCACAGATCGCCTGAGCCACATGGATGCACACATACAGAAATGCTGCCGAGGTGGGAGATGCTGTCGCGTCCAAAAAAAAAAACCTTAAAAAAAAAAAAAAGAAGCAAACCAAAAAAACTCTCTGACCACCCAGCCTGAATCATGTATCACAATGTTCTCCCTTTCCTTCTTTCTCTTTTAGGGGCTGGTGAGTCAGGAAAAAGCACTATTGTGAAACAAATGCGAATCCTACATGTCAATGGATTTAATTCAGAGTAAGAATTATTGACACTTTGTGATTTATTTTTCCTTAAATGTTGGAAACAGATTAACACACAGTACGCTAGGAAATTTCTCCTCTCATCCCCTGTGTTTTGGTGGCTTGACACTGTGTTGTGCGGGAGGGAGGGGAGTGAGAATAAGGAAATTGCTGCTATTGTATGTTTGCATTTTCTCCTTCTGGCCCCTTTACTGTATTTTACACTGTTGCTACTGCAGCGCTTGACAGGCCCCTGTGTAGCAACAACATGGCGACTACTTTTTACATAGAAGCAAATAACCAAATATTGCATCTGTCTGTAATATAAAAATACATGTCAAATCATAATCAGATGACACTGTGTGCTGTTTTTCCGGTGCTGGGGTTAGCATAAAACTGAAACTAATTTTGCCTATTTGTTAGAAATCCTCCTGTTTTGTGAGGCTACATAATTTTCTCTCTAAAGACCACTTTTCCAGAAATCATTATTAATCCATAGCATTCATTTTAGATATTTGTTGGCCTTCACCTACATGTTGTTAATTTAGAGCATGTTTACATCATGCTGTAGAAATGAAAGAATGACTTCCAGTTCCATTAGGGGAAGCTTTGCAGATGTGGCTGTGATTGAATGATTTAAAAAAATATATTAGGGATGAATGTGCATTGCTCTTTATGCTATGCAAGAAAATGGATAAGGGTAAAATGTGTTTGTCTTGCCTTTTTTTTTTTTTTACTATTAGTATGTTTTAATGTTTGAAGAGTAGATAAACAAGCGATCAGTGAAAAAAAAATTCAATGAAAGTGACTGAACTGCTTTGGAAGAAAAAAATCAAAGTGTACATATTTCTGTTTTAATGCAGAGAAAAGAAACAGAAAATACTGGATATTCGGAAAAACGTGAAAGATGCGATTGTGGTAAGAACACACTTTATACTGTTCTTACATGCTTGTTTGTACTGGAAATTATAAGGATTATGCTTTCCAAGATTGATGAGAGAAATCCCATTTTGCTGATCAGATTGGATTATCTTCAATTGATCCTGTATCCAGATTAATGCGTTTGTTTTTTTTGTTTTATCCAATTCTAGACTATAGTTTCAGCTATGAGCACTTTAATACCCCCAGTTCCATTGGCCAACCCAGAAAACCAATTTCGAATGGACTACATCAAGAGTATAGCTCCTCTTTCTGACTTTGACTATACACAGGTAAGAATAGAAACCACTGATTTATTCTGCTTCGAGGGGGAATATGTTGCTACACTTGGATTTACTGAAACATCGGAGTTATTTACTTTTTGGAAGATGGTTGTAGAAAGTTCTTATGCCAGCATCACATCTGTTAACTTTCCTACAAGACTGTGGTGGTTGCACCTGTTTTAGTGGTGCAAGGTTTTGTTGTTACAGATTTATTTGCTAATGTTTCTTCTAAATGCTGTTTCTGCATTTAGTCCTCTTCAAATTTTCTGATGCAATCTTACATATTGACACATCAAATAAGACTTTGTTGAAAGCTGATTTCCTACATGGAATTAGATGCAGGATGTTAATCTGAGGAGTTACTGTCTACCTGCAGAAAAGGATATAAGAGGAAATAAAAGGCTAGAGTGGCCTCAGTGTTGTTTCCCATACTTACTGCACTTCAGGGTGGAAACCTGCGTAAGCAGCGGTCAAGTGAGGTGCTTTGCTTCCTCATCTATTGTAGTTGGCATGGGTTTGCTTGTATGTAAATGTTGCTTTAATTTGATATGGAATCAATGTGGGACTTGTGTGTGGAGGCTGATCTTTTGTGTACAAATGAGAGATACTTTTCAGATGAACTTGCATGGGCATCGTACATTATTTTTATCTTTTTATGTTATTATTTATAGGCACATGCATAGAATGTTTCATTTTTTATGCATGACAAGAAAGCAAGTGCATAGACATTCTGAATTTTATTTTTGCTGTAGCACAGTTTTAATTTGCCTTAAAATGGTACTGAAAGCAATTTGTTATGGATACAGTAAGGACTTAAAAATATCTTTGTTTGTTGGCTAAATGATTGAGTTGTACATGCTGTCAATACTGCTAAAGAAGCCATTTACAGTAGAGTGTCTTTAGGTTATTATGGCTTCAGGGTGCAAGGGGGAGAAGGGGAAGAGTCCTTTCTTTGTTATATGACTCATATTCTCTGATGTGTGGTTTTGCCTCTGGTAAACCTACCACTTTGAAGGTTCAAGATAAAGAAAAATGATCAGGCATCTTGTACAGTTAGAATTTAACACAGAATGCAGATGTTAAAAAAAAACGACTGCAAGGTACACCCACATATTGCATAATTGCTCAATTGGTGGATGTAAGTTAGTGAAAATGAGAAACTCTTTTTAGAAATGGAATGTGAGCTTGACATGAAGTATTTGTATTATGCAGGTATTACAGTTCTGAGGCATTTGTTGCTCATTTTATGTGGATTTTTTTTTCTTGAATTTTGATCCTTAGAGGAGTGAAAAAATGATGATACATATACTTTGCGGTTCTCTATAGTACATATGTTCTTTTGAGTTTCTGGGATAAAAGAAGGCTAAACTGGAGGGCTGGAGATGTTTTCATTTTATTATTGCTTTCAAATTTTCTCCTTTTTCACAGAAGCTGGCTATATCTAGTCAAATTTGATTCATGGCTTGGTGTTTTCTATAGAGGAAAATTTAACCTTCTTGGAGGGGAAAAGAATAGGACCCAGTGGACCTTGAAACAATTAATAATTCATTTGAAATCTCAAATTTATTTTAAACCATTCAGGTTTAAAATAAAAATATTAATAAGTGGTTTTTAACTAAACAGGTTTTCTGAAAATGCCATCGTGTTATTTAAATAGTGTCAATTATTAGTCCTAATTTTAAAAAAATATTTAAAAGGTTGTTACAAGTTCAAAAGAAGAAGAGAAATCTAATGCTGATTTAGAAGTAAATATATTTCTGTGTCAGTTTCATATTTCCCCTTCTGTTTTCATCTCAGCTCAATTCATAGGTTTAATATTTGTAAAATGTGAAATATGCCAAGATTTCTGGGGGCTTTTAAATTTTTCTTGGTTTGAATGTTATTTATCTCCAGGAGGATTTGTGAGCAAGGCAGATTGAAAAAAATGCTATTGTGCTTCAGGGCTTGATTTTACTCCAGTTTAAGCCAATGATAAAGTAAAATTAGGTTTCCAGCTGAAATAAATTTTGACCCATTTAGTATTTTTGGATAAGGACAGATATAAAAATAAATACTTGGATAGTAATCAGTCAGGCATCCTCTGCTAAGCAGTACTGATTCTGTAATTAATAGCTGATGTATGGAGTAAGGCCTTCTGAGCCCAAACCAAGAGTCAGCAGCAGACATGCAGGACTTTAGGGCTAATCATCCTTACTTCAGAATAGTTGTGAAGGGAAAAATGCTGATGTGGGCAGCTCAGCATTTTGGCACATTCTATAGAGTGACAAAGGTTACCCTCCTTTGAAAGAGGGAAGAGGCAGCTTTAGGGTTTGTGACAGTATGAATGGTAATGAGTTGTTAAAGACCCTTAGTGTTGCAATTTGAATTATGGATGTGTCATTTTTTTGGATGACATTAGCCATGTAACCTTTGTCATAAAAATCAATGTGTGTTAGTTGAAGATGGATTTCAGATGCATTGCATGCCAAATGTGGGGAAATGACTGCACCTTATCAGGAATCTTTAAAGAGAGATTCCTGATGAAATATAGAAACTTCACTGATGGCACAATCTGACCGACACTCCTGCAGTGCTAATTTAAGCATATTTATGACATAATGGAAGTGCTTGGACAGACATTCTTAAATTGAGTACAAATTAACTAATACACATTTAATTGTGAAAATTACCCTTAAAATAGGTAGATATGAAAATACTGATTTCCTGTGGGTGAAATCATACTCTTAATTGCAATTTATGACTGAAATTCCAAGAACTTGAGTAAAGGTGGGGACTTCATATTTAGACTGAAATATTCTGGGTCTTGGTCTGGTTTTTTAAATTACATACCTCTCTATAAAATGTAAGCAGAATGTTTTCTTTAGTAGTGATACAAATCTTAAAACAAATGGTTTTCTCTTTACAGTGTTTTAACATTACTTTGGGAGTCTGTGGAGTACCTTCCACAAGAGTTTTACTTACTTTGAAAAATCATTATATATAGGTTCGGTTATATGCAACCTTGATGGTTCTTTTAGTTGGTATATTAAAAATTGAAAGTTTTCTGGATTTGTTTTATAATTTTTACATGGTCTTTCGTTAATTTTATAAAAGACTGTACAATTTTTACAAGGTATTTCCTGGCTGACTGATGTTTTCTAATTCTATAAATCATAAGAACTAGAGCTAGAGTTTTCACAAAATTGATAAATAGAAATGAGTCAAGTGTCCACTGTATTTTATTCCTTGAAGTTGTGACAGGAGTCAAGATAAATTTTTGTCTGACCAGATTAGGCATTATCTTTGCTCAAAGGTAGAATCAGTGGAAGTGCTTTAACACTGGAACTGGAGCGTGCATGCCCTATCAAAAAGGATTTTTTTTATTATTTTTGGCAATGTGTTGATTGATATTTGCAAAGTTAACAGGAATTGACCTGCTGCAATTTTAATCCTTTATTGATGGGGATTTATTTTGTCCTTTGTGAATCAGGGTGAACATATCAAGGCCATATTATGATGGTAGCTGTGGTGTATGAGCTAAGTTGTGTTTACTCAAGGCCAGTTTTCTCTGTTAAAGTTTTTGAATTTTCTAGGAACTACAAAGCTGATCAGTGTATAATTCCTTTACCCCTTGTCATCCCTGAAAATGTAGCCAAATGAAGTTGCTTTGCATAAAATGTGTCTTGAATGAAGCTCATCTGATCAGTTTTGTGTGTGTGTATAGAGGGTGATGGTCACCTACCCCATGGCTGCATTGTCAAGTGTTTGGCCATAATAACCAGTTACCAGCAAACATGAATCATCTGATTAGTAGAGAACATGTAAACACTTCACAGGTTTTAGGGAGCAGGGAGAGTTTTCAAAAGATTCATCTTCTTTTGCAAAGAATGTTTTAGGGAAGCAAAGTATTTTTTGGAAACTTCATAAGTGGTGAGTTGTGTGAATGCAGTCCCTTGTGCTGATTTTAGTGTGTGAATTTAAAATATAATTTTTAAAGCTATTTTATTAGTCAGGCAAGCTCTTTAATTTAGCTGTTAAGAATGAAATGTTAATGTGGGCATTGACAGGGAAAGTACTTTAGATTAATCAGGTCTGCAGTTTGCTTTACATTTGCAGATATTGCAGTTTGAGTTCTGTCTGATGGCTTTAATTTTCCTCCAGGTTTTCTTTTTAAAAATCAGGGCATCGCATTCATAATATAAAGACATGATAAAGGAAGATAAATACTTCTGCTCAGAATTTGAAGTTACATAGACTTTTGTTAAGCATTCCAAATTTTTCTGATATCTGGTGTTCAAATTCCATCTTGTGTTGATGCCTAGAGGTGGCTGCTTTTCACAGTGTGCATCTCAATGTTTGAAGCAGCTGAAAATCTTGCTGAGGTGAAGTGTAGTGTTGGGCTGTAGAAAGTCTTTATCCTGGATTAAAAAAACTTGATAAGTATGGTTTATATATGGTTAAACTTGCTTGGGTTGTACAGTTAATGCTGTTACCTTACTTGACCACAAATTGTTTAAGTTTCCCTTTGATGTAGCCCAAAGGAGTTACAAAATAGCATCACCTTACATTTTCTGATTTTCAATTATCTCACAATTTTTCCCATCTTTTTTGTGAGTGTGAAAATATACCTGAAAATATTTTATCTGAAAATGAAATAAAAGCGAGAATATTGCCACTCAAATAGCTTCGCTTGATTTTTCTTTGTGAAAATTTTACTTTAGGGCTTTGTTTACCATTTTGGGTAGAATGAACACAGGTTTTTATAACTACCTGTGATTGCAGTACTTAACATTACTCTATATTAATATCAGTATTAACTTTTTAAAATCAATTAGACTTTTAAAAATGAAGTCATTTGTGGTGTTCTGTGATCAAAGATGCCATTGGTGGATTTTCATATTTACATAAAAACATATTTTCATATTTAAACAAACACAGAAAGTTTTTGAAAGGCCAGGCAACAATAAAGTTGTGTTGGTCTGGCAACCTTATTACTGCCCTGAATTAATAACTCCTGAAGAGCTAATGAAGAAGGCTGACAGAGAAGGACAACTGCAAACACATATGCTGTCACAGCTGTTGGCAGCTCCTTAGTCTTCATACAGAGGTTAAAATTGTCAGAAGTGATGCTGAAAAGCAGAGGATATATGGGAGAAGCAGCAATCAGGTAACCCATGAAATGTTTTTATTGTGATAGCAGGTTTTTTCATGCTGTACACTATGCATTAACAGCACATACTGAATTTGAGCTATTTTCATGCGAAGAGCAGATTCTGCTAAAGCCCAGCAATAGCTTTTCTTCCTTATGAAATACCTGTTTGCATGCAGATGTGGCTTAAGTTGTCTGTTTTTCATTAAATCAGCAAACTGAGTCCTTAATGTTCTGATTAGTCAGTGTTAAAGTTACAAGCATTTCATACATGAGGTCTAAAAAATACTTCAGTGTTACTTGTTATGTTGTTTTTGTTCTCTGTAAGCAGTGAGTTTGCATTTGATGGATCAGTCAATTCAGTTGTGCTTTCAGAAATAATCAGTTATTATTTTAACTGTGTAGTTTCAAAAATATGAGACTGGAACTGGGATCATACTACAAACAAGTATAGAACAGTTTGGGAGAGGGAAAAATAAAAGAAAAAAACCCCAAATCAACAAATCTCAAAACATCTAAACTTCTCAAATTTATAATGTTTACTGGAACTGTAAAATTACAAACCTGTACCATGGTTTTCTTTAATTCTTTTATCTCCTGAATAAATACTCTGACTTTACTGAAAACAACTGGAAGTTAAAATTGGAGTGGTTTGTGTATAAAGTACAGCTCTTGTGTGAAGCTCAGGGCTTCTTGCTTAAAATACACAGTTTGTGTTTGGTAGGGTGCTGCTTAAGACAAAAAAACCTAATGTTCAAGCATAATATCAAGTAAGTTTTTTTGCTATAGTAGAACATTGTTCTGTAATAAAAGTGTAACATATATCTTCCATCCCTTGTTCCAAACTCACTGACCCCAAACAGTTTATAGCAATGAGAAGTAAAGAATTAAATTTGTATCCCAGGAAAGGAGCTCAGGGATCTACTTAGGCCCCCAGCAACTAGCAGTAGAACTACTGGGGCTGAGAGAATAGGGAATCCTGTACATGATCACAAATGATCCAATGTTAATAAATAGGAGTTGTATTCAGAAAAAAAAACAAAGAAATTTTTAAAAATTTAAATTTTTTTTTTAAAAATCTAAAAATATTTTTAAAAGTTAAATATTAACTTTTATTTTTAAGCCTTCCTGTCTCAATATTTTTAAGATCAGATTCAACTTTGAAATATCTGGAAAAGGTTCACTATTTTCATAAGTACTTTGCATTTTTAGAATATATATTTTTTCATAGCTTACAGTGTAAAATAATTAATTCCATTCTGAAAAGGCAATTGTTTGAGGAAGTCTTATGAACAATGGTGCCTGTGAATGAAGTTCAATGTTACATTAAGTATTACATCATCATAGTAACACCAAATTACATGTTTGTTGTCGTATACAGTGAGTCTGATTTCCCAGATAGTGAGGTGGTATTCACATTTTATCCAGCCTGACTTATTTGTTATCATCACACAACACAGAGACTTTCATTGTGAAACTGGAAAGATATTATCATTTATTATTATTACTGCTGCTGCTAAGTAAAACTTAAGTTATTTCTGTGGTCTCCAAACCTGTTGACATTTTCTGGTATTACTTCCAAGTTTTGTACCTATTAATACAAATTAATTAGAGGGTTTTTTGCAGTCAGTCCAGCATCCAGTCAACTACTGCAAAGTATTAATAATAAATGCCACATTCTGCCCTTTTTTTGCTACAATTTGAGATTAAAAGTTCATATACTTATATTGCATTTTATTAGGATAAAAATATTTTTATTTCTAAATTTGGATATTAGATTTGATGGCAACAGGAAGACTAATAAGCTGAATTATCATTTTAAGTAGGAGTGACTGATTCTCCTCACAAAACCAAAAATGTATTAGAGGATCATTTCTGAACATTAGAATATTTTTGTTCATCAAGTATTTTTCAGTGTACACCCTAATTTTGAATTAAAGAAAGGCAAAATCAATAGGTTAAAGCCTGTACTACCATTGTCCTGGCCACAGACCTTGAAGGACAATGATTTATTTTAAAGTGTGGTTGCTTTTGGGGTTTGCTGTTTTGAATTCCTTCACAAATGTGGCTGCTGCCCAGGTATCTTCTGAAAGCGATCCCGCGATGCTGAGGTGACTGGGAGACACAACTGACCCTGATTCCCAGTCTTTTTTTAAGGCAAGAAACAAAAGGAGTCTTTGTCATTTTTACCACTGCTGTTGAGGTGCACTGAAATCTCAGAAGATTTAATTACCAAGGAGTTTATGTATTAAGATTTGACATGAACATCAAATGACAGCAAGAAATACACTTGTTTTTCCACTTATGTGTAAATCAAACTGAATTAAAATGGAATTAAATGTAAATAAGTGTGAAAAGTAACCACACTCTTAGTAAAGACACGTTGTCCATTTAGTTGAAGTATATTGACATTTCAGACTTTCAAAAGTGGCAGTTTTCAGAAGAAGGATATTGAAATTTTTTATGAATTGCCACTATTTATAAACTACATGAAAGCATATTTTCCATCACAGCCAGAGAAAAGGTAGACATAGCAGAGTATGTTTCAGAATTGTCTTTATTATCCATTAATTCTTATAATCTCTTAAGCCAAAGATCACAGGTTGATTTGCTGTTTTTGCCATTTTTGAGTGCTCTGCAAAAGTAGTATGTTTATTAGTCAAGGGAGAATCTTTGTTTTTTGCTTCAGTGACCATGACAAAAGTACACAGATCATGGATAAATCATTGCATGTATGCACCTTGTCACTGAAGCCAGTGGAAACCTATGGAACAAAGACTATCACCTACTCAAATAATATTATTAGTGTCATTATTTAGTGTTCCAAAGTGAGTGTTCATCTGCACAGCAGCAAAGAGCTGCGATCCCCTTTCTTCAGCACCTGATGAGATCACAGCTTCTCTCTGCAGCCATGTTGAGCTTAGCCCTTTCTTGTTTTTTTCATCACCTCCATAGCTTCATCCGTGGATTGTACTTATTGTCAATAGCAGATTACCTCTTTTAATGTCAACAAAGACTGCATACACAGACAGGATATTTTGTTTGCAGAAGGTAGCAACCTGAGCTGAGGAACAGAGAACAAGCTAAATGATGTGAACAGAAGATTGTATGTATACCTTGCATACACTGAAATAGATAGGTTAAAAACCAGAAGGTATTATGAACAATTTCTTTCCTCTGAGGATCTAAGAAGCTCTTTATAATAAATATAAATAGGACTGCTAAAAAGCAGATAAAAGGCGAGAAAAATGCACATTTGCAGTTAATGCTAAAAGTTTCCATAAAATGTTTATGGTTTTGTTCTGTCACTCTTGTCACATAATTTGTTTTGCTGTAGTTAAAGAGATTCAATTCAAGTTTCAGGGCCTTCTCTTTAAAAGGAGTCAGGAGAAGAATGTAATTTGTACAACACAGTTTCAAGTTCATATTGCCTTTTACTTTGGAAACTGGTAATAATTTCTTGGAACGGAGCTACCTCTGGTTGTAAGCATGCCAGCTATCACATGAAGCATGCAGATTAGGGTTTCTTGCTTTAAATCAGTGGATTAATTTTGGCTGGTTTAAAGTGTACTCTTGTAATTAATCTACTAGTATTTGTTTTAAAAACCTATGCTGGATGTTTTGAAAGGATATTTATCCTTAGGCAAGATAGAATATTGGCATTTTTTCTGCTATGTCGACGTTAGAGATGAACTTTGCCTTTTAAATCTTTTAAAAGTAAACATTTTTTGACACTTCTGCCAATTCATTACATTTGAATTTTCTTGGTGCTGTCAGTAAGACTTAAATATATTTTAATGCAAATAATTATCCCACTGTTTTGAACTGAAATTGTTTAGCAAGATGAAATAGGCTAAAGATATGCAAGCCCTCTTATCTCTGTTAATTTGGTGAATGCTTTTTGATCACGTCCACCCTCACTTCCAGAGGATGTTAAGTGACAGAGCTGTGCAGATCATTCTTTTCTTAACATACACCCACATACTTTCTTTCATAGGAGCTAAATAATGCCAAATTTAAGAACTGTCAGGTAAGAAAACAAGAAAAGGCAAAGAACAGTGAACTAAAATAGGGGAAGGTGTGTCCTTGCTGCCTTTGGTGCAGACAATGAACTGCCCCTTGCCTGCAAACCTCCAGCTGCCACAAACAGCAGCAGGACCTGGTTGTCAGTCAGCTCCAGAGTGCCTTTGGTGCAGGCTGTGTGCCATGAGGAGTTACCAACTCCAGGCAAAAAAACCCAAACAAGCAAAAAAAGGAAAAAAAAGCAGAGGAGAAATGTGAATGGAAAAACTATGTAGCAATATGTGGTCACTAGAGGAAGAGGTCAGTTGTCACCACTTGCTACTGAAACCATGTCATTAATTATTAGATTTCCAGCAGGTATCACAGCAGAGTGAGTCTTCATGGTAGGATTTGTAGCTTTTAAAATGTGCGTGAGAATATTCTTTCTGCCAGACAGGTGTCCTCTAACTTTAGCATTTCTTTTCATCTCAGGATGTCAGTGGTGCCTTTTCCTTTTGGGAAAAGAAGACTTGCTTATTTAGGATAGCATACTTTAAGCTGAACAGTAGAGCATTTCTTTTACCATCCCTAGAATTAACATTTCTAATCACTGTTGTTATCTGCTGAATTTCTCCCCAGATTTTAGCAGCAGACTAACTTAACAAGCTAACCAACAGCAGTGTGGGTATCTATGGACCAAAAGAATAATTAGTCAGGGAATGTGTAAGTGAGAAATCATAATCAAAAAATAATTTTAGGGACTAAAAATCATGTCAATAGAGTAAGATGGCTGTTGACATTTCTGAGAGCCAGCTATTCAAACTGCAGAGGATTTTCACTGGATTTTAAATAAATGAAGTATTAAATTTCGTCCTTGGCCTTCAGTTCTGTAGAGCAGCTTTTGATTCTTCTCACTGATGAATGAAAGGCTGGCAAGAACTATTATATTCCATAAATACAGAAGTCATCCTAAGCAGCTATATTCCCAAGGGTCTAATGTTGCAAAGGCTTAAACAGTTGGATATATATGGACCTAAATGCACAGCTAGTACTGCCAGCACAGCGTTCATGCAGCTGAGCTTCCGGTTATGCAGTGATATTAATATAAAAATCACAAATACTTTCAATTGAAAAACAAAACAAGCAGATCATTTTTCCCTGTTAATTTTATATTTGGGAGGTCGCTGAGCACTTTTATGGATTTTCTTGGGGGTGGGTAAAGTTGTGTAGGTTAGAGATTGGCACAGAACTTGAAATAAGCAAAATCCTTTTCAGATAAGTGACAGTTCTCTGGATGCTATTAAGCTGTGAACAGTAGGTCTTTTCAATCACCGTGATTCATTTTCATATTGTGGGGTTTTTTAATAATAATATCTTTAAAAGTCTTGCTGAACAGTAGGCTGCAGCAGCATAACTTTTTGTGCAGAAGGAAAGGTTTTATGCACAGTGTCCTAGATAATTTACCTTAAATTGATTTGCACAGCTCAATAAAACCATAAGAATACTGTACCAGCTCAGATCACGGGTTCATTTAGCACCAGATCTCATCTGTGATCATGACTGATAGTGAAACAGGAAAAGGACCCGCACATAGTAATGTTTCCCACATTGGTTGTCCTAGTCTCTACAGATTAATGGCTGAGGTTTTTTTGGCTGGGAGTGGTATTTCTGGATTTAATAATTTTTCTGGATTTAATAATTTAATAGCTTTTTCCTCCAGGAATTTTTTTCCCCCCAACCCGTGTGAGCTTTCAGTTATGGCAGTGAGTTCTGCAGTTTAAGTATGTGTTGTATGAGGAAGTGCCACTTGATTGATTGAATTGACTTGGAGTTTTTTGTTTGGTTTGTTGATTTTTTCCCTCCAAGCCTGCTGCCCACAAGTCTTCCCTAGTTTCTCTATTAGAAATATTTCATCTTTTCTACATTGCCCCCCTCATTAGATATCATGTACCTCCAAATATTTGTCTTTCCACTTAAAGAGTCTCCTTAACTTCTCTCACAGGGCTTGTTCTGTGTCTTTGCTCATTCTTGTTGCCCTTCTAGTTTTACTAGACCCTGTTGGCAATGAGAAAGCCCAACTACAAATAGTGTTCAAGGTGTTGTTTTCTTTTTCGTTATCTAGTCTTTTTTTATTGTGGGGTGGGAGATTTTATTGGTGTTTTGCTGTTGGTAGGGTTTGGGGAGTTTTTGACACTGAGTTATAGTAGATTATTTTACAATTCTATGAGAGCTTGAGCACAATTGCAGGTAAGTGAAATGTGTGTGAAGTCCTCTGTCCCAACACATTAGCAGAGTCCAAAGGGTACTATTAATGATAATTATCCTTACCTCAGATATTTTAAGATCTTTTATACATGTTGACTAGTCTGTTAAAAAAATCCATTGCATTCAATTTTTTCTATTCTTTCATGTGTAATGACATGTCTTCTCATTTGCTTTACTGCCATGCATGACTTATGAAGATGCATTTTTAAAATTGTGTACCATGAGTAATATTTTCTTCCATACAGATGGAGACCACACTTTATTTTTGTTCTTAAAATGGAAAATAAATTGCTCTTCAGCCTGATTTTGGAGAGGCAATGTTTACAGTACCACAAAGGACGTTTGTGCTTTCAAATCTGCTCATAGTTCCTTAATCGTTCATTATGGTTTGCCTGATTTAGCAGAAAAGAACACCATTGTTTTGCACCCCTTCCCATTAGAGAAATAAAATGTTTAAAAATACAAAATATCATTTTTTTCACAGTTCCTAATGCCGTGTGTCACTAAGAGAAAATGAACTTTTTTATATCCCTTGGGGAAATACTGCAAGTAGCAGAATTTTGTTATTTTTATTTAAACTTAGGTCTTACATGATTCAGCACTTGTGGTTTGTGGGAAAAAGTGTTGTAGATTGTGATTAAAGTAGCAAAAATAGTGAGGAGTGGCTACTAGCGAAAGGCTTTTTTTACTGCTAAGATACTTCTTTTTATTGACTTATTTAATTTTTAAATCTGTACCTCTCTTCATCATATTTTCTCTATCAGTTGTGACTAGCACATTTCAAAGAAAATAGTTCAATTCTGTTTCACTTTTCAGGCTTTTTTAGCAGTACAAGCAATTAAGAACAAGTTGCTATAGGATCTGTGCATTAAAATCTGTCAAACATGTTTGTCTCCACCAGGTCAACCAGTCATGCCCTTCTGGTAGCCTCTCAGGAATAAACAGAAAGTCTCTAGGGAAAGGAAAGGGAGAGGATACAGGATGCAAAGAAACTGCTTGTAGTGCAGGAAAAATTCTATGTTGTAGTAAAGGACCACAAACAATAAGTTAACTCATTCTGGGATACATTAACAAGGCATGAAGTAATTATGCCATTCTCTTTGGCAATGGTGAGTCCTCAGCTGGGGTATTGTGTCTAATTTTGGGAACTGAATTTAAAAAGAAGTACACAAATAGAGTCCAGAGGAGAGCATCAAGAGTAAGAGGAGACAAAGTAAACTGGATATGTTTACTCATAGAAGATCTCCAAGATCTTTTGAAGAGAAAAGGGAGCCAAATACAAATTTTAGTATTTAAAAAGCTGTAATTACATATTCTTGTGCCTTTCTGTTCTGAGGGAGGAAATGAAGTTGAGGAGAAAATTCCTCTCTTCTGTGGTGTATGGCAGTCCACATGTTTGGGATATTCTGCAACAGTGAATTTAACAGCCACAATCTCATAAATACACACTGAGATACGACTGCCCAGTTTCGGGCACTTACATCTTCATTTTCCGTTAGATGAATCAGGTCATGCTCAAGAAGTAAAAAATTTCTGGGAAACTTTGGAAGATACAAGGTCATGTCAGTTGGTCTTACACATTTGCCACTTTCTTTTCACAGAGCTTTTATGGGCATATTGGTTGAAAGCCTCTGGGACTTCTTCTCCAAAACCAAATCCTCTGCAATCATGTCTTGAAGGAATCTAGGATTTCGTTAGTTGTCTAACTAATTTTGTTATGGCCATAGTGTATAAACAGACAGTGATAATTTCTCATAAATAGTGCACGTTCCTCCAGGGTGCTATGTCAGACAGCAGACTATAACATAGCATACACAAAGTGCTCTTGTGCTTCCACATGTTGATTGCTTTAAAACTAATTCCTGGCTAGATGCACATGATTCACTTCTCATGGAGAAGTGAATTACGTACATTTCCTAATTCGACAGGGCCTAACATTTTCCTCCCTAAAAGCAGAAAAAAATGGCTGAGGGAAATAATGCAGTCAGGAGTATTATCTCTAAAGGCTCAGAGGAGTAAAGAGCTTGCCTTCAGCTATTTTCAATTCAAACCAGCAGGCAGAGGTATTTGTTTTACATGTGTGTGCACTGGCACGCATATGTGCATTTATATATAAGACTTTTCCTACTTCTGTGCAAAGTTCTAATCTGTTCAAGATCTAGAACATATGGTGGCTAACAATGGGGTGAAAAATCCAGTTCTGAGGCTGTTAGCTGTAGCCCCTGGAGCATATGGAAATGAAAACAGAATTTGGAGGATGAAACAAGTCTTTTTCAAGTCTGTGGCATCAGTGAGAAGGTTCTCCAGGTGGAGGGTGGCTTTGAGTAGCTTTGAAATGTTATTGATAGCTCCCAGCCACCACCACCAGGAAGTAAACTCATGAGTCCCGTGGCACGTGCCATCCTTGGAAGTCTTCGGGCTTTTTGGAGAGTGTGTTTTGCATTTGCCTTCAAAATAGGGGTTTCAGAGTAGAGTCAGCTGTTGACTTTGCTGATGAGAGGTTTCAAGAACTACAGACACAGATTACAATGTATATTAGTTCTCCTGCTTGTGATAGCAAAATCTATAGGAAAAAAAAGACTACTTCCATTTCATAGTCCCACTAGGAGTAGTTCCTACTTTCCTAATGAAATTAATTTGAAGGAAAAAATGCTGACATGGATCTTGCAATGTTGTTGACTCAAAGGACTGTTACATTGAAAGGCATATATAACCATATTTTTTTGGTTCTGTAATTGTTAGGAGTGATGGGCTTATTATGCTAACACCATTCCTGATCCATGCTTACATGATAGATGTCAACATACTTAAACTTTAGGAGCTGGAATCCTGGGGAAGTACAGAGATAAAAAATATGTAGTAAATCAAAGTTTTCTTTTCTTTTACTTTTTCCCTTTCCAAAATAGAAACAACAAAACATCTTTGCAAATAGCACAATTAGGTGTGTTTGTTTTGTGGTTTTTTTGTAAAAACATATGGTTCTGCATGCTTCCAGGCACCAAGAGGGAAATTTAAAATAAAAAATTTCAGCACTTTGTGGAGAGTTGCTCTATGGAATGTGAAGATGTGGTAGGGAGAAAATTGTGACTCACAGTTGTCTTGACTTGGGGGGAATTCCAGGCATTTGCTCCTAGCAAGTTTGCTCTGAGCATTCTTTGTTTGCTGTAGGTGAGGTCTGGCTCAGTGGTGTCAGTGCATACTCTCTCTGGGCAGGTTTTTCCAGTGTAGAAAGGTTGGGTTCTTGTTGGGACCTGATGTTTCAAAACTGAAGGGTCTATCACTGGCCAAGTGACTTTGGAATTCATTTACTTTTTTGAGATGCTTAGGCACATGTGATACTCTTTTCATGGCTCTACATCAATTATTTTTCTCCCCAGCTTTTATAATTTAAGCAAGTAATCAGTCTTTGAGTCATGTCGCTGCTCTGGGCAGCTAAGGAGTGCCTACTGCTCAGTTTCATGTGCATTGTTTCCAGCAATGCTGCCAGGCTAAGCCATTGTCCTCCTTCCTCCCGCCCTCCCCCATCACTATCCACTCCACTTTCCCATTTTTATGCACTGTGCCCTCAGCTGTGTCCTGGTAAAGCTGTTTGTTTGGCCTGACCAAATGAGGTGGAGGGAGAGGTTATTTTTAGTGCAGATCATTTCCGTGGTTTTAACTGAGGGCGGGTGACACAAAATGGAGAAGAAGAAAGCGGAGATGGGAACCAGCAGTAGGATATAATGGGAAGGTGATGCCTATCTAAACTAGCAGGCTTACTTCCTCCACCTCAGGATCTATGGGCAGAGATTAGAGCCAGACCAAAAGCCACTGAGAATCTGTGTGTCAGGAGAAACCCTGCGCAGTGGGTTGGTTTGGCTTCTTCTGATGTGAAGGCTGACGTTCCTTGCAGAGGTTAAATGGTATAAGAACAGGTCTGTCTTGCTCACCCTTGCCCTTTTGGATAAGTAAACACAGCAACATTCACTGTGGTTATTCCTAAACTTAACTTTGTGGAATGGAGCTTTAAGGCTTAAGGCTTAGTCTGGTGCCTTTCAAAAGCAGCCGACTCACATGAACTTGAGTGTACAAAAGACTTACATGGCTGTTTGAGCCTTATGTCACAAGAACCCTTTTCTCTTGGTTTTGTTGTGTAACTGCAGGGCACTTCCACTCTACTACTCTATTATTTTTACTGAAAATACGCTGGATAGGTATGCAGAAATTCCATAAGGGGTCATTGTGGTCTTTGACCACAAAAGACGTGGCAGGGGAGCATACCTGTATGTGTGTATATATACATTTAAATTCACTTTGCATTCTCCCATGGTATTGGATCAGCTAGCATAAGTGTTCCTGTGGTTGTAAAGTAAGAATGAAGCATTGTTCCAGTGCACGTCATGTCAGTGATAGTATGTAGAATCAAAGCTATTTTATGAAATTCACATGGCCTTTGGAGGAGATGGGATGAGTTCAGAGTTCACAAAACAGAAATCACCTGTGGGCTCCTGAGTATGTAGAAAGTCTGTTTGGCTCGAGTTCCTGAGAAGTGTTGGAAGAATTTTGTTATGTATCCTTGTCCTGACCTTGCCCATTTCCTTTTGGGCATCCACTGTTGGAAAAAGGACAGTAGGCTAGAAGGAGCTCTAGTGTGACCTTGCCTTCTTGATATAGGATTTAAGAAGTCATTTCTAAAAGAGATTACTTTCCAATCTATCCCATATCAAGCAGTATGCTGATTCATTTTTAAATAGGTTAACTAAAAGAACAAATGAATCATAGCTGTTGAGCAGGTGAAAGTTTTGGCTTATATGCCAGTGAGATTCCCTTATTAACCCTTGCTTAATTTTTCCAGTTGCACCATAGCAAGTGTGACACCACATTGCTTTTCTTGCCAGAATCTATAATGGTTTTCTTTCTGTAAGCTGAGAGGGGCTTCTGCAACAAGAAAATCGTCAACTCTTTTCTACCAGCTTGTCCTTGTAAAAGGTGTTATCTGATGGTAACATGAGGGAGCCTGTGGCTATCCAGAAGGAAAGGGCTCTCCACAGGAGCAGTGAAGCTCCTGAAAGTTTCACAATACACTTAGAAAGCCCGAGGATCAATTCAGATCTTAGCTAAGCTAAATTGTGTTGTTTAGAAGATAAATGGAGAGCAAACATGATAAGATCTAATGTTTTGTCTTCATCAAGTCCAGTGAAGTTTTTCAGTTGAACTTTTCAACTCCTGCTAAAAATGTTAAATACAACCCTGGTATCTGTGCCTGTGTTAACTCAAGCATTAAATTATTTCATCTCTTTTCTCATGGAGGTAAAAAGAGGGAAAATAAAACTACCTTTGCATTTCAACCTGAATTTATGTAACCAGAAAAAATGGAAGGAGAATATGTCAGTCTTTGCAAAAATACAGATGCCATCTTAGCTGAATATTTAAAGTATTAATTATTATAAGCTGATTTCTTAATAACAAGTACTATGTGGAGACAATCCACATAGTACTTCTATGCATCTAGCAGTATTTGTAATTTGTTTTAAATAGTATTACTGCCATCCTTTACCTTAGTTTCCATGTTTAGTTCTCCAAAATCAGAATCCTCTCTTATCACGGGGAAAATGTACCAGTGATGTTTCCTGAGCATGTAAAGAGGCACTTGGAAAGGAAGTTCACATTTTTATTATGTGAAGTAAAATATTGGCATGAGCATGTTTGTCACCAGGTTTGTTAAAAAAAAAATCAAACCACTTTAGACTAGAATAAAATTGCTCTCCATCTGTGTCTAAATATAAATTATCTAAAATATAAACATATTACACGGTCAAAACTAGAACAATGTTCTATTAGTAGAAGCCAGTATTAATACTATAGTCTTCAAAATAAGTGCAGAACAAGAATAATGACATTTTACTCAAAGTTAGAGTTTTAATTTAGGAAGGTTTTTTTTTTAAGTTTAGGATAAGTTTCCAAGAAAGTTTACAAAGTGGTAGATAGAAAATGTGATTGAGAGCCAGCCAACTTAGAATTAATCTGTTCAGCCAACTAGAACTGAAAATTAGCAGTGAGGATGAGAAATAACTAGCTTGTTTTCTTATTTACCTGAATGGATGTCAAAAATACATCAAAAACAAACAGAATAAGACTTGGAACTGAATCATTAGTATCATTTTTAAAAATATCTGAAACTTATGACTTTTCACTTTACAAGTAGATAATGTTCAAGGAATGTAATACAATTAGTTTTCATCAGTTGCAAAAAAGCAATAATATTTGGGGCTTTATTTTTTTTCTTATTTTCCAAGAGCTGCATACCTTGTATGCATTAGTAAAGTGTTTACTGTAAAAACAGTATTTGATCATTACAGCAAATGTATACACCTGAGTATTGCACCAGTTTTTCAGATATTGTTTATTATGCTGTTTATTTTATTTATTGTGTTGTTATATTGTCTTTCTGACAGTAGTCTAAAAGAAGTGTCAAAAACTTTCAGTATTTATTGTCATTTAACAACAGGAATTATGTCAGTTTCTTCCTTTTTTCATGGATGCACATAATCATCACTGCATACTTGAGTAATTCATCAGAATGTTTTCTTTCTTTATTAGTGCTTTTCGTAGCATCAGAAAGGCTTTCCTGCTCTGCTTTCCCAACTCTCCATGAGCATGCTAGATACTCTTTTCCTGTCTAGGGACATCTGCTCTGGGATGGTTGAGGTGAAGGAAAGAGGATGCTGAGGAAGTCACCCCAATATTTCCCCTGGTTTCCTCTTTCCTCGCTATCCTTGACTTGTCCTTTCCTCCCTGGTGGGACCTGGGCAGTAAACTCCCCCAAAGATGTCTCCTCAGCAGAAGGCCTCTCAGGAATGGCTTGGCTGTTTCTGCTTCGTGCCACCTGGGCAGACATCACAGGAGGCCGAGTTATATTTTTACCTAACACGAGCTCTCTGACGTGAAAAATGAACTTTTGCCCTACATATATGT
The DNA here is from genome assembly GCF_047830755.1 of Zonotrichia albicollis. Classification (NCBI taxonomy): domain Eukaryota; kingdom Metazoa; phylum Chordata; class Aves; order Passeriformes; family Passerellidae; genus Zonotrichia; species Zonotrichia albicollis. The sequence continues at coordinate 102,275,037 of NC_133819.1, read as the reverse complement.
GATACTGTCCTGTTGAATTGTTTTCTGTCTAAAGTACATGTTTCTCAGTGGGAAACACTTCCAGCTAATCAAAGAGCACTGAATAAATACACTTGGGTAAAAGGAAGCATGTTGGTAATATAAACCCTATATCAGTAACATCTGTATTTTAAACCTGATTGAACAAAGTAAGAACAAATAACTACTGATATTTACGAAAACCTTTTATACCGATTACATAAAAGCAAACATCTTAGAGAACATAGTCCCTAAAAAATAGGAGATTTTTATTAATTCTTTAAACCATTTAAATATAGCTTTAAAATCATATGCACAATCTGGACTTCTAAGCTTTTACAGTCTTCCTTTAAGGTTGAGATTAATTAAAGGTCAGTGCCACAAACATTTCCACAATGCATAGTAAAGCCCTGGAATGAAATAAGCCTCACTTGAACATTTGATTAGACAAGATAATGTATTTCCCCCTGGAGTAGTTTGTTATTCAAAACAAGCTCTTTAGGGAAGGAAGTTCACATCAGTTGGTAACTGTTCCTGTGGATACCAAAGAACTTTGTACAGTACACACTACAGTAAATTGCACTGCAGGTCATTTAGGAGCTGGAAGCATGTCCCATGTCTAAAAGTATCAAAATGTATTTAAAAAAAAAACAGCTAGATAGCAAATAAACAGCAGGCTGTGATACTAGAAAAAAAATAGCACCCCCATTTACAGATATATTCATGCTTTTATCTAGTCAAGAAATTGCACCTTTCTAGCAGATGAATTTTAGAAATGCTGTTTTACACCTTGTCAAAAAGAAAACCATTAAAAATTGACTGTTAGTTGATAACTTTAGATATAATATGGAATTGAATAACTTCCAGCTTTAATTTTCCTGTAAACATATTTGTAGACTTCAAAATTATTAGCTATTCTGATATGTAGATGACATCTTTTTTTCTGTCATTGACCTATTTGGACCCTTTTTGTCTTCACTCATTATGTGTCTTGAAAGTTCTAGTGACTGATAGCAAGCTGTGTTCATTAGGACTCAAATAATTTAAATTTCTGACTATTTCTGATTATCCATATTAATTGACTTTAGACAGTAAGCACAAATGTTTTGTTTTAGACTCCTAAAGATGCTCTAAAACAAAAACTTCTTTTCGTGGAATGGGAACATTCCATCCAGATAATGAATGTTTGCTGCTGGAAAAGCAGTTTTCAAACACTTTGCACTATAGCAATAAAGTCTGCTATATCTCTGGTGGGTACTTGAGTTTTGAAATACAATTTAAAACTAATTTTGACTTTGTCTTGGACTGCCATATTTTTTGTGTCTTTGATTACAGAAGTTTCTGTTAAATAGCCAGCCCAAAGAGTTATTGTGCTCTGAGGTTGCTGAAGGTGCTACAAAAGCTGTGGTTTGTATCTTAAATTTGTTCTGTGGAATTATGATGATGATTGCCATCATAAAAGTTTCTTAGATTTGGGGAAATTCTTGTGCAAGATTTATGTAGTATGTGTTATATAATATATAGTATTAAAGAGTGACTCAATATAGCTATATGTGGATATTATACAAGTGAGCTAACATAGATTTATCTTGCCACCCTTGGTATCTAGTACTAGCATTTGAACTACAGTTTGAGTTAGTAAATAGTCCCTAATGTGAAACATAGGCATATTCGGGCAGCCAGCCCGAATATGTACAATTCCTGCAAGAAACTTAAATCTCATTTCCTCCATTCTTTCTCCTGCCTTTCTTCCAAGCTAAAACAGAATGGGGTATGTGCTTGGCATAATCTGCTTTTGATCTTCACTAGGAGCTTTAAGTGGTTGGTTTCTTTTTTTCACTCCTGTAATTCGTTCTCTAAGTAAAGGAGCTAATGAATTCTGGTCGTCTGTGGATGTTGTAGACACCCAGTCTACTTCTCTCTCCAGTGACAATAAACAATAAATAGCCCATTTCTCCTTCAGGTCTATTGCTTGATTCTCCTCAGAGCAGGCCTTGTCCCCTTCCAGGTGGACAAGAGGCAGAGCGTGTCAGGGCATTTTTGGTGAGTAAGTGCTGGCTGGCTGCTCAGACCATGTGTGTCCATCAGCAGCTAATTCAGCACAAGCAGGTAACTTGTTAGGATCATGCTGAAAACTTCCCTTCAGTGAGGAGGTGTCAAACCAGCCCCTTTCTCCAGCCTAGGGCAGTCTTGTTAGACTTGGAGGCCTTCTTTGAGTCCTCTGCCTTTTTGTGGCATTTGTTTGGAAGTGGCCAGTGGATTGCAGAGTTAGGTGAAAGCCGTGATTGCTTGTCAGACAGGTGATCCAACGGTAGAAGTCACCATTTCTTAGAAAACTAAGTTGAGACGGCATACTTTGGCAGCAGGGCTGAAACAGATTGATAAATTAAGCTACAACTGAAATTTAAATGAAATTTAAACATACATTTTATGCTTATGGTTGCATTTTATGCTTATGGCTGCCAATAACCTTTCTCCTTCAAGACAGTATATTTTTTAAGAACTATGGAGTGCTGCATAATATTTTTCATTCTCAAGGAGAATGGAGGGTTTTCTGCTCATAAGTTAAAATAAATGAATTCTTGTGAACAGATGGGTGTAGTGATGGACCCAGGTGCAGAATGTTGAGTGCAGCGTTGCCCCAGTGTTTTGATGTGAGTCTGACTTTGCTAGACGTACAGAGTCTTCTGAATAATGTTGTATATAAAAGTGGATCTTGTGTCAGCTTTGTTAATGCATCTTCTTGCTTTTGCAACAAGTTGTAAAGTGTTTGTATCAGCTACTGAAACTTTCATTTCAGTCCTTCTGGTTTTTTTGTCTGGACTTTTCTGCCAGCCTGTTTCAGTCAAGCATAACACATCTTGATTTCTGTCCTTCTAGTGGTGCCCAGAGCACAAGACTGATTTTCACAAGTATGTGCGCATTCAAATTGTGCATGGCTAATTGAGATGGAATCGTTTTTAACTATAAAAATAGTTTTAGAGTATGTTTTAGATGAGGAAGTTCATTTCCCCAGAGTGTGCTGTGGAAGAAGATGTTCTATGTCCTGTACTTCATCAAAAGATCCTGTCTTACAGTGTCAGTATCATCAACATAAAGACAATGATTTGCTGGAGCATTGGGTTTGGGGTGGATATCTATCATCTCCAGTGCCTGTCAGATTTGTAGTGATTGTCTCATTATTGTCTCATCACTTCTAAACAACCTTTAAAATACAATCATTACAGAAAATAACTTTTAAAATAGAAAAATGGCAGCTTTTTAACTAATTTTACAAATTTATGGTTTCATACATTTTAATTGGTGTCCCCTTTAATATCATGTCATTAAGTCCACGGTAAGATAGCTTTTGATCTATATACAGCCACATAAAAGAAGTTCAGTTGAAGTGTGTGCTGCTAGCTAGAAACATTACATGTAGCTTTTTCTTGTAATTCATCAAATGAATGTAACAGGGAAAGAGGATAGCTATTGTGAAAAGCTGTTACTACAAAATACAGAAGACATGCGATCTAATGGTGTGTTAAAACAAAAATAACCTTCAGTAGCTGTTCTAAATTAGGCAGAGCTTAATGGCTAAACAGACATGCTTCAAGTTTTTATTTGAAAAATCATAAACTGTTAAGGTGAAGTTCAGCTATGTCTTGTAGTTGGAAGGCTATGACAGCATCTTCCAATGACAAACCTGCTACTGGCATCAGGAGCCAATACCTTGCAACATACCCAAGCTCTACTTTCATCCAAGAAAAGATGCACTGCCGTAGGTCTTTCGTGTAGTGTGAATTCATCATTGCCTTGGGCTGGCCAAAGGGGTTGTGGGTGGTACAGAATGGAGAGTTGTGTAGCCATCATTTTCATACTATGCTGCTCAAAGCAAGGGAAAGTTGCTGTTGCTGAAGGGAAATTTACAGAGGGTTCCTGATGTCAGAACACTTTAAAACCTCTGTCCTGCACGATACTGATGGTTTGATATTTTAAGTACATTGAACAGTGTTTGAAAGCTTGTTTTGATGCCTGAAATCCTACATTAATAACTTTTTAAGTTTTTTTTTAATTTGACTGTTTTGTAAGTGAAAGTAAATAGCCATTTTACAAATAAAAATGTAATATGATATCGCTGTGATTCAGTGAATTACAACAGAGCTCTGCTTTTCCTTTCTGCAGATAAGACACGAGCAGCGTAGGGCTTTTCAGATTACTGAGCATTTAATGAATTTTGAGATGAGATTATTCAGTTCATAGCCAAGTAGTTTGAAGGTATGCCTTCTTTAAACATGATAGTTCTTCATTAAAAATTGCAGATATCATTTCAATTTTCGTATTGTAGTATTAAATTTCTTATGGGCAAACCATATTCTGAAAACATTCAGAACAGCTAGAAAAGTGAAAATACTGATTGAAAATGTGAGTAAATCTGGTGATAACAGTTGAGACTGTTTATTCAGTACTGTAACTAACTTAACCAAAATCCCAATAATATTTGGTGTGATTTATTTTTTCAAGGTGGACAGTGGAATTGCAACTGAACTAAGAGATGGAAAAAGGAAAAGTATGGGTTTTATATGTTTGAGCCCTTATAATATATCAACAGTAAATGAATAATGATTTGTAGCATTTTTTTGCAGTACAGAATTACTTCACAAAATATGGAGATGGATTTTCACATGCACAAAAATCTATTGCACTTGTCTTAGTTTAGCAGAGTTGAAAATACATACATTGAACAATTGTTGTCTTTCTTAATACGATCTTACTGTAATGTATACAAAATATATTAGTATAAACAGACTTTAATGTGTGAATTTAGAAGTCCTTTAGAAAAAGAATGCAAGCAAGCAGGCAGTTAATTTTTTTTGTTGTGTATGTCCCTAGTAACCTCTTAATGACATTCCATGTCACATAGTACTTTTCTCAGTCCAATGAGTGACTAATAAAGTGATTTCCCCCTTCCTATTCCCCTGTCATCAGGGTTGCATGAATTGTAAAGCTGCCTAAATAGTTTGTAAGTATATCCTGCCATACTTTATTAATCTCTGCATGAGATTGCTGGGATACAAGCATTGTGAAATACATAGTATCATGCAAGCTCAGGCAGTCCTGTGACTGCAGTAGAAGAAAAGAGATTTAATATTATGGGTTTGTATTATTCTCCCATTGAAATACTTTCTAAGCAGTATGCCTTATTTTTGTTTTGGAAGTCTACTGCTGACTTCCCAGGACTTGGTTTAGTTGCTGCAGCCTCTGGCTATTTTTATTCCACTTCCTAAGAAATGTGGCTCTTGACACAAGCCTTTTTCCAATCCACACATTGTCTGGAAAATCTTGCATACTATATAAAAGTTAATCTGCTTACCTGAAGACCCAACTTCTTCCTGAAGTATCTTGGATCTCTTCCAGCATCAGCAAAGAAAGCTCGTAATTTAGGGCTATCATATACAGAACTATTGTTGAAAAAATCACTTGGTGTTTAAATTTAAACTTCATTGTTATGTGTTTAGTTATTGACCTGTGTATCTGTGAAAAGAAGTGCATTTCTTCCTTCCTCTCTCTCTTCCTCTCCCTCCCACCAAGGGAGGTCAGGTCCTCCTGCTACCTTTCAGCCTTTGTCCCCCATTAAAAATAGAGCTCCTCCACTTCATTATCATTTTCCTGAGCAGCTCAGCCCCAGTGCACTCGGTCACAAGATTCACTTTCCACTCTTGCCAGCATCCCTACAGACTTCTTTGTCCTAGATAGCACTTCCCCAGTGAGACACCAGATGACTTAAGGAGATTAGGCAAGGGTGACCAGTTCTGTGGGAAGAAAGTGGGAGGTGTCTGGGTGCTGTTTGCGTGGGAACGCTCCTGTAGGCAGAAGCTCTCTACTTCCGCTGTGTTAGCACCTATGGGAGAGTCTGACAAAACACTTTCAATGGGGATAGCAGGTTTTTGCTTGCTGCAGATATTTTCTTTTTGGCTTGAATCAGAGTCTGGATTAGTGCTAGTTTTTGTCATCTGGAGATTTCCTCAAAGAGCTACTGTTCCTTGGTGGGATTTTTTTTGTTTGTTATTCCTCCATCGGGTTGGTTTTGCATTATCCCCATGGTAAACTATCAGCAGAGTTTGGAGAAAAGAAAGCAAATCTAGCAATATATCCACCTACTGCTACCAATCTGAAAGTCTGTGGGGCTGAAAAGATTAGACTGGTGGTGAAGGGAATCAGCATGTCTTGTAGATATTGATCTGGTTACTCAATTGCCTTGGTTCCTTACAGATGTTTAGTTAAAGGTTCAGCAAAATGGTAAGAAATTCAGAACTCAGGAGTATTTTAGATTATACTTTCTACAGCTCAGTAATGATAGTGAGCATTAGGCTGAGTGGGGAAGATCCAGTAAGATGTACAGATCTTTTCTTCACGTGATTAATACGCATTTTCTTCTGAAGGAAAAAAAAGGATTTCTTTATTTTAGAAATGTCCCAGTTAAGAATACTGTCCAGCTTGTTTTGAAATTCTTTTGGTTTAACTCCACATTATGTACTACCTCCCTTGACATGGCTGTAATCTTTTTGTTAATACAAGGGGCAAACTCAGATTCAAAAAATAAAATAATAATTAACTCTAAATTATTATTAATTATATAAATAAATAATCATACTACTGAAACAGTAGTAAGTGTGAATTCTTACTGAAGTATCAAAATTTCCTAGAGAAGAGAGTAGCTTTTTTTCCTGATTTGTATATGGGCAAACTGAGCCACCAGAGGTCACAGAGAATAGTTGGCAAGAGCCAGAAATAGAGCTCAGGCATTTCTACTTTCAGCTCAATGTTCTTGTCACTGGATACCACCAGATGGTCTCCAGATTATTCAGTAAATAAGCCTCTGCATCCTCCCTAAATATTCCGCCAAAGCCAACTGGCTGTGTCTCTCGCTTGCTAGCTCCCAGTCTGTGAGAGTGGCTGACTTGGCAGGTAGTGCTGTAGCTGGCCCCATTGAGCAATCCTCTACTCTACAGGTTCTCTGGTTTTACCAGGCAGGACAGTCTCTTCTCTGCCGCTGCTTTTAGCAATTCTTCTCTTCATCTCAAGGAACTTTTTCTTTTTTAGTGTAAGACTTTTCTGTGTATGCTTGAGGCAAACAATCTAATTTAAAGAAAGAAACCAAACTGATAACTGCCTGCAGATGTCAGAAAAGCATCTAAAGAAATATTTCATCTGCTTTTAAAATCTAGGTGACTTAATTGTTTCTGTGTGCCTTGAAATTCAGAGGGTAGAAATATATATGCATGCACTTGTGGCTCTGTGTGTCTGTGTGTGTGTAGCATAAATACCAGATGGGAGAGAAGGTTAATGACTACAAAACAAACTGTTTTCTAGTCTCTCTTAAATCACTTCTTCACTTCCCATTTGTAGGCCTTTTTTTTTTCCTATCTGTTGTGCTGAGGGTTTTCATGGCTCTTCAGTTCCCCACAATTTTGCCTATACAATAATATGTGCCTCATATAGAAGTGTCCGAACTAAACTTTATGTGCTGCTGTTCTGTTGGCAAATTTAGCAGCAGAAGTCTAAATGCTGGCCAACAGCAGCTTTCCTCAATTTACACTGCTGCCATTGTTGTGCTGCCAGTATTTTGAAAAAAATCCATTTTTTCCAAAGTAGACAGCTGCAGGAGCACATTCACTGCAGGGTGCATGAGCCAGTTGACTGGAATGGACCTTTGACTGGTATTCCCCAAAACTGGGTAAAGCAGTTGACTGACTGGAGACAAGGCTGCCATTCACAAGGACCTTGGTATACTCTGCAGAAATAGGCTCCAAGAGCTCAGCAGTGAGAGTTCAGAAATGTGTCAAGCACCTGGGACAAAAAAACCTTGGAGTATCAGTGTGGACAGGAGACCAGCTGTCCAAGTAGCATCTCCACTGAAAGTTACCTTGGAGGTCTGAGGGAGACAGTAAGCATTGAGTCAGCAGTGTCTTGTGCATACTGAGCAGCACTAGGAAGAGTGTCAGCTGGTCAGGGGAAGGGATTATTCCTCTACACAATACTCCTGAGATCTTGTCTAGGGGTAGTGTCCAATACTGTACCCACCCCAAAATATCAGAAAGCTGCAGTAAGTCCAGTGGAAGAATGACTAACATAGTTAATGAGGAAAATTATTGAGCCTGGAAAGAGAAGGCTAAGGCTGGAGTTAATCAGACGCCATTTAAAAGAGATACAGAGTTACAGAAACAGCCAGACCCCTCTCAGAGATGCACAGGGCTAAAACAGGAGATAACAGACTCATGCACAACAAGGGAAGGTCATATTAGGAAAAAAAATCCACTTTGGCCAGACAAGAACAGGTGGCCCAAAAGGCCGTGACATCCCCATCCTTGGAGTCTCGTCGAGACTCAGCTGTAAATGTGATATGAGTCCTGCTTTGAGCAGGAGGTTGGACTGGGTGATCCAGAAACCACTTCCAATATAAATTTCTCTGTGCTTCTGTGCCTGTGTGTCCTCGTGGGGTGACAGGCTTTGGAGCACCTGTAACAAGTGAGATTGATCTGCATCTTCCTTGTAAAGAAAATACAGCTATATATAATGCACATCACACAATCAAGAAGTCTAAAGCAGTAAGCAGTCTGCAAATTTTTTTGTTTGTTTGTTTTCACCTGAACTTAGAGCTTGAACAACTTGAAGATGGAGCTTGTACTCTTGGTTTATAAATTTTCCTGATTGTGGTAAAAGTGAAAAAACAGCTGAATGTGAAAAAACATTTGAGTTATATGGATGGAGTCACCAACAAAAGACATCTAGATTAGGATTGGATGAACTGTTGTTAACTCAGTTGTGTACATCCCAGCTGTTCAAGAGCCAAGTACACCTGTGAAGAAACAGCCAGGGTGGTGATGGTATTAGGTGGTAACAGAAAGAGAAAGCATTACCTGCCGTCAGACTTGTTCCGCTGTTTCAAGTGGTCTGGTTGAAACTGTTTCCCACTGCAAGCACATTTCTTGTATCCTACCTCCTGTTGTGTAGGTGTTGGCCACCATCCTTAAGAACCTGAAGACAGCTCACCTAGAAGTAAGATGCACAGTTTTACAGGGCCAGAACAATATAGGAATCACATACCACAGAAATTACAGGTCCCACTTCAAAGGACAGTGTGTTTAAAAATGTAGCATGTAAAGGTAAGAGTGAGAGAGTTAAGTATTTAACTGGCTGCTTTAACAATTTCCACATTCACAAGGTCTCTCCAATGACCTGTTGCTTCTGCTGCAGCTTTTCCAGGAATTTTTGTTCTTGTCTGTTGACTGGTGTTGTCCTCAACCAGTGTTTTTGTGTCTCTACAGTAAAAGAGCCCAGCTACTCTGCTATGAATTCTTCCATCTCCACAGGCTTTAACTGAAACTCGGAAGATAGAGCAGTTTATCTGCCTTTGTATGTGAGCTTCAGAGTTCATTTGGTGTAAAAATAAGTCATAAGATGGAAGTCAGCTGCCTTTTCATGCAAATCAGCGTCATGGTTTCAACTTAATAATTTTGGTACTGTGCAAATTGTTCATTTGTTGCAGTCTGTTTTCTGCAGTTCCCTGCCTGACCATAGGTGCCCCAAAAAGTAAATGTAAACTGAAGGGAGGAGGAGGAGGAGAAGGGAGGGAGATGCTTATTGAAAACTCTTCTCAGATTTTCACAGTTTACCAGTGTTGGTTATGCAGTCTTAATATTTCAATTTTAAAAATCCTCAGTAATTGAGTTCACTTAAAATGTGAGGACAACAAGGAATTCCATGGAACCAAATCAGTTGTTTCTTGTAGTGAGTTTCTTTGTAGGTACAGATGTGTATCACCATGCTTTGTGATTATTTTATATATGAAATCCATAGGAACAACAGGTTGGGATTTCTTATCACTATCATCAGAACTGGCTCTGGAATCTGCCAAATGTGTTGACATTGGAAAATGTAGGCTCAAGAGAACAGGGATAATGTGTTTGTGGAATGCTACAGAACTTGCTAGCCTTAAAAGTAGACATTTTGATGCGTGATACACACACCCACCTGACAAATTATATTGTCCCCCCAATCTTTCGGGTTTTTTATAATGGCAGAATTGAAGTGCAATTTACAAGTTACTTGGAACTTCTGGGGAAGAGGATTATTCTACATGAAGGGAGAAAAATACAACCCTCAGCTACTTAGAGGACTGTGACAGAGAAAAGTGTTTACACAGGCTTATGTCATGCTCAGCTGTACACTAAAACAGCTGCCTTCTCTAATTTAAGACTAAGAGCATTGGCAGTGTCCACTAAAAACACTGGACCTATTGTGTTAACAGTGCAGATAACCAGTAGTTGGCATCAAGGCTACTATTTTCTCTCTTTTTTGTTTTTCTTTTCCTTTTCTTTTTTCTGGTCCTCTCCATAATCCTAGTTGCAGAGCCTTTCAAAAGCAGTTTTCATTTTCATGTTTTTACACAAATATACACATGCATGCCCTATTGGCCTTACTTTTCACTATTACCAAACATTCTTAATCTGGGGCCATAAAGGACTATGGGACCATAGCCTCACTGGTTTCTTCCTACAACATCTTGTGGATTTAAAAAACCCCTTAAGGATTCTAAAGTATTCTTTGCTTTAAGCACAGAATTTTGGTTTTAGTGGTTCACCAGTTAGTGTGAGGTTTTATTTCTAGAGAAATGTTAGGAGCATAGTTTCAGGTATTTTCTCCAGCTACTGAAATCCTATGCCTGATTTTATATGGTCAAGAGCTACTCACCTTTTTGAAATGTCAGGTTCTGCGTGGCAGCTGATGCCTCTGCAAAATACACAGGCTGGCTTGAAGGAGAACACTTCACTGAAAATGCTGAATTCACAAAACTTTGAGCAGAGGGCACAAAGCTCAAAGTGTTGTTTGTGAAAGAGGTTTTGACAGCAAAATCTGCTTCTTTACTTATGTCAGCCACATTCATAAATTTTTTGCTTCTTTTCCTTGAATATAATTGAGATAGTACAGTTGTTTGCATAGTTTCTTCTTTGCTATTGATTTCCAGAGATCGCAAAGGTCTCCTATCTGACAGGATCTGTGTATGCTGCATATGAAAAAAAATCTGGGGGATTCCAATGACCAGCCTTCAACAAACGAGAATTCTCCATCCAAAACTATTAACTTGTCATGAGAAACTGAGCTCTTATCAGACTGAAAAACAAACCAATTTCCTCATGCGTCTCATGGAAAATAATAATATTTTTAAAAACCTCCTTAGAAGTACTTTCCTTTCATTGCAGCAGTGGTAGACTACAAAATCTCATCCTAACTTAAAGGACCAGACAGCTTTAAAAAAAGAAATCCCACTTCCCTCATCCCCTTGAAGGACCTCCCCTGCTTTTTAGGTTAAATGGAAAGAAAATCAGGTGGAGTTATGGCTCAGTCTCCAAGGTTTGCCAGTCAAGGTGATCCTGGCTTCTAATTCCAACACCAACATCACATTTTTGTTTCTGGAGAAATGCAAGAAATTAGGGAAACCAATCTTTTTTCACTCCTGCACATGAAGAGAAACGCAGATAAATAATAACAAATACAGTATATTTGTTTTCCTTTCCCTCAGATAGACCCTAGTTGATGTGCGTGACTGTTCAGAGAGGGAGGTGAACTACTGGAATTTAAACCATTGTGTACAGAAGATACTTTACTAAGAGTATTGGTTAGAAGCAGATCAAATCTTTTAAGTCGTGGATTATACTTTTGTGTGGTCTTCAAGGGAAAAAAAAGGCATTGCAAAACTCTCAATAGAACAGAGCAAAAGAAATTTAGCTAATGCTCTCATTTTTGCCTAGTAGACTTGTTGCACAAGATGCCCTCAAAGTGTTTCAAGGTTTTCTGATTCCCACAAGGTTTTTTTAGTATAAGTGATGGGTTTGAGGGCTTTTTCTGATAGGTATCATTTTTTCTGAAGTTATTTTACTTTGCAGAACCTAAGATAGATGTGAGAAGTTCCATTTGATGGACATGATCTGAACAGCAAATGCATAGAAAATCTATAAGATATTATCAAAAATAAAAAAAAACCCTATAAGATGTTATCAAAAATATGTAAACAATAACAATTGTAAATAACAAAAAGAGGTTCAGGAGCAGTTTGCCAAATGAGGCTGCAGCAGTGATCAAGAGGGTGTCTCTGTAGCACCAGCCAGAGTGAGCACTGACATGGACAGCTTTAATGTGATGTTTGCCTGAAGTTAAATAGCTGGAAAACAAACTGTGAGTTTATGTCAATGTGTTCAGGATACCTCCTGCTGTGGGGGGTAATCTGAACTGGGTGGCAAAGGAATGCAAAAGAATATTTTTAATTCTAGTAGAGGAAGTTCCTATTCTAAAATCAAAAGTTTTGGACAGTTGCGCCATCTGGAGGCTCCATCCAGTGATAGGATAGGTGCCCATGAAGACAGAAAATCCAGATGCTTTTTGAAGACATAAGAGAACTGTCAGTGAAATATAAAGTTATTAAAAAAATTTCCCCCTGCTCTCAGGTCGTATATGCACCTCATGATATTCTGCTGCTTCAACAAAACTTAAAAGAACTAGAGATCACATACAACTGAATATAAAGGAGAAAAATGGAATAATCTATGACCATTATTATTTTAGTAATGGTGAAAAATAAAATTAAATTCTTGCCCAGATCATAAAGATACAGAGATCAAAGACAACACTTACTTGGAATGCTTTAATTTATTTTATACTATTATATTATTTAATTCTTCATGGTTCTGTTTAATTTTGCGTTTATAGGACCTTAGTGTTTAAAGTCCAGAAGCAGTAATCAGATTATAAGTATGAACTGTTGGGAAAAGAAACTCCACCTCTAATACAAGTATTTTTTTAAAATCACATCCTTCCAACATAGCAAATAAGTGCAATTTAAAATGTGTTGGTGACCATTTAAAGAAAAATATTGACTGTAATTGTTTATTACATTTATCCTTATGATAAGTTTCCATTTACACTGAGGGATGAACATAGAAGAAAAATGAAGATGTTTAATGATTTAAAGATGTATGAGGTAAAAAATAATGTAGGTACTGGGCAGTACATTTGTACATACTAGCACAATAAAAGCATGTTTATCCTGTGACATTCCCCCTTATTTCTGTGAGATGATTATTAAGTATTACCAAAAATAAATAAATTCAGCTTTAAATCTCAAAGCTCCAGAACACAGTAGGTGAGGCAGGATTCAGTGGATTGGAATGGTTCAGACGGAAAGTGCAGAGCAGATTCTTGCAGAGCCCTAAACCTGCAAAATGCTCAGGGATCCTCCAAACAATGGAGACCAACTGGTTCTTTAAGGGAAAGGCCCTTCCAGTTTGAACCATTTGATGTTACTCACTGGTGCTGGCACCCAGACAAAGTATCCCTCCCTCATGCATTCCTTTCTCACTAGATATATAATTATTCCTTTACATGTTGTCATAGTTTTAAGCTTCTGACTCAGATTTCTTAAATGCCATCTAAGACAACTGTGTATTCCCTTCTCAGAAACAAGAGTTAGGGGTAGCCTGGAAGGAGACACAGTTGCTCTCCACTCTTCTTTGTCACCAAGCTCTGCGCACAAGTAGATGTGATTTTCTTCAAGAGAAGGTTTTTTTAAGGATTTCTTAATGATACAGATTTCTGTCAATAAGAAGTTCCTTCTTTTAGGCTTCAGTGGGACTTTGCATCTGTGGAGTCAGATGGTCACTTCCTTTGAGGCAGGATGACACAATTGGTTCCCAGCTGCATTTTAAGTGTTACTTCATTCACGTGTCCTGCCGCAGCATTTCCAGCCTTGGAGAGACTTGAGAGGGAGCTGCTGCCAAGTCCAACCTTTTGTGCCTCATCTCTGCCACTGCAGAGTCTGCACTGCTGTGGGCAGCCCCAGACAGCAGTACATGATGGAGGTGGCCAGGCAGGAGTGTCCCCACTCAGCTGTGTAAACAGAGGCTGCTGTGCTGGACATGGCACACTCCTCAAGACACAGAATCTACGTCCTGTGAACTGAGCACTCAGGGAATCATGCCCAGATGCCCAGATCAGTAGCAGCCACTGTTCATGTGACCGTGCTGTCGGCCACACACCTCTGCACACATGGAAGTACAAGTTCTTTCTGTTGTTACTCCAGCTGGAAAGAGTTCATCTAATTCTTTGGAATTCCTGACAGAATATGGGTAAAGTCTTTTACATGCCTCTTGCTGCCTTCTTATCCACCAGATATCACTCTTTCAAGTGATTTTTCTATACTTCAAGTCTGTTCCTCTATAAGAAAGAGAAACGGGACTTACTGGGCTTTCTTAGAAGGATTTTTGTGAATTAGTGGATTTTAATTAAGGATTCATTAGAAATCTGTGATAAAGAGTTTTGCTTATTTTGAAAGACAGTTTATAGTTGTTCTGTATTAATGCTAACATTTTGAAAAGGGGCATCTTCTTCCTCATTGTTATTCTTTTATTTTCATGGATTTGTGCTCTTTTTTAAAGCTACGAGTATGAGTGAGATGGAATAAAAAATATATAAATAGATTAATTATTACAGCAGCTCTTAGGACGAGAAATTTTAAGTTTATTCTGAAAGGCACAATTATATGGAATGGCACAGCCAGTAAAAAACTGCATCTGTTTTTTTGAATTTATATTCTTCTCCCTTATCTTCTATATTCTTATTTGAAAAAAGCGAAAACAAAACCACTGACTATGAGCCCTCATGTCTGTGACATGTACATGCTGAAACATTAGAGGTGTGGCAAAAGATATTTCAGTCAAGTCTTCAAATAGGAATTAGGAAAGGTTGAGTTGTGGTCGTGAGTACTGGGAGTGTGCAGCCTCCTCGCTGTTCTGAGCAGAAGTTTTGGGCATTTCTCATCAGGAGCTCTGTGATCTTTTGCTGGTGCCCACGGACACAGAGCTGCTTCTGCTGCTTCCAGGTTCAAGAGTTCAGCACTGGCGTTCACAGTGTGAGGCAAATGGAGTCTCTGAACTCGGAATTGGTCTGGAAGCTGGCGAGCCAGCTTTGTCATCTGACTTCAAAAGCACCACATTGTGCTTGGTTTGGGACGGTTTCTTT
Organism: Zonotrichia albicollis; assembly: GCF_047830755.1. Classification (NCBI taxonomy): domain Eukaryota; kingdom Metazoa; phylum Chordata; class Aves; order Passeriformes; family Passerellidae; genus Zonotrichia; species Zonotrichia albicollis. Next base: position 102,259,986 of record NC_133819.1, on the reverse strand, counting down.
GTTCATTTTTCTCTCCAATAAAGGTAGACTTCTTTGGAATTGTTACAGATTAGGTTTCAACAGTATTAAGTGCTTCATTTTGCTTTGCATTTCTCCTGGGCCAGAACAATTTGTTTTAGGCTTTGAAAATGAATGTATGATAATTTCAGTTGTTTCTGTATACCTGAAATAATCTTATTTCAATTGTTTGCCAAAGTGTAAATCTCCAGCTTTCATTTTGATTGTGAAGAAGTTTGCTTTGGTGGTCTGCATGGGTATAGTAATTTTTAGTGATTATTTCATGTTCAAGCACAATTTAAATCTTTCATTTTCAATTTTTTTTTAAATGTGCTTAGGTTTAATTAATTAGAGCTAAATTCTGTATTGTTTCTCTTTAAAATGGAAACTTAAATCTCAGTTTTAATTCTGTTGTTGTAACATTATTGGCCGAGTACAGATGTGGTGGGATCGAGTATGAAGCCATTTAAGAAATTAGGACTCACGAAAATTGAACTGTGACAGTTTACCAAAGAAAATAGTAAGATTTGAGCATAAATTTTTGCAAGTTTAACTTCCCTGGGAAGTTGAAAACATAGGAAAATCATGTATTGCTTCGAATGGCCCTTTTTCACAGAAATCCCTGGAGTACTCCGTGGGATCATTTGAAAATCAGATGATGTATTCATGTTGGTTAAGGGAATCTGTGTTAGGGATCTTAAGAAAACATTGTAACATTAGGAATTAGAAAAATTGCTTCAGTCTGGTAACTGCAGTTAGATCAATGAAAGCAAAACCATATATGTGCTTTTTTTTCCTGCTACATCCATCAGAACAGAGAGGAGTTGGATAGGAAGGAGTTTTTAGAAATACTCTTGAATCTTTCTAAAATAAATTAAGTCTTTTATTTGTGTGTGTATGTGTGTGTGTTGGGGGAAAGGGGAGGAGTACTGGGCTTTTCCATGGTACTTCTCTAAATGACTTTTCATTGTTTTCTCAATACAACATATTCCAGGTAGTACAACATCTGAGCTGGTATCTTCTGTGTGGGTACAGGGCGTTCATTTTAGACTTGAACGTCACTTAAACCTATGTGTCACACTTGTGTTGTGCAGACAGTGCATGCTCTGAGAATACTTCATAAAAAACAGTATGTACCACTGCAGCTGAAGGAGGACACTTGAAACCTGGACATGATTTTGCTGCATAAGGCTATTTTAGTAGTAAGGAAACCTTTGTAAGAAACTGTGGCTTTGTGTTCCTATATTTGGTTTTAGAAATTCAGCTGTTGAGGAAACATTGTGCTGTCTTGACAGGGCAGTCATATGGGAAAGTGCAAGTGTTTTTATGTTCCATGGCACAATATTAATTTTTTTCTTCTTTCCTCTTAAGTGAAGTGTAAGAATAAATATTCTTGTATTAAATATCTTGTACATAGAAAGATTTTTTCCATAGAAGCATGTTGGACAGATTTTGGTTTTGTAGTAGTGTAGTCCATGTTTCTGAATATACAGATCTAATATATAATTTAAAAACTTATTTAAAAGTTGTGTGAGGGCAGATGTTTCAGAGATACATGCTACACTTAGCTACTATAACCCGATTTAGCTTAGTTTAAAAGGATTACTGTGGCTTAAGGAATTGGTTTCCTATGGTAACATCAGGATGCATGTATTACATGCAGTTACAATTTACCAGGGATTGTGCTTATCCATGTCCATGGTAGCAATAATGGAAAAGTAATTCTGTAGTGACTTTGTGTTCCTCATGTAAAGCACCTACCAATTTCCAGGTAATTACTGTATATTCAGTGTGGATAGGACCCTATAAAAATGTCTTATCTGTGTGCCAGTCATCACTAATTTTGAAGTGATATTTTAAAATTACTACTTTTTTTTTTCTTCTTGAATTAGTCCTAGCACAAATAGTGGGTTTCATGAGCTGCAGGTGTAGAGAGGTGGGTTTGTTTCATGTTTGGAGGTGTCCATTCTTGCTTGCAATTGTAATTTTAAGTCCATATTTACATTGCTCCCTTCTTGCTGCAGTAGACAGGAGCTTTTGCCTGAATTTTCAAAGCAGCAGAAGGATGAATGCTTTAATACAGTCTCAGTGGATCTTTTGACAGTCCACAAACGGCATTTTAAAGTCCACAAAAAGTTATGTTTCGGCTTTATCTTCAATATTTACAGAGGCCTTTGGGCATAATCAGAAAATACTGCTCACTGTATCTGAAATAAACATTTTATATTGTCAAGTGAGTAAACTGAGTAAGCATTTTTCTGTGGATCTTGATTTACAGTAGCAACAAGAAGTATATATACTTTTAATGAAGCATTCTAATAATTAAAGTCCCTTACAGTTTATCTGTATTTAAACATTACAGAATGAAATAGTACAGTTTGGTAATTCTAAATATATCTTAAGTCTTTACCACAGTGGGTTATCTTCTTGTGTGAGGTTCCTTATTTTGCAGCCATGAGGAAACTACCAATTTGATATTGAAGTTGTAGTTCTCTCCTTTTCCATAATGATACAAATACATCAACATTGTGAGAACACACATTCTTGAAAGAGCAGTTTATTTGAATCAGTAACATTTTAAAGTTCTTAATAATTTACTGATTTAAGTCCTAAGTGCATTCGGAGGGGAGGAGGGCATGTTCTAGTGGTCAAGTTAGCTGCTGATACACAGCCAACTGTTCGGTCAGAACTACAAAATTGATAAGTATCATCTCAGAGGTTGTTATAAATACAGCTGCTCATTAATTTTTCAGTACAGCAGCTTTTTGTCTGGAAATGCTGATTCATTGAAACCAAAAGTTTGTAATAATCCAAGAAAACTTGGAAGAGAGTTTCCTAACAAAACTGTCTGCTAAATGTGCAGCCAGGGAGAGCTTCCATGGCAGACAGTCAGAGCACTCATCTGGGAAATTCTGATTTCTGCTCTGCCTGGTTCTCAGAGGGCAAAGCAAGATATTTCTTTTCCCAGAGGACTGACAGGCCCACCAGCTCACTGGATTTGCAGGAATTCTCTTTAGTTTAGATATTAAGTGTCGGCTTAAGTGATGTGTGTTAAGACGTACGTACTGGATTTTTAAGTGCATCTATCTTAAAAAACTTTGCTGCTGGAAAAGTGAACAAACACAGCAGCAGTTCATGTTGTTGTCATTTTGCTGTCCAAACAGAAAACAAAGGTCGCTCTGTAAGGAAAGTTATCTTAATCCATTAAAAATGAGACAATCTTGGCTCGCTTGAGCTGATGTTGCTAAAATGCCTATTTCCTCAGCACAAAGAGCAATAACCAGGAAATAACAGGGTCAGCTATCATGCTCTTTGTCCCTTTCACTTGCTAGAAAACACTTTCACCCTCAGCTAGTTTCTTCCCAGAACCACAGCCGGCACACCAGGGCCCTTGGTTGGAAAAGGGTGGGATCTTGGCTGCTGTGCTGCATGGCTGGATGCTGATGTGCTGATTTGTAATCATTGACGTGCTGCATACTTCCATACGTGATTCCATAGTCCCAACTATTATTCTATTAAGTACTGTAACAACTTGCAAAGGACGGCGTGAAAAACAACAATTCTCATCTTCGTTCTTACAGAGAAGTTAGAAAATTAGAAGTAAAAGAGCATCTCTGCAGGGAGGTGGAATCATCGTGGTACGATTTTCAGGATGAAGCTGTGAGCATTGGATCTAGGGTATGCTGGGAGGATAATGTGAAAAAATGTAAGAGCATTCCTTTTTCTGAATCTCAAGAAAAACATAGCCTTAAATAAAACTCCTACATAAATAAAGTCTCGAGTCTTCTCGAGAAATTGAGTAAAAATAAATAAGTTGTGTTCATATAAAGAATAGTTTCAAAATTCCTTGACTGTAGAAAATATTAATTCTTATAAACGGAGTATCTCTTAGGAATTTTGTTGAAATAAATAGATGCCTAAAATGGGGATTCATGACTATATTTGACAATTGTACCAGCTCCTCGTCAATCCTTTGAGGCAAAGCCAGAATCAAGTTACAAAAATCAACCTTCTATTTATCTTTGCAGTTTAATCATTTGCAAATTATCAATCTTACCGATAGCATTCATAATAATCTACTTGTGTAAGCATGTGTACATTCCACTGAATGCATTTTTGCCATTCATTTAGGATGATTAGAAATTGCTGGGTTGAGTATTCTGTGAAAGTTTTACAAAATGTTTGCCTGGTCTTTCTGCAAGTATGTATAGAAATCAAGATATTGCTTACATTCTTCGCATGTGGTGATGTTACTAAATTGAGAAAAATGTCATTTTTGGCTGCAGCTGAATTTCGATTTATTTTGTATTGAATAATTCTAACTTTTGAGATGGCAAGTCAAAAAGGGAAAAATAGTTCAGTGTTAAATAATTAAGGAATATTTTTAAATTAGTATTTCAGGAGTGAGATAAAATTTGGCAGTAGAAAGAAAGCATAATAGGTACACTTTGGCTTTTTGGATTAGTAACAGACTATTGTGTAAAGTCATTCTCTGTTATCTCTATTGTTACGAAATCGAGGATAATTTTTTAATTTGACTAATGATGATACAAGTTAGAAAGTCAAAAATACCTTAAAGCCCAAATGACAAAATGGAGATGCATTAAAATATGTGAGCTAAGGTGAAATAAAGCTTCCTTAAAAAACCCACAGCTCAGGGAGAGCAGAGCACTATGGGTAGGGATATTTGAGTTTGTTGGATTTTTTAACACTTTTAAGAGTCATAGCAGAAATGAATGTGGATCTTTTAGTCTCTCTCCACTGGAGTGCTTTCCTTAATAACACTTTTTTTCTGCTACTTTACCATAGAAGAACTAGAAGACAGTTCTAGTGCTAAATCTCAAAGATCAAACATCATTCTTCCTCTTACCTGCCATACTAATTCCAGACGACCAGTGGGTCCCAGGAGTACTTTTCCCATAGCTTCTATGAGGGTGGTACTCAAGTGCTGAGGCTGATTTACAGAGCAAAGATTCACTTCCATGATAAATGTTGGAAATTACAGAATGTCTACAATTTTTTTATTTTCTCCATTTTAATTACTGCAAATTTTTTCCTTTTTTATCACTGAGGAAACAGACTTATGACATTCTCTACCAGATTAATTGGATGTCCAATTGGAAATTGTGAATAAAGAGGAAAAATTTTCAGTAACTACATTCACTTCCTACATATTCTGAGATGCTTTTGCTCATCTCTTGCTGTTCATTTGTTTTCTCCTCAATACTTTACATTGTTAAAATCTGGAGATTAACCATCATAGCCAAATTTACATACTTGTTCCCCTGCCCTTTAAAATAATCAAATGTCTGCTGCAGATTTTAGGTGAGTTTCACACACTGGTGTGGCTCAAGTGAAATACTTTCCACATTGAAACTCTGTTGATTGAGAGACCTCTAGGATATCAGAAATCCAATTAAGAAGGTAAAATTTTTAAACTGCCAGAGAAAAATAATTAAAAATCACTCTTTTATGTAATTTTTTTTTTTGCAAAACACAGTCGAACTTACAAGTGAGCATCAGTCAGGGCATTTTTATAATTGCCAGAGGGTCAGCTGTAATGGTTGTGAATTCTCGTCAAGTGAAGAAATTAGTCACTAAAACTGACCTTTTTTCCTTCAAGTTTTGAAAGTTTCTCTTAAGAATGCCTAATTTCCTTTAGGAATATTTATTTTATTCTTTTCCTCCTATTCAGATTATTTGGAATGCTTTATTTCTCTTCAAACTCTCCCTTCTCCTCTTCCTCCTAGCTGTGTAGTGGAATAGATAACCAATTTAGGATAAAAAATAACCTCCCATTTACTCTGTATAGCTGGTTTAAGCTGGTTTTAACAGTACATCAAGTGAAATCAAAATCACATCAAAAATGTATCTTGTTAGGGAGCTAGCATGATAAGGAGAGGGAGCTCCCCTCCTGAGGATACGTTCAGGGATTTATTTTTTTTCCTTTTACCCCCTACAGTTTGACTGGAAGGTCAGAGTTTCTTTTCGCGTGCAAAGAATCTAGTCATAGGCTAGATCTCAACCATATCATAGGAGCTTTACAAACAGGAGAGAAATTAAATGTTCTGGAGGTTGAAATATGCCACTGATTCAAAACTTCAGTGCCGCTTGAGTGTGGAACCTAAGCACATTTTTGAGTAGTGTTTCAAAGATGTCTGTTTCTTTAAAGGTGAGAGTGCTGCATCTGATTTAAATTGAAGTACAGCCATGTTCTTCAGGCAATTTTTCAAATTGCATCTGCAGATCCAAGAAGATTTTTCCCCACAACCTGTACTTTTAGCATAGAAAAAAACCTGACCTAGACTAAAACAGTCATTGTAGTGGGCACGTTCCCATCACGTGTTCTTACTTGTTCTGGAGGATTTGCTCAGCTGAAGGCAGATGATTCTAGGGTTGTTACTTATCCTTCTGCTGTCCTTGTTGGTGTCTTATGCTCCAGAAAGGAAAGAATCATTCCCCCAGCTCCTTCCTTGTTTGCTGTTTCTCTTTGTCACATATGCTGCCTCCCCTTGTCCTTTACAGCTGCTACCCCTTTTGTCAGGCGAAATCCCCGTTAGGCAGTCGTCCGCTCCCCGGGATGTTTGGGTTAGAAAAGCTGATTTATCTTTGGCAATAGCTGCTTGTTTTTGTCTTAGAACACCACAGTCCTAAGTGTTATGATTCCCGTTCACTAGCCTGTTGCCCATAGTTTCAGTGGTTTGGGGAATCTGGCTCAAATAGATGAAGTTTAATACAAAAAAAAGTTTCATAAGCAGAACTTGTTACCCAGATCATCTCCAAAAGCCATTATTGCTACATTTGAAACTTTCTTAGGTAGTTTGTTAGGATTATTGCATGAAAATTTGCAGGCAAACCAACAATCACAGTGTACTTCATATTTTTTTCATGCTGATATGGCTATAATTGCTTTTTTATGTTTGTAGGGGAGAAATATTCCCAGTTCATATTTGCACTGTTATTGAATTGCAAAAAATAACACAGCATCTAGCCATATACTTGACCTACTCATGTTAAATGTGCCAACAGGGACTTGAATAATATCTGTCCAAAGCATTACCCAGTTGCTCAATCCAAATCACCTCCAAAAACAGGTATTTCCAGTAGTGTGCTGTACTTCTGCCAGCATGATTGGCTTATTACAGTATTATTTATGTTAAATACTGATATAGGAGTGTTACAAAAATCCCCCATTTCTTAAAAAATCATAACAGTAATATGACAAATTCATAGACTGCATGGTCCAGACTGTTCAGAAAAAGTAAGATGGAACACTGGAACTGATGCCTTAATAGAATATTTAATCGTTTTCAGCTAACATAGAATAGTTAATAAAATGGATAGCAACACACTGGTTTTCCCTCTTTTTATAATTCTACAGTGATCTAGGTAAGACTGGTTTTTTTAAAAATAATTTTTAAACAAAAGTCTCAAAGAGAAAATAAAACTCTTGAAGGAAAGGCAAAGGCATGCTGTATTTCTTTCTTTGGACTCTCTTACATGCTTGCCCTGGCTCTCCAAGTGGTGTAAGCAAGATATATATAATCCCAGATAAATGCAACCATCTGAAGTGAGCTTAATGATTAAGTCTAGAGCTTCAGTTTCAGCAGAAGTACTTTGTGACCTGTGCTTGAGTAATTTTGGAAGAACACATGAGTTTTTCTTACTGTTCATACTTAGAAAGAGATTATGGAAAACACTTGTTTTCCATGGGATATCAGTGTAGAACTTAAATAATTTAGTAAAAATAGATATTTTTTCATGCATCATTAGAATTCTGACAAGTTTTGTAAAGCCAAACAGAATGGGATCTCTTGTCCCACTATTTAGTGATGTGTTTGGCTTATCTCTGCTAAAAGTTTTAACTCCAAGTCAGTTAAAGCATAGTCTGTGCATGTGCAGCTGGTGGTTTTCTTGAGCACCAGCAGTTCCCAGGGAAAGCTTGGACACCCCATCCCAGTGGTGTCTCCATCTCTCTCCTGCTTCTCACCCTGGCCCAGCTGAGCTCCCACCCCAAGGCTGTGGCAGGGAGGGTGTCTGTGTTGGGCATTGCCTTTCCTGGGCCGTGGCCCTTGGCAAGAGGGAGAGAATGACCATTTTCATGCAGCTGCTCCATGTGAGGGGTGGGTGACTGCCTCCAGGGAAAACCAGGAACGGCCTCTGTCATCCTCTGGCTCAGACATCTCAGTGGTTTGGCATGGCAGTATAGGACCCCTGAGTTAGGCAAGAGGCGACTGGTCTGTTTTACAAACCATTAGAGAAAAGTCAATGCATCCACAAATAAAGTGCATGCTTTTCTTCAAAGACTTTTTTTAGCAGGTTAGTGCTGAAACTAAATGGATGTGGAAGAGCAGTTTGGATGCTGAATATGCAAATTGATGTGCTAACTTCATTTTACAATGCGTTTCATTTCTGATATTTCTTAAGGCCCAAGATGAGTAGCAAATTATGAATGTTGAGAGAAATACTTTCAGATTTCAATACTTTATCTGTTGACTTAATGCCTTAACTTAAGAACTCAAAGATGAATGTGTCTACATCTATGGTCTATGGCATACAATCTTATACCTGGTTTATGACGTGTAATCCAGTGATACGGCCACACAGCAGCTGTTTTCTGGGAGGTATGTTAGATTATCTGTAGTTTTCCAACTTTGTTCCTGGAAATCTTCATTTTGAGCAGGTAAGTGTTAGTTACTACATGTGAGTGCAGTATCTATAGCAGTAAATTACAGCTGGAAGTTGCTGATGTGGCTGTAAATCTGCAAACAGGAAATTTCTAAGTCAGAGGATTGACTGCATAGTGCAGATTTGTACTGCACTAATGGAGAATAATTCTGTATATTCAGAAGAATATTTTAATTGTTCTATAAGTTGCCATTAGAATTTATTTGAATTAGCAGTCAGGTACACAGTTCAATAATGTTTAAAAACTGGTGGCTGTGGATTATGTTTTCAAAGAGATATATTTTCAGAACTGAAATCTAAGAAAGATCAATTTTTTATATGTTGATATATTAAAACAATGTATAACTATGAAATTTAAATTGCATGATGTAGAACTGATGAGTGAGGTTGATAAATGTCACAATTTCACCAAAATATTTAATAACCATTTTGTTCTAGTCACAGGGAGCAAATATCTGAAAATGTAAGGCCTATGAAATTACATCTCTTATATTCATATAGCATGTGAATGCGGTGTATCTGCATTGATCTATCAAGGTAGAATAGGTATTCTGACTTAAGGGTTTTTTCCACCATTGTAATCATGCTGTCTTTCTGAATGATGCAATTAACCTATCAGAGGCTCACTCCTATGAAATATTTGCTTTCACATTAGGTTTTTGCTCTTACACTGCTGCTATTCACAGATTTGAATTTCTCACACATTGATCAGGTGTGATCAATCTAAGGAAGAGACAGATATGAGTTGTATATCTGAACTGTTTATAAACAGAACTGTTTATAACAGCTTTCCTATGAAAATTCTTGTTTTGTTGGTTTTTTTTTAAATGTGTATCAGCTCTTGTGGCTGTTACCTAACAAAGATAGCTATTTTATTTAATGATATTCCCTCATATCTTTGTTGTCCTCTTGTGCTGCAAATTATTTTCTACCATATTTTTAGGAACTTAATGCAATTTTCCTTTTGGAAATGTTTAGTTCAGTCAGCTTACCTGGAGTAACATGAACCACTTAATATTTTGGTGAAATATATTAAATCAGTGCAGCTGGCTGTTTAATCTTTGGTATCTAGTTTAGAATTAGTCTTTATGATTTATATAATTGAAACATGGCAGTACAATATTGCTGTTGCTTTTCCAAAAACCTGAAATGTCTCTTGAATCCTGCTAGCCAGTTTACTCCAGTAGAAGCAGATATGTTTATCTCATTGTTTGCTTCTAAAGGGAAAATGACTTTTCAGTATTCTCTTGATAATAAATATCTTGCAGTTTACTAGCTCATACCATTAGAAGTATATGTAGTAATGAACCAGATAATAATTGTGCATCAAGGGGCTATTAGCACTGACTTGTGATTTAAAAGTGTATCATAACCAAGATGATCATGGATCAATTACTGGCAATTGGACTATGTTTATTTATGCTATTTTAAGGTTTGCTTGCAGACCTACATTTCATCTTCTTGTGTGGTGTAGCTCTATGGATCCTGTAGCTATTGTTAATCAGCTGGGGCAGTGTGTTTGCCATCTTGTTTCTACTAAAAATGTAGAAAAAAGTATTCCTAGTTGTCCACAACAGTCACCATCAACAGAAGTGCAACTGCTGTTGTACTAAAATGCTGTTTTTTGAAGCCAGCATTTTGTCTATGTTTTTTTTTTAATTGTTCAAGGGAGCAGCAGCCTGCTCAGGCTGTGTTGAAGAGTACAGTTCTGCCAGCCTGTTCACTAGGAGAAAGGAAAGGTTAAAGCCTTGCCCCATCTGGGATGTCTGAAGATGCTGATGGCCACTGGAGCCTTGCACAGTAGTTTATGTACTTTAAAGGTTCAAATTAACATCAGGGTTCCATTGCACCAAGTACCTGAGGGTGCAAAAGCAAAATATCTTCTAATCTTGCTGAGATTTGCTGCAGCCTACGTGTGCTCAGTGCAGTCATTTTGTGTGGGAAACATCTGACACCCAAGGACAGTGCTAAATACTCAGCTGTGGGGGGAAGGAAACAAGAAGTAGAAATTGTACAAATGCAGTGCATTGAAGAGCCAGTGAATTAAAATACTTGCTTATTTTCATGTTTCAATATGGTCTCTAGAAGTCAATGAATGTGTTGGGGAACTAACTTATATTTTTTGATTTTGAGCAAAAAAAAACATATCTTATGTAGGGGATGTGAGTGTCCTTTAGTTTTCAATAAAAAAGTCACAAAACTTTGGTTTGTAGATCACTATTCTCTTGTGAAGATCACTCTGCTCTTTATTCATATTTTATTACAGTTTCATGTAAAGAAATCTTTGTGAAAAATTATTACACTTGCAAAAGTATAATAGGCAAAAGGCTTTATTATTTAGTTGCCTTTTTAATTGTAGCATAAACACAATTTCAGATATGGTTCTGTGGAAGGCATATCCTGAAAAGCAAAGCTCTTACATGAATTTCCTCATCTTACACACTGAATCTGTCATGAACTTATCTGTATTAATAGATTAAAAATGTATATCAAATGTTTGTTCAATTAAATTATATTGCATTAAAAATAAACCTCAATCTTTAAAAGGTAGATAAGAAAGCCACAGCTAAAAAAAAAAAAAAAAAGCTCCATATGAAGAAGGCATTTATGTTTAACCAAATGTGTCATACCCCAAGTGTGACAGATTGAAGTACTGTTCAGAGTCTTGAGTTCTCCAAGTCAGTGCCTTTTTCCCCAGAAACAGACAGCTTTTCCAATGCGTGTTTAAATGTTTACTGTTTGCTTTGAATGTAGATATTGGATTATTTTGCAGTATTAAGGTTTGGACTTGCTACAACTGATCAAGAATTTCACTTCTGGTGTTTACATATGTTTTCTGGTTTAACTGCCAAAAGTCTTTGAACAAATCAATGAAAAAGGCTCTTTCCCTTGCTAGTGTATTTTAAGTTGAAAAATTGAAAAAGCTATGGACTAATAAACAATGGATCAGTGGACAGGTAGAGAGGAAGAGGAGCTTGTCTAGAATGTGTTTGTTTGTTTGTTTGTTTGTTTAATTAAAAGTAACTACTGGTGATGAACTACTTTCAGTTCTCAAAAATCCATGGTTGCTTAAAGGCTTTTGTCTACAATGCACCTGTTCCTGGTGTTCTTCAAGGAGATACTTCAAGAGTTGGGAATAACCTGTACGCTTTTGTTGCCCAGCCATCTCTTTCAGTCTTTCACAGGAGGCAAGAGCTCTGAAAAGGCTGAATGTCTCTGGAATGGAGTTTCCCAAGAAATTCACAGTGGTCACTGCTAGAAGTAGATATTTCTGTCAGGTTTTCTCTCCAGATCCAGCTGAATTAAATTTGTTCACCAGGTGCAACAGCAGGCAGATTACCTTTTTGTTCATGTGCAACCTCTCATCTTGCAGAGAGGTTGCTGATGGCCCTGTGGTGGCTCTGGGAGGCTCTTTAGCCAAGTAGCACCTGAAGGAAAGAGAAGGGAGAGGAGGTGCAGGGAGGCTCCTTGGAGTCTCAGCTCAGTTGTTGCAGGATGGAAGGGTCCAGTATCAATGACCTCAGACTCTAAAGTTCTGTATTTTACTTCAGTTAGGCAGTGCTGTAGTTGGTGAGAGTTTGATTTTAATTAATACATAGAAATGGATTTCCTACCATTTCTGTGACAAGTGTAAATAATTTCTTTCTCTTTAAGGAGTTCTGGCAATATTTGCCTTTTAAACTGAAGGAATTATCTAGTTTTATTATCTCCCTCAATTAAATTATTTTACCTCACGTCCCTGTTCCAGCATCATTTGTTGAGATTCATTAGCAGTTCTTTGGCAGTCACAAGACACTAATCATCTGTTTACAATATTGATCAGCAGCTTTCCTGTTAGATTACATTTGAAGTGAGAAATAATCCTGCAGCAAATCATAAATAAAAGGCTGGGAAGAAAGGGAAGAAGCTATCTTAGGCTCTATAAAGTATTTTTTTAGGTACCCTGGAAACATCTACATGCCAAACAGTTGGGCCCCCTAAGTGACTTTCCGCTCTGAAATTCCAACAAAATTTCCCATCCTCAAGTTGTACATTGTCTCTAGTCATCTATATTTGTAAAGACACAGATTATTATGCCTATGGATATACATTTGTGTTGACTTCTAAGCAGTTTCTGAGTGGTAAAAATATTCACGGGCTGACAAAAAATACTTAGCTTCTGATGCCTTAACTATTTCATTTGTTACTGTATATACTTTCTTTCCATATTGTACGTAATAGGATGTTGTTTTCATACTTCTTGAAAATTATGTACTCTTCAGAATGAGAATTGAGAACCAAATAGTAGGAATTAAAAAGTTTCCTTTCTGAAGTTGTTAGCTAAATTTCTTCTAAATTAGTCTGAAAAGGCTGATTTCAGCAGTAGATTTGTGTGAATTGGCATTAGAAGAATGCTGAAAGTTATATAAATTGCAGCAAAGATTTACTTGCATTTACTTGTATTACTTCTCAGAGCTTTATTAAAGTGCCTTTATCTTACTGAATAATAAGGTAGAGTGATTTTGCACCCATAAATGTTGTAAGCACATCTTCAAACTATAGGGTTCCTTTAAAATATATTACTTTCAGATATTCAAAATTACTAGTCCATGCAGTTGTATCCAGTCATTTCCCAGAACAGTTCTAAAAGGCAACAGCTATCAGATAGAAAAGACAATAAAGTTTTTGCTTTTCATAGGAAATCCTTATTCATATACATATATCTATACTTGTGGTTGTTAATTAGAGGAAAAAGTTTCCTGAAACTCAATTCAGTTTAGCCATAGAGATATAATAAAGACTTGCATTGCCTTTTCCTACTATTATAAATATTTAAGAATGAGTAAGTTAGTGTGGTTTTGCACATGGATAAGGACAGGAAGAAGTGTCAAAAGAAGAGAGATAATGCTGAAGAATTTAGATAAAACTTGGGCAGAGGAACAGGACACTAAATAGATCTGGCAGCAGCAGACTGGCTTTTCCATTACTTTCTGATCCAATTATGAGAATTGCTCAAGTTGTGGATGCTGCCCATTTGTCACGTGGTGTTGCCAGCATTTATTTCCGAATCAAATCTATAAAAGGAAATGAGAGTTCCCTGTCCTTTCAAACCACTTGTCTGGTAGGAAATCACTTACAAATAATAAAGTGCATATTAGGGTATGAAATAGTTCCTTGATGTATGACCTTCAAAACTGGTTTAAGGAAAACAGTTGAAGCTGGGAGTAGCAGAAACTTTTCTTACTCTGAAGAATCACAGGCTGCAGTCTGTGTTTGTACAGCTCGCTGATGCTTGTCTTCACTCTGAAACTGTATTTACAGAAGCAGCAGGGGTTCCCTATGGGCAGGGCAGAGAAGTGCCTGGGAGCAGGGAAGAGCTGCCTCCCCTCAGCGTTGTACTGCAATGGTTTGACTTCTTTGGGGGAGTCCTCACCCTCTGAGTAATGACAACAGAGGCAGACTTCTAAGGAAAGCATGCAGGAGCAACTTGCATTGCAGTCAGGTTCTCAGGGTCAAAAGGTGACAAAGTTACATTTAATCTACATTTAGATTTATCCCTTCAAAGCAGCGGGTGAGAATTAACTTCATGATTTTCACTTCTCAGTGAAATAACAATCCACTGGAGGGTCTCCAATTTTTTGTACTGATTTGTGCCCAAATATATTGTGGCATGGAATAGAAAATTACCCTACTATACAGCTAATACAAAATGTGATCTAATACAAGGCTACTTGAGATTTATAATCAGGGAGGATTCAGATCCAATTTTGACGTGTTACAGCATGTAAGTTATTGTTGTTGGCCAGTGTTTTGAAAATAAAAATCTTGATAATATTTCCTGCCATGAAATGCCTCAAGTTTACTATTTTATAATAAATGTCTAACAGCAGCACTTCTCTATTCTATTGCACTCCCTTCGTCAAGGATTGCAGAGTGGGTTGTACATACTCACTGACTGGATGTTAGATTGACTTAAAATTGAATATGATGTTCGCTGCAAAGGCCCAGGAGTTAAATGATTGCAGAACCAGAAGCAGTAACAAAAGTGTTGTGGGCTGATTTGCCATCCTTTATTCCACACGGACTCTGTTGTGTTTAGTCTTACCTAGTCAGTTTAAGAAATAAATTTTGGCATACAGAATCTGTACACTTTCGTGGTGCCATTATTGCTTTCAGTAAATAAACAACAAGCAAACCTCTCCCAGTACAGTACAGGTGACATACAGATTATGTGGTTTTCAGTAATTTTTCCAGTTTCAAGGCTCAGTGCTCTACAAAAGACAACTGTGTAAGCAGCATTTTGATAACAGGGATAAATCACCTGTTCCCAATTTTTGTCAAGTCATTATATATTTTTCATTCTTTTTGCATCTTGTTCAGTACTTACAGATTAATTTCATGTTTGTTATCATCTGTTGTCCACAAAAAAATCTGCTTGAGGGAATTTTAACAGTTCCTACATTTTTATTTTTGCAAGTGCTTCAGGAATACAAAGGGCAGCAATGTTGTAGGATTGTGTAATGCACCTTTAATTACTCTCACATTTTTTTTTTAATTAAGAGCTTTTATGTACATTCAGGGAGAGGTCCTGACTCTCCAAAGCCACCATGATTTCAAGGAAAAGAATGGGTGTGAGCTTTCCATCCTCAACACATTTTTTAGGCACTATATACCATAAGTAATTTGCTTAAATTTTCTCTCCTTCTTTTCTTAGTTGAGAGCTTGGTGGCCCCTTAAAATAGCAGGTAGGCAGCAATGTTCAAGGATTTGAACAGAGTGAAACTTGAAGTACCCGGTTAAAATGGAAACTAGAAGACTGAATCAGAGGTTTTTAGTTTTAGTATGATAAAAGCTTTGTTATCTAGCTCAGAAAAAAAGCTCCACTATTTAACAGGTAGTGAAGGAAAAAATGTGGAACTGTTCTCTGACTTATAATGTATTCTTATTTGCCAATCCTATCCAAACCGCCTCAAAATATTACGAAAGCACAAAATCATGTTATTATTTTTGCTAGTATGATCTAAAGACCTTTTGGACATTTTTTTAGTGCTTGACAGATACAAGTTTGAAGCACGTATTAATATATTTCTCAGACCTTGCAGATGAGTTTTGTGATCTATGAAAGTTGAACTTGTTGATTTCTATAAAATAAGATGGCAGATGGAACATGTTTCCAGCAGGCAGAAATAGAACTGCTAGGGCGATCAGGCTGATCCCTCAACTGCACACACTTCTTGGAAATTTAGTGTAGAGTAAGAGCTTAAAAGTGAAGTCACAGAAATAGTTGAAGAAAGGAATGTAGAATGTATCTGTGCTGGTCGTACGCGTGGTTTATGAACACTGTCAGCGAGCTCCACAACTGATGCATTTTTGTCTAGTGGTGTTACACAGGGGCATGTGGTGGCTCTGTGCTTTTATACATTTATAAATGCTGTTTGTTGCCCCAGCTTCTTCCCTTATACTTGCAAGTCAGATAAGATTCTCCTAGGAGTTAATAATGTACTAGTTTTGTTTTCTTGGAATATGAGATGCCCCAACACAGGCTGTGTTCTGTGAAGGCGGTATTTCCCATCCTCCCATGTTCAGCTCTAATGAGCTCAGATTATGCTTAGTGCAGACTGATTATGCTTGAAGACTGTTGCACCTGGCCTTAAAAAAAGGCAAAATAGGTCCAATGAAAATGAATTAAGGTAGATCTGGAAGTATTATCCTATAATTCTCTTAGACAGATCTGAAGTTAGGTTTTGGAGGAGGGTTAGAGGCCAAACTGCTGCTGTGCCTATCAGAATGAGTCACTAACTAGCAGAGTAATTGCATTGATTATTGCACACCCACAAATTACAACAGAAAATACTTTGCAGGGGGTGGAGGTTGTACTTTTCCTAAAGGTTTCTGTATAATTAATCTACTGTAAGTGCTGGTTCTTTAGAAGCATCTGAACTCTACTATAGAGCATGGTCCTTGTGTGCCAGTTGGCCACCCCTCCCTACAACGTCATTGCAGTGTTTCTTGGGCTATTGCTTTGGTGCTAATGAAGGTTTTGACAGTGCTGCTGTTGGGGAAATTCAAGTCATGCATTCTGCTTTTGTTTTTAAATTGTAACTGTTTGCCTGTCTTCATCATGGGCATTAGGAGTTTGAGCAGCTGCATTTTGTATACCTACAGCAAAACAGCTCCCTTGTTAGGCAGAACATTTCATAAAGGATTAAGGAGAGCTGACTGAGCCATAAGGGACACTTTTAACTCGTAAACAAGAGGCTGATTATCAAGAGGCTGTGCTTGTTTGTGGAAGAGGTAGCTGAGCAGGTTTCCTTCTCTCTTGGGTGCCTTACCTTGTACTTCACCAGTCATTAAATCCATTTAATTTTTTTTTTTTTTTTGTTGACACAGCTTGCATTTGCACTCAGTAGATGTTTGGGGATGAAGAGCAATTTTAATAGAAAATTAGTTGCTACACTTGGTACAAGCAAACCAGTAATAATTGGAGTCACTGGGGCAGATTCTCACTCACTGTCTCCTGTGGGTTTCTTGGAACATCAGTTTACAGCCACCTCAGTTAAATGCTGGGTTAGGATTCAAGCTTGAAGTCAGGCTCTCAAAATGGAGACTGTCTACAGTGAGTAGAGACTAGAGGCTTGCAAGAGAGTCAGGGATTGACAAAAGTAGTTTTTGCTTCATGATATTGAATTCCAGGTGTCTACTTGGCTCAAATATAAACTTTTTCAATTGCCATTTTTCTGTTACTTTACAAGGCCTGTGCTGCACAACCCAATAGAATACTGAAACACCGATCAGATTTGTGGCGTGTGCCAGGGTGGCAGCGCAGCCCCAGGAGCTGTGAAGTTTTCTGGAGCATGAGGGGGAGCTCAGCTGAGCTTCCCATCACCCACGATGCAGTCACTCTGATCATCCCCTGGGCACCACTCACAGCTCTGTGGGAGGAGATGAAAGTGCTGGATTAGAGTTCTTCCTCCCAGTCACCTCTGCCAAACCATGTTGCTGTCTGTCCTCTGCTGTACCAGCACAGCATCCTGCTGTTCGCTGTCATGCTCCGGGACTTGGGCTGCAGGCTGATGGATCCAGTTCTGTTTTGTCCTCAGATTTGGTACAGAAAAGGATGCTTCGAAGGATATTGTTTGAATTGCAGAGTCAAACATGCCACCTTTAGAAAGCCCTGCTGGTAGTTTGCCTCTACACCCTTCATTTGACTCCACTGGATGTCATCCTTATGATATTACAATTTTCCCCATCAGTTGTCACTCTTTTATTCCACAAAATGTTTCCATGGTTCCATAGATGGGAGACTGGGACTGCCTATATGTGTATATATATATAAATATACACATAAGCCCTGCGCTATGCATTGGGAGGTACAAGTACCTTGCTCAGTAGGGAGGCACATACCTGCCTTCCTGTGTGAATTAATTCTCTGGATCATCCTGCACAGCAGTTGTTGTTGGGAGTTGGGGAGGTGTTAGGTGGGGATTTTTAAGGCATTTTGTGATTTACTTTTTTGTTTGGTTAAGTACTTGAGAGAAGAAGTAGTAAGTGAAATTCAGAATAGAAGTGATGACTTCATTTCACACCCACAATGGCAGAACTATGAAAATGTGTAACGTTTGCCACTTCTTTAAGTGGTTGTCAGGTAATCAGACAGATTTAATCTGTGTTTTAGATGAGAAATTGTCTTACAGTCCTGTCAGTCCTGAAGCTTAGGAGAATAAGAGCATAAATTTTGGCTTGAGGGAGATTGATTTCACATTGATCTAAGCAGTTGTTTCCATGTTTACAGTATTTTAACAGAAGTAGAAAATATGGCTCTGGATGGAGCCTTCTACATTCCACTTTCTGGAGACTGAAGGTGACATCAGGATAGCTACTAAATGTATGCTCCATCCGGAAGAAAGGCAGAAAGAATCTTAGTAGAATAAAAATTGTATTCCTGACCTAATATGAACTTTTGTGGTTTGTAAATCCACAAAACTGTTTGTTAGATGAAAACTTCTTTTTTCCAAAATACATAAAGATCTGTTCATGAAGGTATGTAATTGTTTAATCATCAATAGTATTTATTCCAAATTTAGGTATCTGAAAAGTGAACTAAGTCCATTTCTTAGCTACTTGAATTATTTTTTGTAGGAGTTATAAGGGGGAGGAGGTTTCTAAGGTAACCTACCAATAAATAAGTTCATTTCCAAAATAAGGGAAATGGAATTTCTAGACCAGGCTGTAACTTCTAGTAAGACAAAGCTGAAAAACAGTGTCCTGAGGCTTGGCTGTATTACATTGCATTTGTTACCTGTATTGTTTTCTTGGAATGCTTTGTATGGAAATACATTGAATCAGGAAATTTTTCCCTGAATTAGGTGAGTAAAAATATTTTTACAAGACCTTTTAAAACACAGTAAAAATAGCCTATTGTTTAGATCAGTAGTATCAGCTCAGGGTGTTTTTAACCTGCTTTTGGCTCTTCATGATTTTTGGATGATGTATGATTATTTACAGCAAAATGTATCTGCTAGTAAGAAGGAGGTTCAGGAATGCAGGTCTGAGGTTTTGGATTGTCTCAGGAAGAGTGGAAAATTTCCAAATAGTTCCATATTAATAAATATTTGAGGTGTTGTGTGTCACATCTTCGTTTTGATGACATCCAAACATCACATCAAGGTTTTGTATGGTCTAGTGATTGCTATAAATTCTTAGATAAATGGTGTAAATTAATGTGTGCAATGTAAAAAGTACCTGCAATTCATGGCACCTCTAACTCATGAGATCTAAAGCATTATTATTTACTTCTTTAATACTCCAGTTTAAATACTAAATTAAAAATATATTGATTGCTTTATTTTATATGTATATTAATAGATGCCACTCTTTGCATGCCTCCATCCCTAAGAAAGAGTTTGATTGAAGCAACTATTCTGTTTGATCATGACGTAGGTGGTTTTCTGCTTTCAACCACACTACATTATTTCCTGGTTCTCTTCAGTATGCTAAATATTTTTGGTAGATTTTAGTGGCTTTGATCTGATAGAAGTGAGCAGCATGTGCTTGCAAACACAGTGCATCAGATTACCAGAGTGATTTACCATCTCCCTGTTTTATTCTGTCCCAGTCAAGGTTTCTCAAGGGACCTGGCTTGTGACTTCTAAGAACTGAAAAGCCACTTTCCAGGAGTCACACCTTTAAGTCTTAGTTTGACCAACTCAGAATGTAAGCTACTACAGTCACAACCTACTCTTAAAAACTTGATTTGTCTTTTCCTGACCTAATGTAACGTTTTATAATGTTTTAGTCTATCTCCCCTTACCAGCTGGAGCAAAGCTGAATTCTCTGTTCTTTGAATTATCCTGGCTCTTCCTCATGACAGGAATTGCCAGCTGTGGCTGCCACCCCAAGGACAGTGCAGCCCCAGGGGGATGCTGCAGGGCAGGCAGAGCCCAAAAGCCACACCAGGGCCTGCTTGCCATTGAGGTGGCCACAACGTGGCCATGGTGGGAGGAAGGAGGAAGGAGTAACAAGCATTGGGATCCATAGCAGTGAGTTGTAAGGATTGAGGGAAGGGGAGTGATTGTTGGAAGGCTGGTCAGGCAAAAGGGGCTTGGATTGCAGGGGTTGAAGCTGACATGGTAACTGCTGTGTGGATGTTGTCCTGGGATGGAGAGGGGGCTGGCACCCAGATCTGTTTGCCATATGCAGAATCCTCCTCTGTGCTTGCAATGGGGGGCCTTATGCAGGTGAGCAGAAAAAGTACTGAGGAACTTACAGCAGACAAGAGAAGGGTTAAAAACAAGTGTGAAAGTTGGATCATGGTACTTGGCACCTTGAAATGAAACAGGATTTTTCTGGAAGGCTTTAGTCACCTGGGAAGGAAGGATCGAGTAGCTAGCTGTGTGGGAGGCAATTTGCAATCAAGTGTACTCCTCTGCAGTAGATTGGTACATTTTAATGAGGGAAGTATATTTGCTCTGTTTTATATGATTTGCTTAGGACTAGAAGTCTGGAAGTCATTTTAAATAGACTGCTTTGAGACATAATGGTCAGGTGGAAATATTTGAAGCATATATGGAAACCCTGTATTTACAATGTGTTTGTAGGGTCTCAAGAAGCTGAGCTGAAATGATTGCCTCTTTTTCAGAAGAGATTTTTAAGAGTAAATAAAGCTCATACAGAGGATGTAAAGGCAGTAGTGAGGAACTACTATAGCTGTGCAACTTTATTTGTTTGTTTGCTTATTTACTTCATTAGTTATATTTTCAGCTGATCTCTCAATCCATGCCACCCCTCAGAAAAGGATACCTTTACACTCACCTTCTCCTCATCCCTTCCCCTTCCTGTAGGCTTTGTGGGGTTGAACAGAATGGTTTTTACCTGTTTATTCTCCTTAGAGATGGCTTTCGGGGTGGGTGGGAACTCCCACCCCCGGATGGGGAGGAGGGGAAGGCATCCACCTGTAGCAGCGAGTGCCTGTGGGAGGAAGGGCTGAGTTGGAAACTGCTCCCATCTGAGGGGATGGAGAGAGCTGGCTCCTTCTGCCTCAGGCCCTGACACTGAGCCACAGTTCACTCCATCCACTGAAGGCAGTGCTTTTCTTTGGCCAAAGGTGCCAGCAAGTGAGAGGCATTCAGTTGATGCCCCAAGTATCAATCAAATATAAGCTTCATATTTGAGGAATGTTCCATGGTATTTATCATTTTGGCTTTTCCAGTTCTTCCTTTTTCTTGTAGTCATTCTCTCTGTTATGTGTGTCCGCTTTCTACTTTAGTTTGATATCTTGTCCTTGTTTCAGCTTGGTTTTGCTTTTTTCCTGCTGTAGGAACAGAGAGTTTATAATAGTTTGTAGCATCACTTCAAAAGGTGGATCTACAGTGTTTTAAACAACAATTATATAAGTAATTAAAATAACAAAGACTAAATAAGCATGTCCTCCCCAAGTGAAGAAATAAATTCCAAGGGCGGTATAAGCATCTCTCTATATATATGTTTGGTTCTTCTCTTCATCCAAGACTTCCTGCAAAGGTTTCTCATAGGTTTCTGCTTTAATATCTTCTTTTCTCTAACATTTTCAAAACTTCTTAAAGAATGGAATTTTCTCTCTCTCTGCACAGTGCATAGTATAGCTGGGGAGAAAAAAAAGGCAAAAGGTTTTATGTCCTGAAAAGATGTGGGGAGAGACTGGCAAGCAGTTTCAGAAAAGTTTCAGAATTTAGATGTTTATGCAAAATTTTGACAGGATCATGAAGTGAATAGTGGTATTACACCCATTTTACACAGAGCCAAATTGAACTGTGGAAAAGCAATTTGTTAGGTTTCACAAATTTGTGACTAACCAAAGGACTCTGCTGATTTATTAGCAGGGTTGAGGTGTTAAGAAAACAACTTCTGTGTTTGAGTTGACATATTGCTTTAACAATTTTGTTCAAGGGAGGAAAGAGCCATATAATAAAGGAAATACTAATTCATCTAAACATCCTTCATTTGAATTTAGAACGATGTGACTGGAAAAACTCTGTTACAGTGTCATTTGCCAGTAATGATAAAACATAAAATGGACTCCCAGCTTTAAAACAAGCTGGATCCTTGAGTCTCTAGAGCTGGGGCTGGAGAAAAGAAGGAGCCAGCAGGCAGGGTTGGACCTACCTCTCTGCCCATGTGTGGCTGTGGCTTCACTGACACCAAGAACAGCTTTGGTTCCTCTTTCAAATAATTCTGAATTAAGCTTGCTGGCAGACATTTCTGGATTGGGTAGCCTGGGATAGCTGCTAGGAAAAGCACTTTGTGCTGCCAGGCAGCTCTTTGGAGGATGCAGTGTTGAGCAAAGACTCTGAAAGTCTTGCAATCAAATTATTATATTGCATGAGAAAACACCAAGTAGTGGAAAGTTGTGTTTTTCAGGAAAAGTTGTGCAATCTTTTTAAAGTTACAGGCTGGTTCTTTCTCTGGAAAGCTAATGTTTATAAGCTGAGCAGCTTTTTGCATCACTTTTATGTCTTTTCCATGACAGAAGCATAAATTCAGTTAAAAATGAAGTGAACATTCTTCTAGGTAACTTTCGTACTTACAGTAAATTTTATATATGGACTGGCATGAATTTTGAAGGCAGTCTTCATTATATATCATGTGCTGGAAACTCTCAGCAGCCATATTTTTTGTACATTTTATTGCAATTTTGCTAATAAATGCTTATAGCTTTTCTTCTGTAAGTGTGTAATCTATCATTTTGCAAAGCATAAAGCATGAAAGTTGGGGGAAAGAACAGTGCAGATTGGGGATTGAAAAAATTGAGAAATGTTCTCTGATTTATTGCATTTCCAATTTTCAGGAGTTCTTTGAACATGCAAAAAAGCTCTGGGATGATGAAGGTGTAAAGGCGTGCTTCGAGAGGTCAAACGAATATCAGCTGATCGACTGTGCACAGTAGTAAGTATTTCTTTTTATCAAATTTATAGCCAAGAATGTGATCGTCTATAACAAGTTAGAAAATATATCAGTGAGATTCAGGAGTTTTGCAATGTAGGAACTAACATTTCCATTCTCTGTATAGGTGGAGCATGTATAGCAAAATTAATTTATCATCCTAGTTTGCCATTATTATACAACTAAATATTATGTCTTAAATATTTCACATCTAATAAAGAAAAGTATAAAAGAAATCAAATAACTTTAAGTATCTTTATTCCACTCAAAATTGATTTACATAAAATCATTTCAGTTGAAACTATTAAGTTGGAAAAATGTTGAGTCAATCTAAGGAGAATCCTTTGTTTAAAATTCTGAGAACTAGACAGTGCTGAAATTGCTCTGTCTTTTCACATTCTGTAAAAATTTCTAAGACATTTACATAACCAAATGCATACCTGCATTACTAATACATTTTCTAGGTGGAAAAAATTATAAGCAGTATTTAATTAAAGACAGTGGTACATTTGGTATTCTGTCCTTTAAAGTGAAGTAGTACAGATGTATGTAACACATTCAAAATGTGTAAACAGATTCAGTCTGGTCAGAAATATTCTGAGAAGAGTAGCAGGTTGTGAAGGTGCAAATCATAAATACGTAGTACAGTGATGAAAACCTATTAATCAAAAAGTAGTCTGTTAACATTACAAGTGCTACAAACTCAGCTGTCCTTGATAGTAACACAGGTCTGAGTTAGATTTCCATGGAAAATACACATTTCATGGGAACCACTGTTGCCAGAACATACTCATGCAGTTCTATGGGATTTAGGGTTTCCAGAGAACACACTCCAGTGGGCTACAATTTATCTCATTGACAGGATGGTCAGCAGCAATGCCACAAGTCTGTGTTTGCACTCAGTGTTTTGTTTTTCCCTCCTCTCTGCTCTTGCTGCTGAGCCTGAAGCAGGGGAATAGGTCCATGTCACTAAAAGACTTGTCATGCTTCTGCCACAGTGGGGAATTTTGGAGTTTGTTTTCCCTCTTTCCAGACCATTTTTGGGAAAAAATGATTCATCAGCACATGGAAGTGAGGAAAAATTAGATATGTGTATGAAGGAACTCATTTGACCTCAGTGCATTTACCAAACCTTGGGCATTTGCTCACAATCCAGAGTAGCTGGAAATTAAAGCAGTGGTTGTACACAGAGAGACTTAGACAGCTGTCCTAGGTTGTAATCAGTGGCTTTCCTCTCTGCCCTCACTCACCATAGTACAGATCTGAGTTGTGCTTGCTGAAAAGTGCAGACTGACTGTTTATCATATCTATTCACACACTAAAACATCAGACCAAGAAAACAGTGCATATTTAAAATACATGAATATGAACCCTACTTCAAAGATCAATAAAGGTCTCACAATCCTACTTGCAAAATGGTGCTGAAAGGGCCACACAAAATCAGGAATACACCAAATTATAGTGTTAATGGTGGTGTGTTTTCCCTTTAAAAAATGATGCCTGTCTACAGGTTCTGACAGGAAGAATGTTGGGTCTCATGTTGTGTCCAAAACCAAAACACAAATGAGGGAAAAAAACTGGATCTAGAATTAAGTCCACTGTATTGGAACAGAGAACTATATCCTACCTTTTTCTGTAAAAGGTTAAAGCAAGTTTAAAACCTTTTTTTTCTACGTTTCTTCATAACTTTTAACTAGCTTGCTTTTCCTTTATCCAAGATTATTTGTTATAGTAGTGACTGCATTTGTATAATTCTTCACCTTCAAGACCAGTTATAAAGTATCATTTGATATTTAAATATTCCTTGAGTGTATCTGTGCTTTTCATGTCATGATCTACCTGAAAGTATAACAGCTGAGTGACTTATCCTTGTTTACACACCTTCAGTCTTAGAGCAGAAACTTGAAATTCAGGTACAGCTGTGTCAGTGACCTGATCAAACAGTCTTTTTCTCACAGATATTGATGATTTCAAACACTGAAGTATAATTGTGACAGAAGGATGCTGAAAATTCACCCAGCTTTTATCTGCTCCTACACTCAGAAGAACATTTCTGTGCTAGCAGTGGATGGACATTTGTCAGGGTGGTGGGGTCATCTCCTCCTCATAACTGAGAGCTTGTGAGCAGAGGTTGGAAATGCAGTTCTGGTACCTACACACCAGTCCTTTCATGCACTTAGGAAATACAGAGGGTGAGGGTGCTGTGTTCTGGCTCAGCAGGAGCGTATGGCATTTCTCTCAGAACCTGTCCATGGTCATTTTTCACTAGTGAAGGGCAAAAGGGAAGGAGTGTAGTGCTGATACACATGCTTACTGTGGGACTTTGAAACATCTGCAGTGTTTCCATTACTCTGCTTTAGGAGAAAACATCCCATGCCATCAGCTAAATCCTAATCTTCTGTTTAGTAGTGAAGGAAGAACATTATCAGTAGGTCACCACTTCTCAGCTTAAAAACACAAAGCCAAACCTAAAAAATCCCAGCATGAGTTATAAATATCATTGGACTACAAGTTGGGTGGCTGGCTTAAGAATACTGAAAAGCATTATTAGCAAATTATAATGTCAGTGACCAAACTTGCTGACTGTTAAATGAGTTGCAAATACAGTGTATTTTGGAATAGTTTAATTTGGCTACAGTACAGGGCTTCTGTATTTTTAAAACTTAACCTAATTTTCTTCATTGCTGTGGGAGAAGTATTTTGCTGGAATCAGAGGTAGTAGAAGGACACAGAGGCAAATGTTTTATTTATGTTATGCCTGAAAGTTAATTTTCCTTGATCCTCAATGCCCTTTCAAATTATCAGGATACTGTTCCTTCATGGCAATGAGAATGGGGGTCTGCTTTTCCCTCATTCTCACTCATTTAATCATTTTAATCATTTTAATATTCTTACATGAGTCTTTATGTATCTCACTTCTTCCATTGTTAAGGAATACGTTTAGTGCACACATCATGTTGATGCATCACGTGATATTTGTAGCAAATACAAATCTATGGCAAAGCCAGAGGTCAGCAAAGATCAGGATTGTTCTTTATCACCAGCTACAAAGACATTTATGTAATTCTTGGAGGGAGTATTATTGCATGGCCATCAACCATCTTCTTTCCTTAATGACCTTCATATATTTCTTCGAGATTAATATCATAAAATTGACAGGTTATTGTTTTCCTTGTCATCTGATTTAATATTTCTTACAAGGTAAATTTCAAGTTTAATCTCAAAAACTGATACTTACTTTGAAAAGTTGATTTTATTTAGTTGTGTCCCCATTTGACTTGGACACATTTCAGCAGATTTATTCTATTTATGATGATAAATCTCCCATCTAACTTTAACTTATTTGAACTCTATTCAAACTGTGTTTTTTGTCTGTTTTCACATAGTTTAAATTCAGCAAATTCTAGGTCTATGAGGGACTTTCAGATTGTGATCTAGAGAAGCTTTGGCATTGAACTGTCTAGTATATAAACAATAGGCAGAAATTAAAATTTTCCTGTGATTCTAGGACAGTTTTCTAAAAGGTAATTTCCCGTATGATGAATACAGCTCCATTTTTAATATTTCAGTTTCTTTATACTGGTTACCAAATACCCAAATTTTATTGTATCCATGGATGGGAACCACAAAGAAAAATTCAATAAATGCAGAACAAAACAAAACAAATAAAGGTTCAGGTATGATGGCCTCCAATTAAAAAATGAAAAGAAAAAAGCTAGTGAGTTGATTATGCCTTTAAAAACTTCGTAAATTTAAGTCAATTAATTTATGTGGCAACAAAGAGGTATAAAATTTCAATTCAGAACATCAGTCATCCTTGGGGGGAATATCAGGCACCCCCAGTCTGGTGATGTCCACCTGTTGTTTCCATAAAGTAAGCATTGAGCTAACTTAGTTTTGGCTACTCGGTTGTCAGGTGGCTTGCTAAAATTACTTTCAGTGATCAGAAAAAAGGTGTGGGGATACTTGCAGTGCTCAGACATTGCCAGGGAAAGGTGGTAGTGCTAGAGCACCAGAGTAGACCAGCAGAGCTAGGCACTTTGGGAAGGGGACAGAAAAGACAAAAGCAAAACATTCAGTTCTCTTTTTAGGTCACACAGAGCTCAAGTTCAAGCTGTTATTGTTAGAAATAAAAAAAACAACTCCTTTTAGGCTTATTAGAAAGTTTTAGAATAGAATTTTGTTTCACTGTGTTCACATGCAAATAGCAGCATGTGTGTTCATGAGTGGCCCTGGCTCAAAAGGGTTTCACTCAGCTCACTGAGATCCTTGGAATAGGAACTAGACCAAGACTTTAAGGGAACCCTACCCTCAACCAGTACTTGCCCCATTTTATCAGTCTTCTTTCCCTGACAAAATTTTCCTGACCACTTCTGATCTACTCAAGTGTGAAGGCCTAAATTGGTCTCTGTGTGAACATTGGGGCTAATAAAACTTCATTATACAAGTTCTCAGGAAAGCAAACACAAGGGATGTGAGCTTGGCCAAAGGAGATTGATTTTATATTTGAGCTGATACAGATGGAAAAGACACAGATTTTCTTTTTCTTTGCAGTCATTCTGTCCTGGGGGGAGTTTCAGCCAATTTCTGAGATGTCTATCCTATATTAGGTAGAGTAATAAAATAAAATTAAAAAAACCCCAACTCTTGGGTTGTTGAGTTCTGTTGTTCTGTTCTGTTGTTGTCCACAGATTCAACTCTCAATGTGAGAAAAAAGATAATTCTTTTCTCAACAGCGGCACTTCCTAAAACCAAGCATATTTTTGCCTTGCCTTGCACTCTTCTAGACATGAGGTTTAATTGCTGGCATGCACAGTCATCAGTGAGTTCCCTCCTATAGGCTGAGGTCAGAAAAGCTGCCTTGGCATTCTCTGCTTTTTTGTCTAGTGTGGCATAGCAGTCAGGTGTATTGGTATACTCTTTCTTTATAAGGGACAGTGAAGTAAATGTGGATAGATTTATGATTAATTAAGCTAAGCACTGTTATTATTGTTGCTGTTGTTATCTAGAGAACATTTTTTAAAGCAGTGATTCTTTTTACATTTGGTAAGTGCTTAGTAAATATAGGACTAATAATTCTTACTTATAGAACACAAGAAAAGTATTAGTATGAAATGTTTCATGTAATGAGATTTCAATAACTAAATTTTTCTGGTGATACAAGAAAACCATAATATTATTTTCTTCCATCTATTCTGGTTCATATATAAACAACTCATTGTGATGATAAAATTTCTTCATTTTTTCCTTTTAAAGTTTCTCATGCAGTATCACTTTCAAACCTTAAAAATTAATTGCTTAAGTTAGAAGCAAATTTTGTTTGGTTAATTCATGAACAAGTTTTCTCCACTTACCTGGTCTAAACTATAAGACTTAACCAGCCACTAAATTGTTGTTTAATAATAATTTTAAAAAAAGAGAGAGGTTATATTTATAGAGTAATCACTTTAGCCTCACTGATGAGTCTTCTAAACAGAGGTGGCTGCCAGATAGGACAGAAGTCATTCTCCAGTGTGTAATGCTTGCATTTTTCACTGTTTACTAACTAATAGACCACACTCTCAAGAGGCAGAATTGTGGTTTCTTAAAATATGCACTGGGAATTCTGTGAAATAACCATTTCATGTGTTGCTGTGATTTTTTTGTTGTTGTTGTTGTTCCCCTTTTTGCCTTCGCTTACAAAACAAAAATTATTAGATTAACCAATTTTGTCTTAATTTTGGTGATCAAAATGTAACCAAGATGTTATAATCCTAGTATTTAGAAGTACAAAGATATGGAATAAGAAGTAGCTGGAGAAACCTCCAAAGTGCATTTGCATTTTCAGTTTGGAGGATGAAGCAGTATGAAAATACCCTTCAGAAAGAGGCATGTACCCCCCTGTTTAAACCACTTTGGTTCACATATGCCTTCCATACCTAGAGAAGACAATAGCACTTTTCAAATATAAAAATAAGATAGAAGGTAGTTTATAAACACAGCACCTTCTCTGCCTTTTAAAATTGATGTGACAAATACTTTTTCTTATTAACTAATAGCCACTGGAGAACTGTTTAAGCTGCCCTCGATGGGCTGCTCAAACATAAATTTAAACCATACATTTTCCCACATGCTTCACTGTGTATGACTGGTTCTGTTTCCTGCGGTTTTAGAACAAGCAAAAAGGTTGAAAGTCAAAGGCAGAAAAACAGAAAATATTCCCTAACCTCAATTTAAAGGAGTAATAAAATCTAAAGACCAGGCAGAGTCATGACAGATGCATGAAAGTACACTTTGACTCTTTTTGATCTTTTATTAGACAATGTTTTCTTCAAAAAAATACAGCAAAGCTGGCTTTATTCTGTCAAGGAAAGAGTTCTTTCCTCCCCTAGTCATCAAATTTTTCACTTTTTCCTGAACAACTGATGAATGTTTTTCCTAGTTTTTTTTTCCTGACTGCACACACAGGGCAATAATAGGTGCAGGACATGTTAGTGTAACATGGCAACTCAGCCTCGTTTGGAAGTGTAATCCATTCAGCAAATTGGAGAATTGCAAGCAGGTCCATCAGCTGAGCTTGTCTGCATTTAGTTTTCTCTATTAGTATCCTGTATTTAATTTGGAGATATATTTTTCCAATATCCTTTCTACAGAGTTAAACTACAGGCTTTTGCAATACAACAAATTTGACTTAGACAGATTTCAGCAGATTTTCAAGCCCGATCAAAAGACTGCTGAAGCACCAAGATACGCAGTGTTACCCTCAGCATATCCACTCTTAAAGCATCAATATCTTTTATTACAAAGAGCCTTCTGTTGCATTTATTATTAAAAGAGAAAAGACTGTGTTTATTTTGCATCCCAGCAGTGAGGACAGATGTGAATAGGTGCTGGTACAGGGCTGAATCAGTGAGCTGGCACAGTGGGCCAGTGTGACTGGCAAAAATGACCAGACTCTGGGATACTGAGCAGCAAGAAGGGAAGGCTTCTCTGTAAGACTGGACTGCACTGAGGGACGTTTTGTTTGAATTTTGCACATTAAAATCATAGAAGTAGTTATTAAAACATAGGAAAGGAAAATAGCAGAGTTAATCAGCATACTTTGAAATTGCCTTGAACGTTTATATCTTATCTAGAGTACAGATAACTGCCAATGAAGAGAATCTTAAAAATATGTGTATTCCTATTGGCAAATTAAAGAAAGAGTAGAGTAAACACGCTGATGCAGCTTAACTCCAGAAATCCTGATTATGAATCATTGTTCAGGGTCAGCATCTCAAAATGTCTCCAAATGAAGTAAAACTGCTGATGATGGTTATCT
The DNA here is from genome assembly GCF_047830755.1 of Zonotrichia albicollis. Taxonomy (NCBI): domain Eukaryota; kingdom Metazoa; phylum Chordata; class Aves; order Passeriformes; family Passerellidae; genus Zonotrichia; species Zonotrichia albicollis. The sequence goes on along the minus strand of NC_133819.1, from coordinate 102,229,604 downwards.
AGAATCTGCATGCAGGATTTATGAGTGGATTTCAGAAGGAAGTTGTGGGTCATTCTGCCAATTGTGGTGTTATTTATGTGCTGTTCTTGCTTTAGAACTCTTCCAGTGTATGCGTGGGAGAAAGAGTAAACTATGACCAAAGCCAGCTTCATTATATTGCAGGGAACATTGAGAGTCATTTATATTTATTCCATTTCTAAGAATTTAATTCAATCTGTTCATTTACAATTCATTACTGAGTGTGTGCATGTTCTCAGTGGCAGAGATTAGTTGGTTAAAGAACACATCACCTTATTAATCATTATGTAACACAAATGTATTTTAAGTTCTGTCTATGGGAATTTTTTTTTACTATGCTCTATAGAAAAAGTGTGTTCTAAATTCTCTTACTTTAAACCTAACCTACAGTGAAATGCATGTTTACATAATGAATTTAATATAACAATTGTATAATAACTGTGAGTTAAATGCTTAAAAAAGAAGAACATTGAAAATTTAATGGCAGATTATATGGGATACTGTCAAATTATTTATATTTTAAGTTTTCTTAAATGCCACATGCATTTTTTCACTTAGGGATGGTCAGTTTTTCTTTTTTTCAAGTAGTCAGTTTCACATGACGGGATAAAGAAAGGCCAAGAGTCATATTTCTTCCTTAAGAAACCACTCGCTGGCCAGACTGCATACACAGCCTGCTCTGCACTAATAGATGTACACAGCCTTGTTTATGTTAGGATCTACGAGAAGCCAGGGTTTGGGTGGCTGTGTTTTTCTAAATTAACGCTGCACTGACAGATTTGGAAAAAGAAAGATGGTGGAATGCAGAAGTTAAGAAATAAGAAAATTAAATACAGTTGATACTGTGTTGAAAAAATCTAAAGACTAAGCATCTATGCTTGAAAAATAAATTTTACACCTCAGACTAAACCAAAATAGAGTCATGGTATTTATCAGTTTGGTTGTAATCCCAGTTTTAAGACAAATCAGACTGGGAAACTAAGCAATGCAAGGGTATCTCTCTACTTCTTATAATTAAGTTAAAGCTAATTTTGTTCACTTTAGTACAAGACAACAGTGGTGCTGCCAGAATTTTTTAAAGGTTTATTTTACTTTAGAGAAATTGTTTCAGTTGTGTCTTTTGTAAAAGTATTCTTTCTGATTCAATTAGAATTGTTTGTTACATTGTGAGATTCAACCTAAAGTTTAATTTGTGCCTAAATTAAGCAGTGGAAAAGAAAATACGTGTAAGACGTATCAGTAGTCATCCTGTTTAATGGACATACCAAATAATAAAATTTCTGAAAGATCATTACTTCTAGAATTGGTTCATAAATTAGTTGTTCCTCCTCTTACTACTTCCCTGATAATTCCATTAATTGTAATCAAAAAAGAGAGGTGAGTTTTAGCAGTTTTCACATATAAATGCTAATGCATGGAAAGGTGAATCTTGAAATCAGCTGTATGGATTTTCTGAGAACAACCTTTCAGTTTTGGTTTTCTTTCATGAATGTGGCAGGGAGGCTGGGTGGTTTTGTTTTGTTTTTCAGATATTTGTTTGTGTAAATAATTTGGACTGAATATCAAAATAACCCTTAACTACATTTCCTGACCAAAATCTCTTGCTACTCTTTATTATCTCTTTTTTCCCTGCTTTTGCCCCTATGCTGCTTTTTGTCTTTCTTTAAGAGGGGTTCACTACCTTTCATTTGGTTTAGAAGAATGAGTTTGGGAAGATCTGCATTCTGATTGTTAGCATCCTGAAATCCTACTGGTGCAGAATTTGGATAGTTATTCTTTATGAAGTTTCCTTCCCAACTACATTGTGGAGAAGTTTAATTGTCAGTATGGGTGGAATTTCTTGGCCTCAACTTATTTATTGGCCCAACTATGTCAAACATGTAATTGCCAACACTACTGTAGCAATTATTTTAAAACAGTTTATTAAAGAGTAGTAGAATGCTCTAGAGCAGTGTTACCACCAGAGTTTATTCTGCTCAGGGAATGTAGAAGTAAGCTTTAAGTGTAAAAGAACTTGTTGATCCAGTATGACTTGTATATTCCTTTAGTTGGTTGTCCTATTTCCTTACATTGTCAGGATCTTAGAAATCTTTTTTCCCAGCAAGTTTGCCATAAACTTGCTTTTCACCACAAACATCGTGGGTTTGAAAAGCTTTTCTCTAAAGAAGTGTGTGCCAGGAAGCATTTTTCTACATTCTACAGAACTGATAGTAGTAAACTATATTTCATTACATCAACATTGTCACAATTCTTCAAAAAAAGGAGGTCAAATGTAGTCACTAGTTTCCCCAGGTTTCATTTTCTTTTAACAACATGGAAGTCTTTGTTTTTGGGGGTTTAGTGGTTTTGTTTGGTTTTGTTTTGCATCACAGCAGAACTCGTGTTCTGCGCTGGTTAGTCACCCCTTTCCTCTGAGGTTTGTTGGCAGCTCCTGTCAGCAGGGGCTGAGGTCGAGGTGGGAGGTTCTCCAGAGGAGATTGTGGTGCAGAGAGCACAGCTAACACAGGCAAAATTTAGGGGTTTTGACCTGATAGTAACCAGCAAATTATGTTATGTAAAAATAACAAGAGTGAGACCTCTATTAAAGCTTATTCATAGAAATTTGTTAATTTATTTATAAATATACCATTGTATACCTGTGTCAGGGAGATCATCATAATATACAGTATGTTGAAAGAATGATTAAATTATTATTAAAAATTATTTAGGCATGCTTTTACTAAGTTGTAAACAAGTTATACCTTTTTAGAGGATGAAAAGAAGATGAAAAGAGAAGATTGTATGTGGGCGAGAATAATAAATATGGGTTCACAAATAAAGCAAAAGGAATAAAGCACCAAGTATTTTTGGCAGGAATTCAGTCTGTTATGTCTCTTTAATGAGGCAAATGTTAAATGTATGGGATTGCACAATGTTGAGGGGGCTTAGCCTGTGTCCTGATGGAAGTGAGCAGAATGGATATGAGGAGGGAAAAAGAACAAAGCATCACAAAAGATCCTGGAAACAACCAAGGAGACATTGCTAGTGAGATCTTTTATTTCCACACCGTATGAAGAGCACAGTGCAGGTGAATGTTCAGAAACCTGAGTAAATGCACAGTTGGATTCTGAGCAATCAGGGTAGCCTGGCTAAAAGGCAGTTACAGTAAACATGAGATGTGGATATGGCATGGATACTGTGAGGTTATCAGAAATACACAGAAGACCACAAAAACTGAAATATAGGAAAAAATCCTTAAAAGAGGAAAGAAATAACAAAAAGTAAATAGTTATGTATTCCATTAATTTCTTTAGAAAGGAAATAATTGAAGGACAGGTCCAAAGCATTTAATTTTAAACCTTTCAGCCTGTGGGATGAGCTTAAGACAAATGTCTTTATTCACAAGCAAGACAGGTTTCTTCATCTCAGCCTCATTGTTCCAGAAGATGGGTGTTATCTGCAATAGTAGGCTAGGAGCACAAGTACACTTTTTTCCAGAGGAGAAATAGGAAAGGCTTTCCAAGCAAAAAGTCTCAGTTTCATTCTGCCTCTAATAGGATTGATTCTAGTTTTATAAATTGCTATGTGGACCTCAGAGCACTGAGACAGGTGCTTGTCTTTTAAGCAGTGTGGTGCTGTCCTCTTTGCCCTAGTGAAATGAAGATCACTGGTTTTTAAGCACAATACTCAGTAATTCCCTGTACCTCTATAGAAATCAGTGAAAACCTGTGGAAAAGATCATGGCTTCTTCATGGGAACTTACTGGCTTTCTCCAGCCCCTGAAAGGTTCAGGATCACTGATGTTTTATCAATTTTCTCTCTTAAAATGGAGTCAGAGGCATATCTCACTATCACACTCTTTTGGAGAGATTTCAGCATAAAAGCTGCTTATTTTCTGGAGATTTTTCACCTTACACATATGTAACAGTTATTTTAACACTGGCTGAAAGTCTTCTGAGCAGAATCCAGCATGTTTGGATTTTTACTTGCATTGCCTTTTTTCTTCTGTTTCAGTGCACAGACCTATTGCTTAATTGTGGTCTTGATTTAAATCTGGTGGCTGACATATTTCCCTTTTTTCTCTCCACTTACTAATAACTTCAGATCCGTTTCTTTGCTTTACCCAGTTTTGTTTGTTCATTGTTTTATTCTTGAGAAATTGATCATTTTCTATGATTTGGGCCTCTGGGCAATTGAGATAGAAGGTAATGTGTCATTTTTGTCAGTCATGATGAGATGTCTTGCATATCTACCTGGGTGTGTAAGGTTGGCTTATCTAACTGCTATTCCCAATCCTTCTTTGACCTTTTCTTAATAATTTAATTCTTTTCTATTTTATGTATCAATGTAATCAGACAAAGCATACCAGCAGGAAAAAAAAAAGGAGGGGGGCGGGGAATGGGCACTGCTTTCAGAACAGATGTTTTCATCTTATTAGTAAATTCCTTCTTCCTTCATGATTCTCAAGTGAAAAGAATCCATCAGAAGCTCCTATTGGAGTATGCTGGAAATTCCCAACTGTTGTGTATAAATAATAAAACTATTAACAAATCAAAGATTAGGCTTTATGTGCATTTCTGCTTTTAAGTAGTTTAAAAGTAGGCAGGTAACTTACTTCTCAGATGATGACAGAAATAAAGTAACAAGTAGACCCTTGGCTTCAAGATACAAACTTCCTAGAAACATAATCTTTAAAATATTTATTTTTTTGAAGACCTCTTTGTCTGTAAGAAGCTACCTTTTCAATGAAGGAGCATTCCTTCTCCAGTTATATGGCCTCAACAGAAATTTTTAAAGCCTGAACTGCCCAGTTGGATGAAGCGCTTGTGTTCATTTCTGGGGAATGTTAGGACTCCACTTATTTCTCCCTTGCTAAAAGATAAATAATCAAATCCTAATAGTTTCTCAAAATGTAAATAGAAGAGGGCATTGAAATTAGTCTTCTCTTTGTTGTGAACTGGAGACCACTAAGGAGTGCGAAGGAAAGGAAATATATGGAATTACATTGAGTTTCAACATACTTAAAACAGGAAAAGCAATAAAAATGCTTCCCACCAACAGTGGAAGGTGTTGAGTGACATGGGCTGTGCCAGGAGACAGCACAGCATGGCTGTGCACATGAGGGGCTTCCCTTTCTTTGCAGCTGTTTCATTGTCTTTTTATTCCATAATGGGGTCCCAGTTTGGGTTTTGCATTTCTTCCCAGGAGCTGCTCACATGTTTAAACTCAAGACCTTTTTCAACATTTATCTCCTTGGAGTTAAATGTAATGCAGGTATCAATTCAGATCTGTGACTCACTCATCTGCATGCCTTGCTTGGTGCTCTGAGCTAGAAGTGACTTGCCAGATGCAGTTTTCTGCAGCAAGGTTCTTTCTGTATATACAATTGTGTGAGCAATAGTGCATGTGTTACACGGGTGCAGATAATACAGAGTATTTCTCCCCAGGGTGATGACTTCCAGATCTTCTACCAACTTGAGAAAGTAAGGGAACTCTGGAAACAAGGTGCTTTCCTTCCCTTTCTTCCCTCTGCACCAAATGGGGCTCTGCCTCTTAGCTCCTTGTCTTGCAGTGCCCTGTATCACTTCCCCTGTACCATTCCCTCCCAGAGGCACACTTTAGTCTCCAGCTTATAAATATTCCATGGGTTATTTGGGGGGAATGCCTTTCAGAAGAGCATGCTGAGATGGGATATAGAGCCAAATCTGCAGCTATACTGCCCTGTACTGCACTGACACACTGTAGTCAGATCATGCCGGAGATATTCTGCAGACTCAGAAACAAAGAATGGTGGTCCAGTATTGTGTGTATTCCTAGAGTAGCACAAACAGCAGTGTTTCACCATTTAAGAAAAAAACAGTCCTTTCATGTCACTGCATGACTTTCTGTTCTTATGCAAGATGGAATTAGGAGTAAATTCGCTTTGGTTTCTTGGAATGATTGTGCCCATGTTGCATTGTGTTCTGTTCACAAAGCTCAAGGTTGATTTTTGTTCTGCCCATGTTAAGTTCTTTGATTATGGTAAGATAAAATGTTATGGAAACTGTTTTTTCACTGATCTCATTTGTTGGTTTTACAGCAGACTTATTCCTAAGCCCAGTTAGTGAAAGTATATAGGTCTTTTGGCTCTTCCATTTGTAATATTCTGTTCCATTTAAAGAATGAGACTAAATTGAAAGCATTCATCCTCTTTTGTTAATTTGGATTTTTCTTTATCCCCTGCTCACTGTCCTTTGCAAATTATGGCATGTTGATTTCTATTTTTCTTTTTGGTAGTTTGAGATACAGTTAGATGCCTTTCTAAGGATGAGTCTGAAACTCTGTGTGTGATACAATGCACAGTGATGTGAATGGCCTGCTGTCAGCACTGGTTGAAGGAGCTGTGACAAATCAGCAGTGGAGATGAAGGGGGAGGAATCAGTTTACAGCTAAGAAAACCACAATGGCAGTTGTATTGGGCAGTCAGTGTTCTCTTGGTGCGTTTTTTATTGCCCAAATGTCAGTGTTTCTCAATGGCTTGCTCACAGGAAAAGGAGTCAAGGGAATTCTCAATGTCCAAATCACAGAACATGTGCTATTGTTTGAATTCTCCTCAATTTGTGAGCTGCTCACAGCAGGCTGTAATCATGTATCATGCTGATTTGTGGTATCTGTTATGCATTACTTCAGTTTCTTATGACTTTTGTCTTCCTTATTTACACAGGAGAAGCAAAAGGGCAAACTAGATCAGGAAGGAGAGCTTTGAAATGTAGCTTTAATCAACAGTGCATTACCTGGTTTGACCTTGGGTATTTTATACATGTCTTTCAGTTCAGCTATCTGTGAAAATAAAAAGGGTAGTGCCTTTCTTAAGACCTTGTAAAAGCTGTTACTCTGTTTGATATTAAAGGTTACTGTGGAGGAGTCATAGGCTTTTTCAGTACAGTGCAGTCACAGATATCAGTTTGTCTTTCTGATTGCAGTGAAGTAATTGCTGGTGCCACTCTTTCCCGAGGACATCATTATTCTGTCTAGAAAATATCAGGAGAGCTTCAATACTTCCTGGTGTTTGGTGTGGTACAGATACAGATCTGGTCCTTCTCAATTCTCACTGTACAGCACATCAAATGAACTCTGCTCCATTTCACTACAGCTTTACATGAGAGCAAACTAAAAGTTTGTAAAAGCTGGGATGTGAATCCTAATAGTCAGATTTTGTAAAAGTAAAATAAATGCAGCCAATATTTTTTCATTCCACTTTATAAATTAAATATTTTGAAATTTTGTTTAATATTGCAGATGTTTTCAAGTTTTTAGGAAAATATTTACCTTAGAATTAAGGACAGAAGTAAAGCAGCATAACCATCTTATGTAATCTGTGATGCAGAGATTGTTGCAAATTCCTCTAAACAGCAGAGGAAAATTTAGAAAGTGATTGAGGAACATTTTTCCCTAACCAGTTCAATTCTCTAACCAGCTCAGTTCTCTGTCCACTGTGACAAAATACACCATGTTGGAAAGGAATTAGCTCACAGTTTTGTCTTTCATGTGCATAAGGACCAGTGTGTAAAATGTGACCAATTCAAACGTCATTAAGAACTATTTTCCCTATTTATAATAACAGTAAAACTGTGTTCAGTAGTCAGTGCGTTTTTACTGTGTGCCAAACGTAGACAAAGCCTGAGTTGTTCATTGTGAAATGCAGACACCAAAGAGCTTTTAAATGTGGGAAGTCTATGACCAACATTAATGCTTGTAGAACTGTCGGGAACAATGTAGATATTTATGTAGATATTTTCCAGTAATGGCTTTGAGGGTTATTTGCTTTAGACTCTGTAAAACAAACATAATACACCCATCCAAATGTCAGATGCTTCTCTTAATAGAAAGAGTATTTTCCATGGAGGATGCTAGTGAGGAGCCAAGCTAGCTTATAAGAAAGCACCCACATGAGTTTAACTCGCCAAAAAACATTATCTTCAGAAGGTTGCCTGGTAGTTAGTTCAGAAGCATTTCAGAAGCATCAGTGAAGGCAGTGGACCAGTGTATCCATCGTATCAGTTAGAAGAGTTCATGCAGGAGCTGTTTGGATTTCCAGTGATCCAACAGCTCAGGGAGAAAGTGATCATTCAGGGTTCTGAATTGTTAGATGCAACAATCTCTCTCTAAAATGGGTAACTCAGTGTAATCTGTGGTTATTGCATTTAGAATAGATGCAGGAAGGCATCTCTTTTTTTAGTAAATACAGTGCAGGTAGGCAGTGTCCTTCTGTAGGATTGACTGCTAAGATTATATATGCTATTTAGTTTCCTGCTGATTAAACTATATTACAGTTTCATCTGCCACCTGGCCATTTTAGGCATGCAAAGCAATAGACCTGGGTGGACTTGCAGAAAGGCACCTGGGTGCCTTACAGAAAAGCTTGGCCTTCTCTGAGGTGTTATCAGAAGAGGAGCGTGAGAAGAGTCACACCCTTAATCAACATGGCTGCATCAATACAGAGCTCTTCCTGAGAGACTTTTCCAGAAAGGCTTTGGAGAAACATATTCAGTAATCTCCTCCAACCACAGGCCATGGTGGGGATGACTTTCTTCATTCTTAGCAGGGGAGCAGCTCCACTGCAATCCCTCTTCATGCAGTCAGTGCAGCCACTCTGCTGTTTGCCCTGTCTACTGCAGGCAGTGCAGCAAAATATTGCAGTTAGAGAAGAAGAATTGCAAAATGTAAAGGGCTTTTCAGAATAATTGAGAAGCCTATCATTAAAGCTCAAATAATTTTCTTTATTTTGTAGTTCTGAAATAACCTTTTCTAAACTGGCTTAGTCTTCTTTACTTTTATTTTGTTAGGTCTGTTGGTTGATCTGACCTTTAAAAAATCTCTTTTGAGTGGCTGTGATTTTTATAGGGGAACCCATTCTGGGATAAGAACAAAAACAGTGTAGGCATTCACTTTCATGTGTAATACTTCATTGTCTTAAAATAAGTATTTTCTTCTAGTTGCTGTGGTTGGTAGTTGAAAGCTGTTAGAAAAAGATCTACAGATTTGTGATGTGATAGAACTGGAAGGAAAGCAATTAACAATGGTAACAACTCTTAACGTAAACTTGTTTTCCAGTGGTGAGGCTTATGCTGTTTTCTTTGTCATGCAGTGAGTAGTCCCAGCATAAATCATGTTTGTATTTAAGGTTCACATTTAAGCAGTTTCCAGAGTTGTCACTGGATTTTCAACCAAACTCGCTATTTTTAATAAGGATTTCCCAACCGATACTAGGAGGTTCTGCCTGTGCAGAACTTTGCACGTGTTGTAGCTGGTCCTCCTAAGAGGATATATTAAATTCAAATAATTTTGAGAATGATTTCTGGGGTCATAGCAGGTATAGCATAAATGGTAACATATTTGAATGACACACTAGTTCTTTATGGGAAGCGCTGATTGCACGTTGCAGAGTTGAACCAGCCAGCATTTGTAATTCACAAATATTCCCTGTCTTATTTTTAATCTCACAGCATGATACACTACCACTGTGCGTGCTGTACTGACTTGCTTTCATTTTACTGCTTACAATGTGTGAACTTGGAAGGGGACAGAAGGGAAGTCCTTGGGCCTGCCTCGTGCATCTGCTGCAGCAGCCAGTTTCTTAACCATGTCATAGCTGCTGCCAGACTTTCTGGTTCTGATGAATGGTCCTTGTTCCTCTGGAACTGGACCCTGACAATCTCAAAGTTGGAGTAAAAATGTACATTCTCTCAGTTGAGAAAACTTCAAATAATTTCAAAAGGTCCTTGCACATCCTGGTGCAGGTGATTAAATGAGCCATGTCAATCCTTCAGAATTGCATGCATAGATAAGTTTTGTCTCTGCTTCTTCCCATGCTTGAGCCTGAGATAAACCAAGGCATAAAATTGGTCAATAAAGCCTTTTTCTGCCCCCAAAGGATAGAGATCATTAAACATGTCTCTGTTTCCCTTTTCTTCATCAACCCCAACTCTGCAGCAGATGACCAGATGGCCACAGGGCATGTTTTGTAGCTACAAGATAAATCTCATGGCGAGCAATTTCCTTCCATCAGTTACATCAGACACATGCATAAAAATTTAGATTTATTTCCCAATTAAAAAAAAAAAAATCCCTGAAAACTCTGTTCATGAAAAACACTGCTTTCTGTGCCAGATGGGAGAATGTGCTTCTCTTTTTGTAGTGCAGGGCAGCCAAAAATGGTTTGTGGTTCTAAAAAAGTTGTAGTGTTTGAGAAAGTACAAATCCAGTCGTATTGAATATAGAAGATCAGGATCATCTTTTTCTTCTGGATTCATAAGAAATATGTAGCATTTGGACAAAGCCTCCTGTCTGACCTGAGATGGTGATGGGTGAGAAGTAACAGGCACCTCTCCAAGGAGTTACAAAAAATACTGGCTTGTGCTGATAAACCACTTAAAAATAAAACCAGGCAAGACAATGAATAGGATTAGAGAAGTGTGGAAGTTTGTAGAACTGGTGGCAGTGGTTGACCGCTTATATCCACCAGCAGACCTTGTTCACAGGGGAAGTTGGAAGAAAGTTGGCTATTACTACAACTTTGTTTGCTCTAAAGGAAGAGGGCCCAACAGAAGGGAGCTTCAGATAGCAGTAGTGGGAATTTTGATGTATATTTTTAGTACAGCTAAGATAACATTTCTAGAAGTGTAGCTAATGTTTAAACTCTGATTTGGGGTTCTTGGTTTGTTTCATTTTGTTCAGGGATTTTTATCAGCACTTTCCATGCATTCTTTCTTTCCTTTCCATGGCTTTTCTAGTTGCTGTTCTGGAGCAGTGCGCTTTTTTTTAAAGGCACTTGTAAAGTTTTTTAAAAATAGTTTTTAATTGACTAGAAACATACAGAGTTCAATCGCTGCTTATCAGTGTGAAGCTGGCTCACTTTTCTTTTCATGGCCTCATGCTTTTGTTTCCATTCATCAGTAAGACAAGACCTGCAACTGGCATTGCTAGAAATGTTTCTTACCAGACCATGGAAGGTGTACATTAGAGATTGTGTTGGGGGTTTTTCCTGGGATCTTCCATAACACTGCCCGTGTATTTTGTGCAGTGAGACATTTAGATAATGCATCTTTCAGCCTAATTGCCTGGAATTAAGTTCACAAAGCCAAGAAGTACCATTTAGTTTCTAGCACATTTTTGAAGGTCATGTACATGTTTTACATGTTCACATCATGTAAAAGATGTGAACTGTCCTGTGTTGCTGTGGGTAGGCCAGAAAATGGTTTGAAAATGCTTCCTGTGTTCCCAACCATTTTACTCCTTAGGACTAGGGGAGGGAAAAGGAAATAAAAAGTGTAATCTGGCTATATTTAAAATCTTGGCATGTTTATCCTGCACACGGTGTTAAAAACTACATTGTCCTAAAAGAACCGAGAATGCCTTTAGAGTTTGATATTTATGGCCATATTCTTGCCCTTTATCACAGTCACAGCGTATGAGCTGGGAATCTAAGTGAGTAGTCAGCTGAATATACACATGGCTAGGTTATCTCATTTCTAGCTGCCTGCTTTGTTTATCAAGCACTTATGTAACATTCAGAATTATATTAAGGCAGGGCCGAGCTTTGTATTCCCATGCTGTTATCCTGCTGCTGATAGGGGAGATGAGCAGAGCAGGGTGTGAGGTGGTTAAAGGGATGGCTGCCCCTGCTCTCTCTCCTCTCCTAAGCTTAAGACCTCACATCTACACCCCAGCTCTCATTTGCTTTCTAGCAATTGCACTGCTAGGCTGTTGGACTCATGCTTCTCACTTCCATCACTTCCATCAGCAGCATAGAGGCACAGAGCTGAGGCTGCAAAGGCAACAAGTGCCAGACTGTAAACATTGATTTGAATGCTATCAGACTGATTTGGGGTTGGAGATAGACCAGGGATTTTCAATACTTGTTCATAATTAAGAATGTAAACAGAATAACAGAATTTCATGTTTATATGCCCCAGGTTAAAAAAAAAAAAAAAAAAAAAAAAAAAAAAAAAGAGGCTTTTAAAGCTCTGGTTTGAGCTCCTTGAAAATAAAAGAATTCAGTGGTTAGGGTGGAAAGGAAAATGACACTCCTGCAAGCATTAAATCATATCATTTCTTCTTTTTCTTCCTCTCCCTCTGCATCACACACACTTGCACGTAAAAACTCCTCTGCAGAGCGCTGTTTTTCATTCTTCTCATAGACTATACCCTTCTTCTGAACACATATGCATGTAACAGGTTTTGGTTGTCCTTTCCTCCCCCCACCAGGGCAGGATGTTAAAAAAAGAGTTTGACTAAAAAAGTTATTGAAGTTAATAATTGCCTGTTCAATTGAAGACCTTTCTAATGGTAACAGTATTACCAGTATTTTTTGCATAAGTAGGTTGATACAGACTCACTGTGACCATTACTTAGTCATGTAACTCACAAGCAGCTAACTGTAGCCAGCCTAAACTGGTTTCAGGATTCTGTTGGAATTTTTTGGTCAATAACTCATAACCTCTCTTGAGACTTATGAAAATTCCTTTTTAACTGTGGTAGTTGCTCAGTAATGTCCCTACTTGGATAACAGTTTAGACACCAATCCTTAAATTGATAGTTTGCATAAAGACTGCTAAATTTATGCAGGGAGCCTTACTAGACAAAGCCAGATAGTTTACTTGCTGGTTTTTACAAGAGAAAGCCTTGAAATCCCTGCTTTAGCTGCTCATAGCCATCTGAATTTTCCTTAACTTAAGGTTTGTATCTAAAATAAAATCTGAATCCAAATTTCCTTACAGCCTTCCTTACTCACTCTAAAAACTCTTGAAACAGGCCTTGCTTTTCAATTTTGGAATTTTTATTCATTACTTCAGTGCTTCAAATTTAAACCATTAAAAAGCAGTGCATTAATACAGATACCAGACTTCTTCCATCCCTGTTTCTAATTTGGTTTTCCCTTGAAACTAACTCCAGTTCAGCTGATGACACTCCTAGATGTGGTACTATGAATGAACATCTGAAAATTTTTGCTTTACAACATTAAAACCCATTCTTTTGTAGAAAGAGATGTAACCACTTGCTTGAACTTACTTTGATTTTGAGTTTAACATGAACTTGGATTTTTTTCAGAGAAAGCTCTATGTCAGATTTATGTTGATGCAAAATGTTTCACGCAGACTTGAGTTCTGTGGCAAAGTTTGTAAAATCGGCATTTCTTTCAGGGCATATTTACATGATGACTTTCATGGCACAGGGAAGTAGTTTGTATAGAACATGTGAAAGCTGTTTGACCAAACAGGAGGTTTGTAATCTTATTAAAAATTTCTGTTCTAAATTCTAGGCATTTTTACATTGCATAATCCAACTGTCTGACATTTTCAGTTAAACTATCATTAAAGCACCTTAAAAACAAATTGAGCATATTAAGCATTTTCATCTTTCCCCTTACCCACCATTAACTGCGGGGTAAAATTTAAAATTTTCAGTGATGCATTTCAGGAGGCCGAGTGAGATGAACAGCACAGGCTGTAGAGTCGTACGTCGCTCACCCACTAACAGGGGCCTTTTTTTCTGTGAGTTTCCATAAATTAGATGTGGAGCCAAAGCAAGCAGAAGCTATTTTTAGTGCAGCAGCAGCAGCAGCACTGCAGAACAGAAGCTGGCGGAGCTTCACGTGTGTCAGGCTGAATCAAAGGGAGTATCCCAGCAATGCAGTGTAAACAAAACAAGGGCGCTGTCAAAAAACAAGCTTCAGGTACTGAAAGAACCCAAATCAAAGCCTCACACGAGAGGCAAATGCACCATTTCTGTTTCTTAGGAGATTTTCCTATTTTGCAAACATGGGAGCCTAATAAGAATTCCATGTTTCCTGGTGTCCCATTGTCTCACTCAATGCAGTCTTTACCATTAGGCATTTTATTTAGAAATTTTCTCTTTTATGTAGTAATTTTCTATCTTTTGTCAAGAGTGTAGTCGTTGTCTGAAGACACGTGAGTGTAGCAGAAGCACATGCAGCTGTCTGTAGAGCCATGGCCCAGGGGATGTCCTTGCTGTGAAAGCACAGCTTTACAGCTTGGGAGATGTTGTTTTTCAGCAAGCAGAAGAGCAATATGAGCAAATACTTCACTCTTGCACATGAATTGGATTGCTGTATTCTTCTGTAAGGTTTCCCATTCATATGGGTATTTTTATTTTGTGGGATTTTTGCATGAAATGCATTTGTCCTCAGAAATTATACATTAACCTGAGTAAATACTCAGTGAACCTTTCAAAGATTAACTTTTACTTAGTTTACTTTGGTTTCCATGTGTCTGCATGCTATCAGAGGCACAAACACAAGCCAGGTAGTTTCAAGACTGTCTTGTCAGTTACTCAGAGTCACTTGCAAAGGCCATGCCGTGAAAGCTTATGGTAACTCTGTAGCATCATCCTATTATTACTCAAGCAGCTGAGACACAACCTTTACAAAGGTTAAGAAAGGTGCTGAAATTTTTCATTTCACCTAATAGTTTAAAAAAAAAAAAAAAACAAAAAAAAAAAAACAAAAACAAAACCCTATCTGCCTCCCCTGCCTCCCTGCTTCCTGGAAACCACCTGTTCAGGTGATGCATCCTTGGTTGATTCTACATGTGCATGTATTTTAGTGGACTTCAGGGCCTGAGTTTGTTGGGGTTTCTTTCAGAAACCTGGGAGATGGGAGAGTGATTGTTGCCCTTACAGTAAATGCAAATAGCTGTGGAAAAAGACTTAGGGAAAAGGTTGTCAACCTAAGCTGAATTATATGATTTCCCTACAACAGCAGCCTATGCAAAACAGGGTCATATGAGATTAATGTACAATAGGAACATCAAGAGAAATTCAAATATCAAAGCCAGTTGTGTCACCAATGGCACAAAAGAGCTCTTGAGTGTGAGACATCCCTCTTGCTACCTCCCTGCTGCTCCTGCCTGGGTTTTCCCCCTGGGCTGGGGAAAGAGTCACTCAAGCTGGCATCTGGGTGTGAAAGGAGTAGTGATATGGGCTCCTAGGCACATCAGACATGGCATGAGCCCTGTGTGTGAGTCTTCTTGGAATTGTGAGTTTAGTAGGCTTTGATGCCAAAGAGGAACTGTAGCCCCATCTGACCCACTGGCTGTACATTTTTGTTTATTTTTTTATTTTAGGCAAGTTGCAGCCAGGAAAAAAAAATCAACATAGAATGTAATGTTGAGAGTAGGAAAAGCTAAGAAGCAAAGAGTAGGAGCAGGAAATTGTTAAAGAATGCTTCATGCACTCTTAATTCATTCAGTAATGATTAAGTCTTTTTTCAAGGAACATTTTGGGTAACTCAACCCTTGGAGCCAAGCGTTTGTAAACTATTTGTTCGGATGTTATTATTTCTTTCTTTTTTTTTTTTTTAAGGAAAGTATTTTGACTTTTTGAAGCCAGGTTTTCAAGTGCCCGCAGGCAAGCCAAAGGAGCACCCGGCTGAACTCAGAATTCACAGTTGCTGCATGAACTGAGAATCTGAGTGTAACATACTACCTTACTGTAAGCTACAGTAACAAGATATGGCCATGAATGTCTCAGAATAAACCCCCCTGAACTTTATAAACTTCTTTTCAGTTCCTTTGCACAGGTACGCTGCCTCCTTATTCTAGTACCCATCTCTTCCTCTTTAAAATGCAAGCTGCAACACATTCTCATGCCTCTTTTTGCTAGAATGGCTTCTACCATTGTAACTTCAAAACACAAATAAGCTGAAAACATTTTTATTTGAAGTAACTGTAAATCACAGGAAAGTAGTCGGTTGTCAGCTAGAATTTTTGTGGTGTGTTTAGGTCTCAGAAAAACAGAATTTGGAGAGCAGGAGCTAATTGTGCTTTGGCCAATACTACCAAACAGTGTTGTTCTTTCTGTAACAAGTAATTTGCTGTTTATTCCCAGCAGATCTGCCACACCGAAACAGAAGTCAGTAATCACCTACGTGTTTGTGGCCAAACTAAGTGGCCTTGCAGTGCTGACACTGCTTAGGAGGGCTGGCAGTTGTGTGTATTGCAACCACTGCATTTCCTGCCCCAGCCCTGGGAGGAAACCAAGGCAGGCAGCAAGGGTGGGGAATCTCCTGCTCGCTGGATGCCCGTGCTGGCCTTTCAGACACGCACCTCAGTGTTATCAGGAGCAAGCAAAATAAATAAATCGGTGTGCCTGTGAGGCCGTGTGTCACATCCAGCTCACAAATTATAGCTTCTACAGCACAGCTCGCCACTAAAACACCCATAAAACAGATTTTACTGAATGAAGCATAGAGGAGAGATGGCACACTTAGGAAGTAATTGCACTGAGCTCTTAGTGATGCAAAAAATTGCAAGTTGGAGTAATAGTTCCTGTGAATCTGCTTGCTACAGGGGAACTTAGAACAGATGCTACTTTACTTGGATACTAGGATACAATCTTTCAGTGGGTCAGTTATGACATGTATGTAAACAAAAAATCTATTAAAAGCCATCCTATTAACATACGGCAATGTAATTGTAAAGGAAAAAGATTTCTTGAAAATTATGCTGGGTTAACATATGACTGCTTAAATTAACTTTGGCAGATAGAACTGTTTTAATGAGGTAGTGAATTAAATACAACTAGATCAAAGCTGGAATTATTATATATAGTTGCAAAACCTTTGCAAGGACGTAATATTTGTAAACTACTTGTAAGAGGTGTAATTTTCTTGTTCCACAGTCTCTGGTGAAGAAGCTGCTATACATGAGCCTTAACTTTCCACTGATTTACAAAATTCAGGGTTTTTTTTGTATTTCTTCTCTTGCCAGCTTCTTTTCAGGCTCTTTGAATCTTTTGACACAGACTACAGGTGCAATTGCAGCCTGTGTGGACACACCCAGCCTGCCATTAACCTAACCAGTCTGGGCACCTGTGCAGAAAAAAGAAGCTTAAGTACAGCCAGGTTTCTAAAATACATGGTTCAGGTGCTAAAGCCTTGACATAGCAGATATACTGCTATCCGTAATTGAGCTAGCTGATTTAAATTTCAGTAGATGTCTGCAGTGATTCTCTGTATGCCTGTGGATCACCATGAAGATAATGTCTGAGGTATAATTTTCTCAAATACATAGTTATGTACCTATCCTGTGGGTGTCTTTTTTTTTTCCCCGTAATGTGAGTTTCGTAAGCTTTACTTCAGCATTTCTATATCCAAATGGTCTTTTGTTTGATTTTTATCTCTTTTTCTTTATTAATTTCCATATCTTGCTCCATTATTTTCAACTCTCATTATTTGAAGTAATGATACTGAATTTTAATAATCATGTTTCCTGACACATTAGGAAAACCCTTCTTACTTGTTCTACAAATATGAAGTATTTAGTAGCCTCCACATCCCTTGCTGAGCTTCAAAGGTAAATTGCAAAGTGTGCTTGATTTCATTCTAGGAAAGAAGGTCAGGTTGCTGCATTAATTCCACTGGGAGTAGAATAAGCTGCATGTTTACCTGGACTCATAGAATCATCAGGGCTGGAAGAGACATTTAATATCACCAAGTCCAACCATGAACCCAACACTACCCCTGTAAAACCCTAAACCACATCACCCAGGGCTGGATCCAGACACCTTTTAAACACCTCCAGGGGTGGTTACTCCCCCACCTCTCTGGGCAACCTATTTCAGTGCCTGACCACTCTCAGAAGTCACTTAATCCCTCCAGTATCTGAAACATGGGTAGGCGCTTGTTTCATAAGCTAGACACAGGGCAGAAAAATGCCTGCCTCTACGAGATTAAACATAAAAAAAACTTTGTTATAAATACCCACAGAAGGCAGAAATATCCTTGTTTTGTGTAACATAATTGAGTGAGGCATACAGGTGTTTTTTCTGCTGTTGTGGATTGTCTTTTGTTTGTTTGAGTCTCTGTGTATTCTTAGAAATGCTCAGTTATTTCAGCAGCTTTAAGTAATATCAGCTGGCTTGCTTTTAGTAGTTACATTCCTCATTATATACCATGTATAGAAAGAACTACCTACTGCATATGCAACATGCAGAAATGGAGCTGAGGAGGTGTTATTTTCTTAGTTGTCATCATGGGTACAAACTACAGCTCATCTGTATCCTCTTTCTAAACAAAACCCTTGCTGTCAGCAAAACATCCTGCAGAGGGTCCCCTCCCACAGCATTGTCATGCTTGTGTCCTGCAGCAGAGCTGCTCTTGCTGACAGAGGGCCTCCTCCATAGGGTTAGGTTTGCCCCCCTCTTCTTAACCTTTAAATGACAGATGAATTGAAATTGGAGTTTGTATCAAGCAGCTACCTATGACTGAGGGATTTAACCACTTTAATAAAAAATATACATATCTTGTGTTATCACAGTGGTGATTGAGTGCTGAGTTGATGCTGCTGAACAGTGTTATATGGTAATGCTTGGCAATGCCAGTCCATCTCCCCCCTCTCAGAGGTGCTTCTTATGCTCACTTTCTACTTGTTGCTAGGCTGAGATTTGGGCCTTCTTGCACAAATTCAGCAACTGGAATTTTATGTCACAAAGCAAGACAGGTGGGGAAAAAACCCCAGCACTCTCAGGGCTCTCACTACCCAGCAGATAGTGCTTCTCTCATCTAGTACTTGGCAGGAGATTTTTTCTGTTCTTGGATCCAGCTGAATATCCTTCTCAACAGTCTCAGCTTAAGGTCTCTGAAGAGGATCTTGTATAAATTGTACTCTGAAAAACACCTTTCTCAGTTGTTTTTTCCAAGATGACAAAAAGTGTTGAGTTACATAATTAAGATGCTGTAAGCAAGCAGAGGAATCCTGGTCATCAGTAGAGAAAGAGTGATATGATCAAGCGACTTTCCTAGCTGCTGGAATTTTTTCTTTGGATAATGAGTGCAGGTTGCAAGGTGCAAATAGTGTATTTGGATTCTAACAAGTTCTACAGCAGTGACAGAAAATAGCTAGTGGTGAGAGCTGAGGGCCTTTTTTGAAAGGATTGTGAGAGAAGGCATGAACTTAGAACAATAGCGTTTTAGAATAAGGCTGTATAATGTAACTTTGAACTATTTATAACATGCACAGAGATAGTGCAGGTACTTGTGTTTAGTGTAATTATGCTTATGCAATCAGCTTTTTTAGGAAGATAACCATTTGACTAGTTTATTTTTGGAAATGTACTCCAGGGTGCTAAGATGTGTATCTATATATCTGTCTTTATATAATTTTCGGCTTCGGTTCTAAATCTGTTTTCTGTATCTGTCAGGAAATATCTGTCTACCTATAAACTGTATGAGGCTGTTTAATGACTGATGGCAGACTATTCTACAAATATCAAGCTTTTGGCATCATAAGTGAAAATGCCTTGCATTGTAAGAGGGGGAAGGGGAGAAAATAATTTCCTGTTTAATTTCTACAAGAAAAAGCCCACAGCCTGACCAGATGGAATTTCTTTTGTACTACAAATAAGCATACCTTCCTTTCTTTCATGGTTTCAATTTTTATATATTTCTATCTAAACTGCTCCTTCCACAATTTTCTTTGTCCTGCTGTGTTCAGGGATGTTCCTTCAGATGCTCAGTAGATGATGTGAATAACAGAACAAAGCTCTTCAACACTGATAAAAATGTATATCAGTATATATCTATAAAACTCTAAACAATGCTGTGTGGCTACCTGGGGCAGTCCCAATCACTTGAATTTGTGCTCTGGGGACAGTCAGAATAAAAGACATCTTGTCTAGATTTGGCACTCACGTAGGTAAATGGGTTTATTAACAGTTACAGAAAATATGGACTGCCTAAAAATGTTGGATTGTGGGAAATGTATTTTTTTCCCTCAAAACACTGCATGTGTATTTCATGTCATGTCATAATTCACTTTCTCAGTTGGGTGTAGTTTGATAGTATTATTTTATTTAATAATGTTAAAACATTGCTTTCTCATTATATCTTTCATTCCATTCCTTTCCTTAACAATTGTAGGTCATGTTTAATGTTAAAATATTGATCCTTTTCATAGAAGTTATGATGCCACAGTGCACTGGCTCTTTTGTAAAACTCTTACTTTGAATCCCTCATGGCACTGAATTTTCAGTGTTGTGCGTGGGTACGTCTTTGACTACTGGTGTGTATATGGTAGCTAAATTTTAATTGTAGCCTGCTCATTACCACACTTCTGGTGATAATCAGTATAGTTGTGTTTGATGCAGTAAATACAAAAAAGTCTAGTTGAATCACTAATGCTGTGCTTTTGTATTCTACTTCCAGCACCTCTCTCTTCTGTCACATTTAAAGACCATAGTCATTCAGATTCTCAAAGCAAACAAATTTAACTTAAAAATACTTTATGAAAGGATAGTGGTGGAGTAGGGCTTTAAAGAGCTGAGGTGCTATAGCTTAATTCACTTTTCTGGTCTTTTTTTTTGTTCTTCTGGTGTAATTAAGCAGGGCATGGGTGTTGCATGATGTTGTACTCCTTGCCAGAACAGAAAACATTTTAAGGTGAACTGCTGAAGAAAATCAATTACACTGGAAAAACAAATCCTGCATGCATAATTAACAGAACGTCCTTAGCACTTGTGAGGCTGTTCTTCTCAAAAGGCAAGTTGGGGTTAATGATGCCAAATTATGGGGTTTTCCTGGTTTTCCTAGTTGTCTCAACAGATCAGTGTGCAGGTCTTGCTGTATAAGCAGTGAGTGTCCTGAAACCCCCTCAGCTTATGGGCCAGCCCCTGTTTTGTGGTGGAAAATGATCCTGCCCCTGGCAGTCACCAGGGAGACAGCAGGCCCCTCCTGGGAAGTGGAATGACAGACCTAGGCTGTATTTTTGCTGCAGTGTCCCCATAGGATCATCCACGTTATAGTGAGAAGTGTTTAAAATACAATATACCATATTAAAAGGTAAAGCTGGAGCCTGCCTTGATATCCTGGTGGTTTGATGGAGGTTTCAGAGGAACCTGTCCATGCTGGTGGTGGACTGTGCACTGGTGGTTCTCTTGGGTCATATGTGGGCAAAACCACTGTTAGGTAGGGTGTTTTTCTTGCATTTAATATATCCTGTGCTAAGCATTGGAAGATGAGAGAGGGCTAACAATCTGTATCTAAAGCTGCAGGATTTTTGAAAAATTACAGGTTACTCTTAATAGCAAGATAATTACACTTGTGGAGAATGACACAGTTGTGATCATTCCCCAGAATAAAAAGCCACCTCTGTACTTTCTAAGTACAGAGACGTGCTGTGATGTCACATGGTGTTGGGCAGTAGTTCTGACTGTGGGGTTTAGAGTTGGGCTGTAGTGAGTGAAGAGTGGGTCTTCATTTGCTTTGAGGGGGGAAAACCATTCAGGCTCCACACATCCAGAATTTTGCACACATTACTGATCTTTTAAGCATGAGTGCTGTGCCATTGAATTCCAAGGTCTTGTTGCATTGAGTAGGATTACTTACATCCTTAAAACTATGCTTATGAGTGAGTCTTGGTAGAATCAAGATTTTTCTTGCACTGAACTTAGTCCTTCTGTATATTTAAAATATTTAATCACTCTGACAAAATAAAAAAAAGTGTAGGGAAGCTCAAAACTGCCATGTAGTCAGAATATCTTGCCATTTGTTTGTGTTTATTTTATCTACTTTTGTTCTACAGTTATTAAAATTGCCTCCTACTTGTAGCTTCTGTGAAAAAAAATGCTCACCCTGAAAATGGTGTCAGTTTTGAGGAAAGAGTCAGCAATTTTTCAGTGCACATCTATTATGCTCCAGATTCATTTTGGTCATCATTTCTTTCCTGCTGGGCTGTCCATGTCCTTTCTAGAGGAGCAGAGGTGGCCCAGGACATCCACAAAGGGTGGTGGTGGAGCCCATCATACAATTTCTCAGTGCTGAGATGGCGAGAAACACAAACACAAAGCATTAAGAAATGTTGGAGACATCCCCATCTCCTCACTTCTCTGATTTGGCTTTTGTCCACATGAGGTTTTGACACAAATCTGCTCAGAAGTGCATTGCAGTGCTTGAGTTGAAGTTAGATCAGAGCAGCCCCAAATCTAACATGTAACCAATAAACGAAGATATATGTCCTTAAGATGTGTTCTTGTTTGTTACTTGCATGTCTTGATTTGTTGTAGGGATTTCAAGGTACTAGAAATACTTTTTAAAATACTGACATTTAGAAACCATAGTCAAAAACATTTCATTTAAATATTAGTGTTATTTGTTTTCACTTTTTGAATGAGCTGCATTGAGACCTTCTCAAAAAACATCTTGCAAAATGGATGAAGTATCAGTGTTTGCTGAGGTAATAAATGGCTTTTGATTTCAAAATATCACAGTTACGTTGTAAGTCTGTACTTTTTGGATTTACTTAAAATTTTTGTCAAGGCACCCCAAACAAAGTAATGCCCCACAAGGCAAAGTTATTATTCTTCTGAAGGAATTGCTTTGACATCCAATGCATGATGTCCCATTGCAGTACAGACATTTGTTAGGAGCAGGAGATCAGTATTTGTAGTGCTGGAGTTAGGACAGGATTATGTGTAATCTAATTAAGGAGGTTACTAACAATTTAAGGGGATTATAAGATTGGCAATTGTCTGTGTGCTTATTTGATTAAAATAAATGCTTGCAGATTTAGCTACCATACCTGTGCTCTGGTGTTTGGGATCAGAAATCACATTTGGTTGGAAGTAGAAGAAACTAAAAACAACAAAACTTCGTGGTTTAATTCTGTTTCTGTAATGATTTCAATACAATGTCTACTCCCTAATTAATTCTCACTGAATTGCAGTGGACTTTATCATTAAAAGCCCTTTTGAAGAAAGTCTTTTTTAGGGGAGGGAAGACTGTTTTTTAAAATAATATACAGTCAATCTAAAAATTCATTTTTTAGGTGCTGGGCAAAGACAGTTATTCAATAGGATATGCCTTCACTCGGGGCTGAGGCTTTGTCTGTAACTTTGAAATTTAGGTCTGGTATCACTTAATGAAGCTTCCCAGATTTCTTGTTTGAAAAATGTCCAACTCTGTGTGATTGAGAGTTTCATCTCATTGTAGAGCCAAGATCCCAGAGAATAAAATCCCAGAGGATAAAGGTTTTTCTTCTTCTTCTTCCTTACACTCCACTTTGGATCCTTCCATGTCTACTTCCTGAGGACACCCAATTCTCCTGAGCCCGAAGAACTTTTTATTAGAAGTTTGGTTGAATTCAGACTTTCTGTGAAAGCAGTTCAGATCCTTAGAGGTCATCACAAGAGTCGTTCTCGCCCTCAGGACAAGTGCTGGGCACTCTCCTTCTCAGAGCATATCCCAGCGTCCCAGCCACAATGTCGTACACACAGTTGGATGAGGGAAAGGAACCTGTTAGGGAATTTGTTGTTTTAGGCATCCTTATGTTTCCAGTGAGAAAGAAACAGCAAAAGTATAAAAAGGCATCCCCTTTTCTCCCTGAAAATACAAAACTTGCGCCTGCCCTCAGAGCCTGACCGCAGAGTGACTTGCCTATATACGTAGGCAGCTATAAATCATTGCATGAACACCAGTGATAGTTCCATATTTAGAGAACAAATGATTCCTAGTTTCCCTTTCCACAGGTTACATTCAAGGTGGAAATAGTATTTTTAATCTTCTCTTTAAAAGAAAAAAAAAAGAGAGAATAGACAACATTTTGCAATCTGAACTGACATGTGGCTTTGGGTTTCTGACATTTATGCCTTATTTGTATATTCCTTTTCAACCTTCTCCAGCTGCTACTGCATAAATCTTGCACATTTTTTCCACTAACTGTATGGATGGAGAAGACAAATTAGGAAGTTCAGCTTCTTTCTCGGTGCCTGTTTTTAGGAGTTTTAAAAGTAATCCAGGATTTGAAACTGGCCTTGGTGGATTTTTTTCAATAAGGTAGCTTTTATCAAGTGTTTGCCCTTTCTTGTAGATGTGAACATGGTACAAAGCAATAGCTGCTAGGAGGTGGCAGGGTGACTTTTCAGCTGTAAAGGCCGAAGTTGTTCTCACAGCAGCACTATCGTGCCCTCAGGGGTAGTGATGTTGGCCAGGATCCTGCAAGGAGCTGCAGCTGCCAGGCTCCCAGGTGGCTCCTGCAGATCCTCAGGCTGGCTGGGCCATGCTGCTGTGTGGCAGCACCAGCACAGCATGTCCAGTGCTGCTCAAGTCCCTCCTCCCCAAGCTCTCCCACCTCTGGCCATAGATGGTGGCAGCCAACATCTCAGTGTGGAGGCCATGCTGGGAGCAGCAAGGATTGTCCATGGTGCCAAATTCTCTGTTAGCCACAAGCCAAGATCCCTTTGCTCCCTTAGCTTTTCATAAACCAGACCCAAGAAATGGCAGCTACCTGTTGGGTACAGGCTAGAGAGATTAAGAACAGAAGTGTAACTTAATCTTTAAAGTAACTTGAAGCAGGACATAATCAGGTTGTTGCATAATTATTTTCCTCATTCCTCAAACTCAACTCACTGTATGTTGTTTTAATAGTACAAATGCACTGTGCACTGTACAAGGTAAGGAAAATTGATGAGAATGTAAAGAAACTTGCAGGGAGTGCAGCATTAGGAATGCTTTTCACAAAATGCTCTATTAATAGTAAGCAGTTGTTAATGTGACTTCCTCTCAGTTAGCAGGGTTGTAGGGCTAGTTTTTACCACTGAGCTTTTAAATAGCTTGTAGCTGTTAAATGGAATTAGGCCAATTATTAGCAAGTTGGATATAGTCACTGCATTCTTCTCCTTCCATTTTTGTAGTAACAATTCATCTTCTTGCTTTAGCTCCATGCCTTCCTCCAGCTACCTGAGGTGATCACTCAGCCAAGCTGTAGGTGGTGTGACCAGTTGCTTGAATACATTCAGTGGTTAAATATATTCTGTTCTAAAATGGGCAGGATAATGGTGATTTAATGAAAACATCTCAGCAGCAGCATTTGTAAAGATACAGGAATTTTTTTATGACTCTAATGGTTATGTCTAGCATTTTTATCTGTACTGTTAGACCTCTGCTTGATGTTATTACTTTCACCTAGTAATTTCTAAGGCAGATGATCATATACAGATATTTACCTGGTACTGTTTTTCATTAATAGATCTGGAGTGTGTTGTGCATGGGAATAAGAAGGATAACCTGTCTGCTCAAGACTACAATTAGGGAGGCCCTAATAAATTCTGGTGCCTGGCATGAGCAAGTTTGGGAAGAACAAGCTTTGAGTCCTTCCCATTGAAGGTGAACCATTGCTATGTCACTGTGCTTTGCTAAAGGGAAGGCAACCCTTGGTATGAATTCACCCTCTGGAATGATGGGTGAAGTGATTCTGCTGGGTGTTTGGGGATTAAATGCTGGAAGGATGTCAGCTCTCATCATCCTTCCGTCCTTAACTCCTGAGCCATTGATTTTGGCATGTTGTGTAAGTTTTCTTGCCTTGAACATTGACAAGGTAATTAATATCCTATGTCAGTAACTCTGAGAAGAAGGTGGTGAACCCCACAGCAGCCCAGCACATCAAAGGATTACTCACAGAGTTGTGTCCAGCATGACCCTTACCTTTAGTGAAACATGTCCTTCACACAAGGTAAAGGTATGAGAGTGCACTGGTAAAGCTGGGACAAGGATTAAGGAGTGCAGAACAGAAATGATCTGTCACCACACTTCATAAACTGCAGTAAGGTAAAAGAAATTGTTCCAGGTGTTCTGCAAGGTCAGCATTAAGAGTTTCTTTTTTCCACTGTGCAGGAAGCTGCTTGCCTTCCTGACTTTTCCATAGAAATATTTTTGTTTCCTTAGTTTGCACAGATGGCATACTTCAGGTTTTACATGCAATCCCAGAAAGCTCCTTCTCTGGTAGGATGATTGTCAGGAGCCCTCATATTCCTTGAATGGGTGTTACCTGCAGAAACTTCAGATGCTGTCTATGTCTTGGAACCTCCAAGATATTCTCATGAGAGCTGTGCTCCTGTGATTCAAATGTCAATCCTTGATGCTACTGCCATTCTCCTGTTTAACCCCAGCACTCACTCGGACTCCAGCCATGTCAATTCTCCTGGCTATGTCAACACCTGGCAGGCATGACAGGTGTAAGCAAACAGACAGATTCTCGTTTTGCTCAGGATTCTAACATGCTGTTCCTTTAATTTACATGTCAGCAAAACGTGTAAGTGAAAGCAAAAATTCACAGGTCTGAAAGCAGTAAGAAACATGCATGAGTGCTTTTTCTGGCCAGAAGCATTCACCACCCTAAAGAATTCACTGTTCTTCATCTGGGTTTTCAAGAGAGTATTACCATCCTCTTTGGGGAATCATCTGTCTTGATTTTAGGCCTGAGAACTTTTGGCAGCAAGTTCTCTTGCACTGAGTTTGGACTGGTGCCACAGGTAAACACAAACTTCTCGTGACTTCCTCTTCAGTCTGGTTTTTTACCTTTGTTTCTCCCATTTGAGGATTTTCTGCTTTCTCTTTTGTAGAAACCTCCAGTCAAACTGGTTTTTCCTTTTTGGCAGTCACCATAACAGATTTATTATCCCAAACCACTTCCACCAGACTAAGTGATGTTCAATTTCCAACAACCATTGCTGTTTCTAACCTGGATTTGGCATTCTCCAGGTCTCTCAGTACTTGGTGAATATGTGTACACTAGGAAGATATCTACAGTGCAACCGTTTTTGAAAACAAAACCATCAACCACAATGTGTAAGTTGCGCTGAAGTAATTTTCCATTATGAGAGCAAGATAAACTTGTAAGCAACAGGGGAAGCTCTTATTTGCAACATCCAGTGCAAATACATTTTGTTAACTTTTGACATCCCCTGGCAATGCTGTGGTATGTATCTGGTGCTTGTAAACCTAATGCATGTTGTAGCTTTGAGTATTATCAAGGCTTTTTCCCCACAGCTCAGCTTTCCTGAACATAAAAGTCCAAGTCCTTTTTGAGGAGTTCACCAGAAGAGATGGAAGTGAGGTCTTCTGTGTACTTTAGGTAGTGGGACATAAACCCAGTGTTTTGATCTGTTATTCTGTCAAAAGGCACATTTTGCAGGTCCTGATGGGACAGCTGCATTCTGCCCACGTGTCTCATCTGATCTTTCAGGTATTCTCAACTTCCCTTCCAGCACCAGTCTGTGTAGTTGCTGGAAGATGCTAAACATTTGTTTCATTCAGACAGTGGATAAAGAGATCCTAATCTGCCATACGTGAGCTCACAAAGCAGTCAGGATCCAGATTTCTCTGGATACCACAATATGAGCTTTCTGTTTTCAGGTTTTTATCTTTGGGTCCTCTATTCAAAATTGCACTTATGACTGCAGAATGTGCTCTGTGTAGCCTTTACATTGCAGAACTCAAATCTGTATCTGCATAAACTCTCCATGGGTGTATCAATATGCACATAACAATTGCCTGCCTAGGATTATCCACTTACAAGGAAGAAGATAACACTGAATTTACTGGATTCAAACTGGTCAGAAGGAGGGTCTGCATGTGCCAGTCTAAGCTTCAGATTTTATCAGTGCTTCATTCTTAGTCTGTGTTTTGCAGTGGCTCTACCACTTGCACCCCTGGGAATAAAACGTCTGAACACACGCAGTAGAAAAATAATGTCGCTTTTAAAATAAGTAAATAAATTACCTTTCTTCTTTATTCTCTCTTTGCCTGTCATCTTCCCTGTTCTCTGAGATCCCATGTGGCAGAAGTTGCAGATGATGAGTCTCATTTCTGCTGGAGCCTGTTAACCTTTCTGTGTGAATGACAGTTTTCCAGATTTAAGTCTTAGTCAGTGTTTATGTTAAGAAGAGGGTTAATGATGATCCCCATAGGCCTCTCGCTCGGAAAGCAAAAACATCTGCTTAGCCAAGAAGTGGTTAGTTTGCTAAATTTAGAAGGAAGAAATGCATTTCCCAAAATTTGCACTGCTTCTTAACAAATTTAGGGAACCAGTGG
Organism: Zonotrichia albicollis; assembly: GCF_047830755.1. Taxonomy (NCBI): domain Eukaryota; kingdom Metazoa; phylum Chordata; class Aves; order Passeriformes; family Passerellidae; genus Zonotrichia; species Zonotrichia albicollis. The sequence goes on along the minus strand of NC_133819.1, from coordinate 102,201,748 downwards.
GGGCAAGCAGTTATGGAAGTCATACTGTTTATTCATTTTTTAGTTTAGTTCACATATTTTCAGTTGAAAGTGAGATGGTTCTTATTAAACAGAAGTGGGGTGTTACTCATATATCTGAAACATTTAATGCAATTGAACTCTTTGTGCATTTGTTTAGGTTAATAGCTGGACACATACCAAAGCCTGTGAAGCTTAGAGATGTTCTGCAGTACGTGCTTAGTGGTGGAGAAAGTGAGTTTGAAATAGATGTCTGCTGGGAAACTCCCTTAACCAAACCCATAGACCAGGAGAACTACAAGTTTTGGCCATCTTTCCATCTCGTCACCCAATGTGCCCCCAGCTGCCACCAGCACTCTGGCTCCTTGCAGGAGAAGGTCACCTCCTGAATGGTGTATGAGCCCTTGGTTGCAGCCATCATCATCTGTCTTTGCTCTTGGTGTCTTGGCCAAAGGTGCCATCAGTCAATAGGGTTCAACCTGGGCTTCTCCTGCTTTGTGTGATGGCGAGGGAGCATTAATGGCTGCTACCAGTAAAGCCTCTCATGACAGCAGTGCTCTTGATGACTTCATGGTGGCTGGGGCCACAGCTGGCAGCAGCCGTGGCCAGTGATAAAACGGGATGGATTATGTGCTCCCAGACATGTTTGTGCAGCAAACTTGGGTGCCCAGGAGAGGTCACCGTCGGTGGCCCGAGACCCTCCCAGTCTTGTTGCCTCTCTCCCTCTGGAGCAAGCGCAGTGGCTGGTGCTGCTCTAGGGAAGCACACAGCTTTGCTGAAGGTTGTGCAATCCTCTCACTTGTCCATGGTCCCCAGCAGGCTGGTGGTGACCCGGCTCCAGCCGCTGCCTCCCCCCGGCCGAGCAGAGGGCAGGGCAGATGCTTTGAACCGCAGATCCTCAAGCTTCCCTGGGCGGAAAAGGAGCTGGCGGTTTTCAGGCATGACTGTACTTTGCTCTCCCTCTTGGCATCCTGTTTAACCTTTTCATCTCCTGACACAGCAGGCTCTCCTTGCTGGCGAGCTGGGAGGTGCGGATGGGTGAAGGATAAATCCCACCGGTTTCTGGTCATCCCCACGCAGCCCTTTGCCAGCCCCGGGCAGCGCAGCATGAGCTCTGCTGGGAGCCTGGCGGGCGGTGGGCGAGTACGAGAGTGAACGCTGGAAAAAGGGGATGAGCAAGGTAAATTCAGGAGATCTTTGCTAAATTCATGTTTTACCTGTGTTAGAGCAAAAACCTTACGGCGAGACCCAGCAGAGCCTCACTCCGCCTGCGGACACGCTCCGGGGAAGGGGTGGGCAGGGAAGGCAAGGAAAAGGAAGGGAGCGGGAGCCGGGCAGAGAGCGCCCCCTTCCGGCTGTCACCGCCCGTGTGTCACCGCCCGTGTGCCGCCGCCCGTGTCACCGCGGCTGGAGGGACGCGGGGAGCGGGATCGCGGTGGAACAGAGCCTCCGTACAGCGGCGAGCACTCAGGGCACGGAGCAGGTGCCAGAGCCGTGTGACAAGCACATCAGCCATCCGTGGGTTCCCAATCCTGCTGGAGGCGTGCTCTGTTCCAGCAGCATCTTCAGTACTCGCGTGTCTGTTTTGGGTGTTCTGTTCCATAACAGCGGCAGCTGGTGCTTCAAAACTGGGGCACAGCACCCGTGAGCGAGGGTGGGTCCCAAACAGGTCTGGTTCTCCCTCTTCCCTCTGCCCTGCTGTGCCCTCTCACCAATGCTGGCTCCTGGTGGGAAGTGGCTGCAGAGCGCTGTGGAGGGAGACAAGAGGAGTGCTCCTCTTGCACGTGGAAGCTGTATTTAAAGTACAGTGATGATTTAAATTCAGCAGGAAAATCGTTAGCCACTAAATTTTGCCAAGCCTTCCAAGGGATTTCTGCTGATATTTTCAGCAAATGACTTGGGAAAATGAATCCTTTAGGGGTTAGAATATTACTGGAGGCTGTTTTCATTATGTCTTTCTCAGTTACCTAGAAATACATCAGGATAGTGTGAGTTTGCTTGAAGCCCAACCTTAGAGCCTAAGGTATTCAGGTATTCTCAAAAAAAAAAATCTGCAGTTTCCTGTTTCAAATGTTGCTGGAAGAATTAACAAGATTGTAATGGCTCAGCTGATTAAAAAAATATATGGAGGGAGGGAGAAGGGGGGAAAGAGTGCAATAAATATGTTGGTCTTGAGAACTGCAGCAGAAACTAAAAAGAAAAAGTCTTTTCCATTTCACCTCTCTAGAGACTTGGGGTGTGTGTTTTTCTTGCAAAGCATCTGCCTCACCTGTAACTTCATATCCAAGGAGAGTGGAATTAAAAGTCCTAGTGCTGATTCCATATATATACATATATATAGTTATTTGAGCCTGGCTGAGATGTTTGCAAAGCTCTTAATGGTCCATCTGAATTGTAAAGGTTTGCTGACCCCACAACTTACCTGAAGATAGTTTTGAGATTCTTCCCTTAAAACCTTTAAGATTTGCCACAATACCTTTTCCTTTTAAAGAGACAAGCATTTTGAATGGGTTTGATTTCTTGTTTTCCTTGGGAATATTTTGATGTGAGGCCACTGAAATGTTCAGGTGAGAGCATAAAATGGTTGAAGTAGATCAAGGGTTATTAAAATGCCTATTTTGTTGTATTGATCTGTGATTTAGCACTTCATCTTTCCAATTCTTTGGATGTTTAAGTATACTCTCATAAATACAGCATGGGTTTTCTGTCAATCATATATTCTCAAGACACGATTTTTCTTTTAATTGTCATTTTGTTTGTGGAGTCAGAATATCTACACAGAGCTGTGTAGTGATTTATTTAGTGAGAAAAGAATTTTCATGTACGATTACCTCCTCTTTATTTGTGCATTTATGAATCCTTTTTTCAGAAATTCTTATATAGCTGCTACTGCTGCTCAAATTGCCATGGTTTTTAAAGAGAAGAATGCTTATTGATAGTTCCCACATGCACTGGCAGGCACATCTAAAACCTGTACTTTTGTGTTCACAGCTTGCATAATATAAAATTTAGAGATTGCTTGTCAAACCAAGTGTCAGCTGAGTTTCCTAGGAAACTCACTGAAGATATTTATAAAACTACAGATCAGCTTAATAATAGATATAATAATGTCAGTAGCTCATTATTTTTTTTAACTTTATTGGTCCATTTTAGTTTGCTTTAATTTGTTGCTAAACCAAACCACTGCATTTCCAACCAGAGCAGAAGAGACCTTCCTTCCAATAACTTGCCTAATTAAATTAAGAGGTAGTTTCTGCTATTCCATATAAGGAAATATGAAACACCCTATGTAAAATTAAAAAGAGTATAAATGTCATATTAATTATCTGACTGAATCCTTTATAAGTAAAACCACAATTGTATATTATATCATGTTACTGTTTTATTCACTGTTGACTTGTATGTGTGAATTTGAATTTCATTGCACATGCATGCAAAACAGTCACTGCAGAATTAACATAAATCCTGAGTATAGGTTTCTATAGAAGTTAGATAAATAGAAGACCTGTCAGTATTGTAAAAAGGCATGATTCTGTGAAAATAATTACATCCCTGAGTGGAAAAAAATGTATCTAAAAAGAGAGTAAGTGATACTTTGTGTCCATTTTTATTCATTCTTCTGTTACTATGTTTTCCTCACACGGATTCTTGGCGTTGAGACATCAGGATTGCCACAGTTGATGTTTTTGTACTTTGGGTTCTTTAAATGGAAATTTCAGTCATGTAAATTCAAAATTTGCTGATCTGAAAGTATATATATGTATAAAATTATCTATATTTTGTCAGAACATAATTATTCAAGACAATTAGGATTAGGTGAAGTTAACGTTCTCTAGAAAGCAGTTTAGAAAAGTAATTTCAGGTTTCCCATTTTACTATGGTAATAGGAATGAAGTTAGTGTGTTTGGAGATGAGGCAGTACTGACTCCTTATCTCATGTGGCATCCATTTCTTGTACCCAGTATGTACATTTGCCTGTCAGGACTATTTTTTGATGCTGTATAATTAGCCAAGCGAGGAGTTCATATGAGGGATATTCAAGAACTGATTTTTCTTTTGAAAAGCTAAGAGTGTAGCTGTCTCTGTTCCTCTGAGAAATCTCATTCCACACTTAACGACATCGTTGCAGAAGAAATCTTAGGAAGCCTCTCCATCATACACTGAAAAGGTTAATTTCCTATAAAGCTACAAAATTTATCCCAATCCTAATAGTAGCTGCATGTGGATTTATTGGATGCTAGTGATACCGTTCCAGCTTGTTACAGCAAGGTGGCAAGTAAAACCTTGTAAGTCATTGCATTTATTTTAATATGGCTTACACGAAGACAGAAACCTTACAAACATAAAATGGCACAGCTGCTGTGTCCAATGATATTTTTTAAGCATGTGATATTTGTCAGAGCTGGCTCTCTCTTAGCTGTGGTGTTGCAGTTTAGGGGATTCAAAACTGGTCTTTCTACTGGGACAAAGTGGAAGGTGACTTCAGCTCATAGGTAGGACATCAAATTGGGAGACTTGCCTCTTTCCCAACCCGCCATGGGTTGTGTGTAGTGTAACTGCATTACTCCTCACTCCTCTGTTCCTTACTATAATTTGTCTGTTTGAAAGTGCTAACAACCAAGAACCTCTCTTAAGTACTTGTATAGGTGAGAAAGGGGTGAGTTAGCACTTAATACTGTGTTGCACCATTTTGGTAAGTTCTGCCAAAATGATCGTGATATTGTGGAGATAAGATGTATTGTTTCTGATTTATGCACCAACTTCACAAGACATGTTTCTACAAAAAAAAGCCAATTCACACTGTCTTGCAGGGTTTGTGATGGAGTTGTATTTGTGCACAAACACTGACTTCAGTCCACACTCTTTAGTAGATCCCTTTCTGTGTCAGACATAGTCTGTACTTTGGAACAGACTTTGAAGAACAACCATGTTAAGGAAAGTTGCTCTGATCAGGAAGTTTCAGCCTGGAGGCATTTTTGCTTTGGGCTTTTTTGCATTCTTCTTTTCACGTTCTGTGCTGCAAGCATGAGGTGAGAGTTCTCTCAGTGATAGGTGTGTCACTTAAAAATGCATCGCTCTGCTCTGGCCTCTGCATGGACCGTGGGATAACTGAAGTTAAACTTTGCTCAGTCTAGGTGATCACAATCTTCTGACCAAAAGGTTCAGCCTGAATAAAACTGCTTTCCCATGGTGACTGTAGCTGACTATAAAAATGTACTTTTATATCCTCATATAAATTTATAGGGCTTTTGGCAAGGAAGAAGGATTTGTGAAATGATGCTTTTTCTTCAGAGTTTCTTCCATATAGTTTTGCTAACAGGCACCCATTGGGTTGTGCTAAACAGTGATTTATTTTTTTTTAACCCTGTGCTTAGCTGTCACACCTTCATCATCCAGACAGGGAAGCTGGATATTCTAACTACTACTGCATTTTGTTTCCCTGCTAACAATGGAGGTTTGAAAAGGAAAAACATTTTAAGTGAATATATATGCAGTGTATTTTCTTTTCCTTTCAGTTTATATCCGTGGGAAACTGCTATGAGAATTACAAACAGCTTTTAGGGGGCTATTTTTTCAACTGGCCAGTGTGTGTGACCCTTGTGTTAACAGTGAATTACATTTTAAGTCAAGAGTTCACTGTTTTTTTCTTTCTTTCCCACTGCAATTAAGTGGGACACATATTCCATGTGCACGCTCAAGTAAAATTGGGGAAAATTTGCCTTTTGATAAAGAAGTCTTGATAATATTGTAGTGGGATATGTCAGCCAATGGGATATTCACTGCCAAATACCAGATAACAATGTAGAAATTCAAGAAAGCTTCTAAGTCATACAGGCAGTCTAGGGAAAATGAGCCAGCTGGGCTCAGAGGAGATCTAAGAAACGGATGGAAGCGAGAGAGGACTACCTGCCTCTTTTAGCAATAAATATAAAATCACATGTTTGTGCTGCCATTCTGACACATATTAGGAAAGAATTAAAGCTTGGAAAATCTTTTAAATAATCATAGAATGTAGTTTCCCCCTGTTTTCTGGTTCTCTTATCTCTTGCCCTTCCCTGCAGCTTTCTTTCCCTCCATGCATGTCACTGAGTTTTGGTGACATAAAGAATCAGATTCATTAACTTCCTTGTTTTTTTTTTGCTTTAGTTGAAGTGTTGGAGGGCAGCAAGTCAGTCCAAAGCTTTTTGTATATACCAACAAGCATTTCTGCTAATGCTACTGAGACCATAATTAACATAACATTATACTTGATCAGCATTATACTAAATAAAGGCACCCCTTTCCCACATTTTCTATATTAAATCCCAAAATATTTTTTAAGTCTTAACAACCATATAATGTTATGATCTGTGGTTAGTCATAGTATTTTTTAGTGGACCTCACAAAATTGTAACGTTTTTACTGCATTTTGAACCACAGGTGAGTACTGCATAATGGTAACTTTGAAAGTGCTGTATTGAAACACAGTCTGGGTAAAATGTTTGTTTGGCTTATAAAATATAACCTTGAGCAATATATGGAAATAATCAGGCTCCTAACTTTACTATTCAAGTCGTGTTTTACTTCTCAGCAGGACTGTAAACTAGAAAAGGTAGTGAAATGTCTTTTACTAGACAGTATTGTACATATCTAAGTGCATGTTTATTTTTCTTCCAGCTTTTTAGAAAGAATTGACAGCGTCAGCATGGATGACTACACACCCACAGATCAGGTTAGTAAAAATAATGGGGTAGGGTCTGAACTAAGACTGACATTCATCTGGATTTTCTGTGTAATTTATTTTAGTCCCTACTGCAGCTGAAATAAGACATATGGCAGAATAGCAAAATATGGTCTAGCAGCTTAAGTAATGGATATTAAAGAAGAAGAGGCATTTTGGTGGTGCACACTTGTCTTTTACTGTTGTAACATCTAGGTCTGTGATTCTAGATCCATTTTGTCTTCTTGTTTCCCATTTTGTGTCCCACAAAAACAAGGTGAATGGAAAAAAGAACAGAAAGCATAAATGTAAAAAGTTATGATTTCCCTCACCAGCCTTTGGTACAGAGAAGCAATGCTTTATTTCAGTGGTGGAGGTGATAACAGAGGGAGACTTCCCATGTCTATCAGAAGGGTCCTTCACAGGCAAAAGCTTGCAGTGAATAAGGTGTCCAGATTCAGGGGAGAGCACCTGTGGCAGCAGCAGAGCTTGCACACTTCTCTGCAAGCCTGCAGATTCCTTCTTTGCAGGCTGCCCATCTCCTGTGGGTAGCAGAGTTTCCATTCAAGCCTTATTTGCCAGTACATTTTTTTCCCAGATCCTGTGGTACATCTTGATGGAGTACTCCAGTGGCAAACATGTTCATGTTAAGGCTGAACTGGTGCAATCCTGAAGTAAGGAGGGGCCTCACGATAGTACCTGGCTTCAGCTGCCTTCCCTGAGCTCAGGATGTGTGCTTCCTTCGCTGTCTCTTCAGCAAACATTCTGAAGTTGTTATTTTTCAGTGCTGCTATCCCACTGTCATTTAGCAGTCTCAGCCAAGATTGTGGGCCACGCCATAAACTCCAAATATAGATGGCAGAAGAGAATCCCTGCACTGGATAACTCAGTCTAACTATGCAAGGCATATAACAGGTGGACGCCCTTAAAAAGAAGGCAGAGTTGTCAAATCTCACTGAGCAATTAGGGAGTGAAATTCAGAGAAATGAAGTGACTTGCCAGAGATCACCCAAGGCAGCATGCAGAGAAGAGCCTGTTTCTTCAGACCTAGTTTGGGTCCATAACCACAAGCATGTCCTGTAGTCTACCCAATATAGGATCAATTATTCAAGCACTCGGGACATTTTCAGACCAAAGGAATTAGCACTGGGGTTTGCTCCCTCTAGACCTCATGCTTTTAGCATCAAGATCATGCACCTGGAGAGAAAAATCAGTGAAGAAAGTCCTCATTTTTGCTTTCATTATTTACATTAGTGTTTGCCTGTTTGTTCCTGGGAAGCCCTTCTCTACCCGAAGTAGTCTTTCATCACCTAGAAAATTTTCCTGATATTTCCTTTGGGGAGAAATGTCTTGAAAGATCAGAAAAGGCCCTTTGTATTTGGCAGGTGGAAAATTTGATCTGAGAGGGGGATTCTGCTTTTGTTTTTGTTTTTGTCCTGTTGTGCAGTATCAGTTGCCTTGCTGAATTAGCTGGTAAAAATCACTTGTTTCTTCTCTTCCCTTGCTTTCTGCTTTTTGGGTGGGTTTTTTTTTGCACCACAACAAAGTCAGAAAGTGACAGAAAATTACAGTAGTGTATAAAATAACTAAACATATTAAATAAGTGGCCTTCAGCTGAGTGCATGCAGCTGTCAAAGCAGCCAAGGTTTGCCTTGGCTACCAGAAGCAGTAGATGGTAGGGTAGGGAAAAAAGGCAAGCTGAGCCTGCACTCTGCACCACTGACTGCCTCCTTCCATCTAGGAAGGGGGCATCATAAATTGCTTTTACCTACTCCCCTTGAGAATTCCGGAAATTATTATTTTTTAATTATTAAAGAAGAGTTGGTTAAGTTGTAAAGTATTGCTAGTTTAAAAAATAGGAAAGAAATGCCATATTTCTGCACGACCTAAATTCTGTTCCCTTGTGCTCTGTTACAGAGCTTTAATTACTCAGTCACAAGCTATTATTTCGATAGGATTCCTGTCTCATTCAGTACAAAAGAGGGCAGAGTTAAGGTTGCCTGGGCAACTGTAAATCTGGAGTTTTCTAACATTTGAATACTTGACTTTACAACATGAATAACATTTTTCTTAGTTTTATGTAACTTCAGAATTCATTATCCTCATGACATACCAAGGTGTATAACCATCAAGAACAGGTTTCAGTGGGCAGTAAGGAGGACATAGATGGGGGTCTCCTGCTTTCTGAGTGCACAAACCAAGTGCAGTGATCATTATTAAGTTTATTTACCATGTCGGTACAGACAAATGCAGATTTACCAACAGGTCTGATTGAACTTTCATTAAATGAAACATTTAAGACTTTTCATGGAAAATAACATTCCAAGCTTTTAAGAACAAAATTAGGTTAGAAAAAAACCCTTACTAATTAGCTTCTCTGTTCTGATTTCCAGGACCTATTAAGATGCAGAGTGTTGACATCAGGGATTTTTGAAACAAGATTTCAAGTAGATAAAGTAAATTTCCAGTAAGTCTGTTAGTAATGATTTATGAATATCATACTCATTTTTAATAGCTTCATTCAGATGTCTCTGTTCATGTATGCATGGTGTAGCAGGCTTAGGATGGGAGTGGGTGATTTTTTGTTGTTTGATTTGGCTTTTCAGCTCTCCTTCCAGAGGTCCTAGTAAAATTACCTCATACTTTGCAAAAATAGCTTTAATTAGTTACATGTATTAGCAATGCTCTTTAGTAGGGTTGTGTGTGGCTTCCTGTAAAAACTGGTGCATTGGTGTAGCACTATAAAATCATAAAATACCTTTGGGAATGAGAGTTCACAGAAGTCAATGGGAATCCTCCCTTCTTCCAGAGGGCTGCAAGCTCTGTGTTTGTCAAAGTTTGCTGTGTGTCTGAAACACCCACAGGCTGACTGGCTTCTCTCACCACTTCTTGCCCAGAAGGGTGGCAGTGCTCACGGGGCTGAGCTGCCTCATGTCCTCCTCCATACAGAGCTGCCCTTTCCCCACCACCCTACAAAATATCCCAAAACCTGTACTTGTTTATAGTACAGTATTACATGCCAGATGCACTGCTGTGGACTGGAAAGGCCAGCACTTGTCCTTGAAGAGTGTATTTCTCATTTTATGGGTTCACTAGCCTTCTCCTGGCAGAGCAGGGCAGGTGGAGCAGTGCAGCTGTCTCTGACATGCAGTGCAGCATCAGCAGGTCTCTCTCCTCTTCAGGCAGTATTTTACCGCTCCTGTCCTTGGGGCTGTTGGATTTTTAAACTGAACCCTCGTGCTGTACTTGCTTGGTGTGATTTTTCCTAGTGCACATAAGTGATATAACATCCTATGGCTTTTTAACAGCATGTTTGATGTAGGTGGCCAGAGAGATGAGAGAAGAAAGTGGATCCAATGCTTTAATGGTACGTAAAAACATTCTGTGTTTTATTTTAAACTTACTTTCTGAGGTGTGAGCAGCTCAGTGTTCATACCCACACACAGTACCTCACTAGCACAGAGGTCCAGTGTTACAGATAACTTTTTTCTGGTATTTTTGGCTGATTGGTGAGTAATGGTGGGTGTTATCCTGAGGAGTATGTGCTGGGATAACAGAGATGTTCTATTCTCTCTCCTTTCTTTCCTTCTTTCTTTTGTGTGTTCTGCCCAGATGTCACAGCTATCATCTTCGTTGTGGCTTGCAGTAGCTACAACATGGTAATAAGGGAAGACAATAACACAAACAGACTACGGGAATCCCTGGACCTTTTCAAAAGTATCTGGAATAATAGGTAAAACAAACCTCATTTTC